>NC_081412.1:624819019-625530340 GCF_030272615.1 Cryptomeria japonica
GTATCCAAGTTAAGAGATACTTGATTCTTGCTAGATTGGTGCAGTGAGTAGAGATATATAGAGTGTAATTGCAAATGTAAAGGAATTGAAGTGGATCTGCCTTGGCATTGAGTGTTGTTATCAGATCAGTGTATTACTTGTTGACTTCTAACCATTTCAGCAGTTGGAAAATCCCTTTACCAGGTAGCTTTAATAGGATTTTTGTAAATCCTTTAATAGGGTGACTCAAAATCATTGAGTTCTTTTAATCCTTTGAGAAGGTAACCTTTGACAGGGTTTTAACCTCTCGTTGGGTATTTAGTCATCCCTTAACTAGGTGATCCCTAGCAGGATCGGTTCCTAGCAGAACTTGTTGTAAAGTCTTTAACCAGACTAGGCTCCTAACAGAGCGAACTTCAGAAGAGTTCAAGAACAACTTGTGTGTATTCATTCCCATCGTAGTTTTTCCCAGTTGGGTTTCCACGTTAAAAATCAGTGTATTATGTGTGATGCTTTTTCATGTGATGTTTTAGTCTTTTCTATTAAGCAATAAAGTATGCTGATCCAATGGTCATTGTATTTCTGATGTTTTATTTGCTTACGCATATGGGTGAAGTTGAGATGAGATGTTAGGTCTGAAGATGATCTAGATGGACTGGTTTATGTCTTTCACAGTCATACTGTGTGTTACTGGTAGTGCCTTATTTTAGATCAGTGATACAATTCGCCAATCAGTACAGTCTTTGCAGTTTAAGTTGTTTGAAGAAGTTTTTGTCCATACTGATTCACCCCCCCCTCTCAATATTTGTTGGTTATTTACTATTCATCATTATTCATCAATAAAATGGTACATTGAAATTGTTGTTGGGTGGCCTATCAAAAACCATCCACCGACAATCCCAAAATTTATTTTACATAGCATCATTTTGACACCATTTGATGGAAATTTTTGGTTTTTTGACATCTACGGGCTATATGGTGCGGGGATTAACAAATAGGGTGGCAATTTTGGCTTTATATATCTCAAGGTTCTTCACCTCCTCATAGGACAACCCATCTACATATTGTTCCCTCATGGCCTCTCACCATGAAATAATGATATTGTGCTCAATGGTGACAGTTTATATATTGGAGATTATTGCCTTTAGTGTGGCTAACATGGGGGATAGATGAGGGATTATGCTATAAACAATAGCAATGCCCCTCAATTGGCCCAAAATTTGACTAATTAACTCATGAATTGAGGGGGGTTTTGTAGGGAAGGGTAATGGCAGTTGTGGTGGTTGTGCATTCTCATTGTTATCAGCCATTTTACCTTATTGAATTTGAAAATGAAGATTTAATTAATAGATTTCAAACAACATAGTGTATTTGAAATTAAAAAAACCTAATTTATAATTTAAAAAAAATAAAAATCTTAAAATGTAAATGAATGATAAATAGACAAGGAAATCAAAAAAATTCATAGCTGATGCTTGGATATGATGAAAATTTTCTTGAGGAATTAGATATTGACAAAAATCGGATATCCGATTGCTCCAAAATGCCAAACCCATGGGTAAAAATGACCCACGTTTGGACACAATCTAGTTATTTAAACTACCCACAGGTATCAAATATCTAATATGTTTTTCATGTTTTCTATTATATATTAATAAGATATATTATTAATATATGACAATATATATTACTAATACATATTATTAATACATGTCAATATATATTAATAATATATAATATATAATATATTATATATTATATAAGTTTAATAATATTGGAATATTATCGAATATCTATTATGCTTTTGTTTTTGTCATAGCTACATGTACTAACAACCAAGCCAAGCAAAAAGTCAACATGAATTTTTTGCATTTTGGGGAAAATGGAAAAGGCACTTTTTTTCATATCGCCACTTTTTGGCCCATCATGATCTTGTGCATACCCTTGTTGGATATGGAAGCTACACCTAACTTGTGTTACAATAAGGCCTTGTCCTTTTTTTTTTTCAAAATAATGGCTTTCAACCTTTAACTCAATATTATGCATTTTCTACCATACCCTCATTTCATGTCATTCCATAATAAAAAGAACTTTGTTAAATCCCACCTTTCTATCTCATCCATAATAAACTTTTGAGCTCCTCAAATACACAATTAAGAAAAAGAAAACAATAGCATGCAAATATTGTATCTTCACAAAATAAAACTTTAAGCCTAGCCGGTCAACACATTAAACATTCATTGTATATTTTGTCAACCTCTTCGTTATCAGTAACATCATGAATCTTTCTTAGAAACTAACTCACCTTTGTAAGCCAATGACATAATTATACAATCAACATTTTTTTGGGACTGCCTAACCAATAGATATGTTGCTTGCATGACATATTGGTTAGTGAGTCTTTTATTTTGATTAGTATATGTGGGGCAACATCTTTATGTTGTTTTTTGTGTTTGTGGTACATTCATGTACTCCTACTATGTAGCTACTAACCTTCCATATGTTGGAATAACTTTTAGCATATCATACTATTGGCATATGCACACTCCAATGAGACATTGTAGGTGATTGAAGGTTTTGTCATTGATGACAACCTTACAATTCTATGGCACTGGCAAGGCATTACCCCAGCACTAGAAAGATTAGAATCTACACTCGCACTCAGACCACCAGCACCGGTAGAGAAAGGAAGCATACCGGCACAGAGGCCGACAGGATTTTTGTTATATTATATTTTGTTTATTATTATAAAATCTTTGTAAGCCGACTTGGCATCATTGTAAAATGACTCTTATATAAGAGAGATCATTATAGAACATTTGAAAGTAAGTGAGAAGATTATATTTAGGTGAAATAAGGCAGACATATTATGTGAATTATAGGTTAAGGGTTTATGTAAGAAGCAGAGCAGAAACCGGTACTAGATCTGGCATTATAGATGCTATTTTGAAGCAATACAAGATACTGGATTTATATAATCCATCATTGTAAGTCAGTGAGACTTCCCATTAAGAAGTCAACTCTAGGCAGTTGGCCTTCCTGCATGTGTAGGCCCCTCTTGTAGCACTAATATTCTCTTATTGGCCAGTAAGTGAATACAATGGGTCACAAATCCCACTAAGGTTTTTCCCACACTGGGTTTCCTCATTAAATCATTGTGTTATGGTGTGTTTTTCATGTGGTTGCTTTTAATTTTGTTTATTGCATTATTTCTTGCATACTGGTACACTATTATAATATGTTCTACATGTTTTAAGTTAAGAAATTAAATTCACCAGTTAGATACTGATTCACCCCCCCTCTCAGTATTTGTGGGAATCCTAACACATACATCCTTTGCATACTAGGTTATTCATACCTTTTATGCACTTGGACCATCATGCTCTAAGTATTTTCCTCACATATGCCAATAAGATTTTTTGTTTTCTAGTATGAACAAGGACAACCTTTTTGTTTGAGTGTCAAGTCCATGCAAGGGTTACCTTGTCATCTTGATTCCTCATTACTTAGGTGTGTGTAGGGGGAAAAGTGAGACTATGCAAAAAAGCCCTAATCCCACTCTCATGTACACACTTGTAGAATACAAAATAGCCTAGGGAGGTAACACACTTTGGCTACTTCTTGTGAGGAAGAGAGAGCCAAGGATTACCTCTTAGGGTTTCTATTCCTTTGTTGTAAATGAGAGGTAGAAGCAATGCAAAGTGCAGATTTGAATGATCAACCTATACACAAGCAACTCTAATCCACAAATGCAAAACTAGAAAATAATTGATATGCAGCAGAAAAGTATAGATAAGGAAATGAATTCAGAGGTGCACATATTCTTGAAATTTGAGCCAAAATGTCTAGGATAGGGGTGGTACGCCCCTATCCCAATTTTGCAAACTGGAAGTTGCAACTGACAAGCTGAGATCTAAGGGTTTTGAACTATTGTCCTAACAAAAGCTTCTTGAAAATAGGAAGACCAGGGTGCCACGCCCCTATTTTGGGTAGGAACAAGGAGCCATGCCCATGTCCTAGAGGTTTCAGCTCAAATTTGGTCCTTGGGGCTATGTCTATGTGTTCTGTCGGTCCTAAAAATTGCAGCGGCTATTGGATCTAAACCTACACCTGAAGCTAAAAATAGGGTTTTGGGTAGCTATATAGGGTTTTGCCTTAGTCAAACCCCTATTTTGGTGATTTCTACCTCAACAAATAGCTGATTTTTATAGTAAAATAATGTGTGCAATAACCTTATGTGTGTGCAAGACCCTAAGATGAATGCAAACAATCTAGAGAAACCCTAAAGAGTAAACCCTAAACGCTTGTAATTGACAAAGAAAATGCTCTAAATAAATGATGCAAAGTGATCTAAAGCATGAATTTAAATAAAATTGATGTAATGAAACTCATACAAAGACATGGAAACAACATGAAATCATACCCAACCCCAAGGGAGATGTACAAGCCAATCTTTAGTTAATGATCTCCTATTGCTTTCCTACATCTTCAAAAGCCCTGAATTGATGAAAGAATGATTGATAAATGCTTGATAGATGTTATTTAATGTTTTTGAAGATTCCAAAAAATCTTCTCTTTCGTTGTATAGAAGGCTCCTTGTGATTCATCAAAAATGTTTTTTCCTAGATCTTAGATTCTGCCTTCAAATGAAGAAAGACAACTCTTATGTATGAAACCCTAGATCTTAATTTAATCTTGAGGCCAACCTAGGATTTGAATTTCCCACCAATTTCTTTGGGTTAAGCATTATAATATCATAGAATTATGTTCCCAAAATTTTGGGAAAAATGTCGAGGATTAGGAGCAACTTGCACCTGGTCCGACCAACTTTGGACCAAATTTTCAAGACCGTTAGATATGATGATATTAGAGTGAATCCCAAAGTTACAGTTGATTTCAAGATGTTTTGATATGTGAAATCAGGCCTTAAAGGTCTAAATAGGACATAATTAGGGTTTATGATTTAATTATTTATTGGAGGAATAAAATAAAAAGGGTCACGCTTAGGGTAAAGGGACCAATAATGTGTGAAGTCATGAAATATGAATTTAGATTTAATTAGATTAATTAGTTAAATGTTTAAAGGTAATTAGAAATTCAAGATGCATAACACACTAAGGTGGGTGCTAAACCAAGCATGGAATTGTACCACCCTAGCAAGGGTGTACAATTTGTGATGCTACATTTAACCCCCTCTTTAGCAGTCATGTGGAACTACATGCATATGCAAGATAAAATACAAAAAACTAAACATTATTTGAAAAAGGATATATCCATAAGTTGTCACACAAAGACCCCAATAGTATCTGCAGTATATAGTTAGGAACCGCACCCTACAAAACCACATGTTAGATCAAAAAATCACCTAATTTTTACTAAGGAAGGTGATGAAATTTGTGGGTAAATATATTCCACTTGTTTTGGCTTGCTTATTAGTGAGGTAAAATAGGGTATCATGTTTACCATAGTGAATTGTGAAAAAGACCTTAATGAGAAATGTTCACAATAAGGTTTGATTGTACATCAAAGAACTTTAACGAACAAATGTGTAGAAAGAGAGAAAATTCACGATCCCGACGTCACCGACGACGTGCAAAATGAAGTGATCTAGCTCAAGTTATGATAGATTAAGTGAAAAGAAAAAAAGTAAGGGTTGTTTTACTTAAAATTATAAAAAAAGAAAAATTGCATACCTCATAAATATGAAAGCAACACTTTCATTAGTCACTTTTTGACTTTGTGCACTATTCACTATAGAGGAGCCCACATGTCAACCATCATGCCTCAACATCAACCTAAGTGACCCATGCAGATGGAGATCCTACGTGAGGCCGTGCCAACTGATAGACCGCTCGATGAGGTGAGTTGACATTTCATTGGCTCTTTGTTCACATTTTCTATTTCCTTTAACTTATGGATGATGATGTCAGCATCAATGATCATGCACATGTCCCCTGTCCCAGCACCATGGTCCTCTAGGGCGCCCTGGTCCTGCCTGGGTGCCTTGGTCCTCCCTGGGTGCTTTGGTCCAATCTGGGTATCCTAGTCCTCCCAGGGTGCCCTAGTCCCTGCTCAGGGTGACCAAGGGTTGCATGGGATCAAGTGTTTGATGTTTAGAATAGATAGAATGATGTTTTTGATTAGATAATGATGATTCATGAGCTATTATGGATGTTTGGATTGTTTCATTTTGTAGATTCTTCCCTAAATGCAAGATCACACTGCTGGCCATACCTTTCAGAGCCTTCGAAGTCATATTTGGAGGCTTACACCAAAGGATAGAGAGATGATACATGCAATAGTACTATGGTGTGTAATTACTATGCTCGCCATCAAGTTCCATCTCATGATGTTGATGGCATTGATGGAGAGATGGGATGTAGATACTTCCACCTTTCTCCTTCTAGTGGGAGAGATGATGGTCACTCTAGAGGATGTGTACCACATACTCAGTCTACCTATCAGAGGAGAGATGGTGAGGTATAGATCCAATCACACTACTACCAACTATAGGAGGGAGAAGATATACTATATTGTGGGAGAGATGCCCAGTGAGAGGAAAGTGTCGCATTATGGTCAGTTGGCTTCTACACCTCACCGGTGAGGTACCATTAGTGAGACGATTGATGATAGCTACCATTGCATTAATTGTGTGCCTAATGGGAGGGGCACACATATGCACAGAGGTCTCCCTTATGTGGTGAGAGCTATGGAGAGACATAGGAGGGTATTCACATAGGGGTGGATCATTTTAGCCCACCTCTATCATGACCTAGGAGAGTACATTTTTGGATAGGGATGCAGCTTGATGACTTGCACTCTGCTACAGATTTGGATACTTAATCATATCATAAGCACTATACCAATTGGGGTTCCTATTGATTTAGTTCTAGAGCAGCCCAGGGTGTTTTCATATCCTCTTACCCATGAGTGGCGCTTCAGAGACTTGATTCATTAGAGGGATACTTTTGATAGATTGATAGTGAATGTTATCAGATGGAGGCCCTACCTTAGGATGTACATGTGGGCAGGTATATATAGGTAGCTTTTTTGCATATAGAGAAACTATCTTGTGGAGGGACGATACAACAACATTATAGTCCAATTCTACTTCGACCAAGTTTGGTGGAAGTTTGGGTTTGAGTAGTGTGTCCCTATAGACGTCCTTATTTGCATCTAGCACTCACGTGTGACCCCTAGGCCAGGAGCTATTCCAAGGCCTACTAGTGATCAGATTGATATCACAGATTTAGATGGGTCAGATCAGGATGTCATAACTAACTATACAGATGTTGTGGGGGCACACACCGGTGGTACATCACATGGTTGGGTAGGACATAGCCTGGATCTATCTTTCTAGCAAACTTCCCTAGATGGAAACCTCAAACATAGAGACATGTGGGTGGTGAGGTGACTCTGATACATCCGAGGACCTTGGTGAAGAGGACATAGATGATCAAAAGGGTGATGCAGAAGAGAAAGATGCTAATGGTGATGGAGATGATCCTGATATAGGAGAGGGAGATAAATATTATGATGATGAGGGGGATGGAGAGGAGGAGGAGGATGACAAGGATGATGAGTATGAGGAGGATGAGGAGGGTGAGGAGGGTGAGGAGGATGAGGAGGGTGAGTCAGATACAGTTCCAGATCACTCTGGAGATGACACTATTTCCATCGAGTGTACCATCCCGAGGGAAGAAGGACCCTATAAGGGGTGCTGATCGTAGTCCCCACTATCATGTGCCCACCATCTAGAAACATTAAGAGCGTGGATAGCCTAGTGGTTCCTAGTCATAGGATGTCTCTTTTCATGAGATCCCTATTGGTGGGAGGGAGATTGAGGTAAGGTTTTTATTTATTGTTCAAATTATGCATTTAATTACTTAGATTTTATGATATAAAATGTTACTCATGAAAAACCTCTTACCACCTCTACAGTTGGCATTCAGGAGTGGCGCTCCCTTATCCAGATTGCAGTGACAGACATCATCACAGTCAGACATATTCCTAGCTCCTTGAAGATAGTGCATAGACCCTAGAGGAGTGTTGGGTGGCATGAGGACCTGTTCTTCACCTTTTGGTTGGAGTTAGAGGTCTGGTGAGAGAGGGAGTATACTTTGTTAGAGAGACTGCAACAAACAGAGCATGACTTGGCAGTGGCACAGTTAAAGGCAGCCACGTATCATGGGATCATGACGGATAGGGAGTGTAGGAGATCCTCATAGAGTCACTCACATTCCTCATCATGATACACACTCACGGGTGCACCCCCATGACCAGATCAAGAGGGGAAAAGTAGCCACCATCCTCCAGCTGCTAGTCCTAGGGATAAGAGATGACTATGTTGTGTTATGGGACACTTTCTGATATATAGTGATGTACATGTTGTGACACTCATCGATATATATTTATTTATGCTTATGTTTTATCTCAAACATGTTATTTTAATTATTGAAGCAATGTATTTGGTAATGAACATGTATGTCTAATTTAATTTCCATGTGATTTATTTCTCAATGCTTCATGGCTAAATTGATACATGTGCGATTTAATTAAATAACTAAGTATTTAATGAAATACTACCTTGGTGATGTAGAAGAAAAAATGTGTTAAGCTTAAAAACTATATGACTAATGTGATTAATTAAGCATAATTAAACACAACATGATATAATCCTACTTAACACATAATAAATTTTATAACATGCCAACACATATAAAATGAAGATCTATTATAATTTACATAAATGAATCCAAGACAAACCATAAAGTGAAGAAACATGCTTGTCAAGAATGAAGTAATGTTGACTAAATAATACAATATCATTAAATACTACATACTCTAATAAAGATATGATAACATATTATCCAATTTGAAGAAAGAAAAGGCACAAGAAGAGAGAGAATAAGCTAGAAAGAGAGAGAGATAGAAACTAGGCATAGTATCTAAGACCATGCATAACATTTGTAGGTTCTTTGAGAGGTGTACCTTCAACATATATTATCTTGTAAGCACCTGATCCATAGACTTAGACAATGATGTATGGTCCAAGCAAATTAGGGCTGAATTTTCCTTTTTCCTCAGGTAAGACATTCACATTGCACTGATTCTTATAAAGTACTAAATCACCTACTGAGAAGGAGCATTGAATGACTTTATCATTGTAACTATTGTAGAACTTTATGATACGCTTGAATATGATCAAGAGCATTTATGCACCATTCGTCAAGCATCTCAAGTTGTTGGAGCCTTTGTTCTCTATAGGAATCATCATCCATTATACCCTTAAGAGAAACTCTTAAAGATGGAATTCCTAACTCCCAAGGTATAATAGCATCAACACCATAAACAAGCTTATAAGGAGTACAACCCGTAACAATATGTATGCTCGATCGGTAAGCCCAAAGAGAAAAGATTAACTAAGTGTGCCAATCCTTACCATGCTTGTTCACAGTCTTGTGAAGAATTTGTTCGATTAGTCTGTTTGAAGATTCGGCTTGACCATTTGATTGATGATAGTAGGGTGTAGAAAATTTATGTTGAATATGATATTTATCCAAAAACTTCTTCACGTCTTTGTTTTTGAATGGTGTTCCATCATCTGAAACCAAATCGGCAGGTATCCCAAATCGGGAAATGATGTTATTTAAGATGAATTAGAAGATTACTTTGGTGGTAGTTGATTGAAAAGGAACTACTTCTACCCAATTTGTAAAGTAATTAGTAGTAATTATGATGCAAGTATGTCCTTGAGATGAGGGAGGAGATATTTTACGAATGAGATCCAGACCCCATGTAGAAAAGGGTCAGGCAGGAGCATGGATCAAATTGCTATGTTGTTGACACTGATGAAATTTCTTAACAAATGCAAAGGAGTCCTTTTCCATGGTTTGCCAATAATATCCCATTCGGAGGAATCTTTGAACTAAGGATCCACCCCCAAAATTCCCCCCATAAGCACCTGAACGTGTTTCCTCAAGAGCAATAAGGATTTTGGCTTTGTTAAGGCATCGAATAATGAGACCATTATAACCCCTTATATAAAGAAAACTAGAAAGGATAATGTATCTAGCGGCCAACTTGCGAATCCTAGCCCTAGTATTCTTATTTGTAGAGTTGGGAAAGGTACTGTCACTCAAATATCTCATGATATGCAAGTACCATTCATCAAAATTTGTAGCACAACAATACGCCACATCACTAGGTTTGTCCACAATGGCCAAGGTAGTGAGGTTGTGAATAGTGAATTTGAGATCTACCAATGGGTCCTCTAAAGACACAAAGAGAGGCAACACATGCCATTGTATCAGCATGTCGATTATCTTTTTGAGGAATAGGCTCCATGGTATAAGAGTCAAACATTTTCAACAAAGATATAGCTAAATCTCTATATTTTGATAATTTATCTTGCTTAGCTTGGTAAGTTCTTGTCACTTGTCTTATGATAAATTGAGAATCTCCATATATATGTAAATGTTTCACATTTAAGGCTAGGGATACTTTAATTCTAGATATAAGAGCCTCATATTCAGTGATGTTATTGGTACATGAGAAATTCAGGCAATATGATAAAGGGATAGGTTTCTTTTTAGGAGAGATTAATATAACACTTGCCCCCAATCCTATACAACACCTAGAGCCATCAAAATATAGTTCTCAAGTTTCATCAACCTTAGCAAAGAGAATGCCTTCATTGGGAAAAGACTCTTGGCTAAGTAGGGAGAAGAGAAAAGGAGCCTCAACAAAGTGGTTGGTCAGTGCTTGACCTTTTATTCCCTTTTGCGAAACAAACTTAAGTTCAAACTCGGTCAACATCATAACCCACTTGGCTAGGCATCTTGAAAGATCAGTTTTAGAGAAAAGATGCTTTAGAGGGTAAAAATTAATGATAACATGGAGTTCAACATTCAAAACGTAATGCCTTCATTTTTGGGTTGAAAAGACTAAAGAAACACATTGTCTTTCTACAGTAGAATATCGGACTTCATAATAGAGTAAAGTATGACTTATGTAATAAACTAGAATTTCTCTACCATCCTCATCACGTTGTGCAAATAAGGCTACAAGAGCATTAAGGGATGTAACTGTTACTACTTACTAGGTTGCCATTAGTTTTATGTCCAAAGTCATTCTATATACTCTAGTCGATTACTACTACCGAAATATTTAGTCGGTAAGCACAAAGCAGTTGGTTATAGAAGAAAGTAGTCACAGAGCCTAGTATACACCGAGTTGTCTACCGAGTAACACTCTATGTCTACCAAGCAGCAAAAATGATATATCAAGTGAACACACACTGAGTGAAATGTGTTACCAGATTCATTGAACCTAGACACACATGGGAAACGTGTTACAAGATCGAGGAACAAAGAACCGTTATCACATTGGAAATTGCACTTAAAGATTTTGTATGATCTTGAGGTCATCTATCCAATGAAATATTTTTTCGGGTTATTCATTCGATAAATCATGTTTTTAAGATTGAAGCAATGAACAGATCACCGACATAAGAGATCTATTTATACAAGATGAATTAAGGATCAAAAGAGAGGCATATGAAGCAAGACATGTGTAATAGATAAGGAAGCACTAAGTATTGTGACTGTTAGAGACACAGAGGTCACCGAAAAGGATTTCAGAGAATAGTCAAGGAACAGTGTAAACAAAAGGGTTTACTGAGTTACTTTATGGATTACCGAGGTATGCTATAAGCAAGGTAATCTCATTTTGAGCACATAGAATCTGCTATAACATTTCAGATGTAAAGTTGCAGATATTTGTAAAGATTTTATTATAATATTTTGAGTTGTAAGAGAAACCTTTAACAGGGTAAAAGACTCTAACAAAGTATAAATTGTAAAGCCTTTAACTAGGTGCAATGTTTAGAATAAGTGTTGTAAAATCCTTTAGCAAGGTAGACCTAACAATCTTGATACTCCTAATAGGGTAAGCTATCAGAAATAGCTAAACATGCAGCTCTAACCGACCAACCTTTATTATTGCAGTAGTGAAGTTGTGGGTGCCATCCCCACTGCAGTTTTTCTCTCTAACCAAGAGGTTCTACGTAACCAAAATATATGTGTTATGGAGTGAATCATGAATGATTATTATTTATTTGTTTTAGCTTTATGTTATGTTACAACATTTTTTGGTTTATGCATAACAGTAAAGTTATTGTTGAAGAAAGGATTTGAAGTACTGATTCACCCCTCCCCTCTCAGTACATTAGCTTTCCATATTGGGCCTAACAATTGGTATCAGAGCTTCAATCTTGGAAAAGGGTTTAACAGCTTAAAGAAAAAGATCTTATCAATGGAAGGCTATAAACAATCTCGGATAATTGTGTATCTGCAAGAAGAGTTGGATCATGCTAATCAAGTGATTGCAGACATGCAAAGACAAATGCAAAAATCATTGAATGTCAAAAGAAGATTGTCTGGTGATTTACAGGACTCTCAAGAGTTAGTGGAACAAATTGAGACATCATCTGAGAACAGTATATCTGAAGAGACTGAAGAAATGATTGGAGAAATGAAAGAAAAGAATAAAGAACTGATTGATCAGCTAAAAGCAATGAAAAGAGGACATGAACATTTCAGCACACAGATGATTGAAAAGCTTGATGCATTGAGGACAGCCGAGGATAAAGTAAGAAATCTAGAAAGAGAAAAACAACATCTTGAAACATTAGTATTGGAAAAGAATGATGAAATCACAAGGTTGACTGGGATTCAACAAAATCTCTCAGATCAATTGGGTTATGCACATCATGAAGCAAATCTGAAAGATGATGAGAATCAAGCATTAAAACTTGAACTATCAAGATTGACTGATGAACTTGAAACAGAGAAGAAATCCAAAGAAACACTGAAGAAGAGTTATGAAGCATCAAAGATGTTGGATGGGCAACTGAATACAAAAAGACCCAAAACATTTGCAGGACTCGGTTACAAAGGAAAAGACTCTATCAAGAAGGGAATCCACACTACCGAGAGAGGAGAATCATCAAAGCAAGCTAGAAACAAGAAGAACATCAAAGGAAAGAAATTTATTTGCAACTACTATGGAAATCAAGGACATACTGCCAACATGTGCCAAATCAGAAAAGGTAAGCAATCGAATGTCACAAGGTCTAATGGTTATTGTTACAATTGCAATAAATATGGTCACACATCTAACCAATGTAGGACAAAGTCTGCTAGCAATTATCAGAAGGAAAAATTCAAAGGGTTTTGTAAAAACTGCAATAGATATGGACATAGTACCGAGAAGTGTTTGTCTAAGCAAAAGAACTATATGTGGTCTACACACCAAGCAAATACTGGAAGCTACTGAACTCACATAGATCCTAACCAACACTATGTTGCAGTACCATGGGATTACAATACAAGGATATGGTGTGAATGTTGTGGAAGATATGGACATATAAGTGCCAACTGCTGTATAAGGTTTGGAATGAACAACCGAAGATCATGGACAAATCCTAGTATGGCATGTTTTCATTGTCACAAAGTTGCACACTTGGCTAGAGATTGCAGAGATCAACCTAGAGGAGACACTAAGGAAATAAAAGGCAAATTACAGATGATTTGGAAAAAGAAGGAAATTGTGTCAAATGAAGAAAGCACCTTATCTACCGAGTTAGGTGCACCTATTCCAAATTAATTGGCAAAGGTATAAAGGGACTGCATTCTCTCAAGGTTAAATCTTAATAGTTCCTATTTTATCATGTACTTAATTCAAAATCTACATAACTAAAGATGCATTAGGAAATTTGAAATTTTATCAAGTCTTTTGGAAGCCTGTCTAGTCAGTAAATACAGGAAGTCTGGCTACTCGGTAAAAGCATAAAAAAGAAGTGGTACTGAGTGCATTTAATGTTTTCTGACCTAACTACATGAAGCGCGATAAGGTATATTGTGTACTTAAAGCTTTTGCGTGGTCATTTTACACTTACCAAGTTTTCAAGAAAATAGAGCAAAGCGATTCAAAGGCGATCAAACCTCCTCCGAAGCAAAATTCAAGGTATTTACATCAATCACAACGTATTGTCAAGCTAGTTTACCGATCATATCAGTTGTGAATATTTATTCTACATTTGTTAAGTGGAAAGTGTCCATCATTTTAAAGTTTTCAAACCCTAAGGATTTTTGTTAAGTGATTATCCAAAATTTGAAATGGCACCTAAGATCTAGAAGCCCGTTGTTGTTGAGAACATTGAAAACCCCTCACTGAAATACTCTCTAACTCCCAAAGTAGCATCTGAACCAGATGATAAAACTGCATTTTCAATCATTCCAGATAGGGTTTTACTAGTTGAGGATGTTAGATTCTTCACTAAGTGTCATGTTGAGGAGCTAGGTCATGTTGAGATCAAGGACACATATGATAAATTGTGTACTGATGGGAAATTGGATAGCAAGTATGAACACATTAAAATCAAGGGATTGACTGAAGCCCTAACCTATCCACGAGTCTTCAAACCCCAATGGGTCAAATTTGTTTTCAGTAGAGTTCATGGTGATTTCAAGTGGTTTGAGGAGCAACCATTCAAAATCACCAAGGAAATCATTCACTTGATCACTGGTTACCCTATTTTGTATCATGCCTGAGCTCAGAAGATGATATCACAGAAGGAATTGATCACTTTAACCGGAGTTGAATCTGATTGTAGAGGACTGAAATTGAACAATGTCACAGATGCAGAGCTGAAGTTTGCAATTAGAGTCATAGGTTGTGTTAGCATTTAGCATTATAAGAGACAATGGGAGATTGTTGGCATTTCAATAAGGATATTGAGAAGGTTGTTGATGATTATGGATATAACTGATTAAGGATGCTTACTATCTTAATATTATTATTTTGTCATTGATGTCAAGAAATTGATTTTCTAATCCAGTATGATGTTGCCATATCTTGAGAGGTATGATTTGAAGAAGTATAAAGATGTCGGTAAAAGACATAGAAAGATTATGATGAATAAGAGGATGAATAAGGTATTCAATGGGCAACTATTACCACGTCAGACAATGATGAGATCATGATGTTTAGATTGTTTTGACATCATACATATGTTGTAATTTGTAAGGTTAATACTATACTATGTTACCAAGCAAAGAACCTAGTTGGTAAACCCTAAGGAACCTAGTCGATAAACCCTAAGGTTATCACTATCGGTTAATGAAGGCAGAATGTCTACTGAGTGAAGTTTAGTATTTACTGAGTTGTAACCAAGCTATAACAGAATGCATTAAATGTTTACATGCGTTATTTAATGAAGGAAGCTGATGAGCTGGAACCAATTAAATGATTGGTATGTTGTAAATAAAGTTTGTTAAGAACCTATGGCAATGGAAGATCGATAAGAAGATCTATAGTTCAGATTGAACCGCAATACCCTAGCACAAGTTCCAAGAAATATATGCAAGTTCCAAGGTGAGGTAAAACATTTTTTAGATCAAAAGATGCATTGAACCTGGTCAAGCATGAAGATCTAATGGCTATGATTGATCATGGGAAATGTGATCAAGTAGATTAAGCGGTTAGCAAATTGTTTATAAATAGGGAACTGTTGATAAACAATGTATGTGGGCTAGTGTATGCACAAGGATGCTACATAGCGATTACCGAGCACCGAAGCTTGAAGACCTATTTGAATAACAGAGTATAGAAGCCCAATAGATGGACAAAATTAGTTCTATGTCTAGATTGTATTGAGCAAATAAGAATCTTCTTTAGCATTTTACATGTGAAGTTGCAGATAGATTTTTATTACTGTTATTTTGTGAAAGTGACAGAAAATCTCTTAACCGAGTGGACTTAACAGTCTTATTTGTAAAACCCTCTAGCAAGGTGACATTCTGATTGAGTGTTTGAAATCGTTTAACAAGGTCACTTCTAACAAGGTGAAGATCCTAACAGATCTGAGGGAAACCCCATAACCGGGTCACATCTAGCAATGTGTTTGTAATCTTTAATAGGATTTGCTTTTAACCGAGCATACTCTAGAAGAGTATATTTCTTAGTGCATCCAAAATCCCACAGTGGTTTTTCCCTATTTGGGTTTCCATGTTAAATCTGGTGTTATGAGGTTTATGATGTTTATATGCTTTTGAGTTTGTATGTTTAGCAGTTTTGGTTATATTACTGAAGTATATGTTACCGAGCTTGAATCTGATGTTTTTATGGAAGATTAAGTTTGTATGATTCACCCCCCCTCTCATCTTGTTGGCTATTGGATATGTACTTATATTAAGTATCAGAACTATCAATTGGTATCAGAGCTTTGGACTCCAGAAGAAAATTTAAAGGCACTCGAGTTAAAGATCCAAAGATGTATAAGAGGGATGCACCAAAGCTGAACAAGTCAAGTTTCTCTACATGGCAGAAAAGGATGAAGCTGCATCTATCAGGAGTTGGAGAATATGTTGTATACTATCTGGAGAATGATTTTGTTACACCGAGCACCTATCCATTGAAAATGGAAGAGATAAAGGCAAAGCAAGAACATATCCAAGCAATGATTGAAATAACATCTGCATTGACCGACTCAGATTTTAATTACCTAGAAGGCTGCAATGATGCAAAGGCAATGTGGGATAAGCTCATATCTGTGTATCGAGGAGATGAACATGTTCAAAGAGAAAAAGTAAATAGTCTAAGAGGACAACTTGAATATGTGAGGATGAGTGAAGGTGAGAACATAACTCATGTAAAGCGGAAAAATCGAACCCTAGTTGTTCTCCCCTCCCCAACTCTAAGGAGAGAGAAGGGAGAGTCACTAGGGTTGATGGTTTTCACTTAGGGGAGACTTTACATTCAAAAGAGGGGTTGAAACCCACAAGATCCAATCCCACGCAATGCAAGATTGGATTCTATATGAGTTTCAAGGGTTAAGA
The DNA here is from genome assembly GCF_030272615.1 of Cryptomeria japonica. NCBI lineage: Eukaryota > Viridiplantae > Streptophyta > Pinopsida > Cupressales > Cupressaceae > Cryptomeria > Cryptomeria japonica. The sequence continues at coordinate 624,835,900 of NC_081412.1, forward strand.
CATCAAGGATACCCTCTTTTGTAAAGAATGTAGATAGAAAGATTGAACTAGAAATGCATGTAAAGTAGGAAAGATTCGCTTATAAACAGAGATAGGGATATGGGATAAAGCTGCAGACCTGGAATTAGCAGTAAAATGTTGAGACGGTGCTGTTTTGAATATTTTAGCGAAAGTTGACGGGATGATGGCGCTCGGCGTGCACACGGTCCTCCGAAAAATCCGCGAAACGAAGGCGGATCTGTTCGTCTCTGCACAAGGATTCCAGATCTTCAATTATAGCCGCGTACCTGCAACCTACACACAGAAAAGAGAGGACGATTGGGGGGTTAGGGATGAGGGGTTTTCCTTTAGGTCAAACCCCAGTTTTGGAATTAACCAAGAAATGAGAATGTTGTAAATGTAAATGTTTGTAATGTAAACAAGTACTGATACCTTGTTGTAAGAATGTTTGTATTCTTACATGCGAAGGTGTAATGTATGTAGTATGTTGTATGTTGTATGTGATCTCCTCTTCAATGGTTGAATCCTTGTCTTGAATGCAACACTTAGCCTTGAATGGAGACTTAGAATGCTCAATTGCTTGAAGGAATGCTTGAATGCTTGAATGTTTGAATCTTGCTTCCGTGTCTTTCCCACATATGTCCTCCTCACTTTTTTTGGAAGAGGAAAAGTAGTTTACATACTTGTCAATTAGGGCTGATAGACTGATTTTCCCAACCTTAGGCTGACCAGGAAACATTATTTTCCAATTTGCAAACTTAAAGACCCGATGCCCACAAGAGACCGGGCCCAAAATAGGGCCAGGGACCAGGACGTTGGGCGCCATGGTCCTGGGGGACCAGGGCACTGGGGGCCCTAGTCCTGAAGGACTAGGGCACTGGGCGCCATGGTCCCACCTCCTGGGGCATCAGGGTGCAGAAAAATGCAGTTTTTGATGTTATAAACAGGTTTCGGGGTCTCCATTCAGGTTCAACATTGCACCACCATCGTGAAGACCCAAATGCATTCAAAATTGCAAGTGTCACAATTTTAGGATGCTACAACTCAGTATAGTACAAGACTAAAGGAGATTGTCAATCAAATCAAAGGAGCAAGTGGGACTATTGAAGAAAAGGATATAACAAGTAAGTTGTTAAGAACCCTTCTACCAGCTTATGCAATCTGAGTCTCTACAGTCAATGAATTGAGGTCTATACCGAATATTCCAGTTTCTTTAGATGCTACTATTGGTAAGCTACATGCATTTGAGTTAAGTAACTTTGATAACAGTGGATCTTCGGTAAATAAAGTTGAATCTGCATTTAGTTCTTTTCATCTTGATGAATCTAATGATTACAATGAAAGAAAGTATAAGTACTCTGAAGGAGATCACAGTGGAGCAAGTGAAAGATTTTGTAAGAACATGGAAGAAGTACACAAATTGTATGAGGAAATCAGAAAGCAAGAAGAGTTTGAAGCACTATTAGCTAGAAGGTTACTGAGAGGAAAAGGTAAGTATAAAGAAAAACTACCTTTGAAATGTTTCAATTGTGATAAAATAGGACATATAGCTTCTAACTGTCCTAAAAAAGATTCTACTTAAAAGAGAGATTACTGAGATGATAGATAGAAAGATAATCATTACACAAGACACCGAGACTTCAGAAGAAGAGATAGAAAGACATGCTTAATAGCCAATGAGGAATCCAATGATGATAAATTAGATGAAACTGATACAGAGGAAGTAGTTTATGTGGCTATCAAAGATGGATTAGATGAAGAAAAGTATGAAGAAAAATCCCTAATATCTCACATAAGTACTAATGATTCTTGGATCATAGATAGTGGATTCTCACATCATATGATAGGAGATAAACACAAGTTTGTTATATTAGAAGATTATGATGGAGGCTATGTAAGATTTGGTAATGATGCACCATATCCCGTAAAAGGTAAAGGATCTATAACACTTCTTCACAATGCTAAATGTAATGATGTTTATTGGGTTGAAGGTTTGAAATACAATTTGTTGAGTGTAGCACAACTAAACAACACAGGTTACCAAATAGAATTTCAAAAAGAAATTGTCAAAGTTCATGACAAGAATGGAAAGTTAGCTGCTACTGGGACACAAACAAAAGGTAACACATTTCACCTTGACTCAACTTGGAACAAGTGTTTGTATGCAAAGATAGATGATACCTGGTTATGGCATAAAAGGTTTTGTCATGTAAATTTTGATAATCTGATCAAAATAAGCAAGAAGCACCGAGTAAGAGGTCTATCGAGTCTTGAAAAACCTGAGAATGCTATGTGTCGAGGATACCAGATGGGTAAGATGACAAGATCAAGCTTTACAAGTAAGTCTTACACTTCTAAGGGAATTTTAGATCTTGTGCACACTGATCTTTGTGGTCCTATGAAAGTTCAAAGTTATTATGGTGATAAACATTTCATATTATTTGTGGATGACTATTCAAGGATGATGTCGGTAATGTTTTTAAGAGAAAAATTAGAAGCTTTTCAAATGTTTAAATGGTACAAGGCAAGAGTTGAAAATGAAATAGGAAGACAACTGAAATGTCTTAGATCAGATAGAGGAGGAGAGTTCATATCTGATGAATTCAACTTATTCTGCAATGATCATGGTATTAAAAGACAAGTCTCTGCACTGAGAACTCCATAGCAGAATGGAATAGCTGAGAGAAGAAATAGATCTATTGTGGATTGTGCTAGAACACTGATGATTGAAAAAAAAGTGCCACAAACATTTTGGAGAGAAGCAATAAGTACAGCAGTTTACACCCTGAACCGAGTACAATTGAAGAAAGGTACTTTGAAAACACCATATGAAATCTGGTATGATAAGAAACCTAATGTAAGTTATTTTAAAATCTTTGGAAGTAGATGCTATGCTCACAAAGATGATAGAAATGGCAAGTTTGATCAGAAGAGTGAAGAAGGAACATTTCTAGGTTATTCTTCTAGAAGAAAAGCATTTAAATGTCTGATCAAATCAACTAACAAAATAGTAGAAAGTGCAAATGTGAAAATTGATGAATTTGCAGAAAGAAATGATGAAGGAAATTCCAAGGAACTAGAAAACTATGATGAATTTGTCTATGTTCAACCAACAAGTCTTACCGAGTGATGAAGAAGATCATGCAAAGCTTACCGAGCCTGTATTAGCCAAGTATGTTAGAAGACATCATGCACCAAGTCAGGTTATACGAGATAAGGATAATCTAGTGATCACAAGGAACAAACTAAGATAGAACACATGTCTGATATCTAAATTTGAACCGAGAATAGTGAAAGAGGCATTTAACAGTGAAGATAGGATAAATGCTATGATAGAAGAGATTGATCAAATCAAGAAGAATGACACATGGACACTAATCCCAAGACCAAAGGACAAAAATGTAATCGGTACAAAGTGGATTTTCAGAAACAAGCTAAATGAAAAAGGAGAGGTCATTCGAAACAAAGCAAGACTAGTTTGCAAAGTTTATGCTCAAGAAGAAGGAATTGATTATGGTGAAAATTTTGCACCTGTTGCTAGACTTAAAGGAGTAAGAACATTGTTGGCATATGCTGCTTTCAAAAACTTCAAGGTATATCAAATGGATGTCAAATCTACATTTTTGAATGCAATATTAGAAGAAGAAGTTTTTATTGAACAACCTAAAGGATTTGTTGAAGACAAGAATAAAGATCAGGTATGTAAATTGAAAAAAGTTTTATATGGTTCTAAACAAGCACCTAGAGCATGGTATGAAAGATTACACTCTTATTTGATTAAGATTGGTTTTATAAGGACAAGTGAGAACAACAATATGTACATGAAGAATGATGAAAATGGAATACTGATCTCAGCCATATTTGTTGATGATATTATATTTTGTGGAAATGACTCTCTATGTAAGAACTTTGGAAATGAAATGAGCAAATAATTTGAGATGTCATTAATCGGTGAGATAAAGTATTTTATAGGTTTACAGATACTGCAAATGAAAAATGAGATTTTCATTACTCAATCCAAGTACATAATGGAAATCTTGAAGAAATTTGGAATGGAAGATTCAAAACCAATAAGTACTCCTATGACTACCAACTTTAAATTATCAAAGAATCATGAATCTGCATCTATTGATGAGACACTTTACCGATCCATGATTGGAAAGCTACAATATGTTGTTCACAACAAACCAGACATAGCACATGGAGTAGGTATAGTTGCAAGATTCTCTGCAGATCCTAAGGAAACACACATGATAGCAATCAAAAGAATTTTTAGATACTTGAAAGGCACTGAAGATTATGTCTTAGTATATCAAAAAGGAAATGATTTTGATTTAGAAGTTTTTACTGATGTTGATTGGGTAGGCAACATTGATGACAGAAAAAGCACAAGTGGAGGAGCTTTCTTTTTAGGAGAAAGACTAGTGAGTTGGCTTAGCAAGAAACAAGGATGTGTTTCACAGTCAACATTAGAAGCTAAATATGTTGCTATAGCATTGAATTGTACCAACATTGCATGGATCAAACAACTGTTGGAAGGTATAAATGAGAAAGTTACCAAGCGAGTAACTATATTCTATGACAATACTAGTGCCATTAACATTTCAAAAAATCCTGTTATGCACTCTAAGACAAAGTACATCTCTATCAAATATCATTATCTTAGAGAAGATGCTCAAGAGAAGAAAGTGGTGTTGGAGTATGTTAGCACAAAGGAACAAATAGCAGATATCTTCACCAAGCCACTACCAAGGGACACTTTTGAATATCTCAGAAGTAAGTTAGGGGTCCTACCCCTATCTTCTACTCACTGACCGAGTTTGGTGAAAGCATCAATCCGATGACTCTATCGAATACCTTTTAGGAGTTGATGCTGACTTACACACTTTAGGATGTTTTCTAAAGGTGTACAGGAAATATTACAAGAAATAATGCAGGAAACAATACAGGGAACAAGAATTGAAGACAAAATGCTCTGACTGAGACTAAATTGACACATTACAGTAGGAATTCACTTCATATAGGAAGAAATTATGTTTTATTTCTTTACTTTTTGACATTGTTGTCAAAGGGGGAGAAAACTGAGAAAGGGGAGAAGACCGAAGATTGGAAAGAAGACTAAAAAAAGAGGAGAAGTCTAATGTATGGGGGAGAAGTCTGATGATAGCAAGAGAGCATTTCAGCATTTCAGAATCACAGCAATCCGAATCTTTTAAGGTCAAATCAATTGGTTTTTCCATCAATGCCAAAGGGGGAGATTGTTAGCATTTAGCATTATAACAGACAATGGGAGATTGTTGGCATTTCAATAAGGATATTGAGAAGGTTATTGATGATTGTGGATATAACTAATTAAGGATGTTTACTGTCTTAATATTATTATTTAGTCATTGATGTCAAGAAATTGATTTTCTAGTTCAGCATGATGTTGCCATATCTTGAGAAGTATGATTTGAAGAAGTACAAAGATGTTGGTAAAAGACACACAAAGATTATGATGAATAAGAGGATGAATAAGGTATTCAATGGGCAACTATTATCGAGTTAGACAATGATGAGATCAAGATGTTTAGATTGTTTTGACATCATAAATATGTTGTAAATTGTAAGGTTAATACTATACTATGTTACCGAGCAAAGAACCTAGTCGGTAAACCCTAAGGTTATTGCTATCGGTTAATGAAGGCGGAATGTCTACCAAGTGAAGTTTAGTATTTACCAAGTTTTAACCGAATGCATTAAATGTTTACATGTGTTATTTAATGAAGGAAGTTGATGAGCTAGAACTGATTAAATGATTGGTATGCTGTAAATAAAGTTTGTTAAGAATCTATGGCAATGGAAGATCGACAAGAAGATCTATAGTTCATATTGAACCGCAATACCCTAGCACAAGTTCCAAGAAATATATGCAAGTTCCAAGGTGAGGTAAAACATTTTTCAGATCGAAAGATGCATTGATCCTAGTCAAACATGAAGATCTGATGGCTATGATTGATCATGGGAAATGTGATCAATGAGATTAAGTGGTTAGCAAATTGTTTATAAATAGGGAACTATTGATAAACAATGTATGCGGGCAAGTGTATGCACAGGGATGCTACATAATGATTACCAAGCACCGAAGCTTGAAGACCTATTTGAATAATAGAGTATAGAAGCCCAGCAGATGGAGAAGATTAGTTCTATGTCTATATTGTATTGAGAAAATAAGAATTTTCTTTAGCATTTTAGATGTGAAGTTGCAGATAGATTTTTATTATTGTTATTTTTTGAAAGTGATAGAAAATCTCTTAACTGAGTGGACTTAATAGTCTTATTTGTAAAACCCTCTAGCAAGGTGACATTCTGATTGAGTGTTTGAAATCATTTAACAAGGTCACTTCTAACAAGGTGAAGATCCTAACAGATCTGAGAGAAATCCCTTAACCAGGTCACATCTAGCAATGTGTTTGTAATCTTTAACAGGATTTTCTTTTAACCGAGCATACTCTAGAAGAGTATATTTCTTAGTGGGTCTGAAATCCCACAGTGGTTTTTCCCTATTTGGGTTTCCACGTTAAATCTGGTGTTATGAGGTTTATGATGTTTATATGCTTTTGAGTTTGTATGTTTAGCAGTTTTGGTTATATTACTAAAGTATATGTTATTGAGGTTGAATCTGATGTTTTTATGGAAGATTAAGTTTGTATGATTCACCCCCCCCCTCTCATCTTGTTGGCTATTGGATCTGTACTTATATTAAGTATCAGAACTATCAGGTTATTATTTCTTTCAATCGGCAAGGGAAAACAGTGTACCCTGTGCAGCAGTCGATTTGTCATATAAAATTGTGAAGAAAGGAATGAAAATTGATCTATGCGAAGTATTGTTGATAAACCTGTTTGAGAATCTAAACACCGTAAGGAAACCAAAGAAGAACAACTTAGCTAACACACTGAAGTTTGGATCACTTTTGGTACGCATGTTTTTCTATTTTGATAAATTATTTCCATCAGTCGGTAATGTAGTTTGGGAGCTACACCAACCAATCACCCATCAAATCAATGACTTCATCAAATGGCTAGGTGATAACTTCAATGATATTATGGATGATTACTTTAGCAAGTTTCAAGAAAAGATGCATAACAGGTATAGAATTCCACCCAAGATAATAGAGAAATACAAGGATGATATATGATTTGAAGTGGACACCGACTACTGCTATGTCAATGCTGTGGAATCGAGAACTCAATATTTGCCACCTATGGGTTATGAGATTGATTTTGACAACACAAAATAATAGATAGATGCTTTTCTTACATTACGAGGGCATGCTACTGAGCTGAGATATGGTACATATGAAGAAGTTAAAGAGAAAGTTAAGATGAGCATTGTAGTACCAAAGGCTACAAGGAAAGCAACAAATATGATCAAGGCATTACTGGAGAAATTTGGAGAAGGTTCTTCCTCCACACCTATCAAGGGCACTCTAGTCATCACCGAGGAGGAATCTGAAGCCCAAGGGGCAGCTATTACATTGAGCACTGAGTCGCCTAAAGGGAAAATTTTGAAAAGGAAGAAACAAGATACATCAAAGGTATCACCAACTCCTTCAGTAAAGTGCCCAAACACAAGATCATCTGCAGTGTCACCAAGTAAGAAACCAAAGAATGTTGCCGCACCAAAGGTAACAAAAACTTATAAGAAATCTACTTGGAGACTCATTTTGACTAAAGAGTCCAGTGACACTGAATCTGAAGACAAAAGTAAATTTCAGATTGTCAAGAGTAAAAAGGAAGAAGTACATAGTGTTGATAACTTTTGTGCTAATCTGAAGTAATATGGTGGATTTGGAGCATTCAGATATGTAAAATATGACTCCAAATCTAATGCAGAAAAGAGACAAATTGAAGAAACCGTAATTTGCACTCTTCTGAAATTGTGATTGGTCCCATTGGAAGTAACTAATTCTCTTCGAAAAGAATTGTATTCGCATATTGATAACAGGTGGAAATATGCCATGGACTCGGAAAAGAAGATGAGAGAAAGAAGTCTGGTACATCTCTTTCTAGACATGTCCGTAGATGAGATTAATGAACATCTAAAAAACTACCACACAAACTTCCTAGTCAAGCAAAGAGCCTTGAAATTGATGAATGGCCTTTATCTGGATGTAGAGAATGAGACCAAGGAAAAATGGTAGGAAATCTTTCGAATCAAGAATGATTGTGAGCAAGTTGAAGTTGAAATAGTTGATGTCACCAAGCAAGATCCTGATATCACCGAGCAAGACCCTGCTGACACTATACAAATTGATGAGGATATCATGGACATCGAGGCACAAGAACATGAAATGATAGAAGGGAATGCATATGCCAAACTGGTATCCAGTGAGTCATTTTTGGAACAAGTTTAGCCTTATCCTCTGGTCACTCAGCCTGTTTCAATCGAGGCCCCTCAAGATACTAAACAAGGAATAGAGGGTCACAAGTCTACATAAGGAGAAGCTACTTCTCAGGCAAGCGGGGAACATACTTCTCAAGCTCCTTCTAGCACTAAAAATGTTACAACTAAGACCCTGAGCAAGGATTCACCAAAGGCTACATCAGAGGTTCAAGAAATTGACAAAAGTGTTTCCTCTACCAAGCAACCTACCGAGGGTCAAAAAGCCTCCCAAGCCATTGTATTAGTTCAACTAGTGAAAACTAAAGAAAAGAAAATGAAAAAGCATAGTTTCAAATTAGATTTGTCAAAACCAATAGTGTTGCCAAATGTAGACATATCCAAATTAAAAGGGCAAGAAATCATTGAATTCGGTGAACTATGCAAAGCCAAAGCAGAATAGGAAAAACAAATGGCTATTCAAAAGAAAAACAAAGTACTTTAGAAGGTGAAAGCACTATTAACAGATATGCTACCTGAAGCTACAGTGTCAAAAGATGTAGCCATCCATATTCAACTGGATGAACTCCTCAATCATATCGAGACATCTGGAGTAGACACATCTGAATATTTGAGCAAATTGAAGGACAAAGAGCTCACTGCAAAAATGATTGAAGAGGTACAGAAAGCCATTGCTATTGGCAAAGTAAAACTTGTCAAATTTATTGCTGAGTTGTCCCCTCAACTCAAGCACATTCTTTATTTATTTTAGAAACTTTGTACATTCTCTTTATTCATTAAAGATATCAAAAATAAAATAGAAGTGATTAAGAAAGAGATCACCAATCTCTCAAATAAGTTGACCACTGAGTCAATTTTTATTCAGCATTTCTATACAAAGTTACAAAAGCTCATGGCTCAACAACTGGAACTTAGGAATGAAGAGCACAAAATAAGGATGGACATTATGACTCTTCAAACCTTATTCATCCCACACTTGTCCTCCATCCAAGAACAAATCAACAAGGCCACCTCCCTATCCACTCAACTAGAGGGAAGCACCTTAGATGAACTAATTTCACTGTTAGCTGACATTACAGCTTAGAATTCACTCATGGATAGTGTCAAGGATGCCTTCTCTACTGCTCTTACCGATGTAAGGACAAAGTACAAATCCATTTTTGACCAGTTGCCTCCACCGAATGGTAACTAAGTTTTGATGTTTGTCAAAAAGGGGGAGTATAGTATCAAAGGGGGAGTGTAGTATACAGGGGGAGTATACCAAGCAGAACAGAGTATCCAAATGCACAATTAATTTTGACAAGGGGAGTAGTATACTCAACAGTGAACCGAGCAGTGACAATCAAGAAGTTAATACAAAATATTGATCACAGTGTATGCATAATCAAAGTTTTGTACAGTATATTCATAAGGGGAGCATATCTGAATATACTATTTTATTGACAAATGTATATACTATCTGATTAGTCAAATTTTGTAAGTATGTAGATTTTTGAGTTATGACTTTGAAAGAAGTTTTGTCAAACATCTCAACTAATGTCAAAAGGGGAGATTGTTACTACTTACTAAGTTGCCATTAATTTTATGTCCACAGTCATTCTATATACTCTAGTCGATTACTACTACCAAAATATTCAGTCGGTAAGCACAGAGAAGTCGGTTATAGAAGAAAGTAGTCACAGAGCCTAGTATACACCGAGTTGTCTACCGAGTAACACTCTATGTCTACCAAGTAGAAAAAATGATATACCAAGTGAACACACACCGAGTGAAACGTGTTACAAGATCAAGGAACAAATAACCATTATCACATTGGAAATTGCACTTAAAGATTTTGTATGATCTTGAGGTCATCTATCCAATGAAATATTTTGTATGGTTATTCATTCAATAAATCATGTTTTTAAGATTGAAGCAATGAACAGATCACCGACATAAGAGATCTATTTATACAACATGAATTAAGGATCAAAAGAGAGGGATATGAAGCAAGACATGTGTAATAGATAAGGAAGCACTGAGTATTGTGACTATTAGAGACACAGAGGTCACCAAGAAGGATTTCAAAGAACAGTTAAGGAACAGAGTAAATAGAAGGGTTTACCGAGTTACTTTATGGATTACTGAGGTATGCTATAAGCAAGGTAATCTCATTTTGAGCACATAGAATCTGCTATAACATTTCAGATGTAAAGTTGTAGATATTTGTAAAGATTTTATTGTAATATTTTGAGTTGTAAGAGAAACCTTTAACAGGGTAAAAGACTCTAACAAAGTCTATAAATTGTAAAGCCTTTAACTAGGTGTAGCATTTAGAATAAGTGTTGTAAAATCCTTTAGCAAGGTAGATATAACGATCTTGATACTCCTAATAGGGTAAGCTATTAGAAATAGCTAAACATATAGCTCTAACTGAGCAAACTTTGTTATTGCACTAGTGAAGTTGTGGGTGCCATCCCCACTGCATTTTTTCTCTCTAACCAAGAGTTTCTGCATAACCAAAATATATGTGTTATGGAGTGAATCATGTATGATTATTATTTATTTATTTTACCTCTATGTTATGTTATAACAATTTTTGGTTTATGCATAACAGTAATGTTATTGTTGAAGAAAGGATTTGAAGTATTGATTCACCCCTCCCCTCTCAGTACATTAGCTTTCCATATTGGGCTTAACAGCAACTGTGTATAGAAGGAAAGGCTTGGAAGGATCAGTGGGTTGAAGAATGGGAGGATTGGCCAAATATTTTTTTAGGTTTTAAAATGCTTGATGACAATCTTCATTCCATGGAAAGTCATATTCTTTGTAAGTGATTGGGTGAAAGGAAGGGTATGATCTACAAATTGGGAAACAAACCTATGAATATCTTGAATCTTTCCTTGTAAACGTTTTAGTTGGGAAGAATTTTTTGGAGGTGGCATGTTAACAATGGCATCTATCTTCCTCATATCTACCTGAATTCCATGATGTGAGACTATGAATCCTAATAATTTTCCACTATCTACACCAAAAACACACTTTCAGGGATTCAAGAGCATGTTGTACTTACAAATTCTTTCAAAGACTTGATGAAGGATATTAACATGATCTATGCAAAGAATGGATTTAGGTAAGATATCATCAATGTAATCTTCTAAGATATCATCAATGTAATCATGGAAGATGAGGGTCATAGCACGTTGATAGGTAGTACCTGCATTTTTCAGTCCAAAAGGCATCATAACCCAACAAAACTTGCCCCAAGAGGTGGTGAAAGCTGTTTGGAATTGATCTTGAGGATTAATGAAGATTTGATTATATCACTAGAAACCATCCATTAAGGATAACAAAGCATGGCCTGCTATGGAATCCACTATCATATCGATATTTGAGAGAGGGAAATCATCCTTCGAAAAAGATTTATCAAGATTTCAAAATTTGTACACATCCTAATCTTGTTATCAGATTTAGCCACGACCATAATGTTGAAATCCATGGAGAATAATCAATAGGACAGATGAATCCAGCATCCAATAACTTTTCAATCTAAGCCTTAACAAGCAATACTATCTTGGGATTCATCTTTCGAATCTTTTGCTTCACAGGTTTAGCATCAGGAACTAAGACAATGTTATGAGTGACAATCTTAGGATCAATTCCAGACATATCAAAGTATATCCAAGAAAAGATTTCAGGGAATTCCTGTAATAATTTAGAATATTATTTTTGTTCATCTTCATCTGAGCATTTTCCTATCTTAATGACTTTGTCTTCAATAGAGGGATCCATTCTGATATCAATAATGTCGCTTATGAGAAAATTACTTTGTTGAGGAACATATTTCAATTGAGAAAATTCTTTAACTATCTCATAGTTATTTCTTTCTTTCCCAAAGTAAGTTTTTGTATTTAAACAATAGGGAAAACCATGATTATGGTGATAACGAGTAAGGTTGTCATAGGCTCCTAAGAATTCAGCTAAGGAATCATTAGTGGGAAAAACATCCAAAGCAAAAACACTAGAGGAGTTGCAATCAATATACTCTAGATATTTTATTGAGAAATAAGTGGAAATAACATTAACACTAATAGATGGTATCATGGAAGCTTTAGTACACTCAAAAGGATCATAGCCAATTCCAAATGTTGTATCACAAAAGTTATTTTCCAAAGGAACTTTTATCCCTTGTTCTTGGGCACTTCAACCATTACCTTTATATCCGCACTTAGCTAGGATGTGAAAACTAGGACCATAAAGGTTAGCCATTTCTGAAAGAGAAGGGGGGTTTTCATAAAGTAACAGATCAAAATCATCTATATCAGAAACTAAGGGAGATAAAGTCTAAGAAGCTGACACAAAGTTATTACTCAATGGCTCGGGTAAAGTGGGCTAATTTTTAGGTTCTTCTTCTTCTTTCTTCTTTTCAACCTTGGGTTCCCTAGGGGGAATTTTATATTCTCCTGTGAAAGTAGGATTAAAGTCAAGGGATCCCCAATCATCTTCTACAAGAATCTTTTCAGGAGAGAAGACATCTTCTGCAAGAACCCACCTTGATTAACCCAACAAAATTGACCATTCTTTTTTTTTTGTTTGTTTAATTTAATCATTGTGTTTGATTCAATCGCATACTCTGGGCATCCATCCATTTGGATTAGCCATTCATCCATCCGGGATGAGCATCTAACCATACGGGTTAGGCATCTGTCCATATGGGACATAAGATTTCATCTATCCAATACAGGATAGGCATCTACCCATACGGGGTAGGCATCTATCCAATTGGGATAGGAGGTGCTCTGGCCAGAGACTTACACTCATCGAAACCATTTAGTTCCTAAGCCACTCACCAAGTACTACACTCTTCTAATAGGAGTGCACCGAGGTCGCCATCCTTAGGAGTAATTAAATAACATAATACAAGCTTGAATTCCGCCTCGGAATTTGGCTTAAAGCCTCAGGAAGTCAAGCGAATCCATACGGGATTCCTTCCAAGTATGCATTGAATTACTTTTTCCTTTTTATTATACTTATCTTTCAATTTAGGATTCTACTCAATCCTTCTTCTTACCAACCTAGACCCCACCCATGAATGCCTGAGTACTAGGGACAACTCCATCCCAAGACTACCTACATACCCGTTTCGGCACGGGATCAAGGCGTAAAGTATGTAGTTCTATTTTTTACTATATGGTTTGATGTAAACTGATTTGTGGGTACGCAACCCTTTCTAGGGTCAATGTCCCAGATAGTTTCTTTGCAGTTACTACCCACGGTTGTAGCACTTAAGCAAAGGCTCGAGATGGCCTATTGCTTGTGGCCTAAAATAACTAGCTCCTAATACTTATCATAAGTGTCACCCTTGACCAATTGTCAATTGACAATAATTATTCAAGATTAAATCAATTTCATAAAAGCATTTCACTCAAAAAACCTTAAGGGGGTTTACTAAGGTTTAACTCAGCAGATGAAAATCATTTAAGGATTATCTTATTAGATTATCGATCCAAGGGGGATTACCTGGCCCTTGGATTTTAACTTCCAAGTGTCCCTTATTACTCCCCGATTATTTATAGGGGCAATGCCACAGATGTTGTTGATGCAGCTTTATTAGGCATTAAGTGCAGTAGTTCAACACGACAACATTACCCGTAAGCGTGACCTAGAGGCACTGTATATACCGAATGCTGCTAGGTTTTGGTTTCCATCTTCCTTTATTTAGTTTTCTAACTAAGAGCTATGAAAAACATCATACTTGAAAACAATTACGAATTGAATGTGTATAATTTAATTAATTGAGATAACTACTTGATGAACCACGTAGAATAAAAACCATAACTAAATTATTCAAAACTTGAAATATAACTTGCGTAAAAATGACAATTATGAAACTTGCATATTAATAATTAAATGTGTAACTTGCATGGAGATGAAAATGCCAATAAATGTAATTAATATGTAAGTAATTTGCATGATACGAGAATAGTGTAACTTGTGTGCAAGATTAAGCAATGCATGATTCCTATCACAGGAATAATTAATTGTGGTCATAGGTTCCAAAAATAGCGATTAGTTTAGATATTTGATTCAAATCATATTAATATACAATAATTGCTTTTAATGAGTCCAAATACCAACTAAGTAACCCAATGAATTTTAAGTAGTTTTTATAAAATTCCAATTATAAAATTTAATGCAATTTAATTTGAAAATTGCTAAAAAGAAATTAATTATTATAAATTTTACTAAGGACAATTATACAATTTAATTTACAATTGGAAAATTGCTAAAAATAAATACATTTCAAAATTACCTAAGTTAAATTTTTAGTAAACTAAGTTAAAGGGAAGCAAGTGGGAGTGGGACCCACGGGTCCCATCACCACTGCAGGTCTATGGAAGCAGGCCCGCAGTGATGAGGGTACCCTATGGTCCCCTCCACTACCCTGTGGCCACTGCCGTGACAGTGACCGTAGGGGAAGTGGAGGGTACCACTTCCCCGGTTGTTACAATAACCGCCTTCACTACCCTGCATGCCACCTGATACCCAAAATAAATTTTGAAGGACATAATTTTCATATTAAAATTACTTGCAATATTGAATATATTCATTTTCGTATGAAATAAATTTTAGTATATATATATATATATATATATATATATATATGGTTTAAATTTCTAGATTGTTTAAAGGTATATAAAAAAAGAGTATTTATGAAAATAAGAAGAAGAATAGAATAGATAATCAAGATATCACAGGGGTAGATAATTGTTTTAAATTGATTTTACAGTAAACCGGAGATTAATATTCATAGAGAGAGATTTTATTTCTGCATTCACAGGGAGAGAGTTTATTTCTACATTCACAGAGAGAGAGTCCATTTCTACATTCACAGGGAGAGAGTTTATTTCTACATTCACAGGGAGAGAATTTATTTCTACATTCACAGGGAGAGAGTTTATTTTTGCATTCACAGAGAGGGATTAAAGAATGAGATTTTCTTTCAAATTTCCATTCGAAGAGCCAGAGAATAGAATTCGAGAGAAGAATAATAAAGGTTAAGATTCATATCATTTAATCACACAGAGAAGAGTTTTAATCTCAGAAAAAAAAAAAAAAAAAATTTAAATAAGGAGAATATGTTTTTTTTTTTGCACAAATAAAAGAAAGAAATCTTTTGGAAAAGCAAAAGCAAGATCTGATATCTATTTTCTAAAGAGAAATAAATAATGAAGTTATCTTTTGCATGTAATATATGAAAATACTTTTATCAATATTTATCCTTAAATAAGAAGAAAAAGATTTACAATCTAATAACTTTTTTCTTTTATAAAAGAAGATCTAGAAGCTATTTTTTTTTATAATATAAATTTCTCATATGTATATGAGAGATGACAAAGAAGAGAACCTAGCTTATCAAAGCTTGATGTTGAATCCTCTAGCTATCCTTTTTGATCCTTCCTTGCAACTTGAGAAAAATCTTCAAGAACAACTTAGCAAACCTAAAATGAAAATGAGTCTACCAAAGAAGATCCTACTACTAACAACAAGGAAACTTGGAAAATTTTCTTCAACACATAATCAACTCCCTTCTTTGAAACTTGCATACAATTTTATAAGAAAAATCTCTTAATTCCACTATCTAGAGAAATTAATTAAGAGTGGGATTATTTTCCAATATTGGACTCATGCAAATTGATTAAAAAACCTAGTGGGGGAGTTACATGCAAGGCATTGAAGATTCCTCTAGAAGCTTATAATTCCTCCTACAACATGAGCCATAATTGGGAATAAAAATAAAAATAAATAAAGCCTTTTGAATTATATTCTCCAAGTGTGTGTGTGTGTGTGTGTGTCCATTTTTATTCTTTTATATTATTTATTCAGTCATTTCCAATAGCTCAACCAAAAATTATATAATAGAATTGTATCAAATCAAAAAGTGATAAAGGAGGGTTGTGACATCTTCAGTTGTAGAATCAAGTTGAGAAGGATTTTCTTTAGGAACCTTAGGTTCATTTGAGAAATCATTGGGAGATGAACTAGAAGTAGGAGATATACTCAAGGAGATAGACACACTAGTAGGAGAAGAAGTTTTGGAAGAATTATCTAAGATAGTTGGGGAAGAACCAATTGAAGAGAATTTGGATGTTGATGTTTGTAAACATGCTTGGAGTTTAGTATCACCTAGCAAGGTATATGTCTTATTATTATAAATGAATTTAACTTTCCTATGCAATATAGAGGGGACAACTTGCATGCTATGAATCCAAGGTCTCCCTAATAACAGGTTATACGTCAGATTTCCAGGCATGACATGAATAGGTGTGGATAAAGTAATAGGACCTACCTTAATGGGCAAGGTGATGATACCTAATGAATATTTAGCAACATTATCAAAGCCTTAGATAGTAAGAGAATCAGTCTTAATGAGAGATGTATCGACATTCATTTTATGCAAAAAGTTAATGCTACAAACATTAAGGCTAGAACCATTGTCCACCGATGTTCATCTTATTGCACTATTGTTTATGATAACCACAATCATTAGAGGATCATATTGATGTTGGATTTCACTAGTAGGTAACTCATATTGTGTAAACACAATTTGAGCCTTAGGAGATGTGATAGAATTAATCAAGAAAGCCAAATTATTGGATGTCACTATGGGTGGGACATTCAAAGTTTTCAAGGCATCTTGTAACATTCCATGATGAGATGAAGAAGTTTGAATAAAATTACAAAGGGATATCTTGGTTGGAGTAGCTTTCAGTTGTTCAATAAGATCATATTCTTTACCAAGAGTCTATCAAATGCAAGGTGCTTGAGGAAGAATAGGTTGAGGATCAGGAAGAGAAGTTAGGATAACTGGAGGAGGATTAGGTTTCCTATTGTTTCTTTTGTTATAAGTGTGGGCAACTACATCATGACTCTCCTTAGTCAGTTGTTTAACATAACTATAAGGACTCTTAGTGGGATTTCTTCCTTGCATGGTAATGACATATTTATTAGGGTTACTAAAGGAATCATGACTATATCAATCTTGAATAATGAAGAGGGATTGATTGGGAGGTTGAAGAAGGATAAGAAGCTTGACATATAAAAATAGGCTTTCTATATTCATTCACATTTATCATGTTGATTAATCTTTTAGATGTATTATTTTTGTTCGAAGATTTAGACAAAGACATAAAGTCATCAAGGGCATCATCCAACAAGGCATGGTCGTATCGGTTCAAAGGTTTTTTTTTTTAATTCAAAAGGATAAATGTCCTCATAGAGAGAATTGTTGTAGACAACCATGTTTCTATACTTAGTGGATTACTTGATATGAATGTACCCCTTCAAGGAATCATTCAACTTATCTTTCTCATCACCACAAAATGACATATTAACAAGGTTAATTAGATTTTGGAAATTGAGGGTTTAGAAGGCTGAGGGTTCAAAAGTTCATCTAGATCTTCATTTAATTCATCTTTACTAAAATCATAATCAAAATAATTGCATACATCATCAAAGGTATGAACATATTGCAAATAAAGATCTAACATATTGAAATGGAAATTGAATGAAATTTAAACACACAATGCACACAAATAAAGGAAATCTTTTTTTTTTTTGGAATTTTATATTTATAAAGAAAATGAAAGATACTAAATATAGATCTAACAATGCAATTCAATGAAAATAATATTGAGCTTCATGTTGGGCTCACCAAAAATCTGTAGAGGGAAAAGTGAGGCTAAGAAAACAAGCCCCAATTCCACTCTCATGTACACACTTGTGGAATATGAAAGAGCCTAGGGAGGTAACACACTTCTGCTACTTCTTGTGAGGAAGAGAGAGCCAAATATTACCTCTTAGGGTTTCTATTCCTTTTCTATAAATGAGGGGTAGAAGCGATGCAAAGTGCATATTTGAATGATCAACAGGTAGAATGTAAGTATACACAAGCAACCCTAATCCAAAAATGTAGAACTGAAAATAACTGATATGCAACTAAAAATTATAGATTATGAGATGAATTCAAAGATGCACCTGTCCCACAAATCTGAGCCAAAATGTCTAGAATAGGGGTGCTATGCCCCTGTCCTGATTCTGCCAACTGGAAGCTATAACTGATAGGATGAGATCTGAGGGTTTTGAATTGTTGTCCTACCAAAGTATACCTAAAAATGGGAGTACCGGGATGCCACACCCCAGTCCTAGGAAAGACCAGGGAGCCATGCTTGTCCGAGAGGTTTCCACTCAAATTGGATCTAAACTTGCACATGAACCTGAAAATAGGGTTTTGGGTGGCTATATAGGGTTTTGCCTTAGTCAAACCCCTATTTTGGTGATTTCCATCTCAAAAAATAGCTGATTTGTATAGTATAATAGTGTGTGCAAGCATCTTGTGTGTGTGCAAAACCCTAAGATGAATGCAAACAATCTAGAGCAACCCTAAAGAGTAAACCCTAAATGCTTGTAATTGACAAAGTAAATTATCTAAATCAATGATGTAAGGTGATCTAAAGCATGAATGTAAACAAAATTAATGTAATGAATCTCATACAAAGACATGGAAACAACTTTAAATCATACCCAACCCCAAGGGAGAGGTACAAGCCAATCTTCAGTCGGTGATCTCCTGTTGCTTTCCTACATCTTCAAAATCCCCGAATTGCTGAAAGAATGCTTGATGGATTCTTGATAGATGTTGTTTAATATTGTTGAAGACTCCAAAATATCTGATCATTCATTTCATAGAAGGCTCCTTGTGATTGCTCCAAAATATTTTTCCTAGATCTTAGATTTTGCCTTCAAATGAAGAAAGAGAACTCTTATGTATGAAACCCAAGATCTTAATTTCATCTTTAGGCTGACCTAGGATTTGAATTTCCTACCAATTTCTTGGGGTTAAGGATTATAATATCATAGAATTATGCTCCCAAAATTTCAGGACAAATGTCAAGGACTAGGTGCAACTTGCACCTGGTCTGACCAACTTTTCACCAAATTTTTTAGGGTCCTTAGATATGATGATATTAGATTGAATCCCAAAGTTATAGCTTATTTTGAAATGTTTTGATATACAAAATCGAGCCTTAAAGATCGAAATAGGACATAATTAGGGTTTATAATTTCATTATTTATTAGAGGAATAAAATAAAAAGGGACACGCTTATGGTAAAGGGCCCAACTTTATAATGTGTGAAGTGATGCAATATGAATTTAGATTTAATTAAACTAATTAGTTAAATTTTTTAAGGGAATTAGAAATGCAAGATGCAAAACACACTAAGGTGGGTGCTAAACCAAGCGTGGAATTGTACCACCCTAGCAAGGGTGTACAATTTACGATGCTACTAGGTGTATAATTTCATTTCCCATATAAAATCTAGGTTTCTTATACCATTGAAATATGATGATCATTCATATCTCCCCTTATTTTCTCCTTTCATTATCTTCCATTTCATCTACATCTAGCCTTATTTGTGATATATCCTTTTGAGAGCATACATGTGTCTTCCTAACTCACTTGTCCTCACAAGGGGGCATCTTCCTAGTAACTCATCATCCTTTCTCATCCTTCCTATGACTAGGACATCATGCTTCTAGTCCTTATCACTTTTCTACATGTGCAATATTTTAATCTTTGCATCATCAACTCAAAGAGAGAAAAAATATAGACACCTAAAATTGTCCCTTACCTATCCAAACCTAATTTTAGCATACCTTGACCCATGAATTAGATAAACATTTACTATTTATTTAATTAATCTCATTCCCATCCTAATACCTATAATTTAATAAATATTTATTATTTATTCATATTTTACCCCTATCCTTGTCTATTAATCCTTGCCTCTCATCTTGTTCACATGGATCATAATCTAAATTTGTATTCATGTGACAAGTGTCTCACCTCATCACATCCACATATCTAGATTATGCTTTGTCGCTGATTCATTTAACCTAAACACCTATCCAAAAGTTAATTGAACTTAATCTTTCCATCCATCTCAACGTAATCTCTTTATCCTAGCCATTCCCATAAGGTTGTTTCCCTAACCTTATCTCAAGCCCTAGTTTCCTAATGTGACTCTTGTCACATGACTACAACATTTATCCAAATCCTTAATCCTCCTTTAATTTTAGCCATCCATTAAACCTCTTAATCTTAGCCCTTGTTTCTCTTATTGAGAATTCTATTTAGGAAGGCCTCTCATCCCTTTAAAGTGGTCCAATCCTATGCTATTGTTATGTTGTTCATTTTATCATCTAATCATCTTGATCATATCTTCATCTTGTAGGAATATTTAGAAACCACATTCATCTATTTGCATGCATACTTTATTTAATAATTTTGAGGATTACATGTATTTGGTTTGATTTAAGCTATGCTTTATGCATATTTCATTTGTATCATTTGAATGCATTACACATGGTTAACAATTTTGAAGGGGGGATTATTTCCTCTTAGCCTTTTTTGGTCTTTAATTATTATTCTCTCTCAAGGAGCCCTTTTGCATTTCTCTATTTGGACTATTTTTTGTTCCAATTTTATATTGAATAAAATTTCAGAAGGCTTAAAATTGAAAGGGGACATTTCTTTTAATATTTCCCTCGTGTCTTTTATGGGTCCACACTTTTACATATTCATTAATTATGAAACCTCATGCTAACCTCATGTCATGTCTTAAGGGAGGAGATATGGATTGATTGGTGGCTTCAAGCCATCACTTACACAAACCACTTTTTTTCTTTTACTTAGGTTACTTGTATTCATTTGAAGCCACGTGCAACTATAACCTCAAATATTTAAATAGTGATATTAGTATTAATGAGGCTTAGCCCCCTATATGAGACTTTGTACATTTCTAGCTGAAAAATATTTGCCATTGGTTCTAGATTTTAGATAATTAATAATAGAGGTTCTTAAATTATAACCATTTTCTATCAAGGGTTAAGGAAATAAATCCTCTAGATGGTTTTTTATATTCTTTGATTTAAGCATGTTGTGAAGAAAATAAAAACCACTTTCATAGCCACTTGTACTTGTTGGCATTATGGATGAATTTATTATGTGTTGCATTGATGTTTTGTCATTGATGTCAACACTAGTTGTTATGGTTGGTTACCGAAAGACAAGTTTTGGTTACTAGTAGAAAATCTACTATTACCGACAGAAGAGACTATCTGTTGGACACTTCCGACATGTTTGGATCAATGGGCTATGCTTGATTTTATGTGTTACATGTTCCTAGAGCATGTTTTGGTCAGTTGGTATTGACCTAGTAATCAGATGCTATCATACACTCTTGTAAACCCATACCGACATTGGTTTAAGGTTTTACTGGCAGAGCTTTCACTGAGGAATCTTGACAAGATGTTGAAGATGTTCTCTAATCCTGCTTCAACTAGGTGGAGACATTTGTTTGGCATGGTGGATCCAAAAAAGGTCCAGTGCCTATCTAGGGTATGGACCAGTATCATGTCAACGTGTACTCTACACATTACTGGGATGATTCAGGATCTTATATAGATTGGCATTATTGTTTTACTCTTAAGCCGACATGGCATATCATTGTAATATGGATTTATGTAATAATCTTATTGTAATATATTTTAGGTGGCTGACTTAATTGGTTTAGGCCTTAGGGTTGGTATAAAATGATGTGAGATCTCATTGTAGATCATGGGGAATAAGTGTCATGGTCTTGAAATGCAATATCATATGCGAAGGAGATTTGGTCGATCATATGTAATCAAATTGGGATTAAGGAAGAGGTTAAAGGCCTTCGACATTGAGCTTAACTGGAACTGTAATCAGGCATGGTAGATGCTATCTCTAGCAGTTTATTGCTCTAGATTGTTGTCCATTTATCTTGAGGTGGTTATAACCTCTCTATAGTCAATGAGACTCTTTTGTAATGAGCAGTGCGCTTTAGGCAGTGCTCCTTCCTCCATGTACATGCCCCCCATTGTATCACATGCTTTCGTCAGAAGTATCATCTGACTGTGGGTAGGCATCTCACCATGGTTTTTCCCTTTCGAGGTTTTCCTCATATAAATCATGGTTTTATGTGTTTTGGTTGTTTTGCATTGATTATCAGTTTAATTTTTAAGTTGTATTGTTTACCAGTATATGTTCCTATCGGCATCTATTTCTACTTTATAAGTACTTAATCTGGTTAAATGTTATTGCTCACTCTAACAATAAGAATAATAACGATAGTTAAATTCTGAACCCAAAGTTTTGACGTTCACTCTGTGAAGTTACTATATCCATAGTTGGAGTTCATTTGATTTTCAAACTAGGGACATAATACTTGAAATGGCTCTGCACTATATATCCACTAAGTTCCTATGATAGCTACCCTACATTACTGCAACAACTAAAATCTATGCAAGAAAAGTAAGCAAGAATCAAAATAACTGAATGGCTAGATGAAAAACTCTGCATTAACATAAATTTCACTCAAGTAATACTAAGTCCAAAGCTTCCAAATAGGAATTACTTTGTTTTCTTTGGCTACAAGAATAGTCAATGGATCAGTTTCTAATGGCTACACGAACAGTCAATGCAAGGACCTCTACTGCAGTAAAAGAAGAAAACTAAATTTAACAAAGGCACAGGAACACTCACCAAGTGGTCCCCCTTGGGTGAGTGCTTCCAGGCTTCCAAAATAACTCTAAATGCTCAGAATAACATATCTTTATTCATTGTTCCTCAAAAGTCGATACATTATTTAGAATGAAAGGAAACTCAAAACACTCTACAACTTTATTTCTGAATATTCTGCTCTTTTTCCTTCTCTTTTCTTTTTAACATCATAAAAGTGACAAATACACTTATTTAAAAGAAAGTAATAACTTCCTACAATTAATATTGCGTCGATGAGAAGAGACAAATAACATTGATGAAGGAGAACAGTAAGAGTTAAGCCACTAAAAACATGGATCTAAATGAAACCACAACCAAAACATAGTGTGGCGGTATTACAAGATTGATGCCCACTAGAGTCAGACATAAATGAGTCTTGTGCGCCTACTTCTCCTCTGCCATTCCTTACACTCATTATCCTCTTCGTTGATTTTAACTTTTAGTCACCTCCTTGAATATCTCAAACTGCTATTGACATGACAGGACAACCTTCTCTGCAACATCTCATTTATTCCTACAATTCAAAAGAGAGAGCATACAACCATACACATGACTACTTTAATTAATCAAAACATCTATTAATTTCACACATGATATCACCTATGACAATCTGTATGGCAACAAGAATAAATCACATGGCTAGAGGAATAACTGGCAAAGACAAAGCATGATTTAATAGGTTCAGTTAACATCTGAAATGCATATAGTCAAACTTTAATACATCATTACCATCCCACCATATAAATCAAAATATGAAAAAAACCTATGAGTTCTAGGAATAAAAGGAGCTAATATCTCATCTCATCATGACCCCCAACTTAGTCTTGTTGATCCTCCAGCAAGAGGAAAGTTTATGATTCATGTACTAACTCTTAAGTCACCAATAGTTCCCTAACCTATCTCTCCTAAAGCCAAATTCTAATAAGATCCTTCATCTTTTCTAATTTGGCCCATCTGGCTTCTTCTGTAGTTGTCTCATAGGGTTTGTCTGTAATCCTACATCCCAACAATGGCTACATGAGGATAGGGGGTTGAAAGATCAAGGGTAGCCATTCATTGTTTTTCATCCTAACTAAATGGATGTATTTAGGGGCTCTTTGTATAGTTGCATGAAAATTTGGCAGTGAATGAGGTTCACCCTGTTTCAAGTCCTCTGGTAGATTATTCCAAAGTTGACTCAGGTAGTCAATTGCAGTTGCACTTTCATTCTCAATCAAGTGTTCATATGCTTGGAATATTTCTTCCCTCATTGGTAATACCTAACTCCTTACATCTGGCCTTGCTAATAGCTTTCGCCAATCATAATAAAGAATCCTTAGGGATTTGGCTTCAGTCCTAAGTGGCAATGGACAATCAAATTCAATATTTTTATATGATTTGGCCTATTTTACACCCATGACATTAATGCTTTTATGTGGATATCACTGATGTATAACAAGGGATTCTACTCACTATCAGAAGTCACAACATAGTTATGCAAGTAGAATTCACGTAATCAAATTTTAATAGCTATTGGAGAGGCCTGATAAGCATCATAAAATTCTTTTGGGGTGTCTATAGAAGGGCCAAGATCTCTAATGATGTGGTTTAGCTCAAAACTTAAATACCGCTCTTTTAGATGCAAAGCATAAGCTCTTGGAGGAGCCCTACATTGCATTGATTTAGGGATAATACTGGTAATTGTATTAATATTTTCTTTCAATTCTTCAATTTTATCATCCCTCCTTTCAATTTCCCTTTGTTGCTTATCAATAATTCTATGTAACCTAGCCCTCTCTATCTCCCACTACCTATAAAATGTTAATGCAATAGACAAACTAGTGAAAGATGATGGAGGTTTGATAGCTATTATCTTGGGGTGTGGAATTTATTTGACATGTTCTTCAAATTGTTCTACCACATATGCCAGACTTGAAAGTCTGTCAACGCCATGTTCTTCCTAGATTTTAACCTCTGCTAGACTCCCACGTTCCTCTTCTGATGATTCAATTGAAATAACCTCCTTGCATCACCTATTGGACAAAATTTCTATGTACTACTCTGATTCCTTCTTGCATATACCTTTGTAGTAGCTGCAGGAATAATTTCTACTAGAGGCTTTGCTGTAGGAGTATTTCCCTTTGGCTTATGTCTCTTGGCTACACGAGAAACCTGTATTGCTTGCGGCTGAACCATAGTTTCATCTTCTGCATCAATTGTTTATAATTCTTTCCCTTTTCTTTTAGAAGATGTTGCTCCTCTTTGGAAATATGTAAAGGGATACATAATGTTTGTTTCGCCCATCTCTACCTCTGTCACATTCAAAGCTTCTTTGGCAATGAGAGGTTCATTTCCTACAAAAATTATAGGAGACAAGGGCTCTCCTATATCCTCCTCTTGAGTTGCTAATTCCTCTGCAACATGAGCATCCTCAACCCTAAATTGCAGTATATCTTCAAATACCCCCCATGCCATTTGAGAAACATCCCTAAGAGAACATTCTACTAACAATTTTATCAAACCATGATGACTGACAAAATGATTTCCATTCTTCAGTGTTTCTTTGGCACTTATGGAAATAAGGCGGTATAGAAAATTTGGAACATTTACCCTTCGCCCATGCCATAAATGACTAAGCAATTTGAAATGGACTGAATGTAAATTTGAATACCTTTCATGACAGGTAATGTATTTCATTATATACAATGCCACTTGGGGCCATTCTGCTGGAAGAGATACTCATCTGGCTCCCTGCTTGTCCATTGTTAGAGGTCCATTTGTGGGGTGCGCAATTTCTGCTCTAGCGCTTCTTGCATCCTTTGATTCAGGAAACGGTTCTCCTTCCTACAGCAACTCAGTAACTTCAGCTATTCAATGTTCTATAGGAATAACCCTTAATCCTTTGATAGAATCTTTCCCTTGATTGAATGAATGGATGAACTCGGAAGCAATTTCCTCATTATAATCTGTTATTTTCATAAAGTAATCAATCCAACCATGCAGCCAAAAATAATGCTCACACAGGGCATCCTATAGCAACGCATCATGGATTCCTAGTTCATGGTGGATAGGATCTCCACCCATGACTATCTCAGCTCATAAAATAATTTGCACAACTGAGAATGAGGACTTGTAGTAACCTACCAACTGAAAATATTTGATCTAAAAATATTTTCTTGAAAATTCCTTCCTTACTTCTAGTTTTGGTGGCAGAATTCATTACTTACTCATACCAAAGAATATCTCATTAAAAATAATGATGGTAGGCAATCAAATCAAGTTAATTACAAGGATGGATAATTATTAATCTTGGAAATCAGACCATAACCCCCCCCCCCCCCCCCGCAAACTTCTTTTTGAATGTGTCCACACTTGCGGAAATGACATAGGGAAGTGTATGTGGATTGGAAATAGGCAATAATCACAGTAAAATAATAAATGCATAATTAATAAAAAAATAAGATATATGTACATACCTACAGTCGTGCGAATAAATGCTGCATGAAATGGTTAGGCAAAAAATGGTGAAATAAAATGATGTGACATGAATGAAATGATAGATAAAGAAATGAGGTGGGATGATGTGGATGGAAAACTTAGTTATGGAGAATAATATTTCCATAAGACATAGAAATATCTTTATGAAATGATGCTTGAATAATTATGGAGTGTGAGGAACGTTCCCTGCAGAAGCTGCAGGAACCACACCCCGATTGCTTCCTTCAGTGGCAGTAGGAACTTGTCTAGTTTCTGTAAGAACTGATATTTGTTCTTTACTGGTGAATTGTTGCAGGAATTGTTCTTTGGTTGCAAGCTTATGATAGAGGAGTAGTCGGTGACCATTTACTAAAAGCTTGAATCAAACTGGATCAATAGTGATCAAGCGAACTGCTCCATTTTTCAAAACTTCTTCTATCTCATATGTGCCTAACCATCTTGTTTGCAACTTTCCCATAGTATCCTTATATCGAGAATCATATAGCAGTGCCCAGTCACCTGCTTGAATTTTCTTCTCCTTTATGTACTTATCATGCCATTTATCTCTCTGATTTTGAATAAGTTCTGTTTGTTGGACAACCATTTTTATCAGCTCATCCAAAGCATTCAATTGGTTAATATAGTCTTTTTGTGCTTTAGAAAGTAGCATATTCAATTATAGAGCTATTCTTAGAGTTTTGTGTTCAAACTCAATAGGCATCATTGTTGCTTTTCCATACACCATTTCAAAAGGTGTAAAACTAATTGGTGTTTTCCATGTTCTTCCATTGCCCAAATGTTTTCAGGAAGTCTTTGAGACCAATTTTTTTTTATGAACAACTATTGTTTTAGTAAGAATGGCTTCTATATCCCTATTTGTGACTTCTACTTGTCCATTTGCTTGTAGATGGTATGGGGTAGACTTTTTGTGCCTTATATTGTATTCATTGAGCAATGTTGCAATCAATGTGGAAGTAAACTCTGGTCCTTGGTCTGAAATAATTTCTCTTGGAACTCTATACTTGGTAAATATTTCTTCATAGAGAAGAACAACCAATTTATTATCTCTTGCATGTTTCAAAGCTCGTGCTTCCACCCATTTGGTTACATAATCAGTACATACCAAAATATAAGATATTCCATTGGAAAGGGGATCAATTGGCCCAACAAAATTTAATCCCCATTTATCAAATGGTGCAACTAATATCTGTGGATATAATGGCATTTCATTAGATCTAATAGGCCTACTCATGCGATGGCATCTGTCCATTTTCTTGTATATTATGTTGTATCCATATATAATATTGGCCAATAATATCATGTGCTCAATATTTTAAGTGATGTTCTCTTTGCAATAAAATGTCCTCCACATGGTTCATCATGGCATGCATGTAGGATATCATATGTCTCATCCTCTCTAACACATCTTCTCATGACTTGGTGAGGTCCAGTATAGAATAAACAATCAACAATCTATGAGAAGTTAAAGTTTTTCTCAATCAACAACATTCTTTCTTTAGGAGAGAAATGAATTGCCATTTTATTAGCAGCTAAATAATTGGCAATATCATCATACCAGGGAGTGTGTCCTTGTATAAGGAATAAATGTTCATCTAGAAAAGCATCATCTATGGCTGCAAGATCATCCTACAATTGAAGCTTAGAAAGATAATCTACAACCACATTGGACTTTCCTGGTTTATCAATAACTGTGATATCAAATTCCTGCATCAACAGTTACCAACAAGCCAATCTTCTTTTAATTGAAGGTTTGTTCATGAGATATTTGATTACGATATGATTAGTATGCACAAATATCGAATATCCTGTCATATAATGCCTGAATTTGTTGAGGCCATATATAACTGCTAACATTTCCTTTTCAATGACTCTATAATTTAGCTCAGGCCCCTGCATGTTCTTGCTGATATAATAAATTGCACTCTCCAAATTATCAATCTTTTATCCTAAGACTACTCCTATGGCATAATCTGATGCATCTGTGTGAATTTGAAATGGTAAGGACCAGTTTGGACCTTTAAGAATGAGTGCTTGGGTCAAAGCTTGTTTGAGCTTCAAGAAAGCTTCATTGCATAAGGAAGTCCATTTAAATTCCATATCCTTGGTCAAAAGAGAATATAAAGGGCTTGCAATTTTGCTGAAATCTTTGATAAACCATCTATAATATCCAGCATGACCAAGAAAAATTCAGACATCTTTTTTCTTTATCGATGTAGTGATAGTTTGAATAACTTCTATTTTTGCTAGGTCAACTTGTATTCCATTTATAGAGATATAATGACCAAGAAATATACCTTCCTACATCATCATGAAGCACTTTTCACTATTTAATGATAAATTATAGTCTTCACACCATCGCAAAACTTTCTTTAGGTTCTCCAATGCTTCTTCAAATTCTAAACCATAGGTTGTAAAATCATCCATATAAATTTTCATTTTGTCCTGAGAAATATCTGAGAATATGCTTATCACTTCTCTTTGAAAAGTAGCTAGAGAATTACATAATCCAAAAGGAAGAATAGAATATGCATATGTTCCCCAGAAACAAGTAAATGTAGTCTTTTCTTGATCCTCTGGGGCAATCTAAATTTGGTTGTAGCCACTGAATCCATCAAGAAATGAGAAATATCACTTCCCTGCCAAAGAGTCTAATACTTGATCCACAAATGGTAATGGAAAATGATCCCTTTTGGTTGCCAAGTTCAAGGCTCTATAATCAACACATACCATCCATTTTCCTCCTTTCTTGGGAACTATCACTAAAGGTGATACACATTGACTATCCAAAATAGGATAGATAAACCCAACATTTAACAATTTCAGCAATTCTTCTTTAACTATTTCTCTTAATGCAGGATTGATTCTTCGATGTGGTTGTCTAAGTGGTCTATAGTCTTCTTTTATGTACGTACGGTGGGTACAAACTATAGTATCAATTCCATGCATATCCTTGTAATCCCATGCAAAAGCATGTTTGGGACATTTGAGCAAGTCTAGAAGTGCTACTCTTTGAATTTCTGTAAGATTACTGTTGATATTCAAATATTTATTTGAATCAACTTCTACTTTGATAGTAAGATCAATCTGAGATACATTAGAAAAATGAGAACTGCAGACTTCTTGCGGCAACAGAGTATGCAATATATCAGTGGCTGCCGGAAAGTCTGATTCTGAAATATTTGATACTAACTCCTATGAGTGTTGCTCTTGTCTTCACTCATTTATCATAATTTTATAAAGCATTGAATCATCATCATGAAGTTGGATGAATGGTCCTCTATTAATCATCATAAGGTGATTTATAGAGTCAACTCCTTCAAATTATTCTCCCAAGTTATGCCAAATGGCTTGTTGTTGATCAAATTGGGGTTGAGCAGGAGAATACAGAGCTAATGTTTTGGTAGTATTTCCATCTGAGATAGTCATATCCCACCAGCATCCAATATATGCATCAGCTGTAGAAAGCCAGGATCTTCCCAAGATCACTTGATATCCTCCCAATGTGGCCTTAGGAGACAGGATCATAAAGTCTGCAAGGCATTCCCAAGAATCCAAAGCAACAACTATATCTTCAATCATACATTCAGGTCAAACTATAAAACTATCGGCAAGTTGTAGGACAGTAGGTGTAGGTTTGAGACTAGTCATTTGAAGCCGCTGCATAATATCCCTTGTCATATCATTAATGGTTGCTCCCAAATATATCAAAGCATTCTTTATCTGAGTGTCATTGATGACTATATTCACAAAAGGGCTACCAAGATCAGCATATTTAGGAATTGAAACTTTTCCTAACATAATATCAGCCAATTGACCCATTACATGCACTGTTTGGGGATCTTTTTTCTTTCTACCAGGCCTCTTTAGACATGCTTCCCTAAGTGCCTTACTGTATATAGGCACATCCTTTATAGCTTATAACAATGGGATTTTAACACAAACATGTTTTAGTTGGTCTACAATATCAAAACTTTGTTCCTATTCTGGAAAAATCTCTTATTCTTGCAACCTGTGAGGATATGGGGGTAGTTGTTTATTTTGAGGTATTGGGATTGTTGGACTAGATATTTCTTGTTCTTTGGGTATTTCAGTTACAACTGGAGGGGACAGATTAGGCAAAGTTGTCCCAGATCTGAGGTGAATATCACCTATAGATAGAGAATAGGTTGGGTATTTATTAGGATCAGGTGAATAAACTTGTTGTTGTTGCTAAGATTTGCTATTAGGATTCGACATTGGTTTAGTGGGCAATAGTGTGGGTTTAGGTGGAATAGTAGTGGCTATAGGGGGAGGCATTATTTAGGTGGTTGTGGTTGCTGCAAAGGCTACTGATATCCAGAAGATTGTTTTGTCCATGGCTGACTCGCCCTCCATTGAGGAGCGGATTGCCAATTTCCTTGAAATTGTTGCCATGGTCCCTTAGGTGGAGACCAGTTTCCTTATGGTTTATGCCACTGTGGAGGTTGACTGGAAAAATGTTTCCCTTGGCCTTGAGAACCATACCAATTTGGATAACTACCAAACTTTTGAGAATATGGAGATTGCCATTGATTATTTGGTTCATAGGAATTCCACTATAACCTAAAAAAGAAAGTGGATCAAGAGGCATACCTTGTCTTGAAAAATTTGGACTTCTTTGAGAAACATAGAAAACTTGTTCATCATCACCTTGTATTGTCTTGAAGTTAGGAACTTCAAGATTCACAACAATTTTACATATGCAGTCTCTTTTCCTTTGTCTATAATGAGGGCAGAATTCTGCAAAAACTACATCAGCTTCCTCATGCTTTTTCTTAGCTGAGAGTGTGTCTAGTTGAGTAGCCATATTATTTATGATATCCTCCTTAAATTCCTTCAACAAATGGCTAAGTTTCATTCTAGAAACTCCATTACCAGATGTTGATGAAGAAAATCTTCACTTGAAATGCCTATTTTTCTTAGAAGCAGATCTGGAATACTTTTGACAAATTTATCCGATGTCATTCCATGTGGATTGTGTTATGTCAGCTCCTCCCATAAGATCCAAAGCATCAATGCATTCATCACTGATTCCTCTCAAAAATATCATCTTGATAGAATCTTCATTTAGAGTGCTATGCTTGAACTTTTTGACACTGAATAGAAACCTCTCCAAATAATCTTCTAGACTCTCATCTTCTTTCTCTGTCATTCTAAAAATATCATCCCCATGGCGATCAGTTCCTCTACAATAATCCTTGTATTTTGTGAGAAATAATTGTTTCATCTCATCCCATGTAGTGATTGTGATACTCCCTAGACTCATAAACCATCTTAAAGATTATTCTTTCAAAGTCGTAGGAAATATTTTGAGCCTATGGGCATTTTTAGTATAATTAAAACTCCTACAGAGGACATCAAACTCAAACAAGAATGTGTCTGGGTCCTCTATCACTAATCCATAGAATTTAGGGAGGGAAGAAGTTGGAATGTTCTTGAGATTAGCCTTATCATGTTGATCAGAGATACGAAACTCAAATTTTGGTGTCAAATGTGGAGGTGGATTATTCCCACCAGGAGGTGGATTTCCTTGCATTGGCCTTTTGGGAGAATTCACTAAATGAAGATCTTCTTTTGGAGGTCCAAAGAGAAAATGGAGGTTGTTCTCAAGAAATTCAGATTTGGGATGGTTCATATTTTCTGGGATTTGATAAAGTGCAGAAAAAGTATTTACATATGGGGGGTCATATGGATCAATTCCTGCATGATTGGGATGACTGCAAAGGAATCTACCTTGAGCATATCTTCTTTGCCTATGCATGCAGGTTCATAGAAATTACTTAACAATCAGGTCTATCAAAAACAACTAAACTAAAAACTAAAAATATAATAACCATAACAGGTTCTTAGTTTGACACCATCCCCGACAACGATACCAAAAATGTTCAGTCCAACAATAAGAATAATAACTATAGTTAAAGTCTCAACCTAAAGTTTGGACATTCACTCTGTGAAGTTACTATCTCCATAGTTGGAGTTCATTTGATTGTCAACCCAGGGATTTAATACTTGAAATGGGTCTACACTATATATGCACTAAGTTCCTGTGATAGCTACCCTGCATTACTGCAACAACTAAAATATATGTGCGAAAAGTAAGCAAGAATCAAAACAACTGAATGGATACAGGAAAAACTCTGCATTAACATAAATTTCACTCAAGAAATACTAAGTCCAAAGCTACCAAACATGAATTACTCTATTTGCTTTGGTTGTAGGAACAGTCAATGGATCTATTTCCAATGGTTGCAGGAATAGTCAATGCAAGGACGTCTACTGCAGCAAAAGAAGAAAACTAAATTTAACAAAGGCACAGGAACACTCACTAAGTGGGCCCCCTTGGATGAGTTCTTCCAGGCTTCCAAAATAACTCTAAGTGCTTAGAATAACATATCTTTATTCATTGTTCCTCAAAAGTTGATACATTATTCAGAATGAAAGGAAACTCAAAACACACTACAACTTTATTTCTAAATCTTCTGCTCTTTTTCCTTCTCTTTTCTTTCTAACCTCAGAAAAGAGACAAAGACACTCATTTAAAAGAAAACAATAACTTTCTACAATTAAGATCGCATTGATGAGAAGAGGCAGATAACATTCATGAAGGAGAACAGTCAGAGTTAAGCCACTAAAACCGTGGATCTAAACCAAACCACATCCAAAACATAGTGTGGTGGTATTACAAGATTGATGGCCACTAGAGTCTAACATAAATGATTCTTGCGCGCCTACTTCTCCTCTGACGTTCCTTATGCTTATTATCCTCTTTGTTGATTTTAACTTTTAGTCGCCTCCTTGAATATCTCATATTGCTATTGGCATGATAGGACAACCTTCTCCGCAACATCTCATTTATTCCTGTAATTCAAAAGAGAGAACATACAAGCATACACATATCTATTTTAATTAATCAAAACATCTATTAATTTCACACATGATATCGCCTATGACAATCTATATGGCAACAGGAATAAATCACATGGTTGTAGGAATAACAAGCAAAGACAAAACGTGATTTAATGGGTTCAGTTAACATCTGAAATGCATATAATCAAACTTTAATGCATCATTACCATTGCATCATATAAATCAAAACATGACAAAAACTTATGAGTTCTAGGAATAAAAGGAGCTAATATCTCAACTCATCAGTTATTAAGTGGATTAATTGATATAATCTATTAACAACGGATTCACCCCCTGCCCCCTCTCAGTTGTTCACCAGTTATCCTAACAATACTTACTTCATAGATTTTCTATATGTTGTTCAATATTTTTTTATTATAACCTAGTTTTCCAACCCTAAAAGATTCTCTTTAATAGATTCAAAATCCTAAATAATGTCTTGATGATGTCCCTTTTGATCTTATATTACCCAATAGGTAGCTTGCAACAAAATATTTTTTGTGTGTCTAGATAATGATAAAGTATTAGGTTGTGATGGATTTACATGCGAATTAAATATAGAGGTTCAAGACACACTTGTAATGAAATTTTAGGTTCTCTCACCAACACAAGAAACATAAAATTCATACCTAAAGCTAGAAATCCTAAGTTGATCCAAAAATTGAGATTTATTATCTTTTTTAATGTCTTCTACATGATTATCACCAAAGATCTAGCATTGTGTATTCATGGTTTTCTTACACTCATTATTTAAATTCATCAAATATGCTTATCAAAGGTATATATCTATTAGCCACTATAATTGTTGTCAAGTTACAAAATTGAATTAAAAATCAAACCAATAGGCCATTTATCAAAATTGACTTTGAGAAAGCATGTGACGAAAATAAACATGATTATTCATTATT
The DNA here is from genome assembly GCF_030272615.1 of Cryptomeria japonica. Lineage (NCBI taxonomy): Eukaryota > Viridiplantae > Streptophyta > Pinopsida > Cupressales > Cupressaceae > Cryptomeria > Cryptomeria japonica. The sequence goes on from NC_081412.1 coordinate 624,870,223, forward strand.
GCTACACATGATTAAGGCCCTTTTTGAGTCATAATTTCCTTAGTGCCATCTAGATGGTTTTTATGAATGCTTCTACCTATTTATTTATTGATTGATTGATGAAATATAATCTAGGATCAATTTGGATTCTTTCAATTCATTTAGCAGCCTTGTCCTTCTAACCTTTCTTTATTTGTCTTTGTTGTTGAAGGAATTGGATACTTACTAGAAAGCTCCATTTGTTATAATTTGGTTCATGGTATCATCCTTGATGATAAATATTATTAATGGTCACTTTGTAGATGATAAAGTGCGTAACTTCAATTGATGTTGAGGAAAACCTTGAACTATCACTTGGGTACTTTCTTCCTAACTTCAATATCCAAAATTTTAGAGTATAGAACCTAGTGTTATAGGTGACCCTTCATTCTTATTATTGTCTATCTAGAAGATTGTTTGTTGGAATGAATTATTTATGGTGAATTTTTTATTTTTAATTATATTTATTTCTCGTTCTAAGCCTCTACTTCCTTGTGCTAATAAACTATTGACATAATGGAGAAAAAAAAATTCCAACTAGATCACTATGACTCACATTTTGGCTAGCAAATTTTAAATCACATTCCCTTGCTTATCCATGTTTAAATTACCTTTCATATTGGGATCCTTTAAAAATATCCATATCATATATTGGAAAAATTTCATAGGGATTTTCTCTCAGCTATTTTTGAGTTTGAAAATGAATTTAATTGGTTACATAGGAAGTTTTATATCTTTCCAAAGACTTAGATGATAAAATTTGCTAGATGTGCATTGGTTAAATTAGGGTTATTCAATCCAATATTTCATTTCTATTTGTAAATGGTTTAAAAATTTATTCATACTTTTTTTATGTAAGCTTTTTAATTTAAATAATATTCTTTTGAGGTATTATTTTTTTCTTCCTACCAAATTCACATAGATTTGACATACTTTCTAATAAAGATCGTTTTTCTATTTTTAATATAATAAATTATTCTATATATGGTAACACATTAGGTACTGAGTAATTTTCTACTTATAGAAAAACAACAATTACCTTTAATCTTTCATTAGAAATTGAAGTGCAAGGAAAAAGGTGGTTCATAACTAAAATCTTTTGGGTCATCAGGTCAATGTATTGTATACTTATTGCTTTGCATCTTTCTAATTTGTGCTCAAGATATAAACAATTTTATATGTCTAAAATATCGACAATGTTGAAGCAACTCTTATTGAGAGTCTTGCCATTACTCTCTCATAGTCATACAAGATGGTATATTTCACTTGACAACCATCTTAGTGTTTTTCTTCTTCTCAAGTGTTAAACACCACCAGAGGTCAAGGCGGGGGGCCGGGGGCGTGAATAAACATCTACAAAAACTTGATCACATTAAGTTACTTGAACCATAAAATTCATCCATATATTTATGCATAAAATTAAACCACCAAAACAACAAAAACAATCAACACAAGAACACCAAGATTTAAGTGGAAAACTCAAATAGGGAAAAACCATTATGAGAATCTAACTCACAATATATACCAATAGTTTACGATGAATTTGGCTTTGTACCAAAGAGCTCACTACTCCAAAGTTGCACACTAGATTGCACAACCTTAGCCAAGATACAAAATCAGGACTTGTTCTGTTGAAGATCGCTTCTTCAAGGAAAGATTCAAACTATTGTTCATATATAGTAAAAATAATAGATTAAATTATATACAAATTAGTATCAATCAGAATGTAAATAAGAGTTCACAATTTGTACTCATCTGTCTGCACAACCACTAAACCTTATATTTACTTTGCACTTCCTATAAATCATCATAGCACACTCCCTCTTTTCATCCTCGTGTATCACACCTCAAACATTGTCGATCTACCTAATATATACCAATCGAATCAAAATAAACCTGCTAAGTTGGCCACAGAAAAATGTAATATATACATAACATCGAACCAAAATACATCATCCAAAAGGAAAAGAAGATGTGTGAGGGTTCACACCAATTTGGCACACCTTCCAATCATCATCAAAATTATTTACACACAACCATTTGGACCAATATGCATAAATAGAATAAGTGATCCACCATAACAGAAGTATATCACCTTAAAAATGGTAACATCATCTGAAGCATATCCGATATAAGCAAACATTTTGAAATATAACATAGATTACAAGAGCAAACACAAAAGGTAACGGAATCACTTCCGGACCAAGTAGGGAATACCAGACTTCCAAAAACACCCTAAAACATCATCCCATATCCTCTAATCAACACCCTGTGAATATGAAATCAATCTTGTAGCAACATATCATAGAAACAAGTGTCTAGACCATTAACTAGATATACCATACTTCCATTGAACATATACATATATGGATCACCAACAACCGCCAGACCATACAAACTGGCATCGATTTGATATCAATGACAACAATGGCATTTATATGTGCAACATAAAGAACATGGACATGCTCAGCTAAATGGGAGATATAAATATCCTAGCTTTGGCCATTTTGTCATGTTGAGGATGATAAATGACTTGTTAGGCAAGAGGAAAACATAAAACAAATAACTCTAACATTGGCTAGGATATCATTGATGATAACAAGGACTTAGATATTAGATAAAACTTAGAAGTCCAAAAAATAAAATCCACCTCTTATTACTAATCTTTTAATTCTTATTGCATGATATAAATATAAATAACAATTTTAAATAATTAATCTTTTGAATCATTTGTAACACTCCTAAATTTAACCTCTCCATTTTTTTCCAAACAATACATAAAAATATTTATCAAAAGAATATAAATAATTCAAATAAAATAAGATGAATTATAATAGCAGGGGTGACATGAGAATTATTACTAATATCAAATGGTTATAGATGTTATGAGTGTTAAATTTCAATTCTATCAACATAGAAACAAGCTTAGTTATATAAGGTTAACTATATAAGCTCACATAATTTATATCATCTTAAAAATATAAGTTGTCTTTCAACATTGCTCCATTTGAAATTTACCATCATTTCCTTTTGTAGGGATATTTTGACATAAACGTAAAAGTTGCAAATATGTAAAATCAGTCTGTGGTATTTGCCATATCCTATAAGTGACACCCAGCGTTAACATTCCACAGAGAGACACATATACAGCTTGAGTTTGGGCAAGGCATAAAATTGAAGGGGTTGAATCCAAGATTTCTCCTCTTGTTCCGTTTTATGTGCTTCCCTGCAAGCACTTCAATACATCTCGTTAAGCTAGACTTGCAGGAATTCAATTTACTTTCCTGGCAATACAGTGCATCTTCTGGATTACAAGAAATAACATTGGTGCCTTCCTTCTTCTAATGCTTTGGATATGCTCGTTTCTAAGCTTTCCATTTTTGAGTTTTCTTGATAATTCTGAAATTCCACATGGGCTATTGCACCTGCATTGGCTGTCCATAAGAAACTGTTCACTGTGTTAAAAGATCCAGAAAAGGGAAAAACTGTAACTATTTTGTACAAATGAGTATAGATATCTTAAATAATTTTTTAAAATTATTTTATTTACTTCAAAGTTATTTTATTTAAGTTAATGCATGCAGACATAAACGTTAATATATGTGGTTTCTTTTAAAAAATTTAAACAGTAATAATTTGACATCTAAATGATTATCAAATTTAAAATAAAAGATTAAAACAAAAATTGTTAACATGTTCATGTGACCATTTCATTCTTACTGGCATTGTCAACATTAATAAACAAAACAGACTAAATTCATAAACTGAAGTCACTGCTCATTGTGTTTGATAGTTGCTGGTGGAGAACAATCATTTGAGGTAAAACTCATGCTTTGATAATGAAGCTCAAGCTGCTTGATGTTTAGCATTATTATTTTTTCTGCATTGAAATCCCCATTTCAACTAGTCAACATGAAATGAGATGCCCATATACCATATTAGACTGCATTTACTCCTAAGGCAAACACATTAATGCTTCTGTTTATGTGCACTTCAATTAATTTTATGGATTATTACTTGAGATTTGTCATGTAATGGTGGTGTTCGAAAAACAACAGATCTTATAGGAACACTTCCAATACGTCTTACCTTGAAAATAGAAATATCAAACTAAGAAATCACATACCTTTGCATTCCAGCAAGGACACCAGCTTTGCTTGACCTTGTACCGAGTCCTCGAGAGTTGTAAACTGAATATTTTTCAGCACAATTTGCCATATCTCCTCCATTTTGCATGGGCTCATTGGATTGAGATCCAGTTTTCCTGTTTCACTTGTGCAGTTTGGAGATGGAGATCGTATTGGGAAATAATTTTCAATATCATGGAAGTGAACTGGTTTAGACATATCAAAATTGCAGATACGGTTAGTTATGTTCTGGGGAAATTCATATCCTTTATCAAGTGAATCTACTATTCCAGAATTTTTCGCTTCAATTGTCTTGACTTTAGATGCAGAGAGACTTGTGTCTGGAGCTTCATACTGATTCGATTGATCAGTATAATGACAGGTTATTTTGTCTTCATAAGCTGAATCCTTCTCATCTATCTCTGTGTCCACAATTGAGTGGGAATTTGAATTCAGCTCAACTGATACAAACAGTAAAAGGGCTGCTGTGAGCCAAGAAATGCACTTATTAGAAACCCTCAGTTGCTTTTCTACCTCTGAAAGGATTTTCAAAGCGCGGCCTAACTTCTCTGTTCTATTGATGGATGCTGAAAAACATTATTTCAATATTAGTTATAAAAAGTCCACATCTGTCAATTTCTGCCCCTAGTGAAGTGTAATCATTTCATCACTCGTTCAATTTTGAAAGACTGTAGCATTAAGAATTGCAGTTTAACAATAAGAGTAAGCTATAATGCAAACTGAAAAGTCAATTGTATAAGATTACTCAATGCTTATTGGAAATGATTGACACTGTTTACATGCCAGTAATCTACTTGATAATGGGATTCTTGGGCTTTAGATTTTATACATCATAAAATTTAAATAAAATTAGTATAGATATTTAAAATAGATCTATTTTAAAATGTCAAAAAATATTAATTTGAAGCTATTTTATTTATTTATAAGATATTTTATTTTAATTGAAAACAATTTTATTTAAATTAACATATATAAATATAAATATTATGATTTAATGTTCATGTCATTACATTCCACTACTTATATTAGAGTAGAATGCCTCTGACATTAATAAACATCAACATGTTAAGACTTAGTTGAAGTTCCTCAGTTACTTATAAGCCATGAATCATATTACTGGAACTATAAATTATTTAGTATCTAAATAGTCTTACTGCAGGGCAAGTCTTTAATTAAAATCCTAATTGATCTGAGCTATGCATTACATTTGAACTATTTTCAAAATATATTTGGAGTAGCTTGAGTGTGAATGGAAACTTTGAAAATCGTAAAAAGATGATTCATTTTGCATAATTGAAAGTTTAAGATGTGATTTACAGTAAGGCATTCCAAATGAATATTGGTTTTCTTGTGCCTCAGTTGAGAGACAACTATTAATCAGAGCATCCTTAACAAGTGCTGCTAACTGTGTAACAAGGGTCAGTGGCTTGACTCCACAATCAATTATCTCTCTTGTACATCTCACTGTATTCTCCTTGTCACCTGATAAGGCAAACTCAAGTAAATGTAGTAGCTTTTCATCCGGCAACAATCAATCTGCAAATCAAAATTTCATTAAGGGCAGCGTCCAAATCAGATCCCTGTAAAACATTATTCTATTACAATCGACTTGAATCAATATAAGGTAAAAACCCTAAGCTACAAAAACGTCATCAACACCTAGGTGCATTAGATAAAGGCTCTAGTCTTAAGAACATGTTTACACTATATCATCTATGTCATGATTTCAACAACTTTATTCAAGATGACGTAACATGGGGAATTTTACTAGTTATTGGACACCTGTTAGTGTCCCGGGTACAAATAGATTTTCTATAGTTTACGAGGATTATACAGTGTATAAACAATTTAAGCTATTAACTATTCTTGTTCTAGTAGATATAGAATCTTTTGTACGAAAAACTACAGAGATAAAATGTACCGTTTGGAAAACCCTTGAGACTGTAACTGTAGATGAAAGAAAGCTGATCCGTTCTAATGCTATCTCTGCATCTCGTAATGACCCACCTGCTCTTTCTGTGATTAAATACAATGCCTTATCTTCAATATTAATCTTTTCTGCAACTGCTATATTCTCAAGCATATTGGAGATATCTGCATCCCTAAGCTTCTGGAAGTAGAACTTCTGACATCTCGTTATTGCTGCTTTTGGAACCAATTCTAAATCTACTGTGATCAGAATAAACACCACATAATCCGTAGGATTTTCCATGCATTTCAGGATTTCATTGTTCCAGGCTTCAGGACTCAGTTGCTGGCAATCTTTTATAATAAAAACCCTGCACCCAGAAGTTACATTATTGGATTTTACAGTCTCAAAGCATAATTTCAGCTTTTCACTAGCATCACTGCTAGCTACATTCAGTTCTACGATATGAGGGTTTTTCCCAGATAAGCAAAGGCAGCATTCACTGCATTCACAACAGGGTTTTGATTTCCTGTTCGGAGATGAACAATTCAATGCTGAAGCAAAAATTCTTGCAGCAGACGTTTTCCCTGTTCCTCTTGGTCCATAGAAAAGATATAAGGGAGCAATCTTTAGTTTCACTATTGCATTTATAAGGTATTTTCTTACAATATTCTGTCCGATAAAGTCCTTGAAGGATTTAGGTCTATACTTTTGGCAAAAACCCAAATGAATCTCTTCTTGCTTTCTCACAATTTGATCAAGATCATTTACTATTCCACGATGTTCTTGATTTATCAAAGATTGAAGTGGGTATTTTTTGTTGGTTTTCCTTTCATTAAATGCAAAAGTCCTATGATTTTTGTGTTTCATGTTCTTAGATGCATTTAGTGAATCCATTATCAGGTTCTTATCATAGGATTCATTGGATGAAAAACTATAGCTTATGGTCATATCTTTACCGCAGACTGAATTGCACGAGGAGTTTCAAGAGCAATTTGCAGACCTATTATAAAATCTATATGATGAACATAAGGTAGTTGCAATATTACAATTCATTTTACCGATTCTTCTTTGTCTTGGAAGTCTCCTCCCAGGATTACCGCTTGCTGTGAACATTGCTAATGCAGACCCCTTCTTTCTTGTTTTCTGCGTTGTTAGGTTAGGGTTTTGGCTGCTTAGTGGGCAATTTTGTGTTTCCCATATTTGAGTCTCGGAGTTTTGATCATGCCTAGTGCCATCTAGGGTTTTTCAAGTTATAGGATCAAATTGCAAACGTTGATATTTTAATGATCCTAAGTTTTGTCTAAGTATTGACCATTTGAGTGTTAATGTGTTTTTAAACACGCGCATCAGTGATTTTAAAGTGTCAGGATATTTCCGGACCTTTTGGAGTGTTTTCTCACTCCTAAAGTATTATTTAAGTTGATTTCACACTTTATCCCAATATTTTTCTAGCGTTTTGCTCAATATTTTAAAAAATTTGCCTAATTTCAATCTAAATTTGAAGTTTCTAAGTGATTTTGAGTAGTTAAATTGTCAAATTCCTAAGGGAAATCCATATTCCAAGGGTTAGAGGGTCAAATTCCAGGCCAAAGGTGCTTTTCCCCTCATATTCGAGACTACCCACCCGTTTTCCCCACTCAAAATCCACACTACACATGGGTTTCCCCTGAAATTCATACTGGCTATGATTTTCCACCACTGATTATCCATACCTGGATCGATTTTCCCCTGGAAGTGCTAAAATTTGGTTAAGTGTCAGGATTTTTTCAAACTACCATCGATTTTCCACTAGGACTGCGGACTATAGTGTGGACAATGTTAAGGATGATTCCATGCCTTGGTCGATTTTCCACCAGGATGTTTTGTGACAAGTTAGTGCGGATTTTTGTGCAGACTCTCAATCCAGACCCAAGTCGATTTTCCACTGAGAGCATTTTGATGAGTTTTAAGTCCGGATTTTCATCTAGACAGAGGTCGATTTTCCACCAGGGAGTATGTTTTGTAGATGAAGTGAGTTTGGAGCATGGATTTTTAGTCCAGACTACCATCGATTTTCCCCTAGAGTGTTTTATGTGCATTTTGATGAAATTTTGCATGGATTTTTATCCAAGCTAGGATCAATTTTCCCTTATGGGGAAATTTTTGGCACTTTAATGATTTTTAAAAGGATTTTTCAATCCCAACCCAAGTCGATTTTCCCCTGAAGACTTAATTTGAACTTAAATCGAAATATTTAATAAGTGAGTCCCATTTTTAATTGCTTGTAAATAATGATTAATGATTATTTAAAATTTTAAAAGCAAAATTAAATAACTTGCAATAAGCATTTAATATTTTAACCTTCTAGAAGCAAGTTAGTTTTTACCAAACAAGTATTTAAGCAAGTGTTTTATCCCACATTGCTTGTGTGGTGAAAGTAAGAGGTAAAAGCAAGTATAAGAGAGTAGTCTTAGCATTATTTTATTATTAAATCTACTAGGTGTCTCCATGAAAGGCGATTTTTCTCTCTTATTGGCGAATTTTAGCAAAGTGTTGAAGTGAAGTGTTGGGTTGAGGATTCTTTCCTCCTCCATTTTTTCTAGCTTGCTGATACATTCCCCTTGCTACTATTGAAGACTATTTCCAGATTTTCGATTTTCCAAGTTTTGTGATTTTTTGCAAATTTGGTGATTTTTGGTGAAGGGTGGCGATTTTGTGTTTGGAGACTTGGGCGATATTTTCCTCCATTTTTTTCTTGTTGTTCCAAACGTCCATTGTTGGAGATCTGGGCTACCATTGATGATATTTTCAGAATTTTAGTTTGGCGCCATAGTTGCGAAAATTTTGATTGTGTTTGAAGAGTGATTTGTGCCACATTTTGGTGGATTTACATGCATGGTTGGTGGCTGCCATCATTCCCATCTTGCTGATTTGCTTCAGATCTGAGGTTTGCTTCATATTTGACCTCCATTAATGGCTGCCCATTAATTTTCAAACTTCAATTTTTATTCCCCAGCCAATTCCAACTTAGGCGATTTGCATTTGGAGGTGTTTTATGGAGTTTTCTATGCATTTTTAGACCATCTTATCACTATTGCGACTTTGAAAACTCCATTGTTAGGCAGTTGTCCTAAAAAAAAAATCATTTCCAGCCACCTAACCACTTTGGCGATTTTGCTTGGAGCTGATTCCTTAGCTATTTTCTATCATTTTCAGGGATTTTTAACTACTTTGCAAAGTGTTGGTAAGTCTGAAGTAATCAATTTTTAGAGTTGTCCTTAGAAATTTATTTTTTACCAGCCACACTTACATCCCTGAACATGATTTTTTTCATCATTAAAACTAATTTTTATCGAGTTTATGCATATTTTTGAAGATTACAACATGTTTTAAAAGTCTGATTTTCAGGTTGTCTTCAAAATTGTTGACCTCCATTATTGACTGCGGGAGGTGTCTTTAGACATACTTTGTGTGAAAACACAACCTTTTACACATTTCCTTAGTCATCATTGATTTGTTATACTCCTTTGCATTTTAGCTTGCATATTTTTTAAGCATAAGGAGGTATTAATGAATTTTATAGAGGGTTTACATGCCCTAGTGTTGTCACACTTTGAATCTAATTGTCAAAATTTACCAAGTGTATGGATTATTTTCCTAGCTCCATGCTCTAATTAGCTAAATCTTTAGAAAGTCAGAAATTTTATTAAGAGCATTATTTGTTTTCCTAAGTCTAACTTCAAGCTTCATACAGGTGTGATGTCGAAGTCTAGATATAAGGAAAGGAAAGAACTATTGAAGATGTTGGAGACTGGGTTTTATCCAGAGCTCAAGATTTCATCCAGATGGAAGGAGATCACAGATACAAACATGCATTTCCTAGACTATGACCAGATGCAACGACGGATGTTCGGAGTCAGAGATCAAGTTCCTTCCCCAGCATATGCAAACATTATGAAGAATGGTATTTTTCATGCCGTTGGATTTTCACAGTCCATACAGTGCAGTGAGCTTATCTTGGAGTGTGCACGGTGTTACGATCCAATCACAAGAATAATCAAGACTCCTAAGAGCGTTCTCATTGCCTACCTTACTGAGGATGTTATTGCAGAGGTGTTTGGGATTCCACACGGAACAAACATGAAGGATGTGACCAAGGATGAATATAAAGAAAGATACACGAAGAAGATGGGTGTATGCAAGAATTTGATAAACAAAGAGTGGATGATTGAGCTTAGGTCTCATCATTCCAAGGCTCCCAAGACACTCATGTGTGTAGACTTCAAGGAGGAGTATAGCGACTTAATATTCCTACTCAACAGAGTGATGGGGATGTCGCAGAGAGAAATATTCGATGGATGGATGTTCTACTTCATCCAAGATTATCTTAGAGGAACATTAGTAAATTGGTCTAAGATTATAAGTGACAATCTGGACATTTAGCTGAGGAATGTAGAGTAGTCCAAGCCATTCGCCAAGACTTGTTACCTGGTATACTTGCTTGCACGTTTTGTTTCATATAGAGGATTAATATGCAAAGGTGAAGTCAGGAATGGGCGAGGACAATTCAGGAGTCATGAATGCTACCCCTAGCTGAGCATCTATAGAAGTGAAGACTATAAGAGAGTGAATGATGCATTCACTATGTATATCACACAGATGTTACAAGGTAGAATCCACAGAAGATTGTCCAAGGAGGAAACAGAGTTAATAGAAAAAATATGGATCGTGGTATATTCAGTTTCCCACTTTCACATACCTTAGGATTCATGGGTTTTAATCTGAACCCTACATACTTCCTAGGTATCCGACTGACAGAATGATCTTGTTGGAAGTGGCGAGACAACTTCTAAAGTTCGATGTCATTCTAAGAGAGAAGCACAAGACAGGCATGTCATTCCCTATTTCAGTTGGGAAGATGTCAGAGGTTTGTCAGTTTGCCATAGCCACCAGTAGTGCGAGTGAGGAGCTTGCATTCTATGGATTTGCTACATACAATAAAAGAGAAAAATTCATTCCAGACAAGAAAGTAGGAAGGATTAGGGGAGAGAAGTTCATTCACAAAGTTGACATAGAAGATTATTCGGCCAACCTGATGGATGAGCGAGCAGTGAAGAGAAGAATGTGGTCCATAATGTCAGTGGATTTTATGAGGAAGTGTGGACTTTTCCTCATTCATGATCAGGTGTTAGATGACAGAGATCATATGCATCCGCAGTATGAGAGTGAAATGAAGAAGGCAATCTTATTGCCTAATTGGTCAAAGTCAGAAAAGATTGACCTGAATATATTGATGAGAGAGGTCTTGAGTTTCTCCCATGCATGGGTAGATATATAGATGAATAATTTAGTTGATATGGGTGTTCCCTTCACCTATGAAAGGATGAAGCTAGAAGATTCTATTTCCGAGGATGATCAGAGGACTATCAGTGATTCCAGGATTCATGCAGATGAAGAGAGTCAATCTCCCAAGAGAAAGAAGAACACGTTAGGAGAAGTCAAGGGCAGAGGGAAGAAGATTGACGAGGTGAAGAAGAAACAAAAGACTATCATTCCTTCACTCCCTCCCAATGTCTCATCAATCGAAATGATTGAAGTAACAAAACAGAACAAGGAGACTCAACAGTGTTCCAACATAGTGATACTACCAGGGAATACTCAAGAATTTCATGCCACAGTGACATCTGCACCTCCCAATGAGAATGATGATCATCCGAGATCCCCTACTGTGCTTTTGGAAGTTAGTTTGGGAAATGAGGTATATGATTGGACCAGGAATAATCTTGATGATAATGATGATGTTATCTCGGCATTGAGAGGACTTGATTGAGAAATATGTCTCGATGATGGTATGGAGATGACCACTATTCTTGAATGGCTGATGAAAAGTATGGAGAAAAGTAAACAAATGATAGAGGTACAACCTATTGACGATATTGATGACTACCTAGCTAGGAGTGCTAAGGAGAAAGAGCCCAAGAGAGCGGAGATTTTATCGCACATAGCTACAGATGAGACAGGAATGCGGATTGTCCATATTGTTGTTCCTATTGCAGGCATGACAGCGGACATTGCTACTCCTATGGATTTCCAGATCAGTTCAGTTGCCCTTGATCGTACATCCAAAAAGCAAAAATTTCAGGAGGTTGGTGAAAACCTCAAGGCAATTGATGCAAGGTTAGACAGAGAGATTGTGGAGAAACAAAAGTACAGAGAATAAAATATCAGACTTAGAGAGTATATTGCAGGGATAAGGCGTGAAGATCCCACCCTTATTTCCCCTATTGCAGTTGACCATAGAATGCATTCACACTATGAGGCAGCGAGAGGTACACTCTCGGAGGTGGAAAAGTGGATTGAGAATACAAGAAAGTAGGCAGATGATGTCCTTACTCAATTTGTCCATGCATATGATAGGACAATAGGGCTCGCATTCAAAATCCAGTATTTGGAGGGAGTTTGGGAAGAATTTTGGCTTATTCAAGACAAGACTATTCCATGCCTCCAAGATTTGAAGAAGATTCCTAATTCCACCTTGGTCAGTGAGAACATTGTGCACAGTGGAGACATATATGATTTTCATGGTTAGTATTGTTCATTAGCCGTGAAGAAATCAACTTATGAGAACACACAGTCGAGTTGTATAGATATGGAAGGATTAATTCAGGACATTCAGATGACGATCTTTGTCTCAATTGAGAAATTATTGGGTGTTGATGTTAGTGATGCTTGTGGTTTACACTTAGCCAAATTAAGAGACAAGATTAAATTTATGTATTTTTGCCAGTTGGACTCTTTGAAGAAAAGTCAGATAGACGACTCAGTCTCTTTGTTGATTCATGTTCATAGTTCGCAGAAGCTCATGCCAGAATGCGAGAACACTTTGGATGCTTGCTCGGATTCACTAGACGTGATTGATTTACAATGGGATACCTTGCCTAGCATTTCCATGGAGGAGTTAGATTCAATATTGGCTAGATTCTTGGATTATGCTAGGGGAGAGAGAGATGCAGGGAGGAATCTTCTAGAAGATTCCCTATTTGATGACTAGGTATCTTTTCGTTGGGCCATATGTTGGTGGCACCATTTTTATGTAAACCCTAATTATGGCATTTCTAGGGTTTTGTTGGCATGATCTCGACCGTTGATCTTGGATCAATCTTCGCCATCCATTTTTTAAGAGACTCTATATATGCCTCTTTGTCACTTATTTGTAAGAGAGTTATTGTAGAATTGTTGGTATATGCTGCAGGTATTTGAATCATAATGATTGTTCAATTGTTAGTGATTTTTTTCTTCAAGTGTTGTATTTGCATTCATGGTTCTCAATTCCTCCAAGTTAGATTAGAATTTTTAGTTTAGAATTTATTTTCATGTATGTTAGATTGAGTGGAAGATTTGTTGAATTCATTTGTGTGGAATCCTTAATCCATACAACTAGCCTCTTTGTCGCTGGTAAGTGCACCTTGTGTGGTCAACTGAAAATTTAAGTAAGCTTAACTTCAACTATTACGCGTCCCTTGACAAGCATCAACTTGGATGGTGTCAACGTTTGATGGTGATAGCCTGAAAATCTTTAAGTATACCTTAGACAATTGCACTAAGCTTGTGTCAATACCTGATTGTGAGACCTTGCCTGGTTTGATTCCACCAGATCCATTCATCATTTCCTACATTCATATGCTTAGAACAGATTTCCTAAACCCTATTCTTTTTGCCCATTTTTTAGTAAGAAGTAAATACAAAGCCATATTGATAAATCTTAAGTTGTCAGCACACCTATTCCACATCATTCATGATAATTCAAACAATTGCATAAGTCTTCAAGTGACCACAACAATTCACATCGACCATTGAGTTACCCACTCGCCAAGACCTGACATGTAGAAACTTTGAAATCATTTTAGTTGATCTCATTCTTAACATCTGAAGTGATTTTGATCAAAGAGGATAAATTATCTTGATAATTTATTCTGTAATGTTATGTGCCTAAAACACACATCAACACCGCTCTTGTTGGGACTTCTGTTTCTATCAAATACTTTCTTGAGAGCCTGAGATCTGATACACTTTCCAAAATCATGGTCCATGACGAAGCAAGCTTCTACCTCCAAGCCACTTGGTGAACTTGAATAGCCGTCATATCTGCCAAAAGACCTGGATCTATGCTTCTCATTCAGTGCTTCTTCCCTGCATGCTTCTTTCATTAAATTATCCTTCCTTGACAAATTCTTCAGCACTAGCAGATTCATTCGTGCTGCAGTTTGATTTTCCTCCACCCTTTTCTATATTATCTGGAAAAAAAAGCCATCACTTTCAGTGAGAAGAACATTAATGCTCATTGAATTGCACACTGCTAGTAATGCAGGTTCTGGGTACTGATTGTTTCAAGAGAAATAAATGGAATTAATCTCAAAGCACTAACATATAAGAACCACGATTTTTTCACAGTTCATAGTTCTTATTTAACAACTTATAACAGATTTTTAGATTTTGAACACATAACTTTAATCATCATCGTTTTACATCATCATCATAAAATGGTAAGAAAAGATAAAAATTACACAAACAAATCTAAAAATTTGCCGTAACTCACTAACAAATTAGTTCATCATAAGCAAACCTAAATTTTTTCAATGAAATATGAAAAAATGCCAGCACATAATATCATTCTTCTGCAGATTTCGGTCATAAGCAAACCTAATTTTTTGAATGAAATATGAAAAAGTGGTTTTTGTCCAGCACATAGTATCATTCTTCTGCAGATTTCGTTCAGCAGTTCTCATTCATTTCGACAACTGTAATGTTCACACAGGTTTTATGTTCAATATGATTGAAAATTACCATTTTTTTTAAGACTGGAGTACATGCAAGGAAAATTGCATCAACCATATCTAGCTATGATAACTCACATTCATATAAATTTCTTCAGTGATTTTACGTAAAAAAAATGAAATAGAGGTATTTGAATGAAAACAATTACCTCACTTCATGCAAAGGCTGTGAGGAAGAACTTCTGAACGTAAATGCAGAATACTATTGTCAAGAAGCTTGTGAGTTTCAAATTTCGGGCTAAAAACATGCTGTAAAAACATAATTATCTACTGTAGTTGGTGTGAAGTTTGTCAGTATAGTTTATTCTTCCTGTTGCTGATATGCCAGGGTACATTGAATCAATCAATGCTCATTTCCATAATTGCTTGCTAAATGCCGACATTAAAGCAAAGACTGACAAAATAACACGCTAATCTCTCCCTAAAACACTACCATTTAAGGAATAACGGGAACAACGGAGACCTGACTGACAAATATAAAATCACTGACATTTCCCAAAATGTTTACTCCATCTTGTTGCTATCATTATCCACCGCCTTTCTTTTATTAAAAATTATTCTCTGATATTTGTGCCCTAAAACGTGGGTACTTTCGAGAGAACATCTCCACTTACTAGCTTTGTTTCTACTGAAACTAATTTTTTTTAAACATATTGACATGAGAATAGAGAAAATGGTCATCGTTACAAATACAGTCAGTCATACATTTCTTCGTGCAAAATTCTCATTTATTCTTTTAAGAGGTGGGAGAATTCGCAGATCTGCATGCTTGATCTATCATCAGTGTTGCCTGTATGCCCACACAAATTAGGAAAGTTCTTACATTATTCCACCCATCACGTGTGTATATCCACCTTACAAATTAGGTTAGCGTAAGGAACTTGGTTGCACTATGCATCTAAATTTAGATTAATATGTGAGAGGTATTTTTAATGTGTTAAGTTATAATATAAAGATTTAATTGTGTAGTTTTTGAGTCAATTTTTTTTAATTCATATATTGTGAGTGGTGATTAGCACAAACCCATCTATCATTAGAATGAATGCTTCACTTATTATTCATTACATAAATAGGTGATGTTCACAAGGGTGAATCATTGAGATCTAAATAGGTCACTAGTTTAGTTATTATTTTGATTCAAGCATATTTTTCATAAAGTTTCCTCTGCAATTAAACCTACTTAACCTGCTAACTTATTTGTAAAACCTTTAGAAATTGTTGTACCTTATGAACCACAAATCATAAAGCCCTTCTAGTTCATAAAAGACTCTTTGATAAATGATTTATAATATCCAACACTTGCTGAACATTTATAAATCTACATGATTGTCTATCATTAGTGTTGTCATGATATTTACACAAATCAGAAAAGTTCTTATATTATTCGACCCATCATGTGTGTATATTTGGATAGTGCAGAGATATTAGTCATACTATACAATTATAAAATAATGGAAATATGTAATTTTAAATTTAGACTTTTATGAGGTGAGAGTGAAACAACATATAGGAGATGTTTAATTGGTTTTAAGCATTAAAATGGTGATTTAGATTAGGTGGTAAAAGATAATATTAATTTTGATATTTATAATTAGGTTTTATCTATTGTCTAATCATGAGAAATTGAACACAGACAATTTTAGACATTCAAAATTGACTAATGTGTTACCATCTAAATCGCTTTTTGATCCATGGTCAAATATTTAATGAAGCTACTATTATCTCTTTCATTTATAATAAATATTCCTCTCTTCCGTGTTAATTGAGTAATTTTGATTATTTAATTAATACATACAATACATACACACAAACACACATATTGTCCACATAAAAAAAATGACTAACACATTTCTATACTAATTCATCTTTACCTTTCACATTAATTGAATATTTTTTAATTATTTAATTAATTCATGTCAATGTATTCTTATAGCTCGCTATAATTAAATAATATTAGTTACTTAATTAGCTAATTATTCTTCTATAATTAAAAATTAATTTAATTATTTTCTTCTTGCAACGTAAGTTGAACCCGGGATGATGAGGGAGAAAACAACCCACCCAAGCCAATCATGCTACCATATAGGACTTGGATACACAAAATAATTACTACTATATTGTCATCATTGAATAATGTTGTTGCAGCCAAAATTGCCTAAAATTAGGGCATCAAATGTTGTTTGTGATGGTTTTTGAGGTATCATCCCCAATGGAAGTGGCTCCTAGATGTTAAGGATCCTTCTTCTAGTGATTTTTGTGTCTCAGAATAGAGTGTGGGTATCTCCTATGCGATAAAAGATCAATTGGTGATGGAGTTAAATCTGCAATGAGTTTCCTATATTTCGCCCTCCCTATAGTCATAACGATAGGCACAATCCACATTAAATCTCTATGTCTTTCCATATGGAGGATTGACCCCCTGTAGGATAGTGTGGGTCCATTTCATGGGTGGACCAAGACAAATTTGGTTGTCTTGACATTGTAGGCTCTAAGTCCCCTCAATCTTCACAGACGATCCATCTTGTTGTTGAATTTATGAAAGTGGTTTTGGGGAAATAAATTATGCAAGAGGTAATGGACCATGTTGTCTTATTTTCTAATAATGGTTTGCTAGGTATATTTAGAGGGATTTAGCCATGTTTGGCAGAACTACATAAATGGAACTCAAAGACCTAGCACCCTAATCTTGTAGGTGATGTACAAATATATCCATGTGCACAAGGGTTTTTATTTTTTGTTTTTGACAATGTATAGGATCGTCACATTATTTATTATGATTACTAGTGCGACTATGATGAGAAATTTCTAATGTTTAAACCTTGATACCCCTCCTTCAACCCAACTACTGAATCATTCTCTGCAATCCCAGTCTAGGTAAGTATTTTGAATATACCTTTATAGTTTTGGTTTTATTCTTGTTTTGAATCCATTGGGAAATTATTTGGATAAATTTTTGGGATTTTTTTATTAAGGCAAAATGGGTTTTATGGCTGATGTAAAGGTAAATTTTTGGGAGTTGATGAAGGCTCTTCAAATTATTTTCATACTATCTTTGCTCACATTTTGGTTGAGATCAACAACTCCAAATACCTCTTCATAGAGATCTCTATTAGCAGTAAAAATGGGTGTTGGAATCAGTCTCTAGACTACAAGGGCATCCACTTTAGATGTCATAAATACTTCAATACTGGTCATATTGTTGCCTAATGTAGTAAATATAGAAATTATAGCAAGGCTACTTAGTGGAAGGATATATCTCCTCACCATTATTTGGTGGAAAAAAAAATGCAAGTTAAAAGGAAACGCCAAAGTTGAGGCCCAAAAAGGAAAACAAATGGGAATGAAAGCAATCGCCAAATAAAGTACAAGCTTCACCAAGCAACTCAATTGAACTACCATATAAATCATAAAACTCACCAAGATTGTTCGTGGCTCCTCCTCCTCCTATGGATGACGATGTTAAGGTTTCCTTATGTTCAGTTGGGGAAAAGGTTGAAGTTGAGGAAAACTCTAGACTTTTTACCCCTAAAAGTCTTAAGGGGGAGGACAATTATAAGTCCCCCTTGTGTTCATTTGGGGGGAAGGCTAAGGTTGAGGAAAACACTAGATATTTGACCCCTAGAAATAAATAAATTACCTCAAAGGAAGCAGTAGTGTCACTGAGGAAAGAGGCACAAGGAGATGCCTAGACTGTTGTGCAAAGGAAAAAGAAAAAATGTGAGGCAATTTTCAGCATGAATCTTTTCTGAGACACTAGAAATGGAGCAAATGTTTAGACTTACCACTTTAGAATTAGATGTTTCATAGCATGTTAATATGCTACTTTTTTAATGTTTTGTAAATGTGGTGAGATAGGGATGATGTCTATGTCTACACATAAGCTTGGGATTTATTTTGTAATTCCTTTGTGTCTTTTCTCTTCTAGAGATTGTTAGTGGGTTCTTATGGCTTATATCCATTCTCATATGTAAGCTCATCAGCTAGGACAAAATTATGATCAATGTACTTATTTTTTGAATTTTAATACAATGGGTGCTGCCCCTTGTAGCTATTTACCTTTAAAAAAATGTATTTTGTTTAGCATTCTATCTTTGAAATAATGTACATAAATTTAATTATTTAATTACCTAATTAATTCTTCATACACCTTCACTTCGTTAGCTCAACTCATAGTCACTCTATTGACTCTTCAATTCAATCTTCTAATTCATGAATCCACTTAAATTCTTCTTTTAATTAGTTCATTGAATCGTGCAACTTGTTCACATCCTAAATTTAG
Organism: Cryptomeria japonica; assembly: GCF_030272615.1. Classification (NCBI taxonomy): domain Eukaryota; kingdom Viridiplantae; phylum Streptophyta; class Pinopsida; order Cupressales; family Cupressaceae; genus Cryptomeria; species Cryptomeria japonica. Next base: position 624,889,393 of record NC_081412.1, read on the forward strand.
CCTTCATGTATTTTCAACAATTCCCATCTGTTGATCCTTCTATTTGATCTACATTATAGATCGATATTAGGTAGGATATATAAATGCAACCTTCATCTACTACATTCAACCTTCATAAATATTTGAACTTTTTTTATCATATTGATTATTGTATAGTTTAGTTTATGTTAATTGCGAGAGCAACCAACATATCAATACTTTAAAAGTATATTATGAAAAAAATGGAGCAATATGGAGTCTTTGTGAAAGTTTGATTGTTTAATTCTTTGTTACTGCAATGAATTCATGTTTTATTGACTGATTGATTGGATGTAATTTTATCATTTTCATTTTTATTATTATTTTTATTATTCATAATTTATCATCCACATTTTGGGATACCCAATGGGACCCATGTCCCTAATATTCAAATATTTTCAGTGAGAAATTGGTGTTGAAAAGTTATAGGTTTGGATATGTGCTTCTGATACTAGGCATTGTGATTTTGATGCAAACTACAATACTTCTCAATGAACACACTATGCTTTTGTGTCAACCTACTACACTATTGCAAGATTGTGCTACACTTTCAATTTGTGTTTATCTACAGAATTATTTTTAACACAAATTTACAAATTGGGTTCTTTTCGGCACTTTCATTGTTCTCTACTATAAGCTTTCTAGATTTTGAAAGATCTAACTATTTTCACTTGAACCTAAACCTCCATTAATCAAAATTGTTCTTTTCTAAGGTTTTGGATTTTTTTTAATGAAAGCCCTCTTAAGATAAAATTGTGCATCTACAATGACTTGTTGCTCTTTTGAACTAGATTACTATGCATTAATGCCAAATTTCCACATTATTGATAGGCATCACTACACTTTTGCAAGGAGAAAATGTGACATTATTTTCTATTTCCATGCTTTTGATTTGTTAGTTTAAAATTAAATATTATCATTTTAAGCTAAATATTTGATTTTTTTGGCAACTAATCTAATTTATGTAGCTTAACAATTATTAGAAGAAGGGAAAATCTTGACACTACTAACATTTTGGTGCAAGGATTGTTATTTATTTTATTTTAGAGTAGTTGTAAACTTCATTTTTCTAAGGGTAAATGAAATATGTATGTCATGTTTGGTGAAATCATTGGTATGCATTCTCTCTCACTATGCCTAGTGCAATCTTAAGGATAAACATTTCCATTAAGTTTAGATATCAATTGTTATTACCCAAGGAGTACCAGTTGTGTATGCTCTCCCATTACACCTTCTCTGAGCTTGGGGAACACAAATTAGTTAATATATTCTTTTTCAGTTTTATAAAGGGACCTTCTTGAGGATTTCATCACTTTAAGGTGATCTTAACCATATTTTCTAGTATCATTAAAGCCAAGCCATATGACCCTCAATCCACTAATACTTATTTGATCAAAAGAAAGATGAGACCATTGAATATAAAGTGCTTTCAAAGGGTCTCATAGTTCACAAATCCACCAAGTACCTTATTTTTAGAGACCTTCAGACTCCATAGTGTGGTAGAAGGTACAATATCATGCCTAAAGTTACCCAACATGTGTCAGCTTGAGGAGAGATAGGGATCGTTAGAAGTATCAAAACATCAAAAGTAAAAGAAAAGGTGAGATCATGAACCACTAGATCCCTATCTATAGCCTCTTGAGAGTGGAATGTGCATGCACAATCCTATGATATTTTATCACATGAACCTACACAAGAAGAGATAAACCCATTGAAATAATTTTAGGTTGTTAATGTTTCCAGTGTGTCCTTATTGTGAAATACTAATGAATCCAATTTAGCCTTTTATCTTGAAATTATTAAGAGTCGCCATTGTGTTTTCTTGTATGATCTCTTACAAAGAGAAATTTGACTAAAGTTGCCAAAAAAATCACATATAATAAAAATCACTATTTTTTAAGGTATTATAAACCACTTCTAATACATACTGGAATATGCTTTTAAATAATTAAAAAGTTCTTTTGAAATAAACTACAATGTTTTTTTTTATAGAAATATATTTCTAAAGTACTTTTTAAATCTTTTGCCTTGCAAAATTGCAATATTGATCCATATCACTATGCATCTAATCTATAAAAATACACTTTTAGACTTGTCTTGTAACTATAAAATTCACCTGTCTTCAGACATGTAGTGCCGCGGTTAAAACACTTTGTTGGTGAAGCGGTCACCCCCATTTGTGGCCTCACTAGTTCATAGCTCCAGGTCAAAAGCATTTACCCCTTATTTAAAAAAAAAACTACAACATTCACCGAGGGTTCTAACTTGATAGTCCTACATGTTAGGCTTGAGGAAGACTAGAGAAATAAACAATATTAAATATAATGTAGAATAAAGGAGAAAATAACAATTAAAATAATCCACACAAAGTTAACATGATTCACCCAATGTGGACTATATCTACAAAGAAATAATTGTACTCTTTCTTCTATTATCTAGTAATAAACAAATTTACAATCTCATGACTTTTTACATTTCACGACCACTTATTTATCAAGCCTTTTTTCATGGTTTACAAAGGTCAATTTACATACCAAACTAACAACTATATTATTTATTAAATAATGAGCAATATATGGTTCTAGGGCTCTATCCCATATTCTCCCCCACTAATTGATTTAAGGGGTAAATGTGACTATTAGTTGACTATAATTTAAGCCTAATAACACGATTACTCACCACATACCAACACAACATTGTCACTGCCCAATTTTGTTAATACATTGGCATGACCTCCTAAGCTATTGAACTACACATTTGAAGCAATGACATTAGAAGATATTCATTCTTTAGATTAGATCCAACTCTCATTTGTCTTATTTGCCTTACAATTTTTCAATCTTTTCTCACTTAAACTCTTACACTAATATCAACATAGTACAGATCATAATGTCAACATGTATAGATGATGACGTTAGTATGACAATATCGTAACAAATTCTTCTTTGCTTCTTTGTTGGTGATCAAAGGTCAAATAGGAATGTAGGAAACTAGTGACAATTTAAGTAGTTCTTAGAACTGCTGAAATGTTTGGATTCTACATTTAAGCTATTGTTTCATGAAACTCAACCAAAATAAAATTTGTAGGCACCCAATAAGCTCCTCTATAGGATGATGCTTGAAATTTGTATGTGCCTCATCAAATTCACCCAAATCAAATATTCCTGCACCATTGGGAATAAGTCGACATGCAAAAGGGGTCCAAGAACCTATCAATGATTCTCACTATTTTGAAAACTATTGTCAGCGCTCTCAATGGTTCCTAAAATCACTAAAACCTTTGTCTCGCCATAACTTGGCCAATTTTCATCCAATTCTCACCCAATGTGCAATACAAATGTCCGTTTTAAACAATTTACAAAGTAGAGGATCTAAACCCACTGGGCACTTAGCCACCAAATTTTGGATATTTTGCATTTGAATAATTGGTTAAGGAACAAAAGGGAACCAAAACACAAAAGCACAATTGACCCAAATACCTATAAAGATCTATCAAATCAATTGTCAATTGTTATTTCTTAAACAAATTCCCCAATATTACATATTAATCAAAGTTATAACTTGAAAAAGGTCTGTCTCTTCTAACATATTCATGACTTGGTTTTTTTTATGGACAATGAGTATATCTTTTTCTAAAACTTTTATTTACAAAATTGAATAAGTATTATTTACAAAAAAGAATTATAACTTATATAAAAACTTCATCATAAAATATGAAATTTCATATTGTACTTTTGTAAGGTTTATTCTTGTAAACTCAAACTGGTGAACACCTTGTTCAGATGAAATGAAAAGATCTTAATAAATGTCTTCTATTGATTGGATTAGGTCTTGCGGCCAGTGAGCTCCAAGCTTTCATATGCGTTTGGTAACTAAAGTCTTCACGGAGATAGAGATGCAAAGTCTAGGTGGTAGTGCTACTGCATGGTTTACAAGTTTTTCTTTAATGGTTTTATACTATTGCAATATACATTTTTTTCAACAACAAATCTTTCTGTTGGCATTTGTGAGAATTATTTTACCATTTTATGATGCAGCCGATTTATGTTAGAAACATTGTAAGCTTATGATATGATATATATATAAAGGAAAAATTAATAGTTAAAATGGACATTTGCATCAATTATTCTTTTGGGTCAGATAAATGAGGAGATCTCTGGCGATGTACAAGTGTCCATGATGTATACATTCAAAACATTATTCAATGCTAGTTTATTAATTACCCACTTATTTTGTTAACAAGTCCCCAGATTATTTATATCAAATCAATTATTTCATTTACTTTTGGTGATTAGTCTAATACAGTACAGGCCATCACCAAGAGTTGCGTCTCCCCTTTCTTTCTTTTTCTTAACTACAAGAGATCCATTCAACAAATGCTGTCAAACATGCCCACGCAATTAGAAGACATTTGGCAGAATTATTTGTCAATAGGGTTCTAAGCACTCAGAAGACTTGAAGTAAAAAATGACTTCAGCAATTCAGAAAATCATTAACTATGCAATACCTACAAGAGAGCTTAGAAAATCCATTGATTGGTTGTTTGAGCAACACAGGAGGAGAAGCAGCAAAAGTAGAAGCAGAAGTAGAAGCAAAAGCAGAAGCAGAGATGATATAATTATAGAACCACTGATTCCTAGTTCTACACACAAACTATCTCCAGTTTGTGAAGACATGATAGAAGCCATAAGACAAGGTTTAGAATCAGGAGAATCTCCTATTAAAGTCTCAGATGGAACAGGTGGAGTATACTTCATGCCAAATGCAAAAGGAAAAATAATTGGTGTCTTCAAGCCAATGGATGAGGAGCCTTATGCTTTAAACAACCCTAAAATCTATACTTCAACTACCAAAGAGCCTTACATGACTAAAGGTGTTAAAGCTGGGGAGGGCTGGTATAGAGAACTTGCAACTTACATATTAGATCATCCTCTTAGTGGTCCAAGGAAGAATGGTGATGATGAAGTTGGCTTTGCAGGGGTTCCTCCTACCATGTTAGTAAAGTGTTGCCATGCAGTTTTTAATGGCAAGTCTGAAATGAGCAAAGTGAAAGTGGGTTCCTTACAGAAGTATGTCAAAAATGGCTATAGTTGCGAAGAGATGGGGTCAAGTAAAATTCCTGTAAATGAAGTGCACATGATTTGTATTTTGGATATTCGGCTGGTAAATGCAGATAGACAGGTGGGGAATATTTTGTATTTGGAAAATATAGATTCCCCTGATCGACTTGTTCCTATAGATCATGGTTATTGCCTTCCAGAGAGCGTAAGTCCACCCTTAACTCATTTTTATGTTCCATTGGGTATGTTAACAACGTAGTTGTAATATGATTTTTCTGCAGGCCATGAATTATTGCACAATGTTTTTGGTGAAAACTGTAGGTATTTTTAATTTCAGCGTTTTGGATTACACTATATGATCTTTATTGTGCAGTAGTGTAATTTTAGTTAAGTCTATAAAAAAGAGGTGAATGGATGTCTTATTAATATAAGATAAATAAAAGATTATTTTACATTCAAAAATAAAATAAAAATTTACTAAATAATTAGAAGTAGAAAAAAAAGTTTGACAGGTAAAATATCAACCTTTGTTTTTCAGTCTAAAAATAATATACTAAGTGTTTTAATCAAAAAGAAAACCTAAACATACTTGTCTTAAGTCTTTTAAAAGTAAATTCTCAATAAATTGAAAAGAAAACAATCTAGACAGCCCCACAAATTTGATTTTCCAAACCTTTCTGAGTTATGTTCTAGCATAATTTTTAATTTTTCTTTTTCATTGTTGGTCTGTTGTATTGTTACAGTTTGAAGGAATTACACTAGAGTGGAGATTCTGGCGTCAGGCGTATATGCCTTATAACCTGGAGATGCTCAAGTACATAGAATCTTTAGATGCAGAAAAGGATATTGAAATGCTTAAGCTTCATAAATTGAAGATATCTCCTGAGTCATGCCTTGTGTTGCGCATTTCTACCATGTTATTGAAGAAGAGTGCAGCTGCCGGTCTTACTGCTAATAATATTGCGTGTATAATGTGTAAGGCGAAGGTTGATGTAGAGGCATCTGATATCGAAATTATATTAGAAGAGACAGAAAAGGCCATACCTCCAGGATCTAGTGAAGTGGTTTTCCTTGAAGCCGTCTCTGTGAAAATTGACAGTTATATAACAAACATGAAGAAATGAGCGTTTCAAACCTAAGCTAATGAAATTTCTCTCTTTCATTCCACATTTATCCTCATATGACTGGCCTTAATTAAGAGTTGACATACATCACAAAACTGTCTTAAATTCTAAATCTATTTTCAATTTCACTCAATTTTAGATGTTAATTTGGAAACTGCATTAAGAATATCTCACCTATTGCATCTGTCTAGTTTAACCAGTAGTCAGTTCATGTTATTTTGCTTCTTTACATTTATTGGTATTTTCTTTTTCTCCTCCTCTTTCTTTCATTTTGGGCTTAGAATGATTTTTTTTCTTCTTTAATTGATTTCAAATATTAGCAATTCAGTAATGGTTTTGTTGATTTGGATGTGCAAGAGAATGAGTCCTACTTCAAAGAGACTTAGGAAATAAGTATCCAAGGTATTTTAGTAGGTAAGTTTTACATATGTTCAGTTGTGTGATTTTTATTATTCTTAAAATTTAAGGTCATCTATAAATGGTATGTAATCTATATTTTGATTAATCTTTGAAACATGTTCTATAATCGAATCAACAAATCATAGATAGATCTTCCATAGATTATAATTGTAAGATTTCTCCTTTTCCACTTTATATAAGCAAGCCAGGTTGAGATCATTCTCAAATATGACCCTTAGGGATGTATGGGTTGTCTTTAATATTGATAATGATTTCTTTGGTGTTATTAATATTTATATTTTTAAAAATGATATTGAAAGATTATCTTTTGTTTTAATTGTTTAATTAGTTCATATTGCAGCTTGGGTTGAGTGTGAAGACTTTAATGTGGTCGATGTGACATCAAATAAATGTGCTAATCTCTCAATACACTAGATAATTGGTAAGAGGGAAGCTTAATTCACATATGCAATGAATTTTGACTTTTAATTACTATTACCCACCATCTTAATCAATATTTTTAATATAGTTTCAGTAAACTTTACACTATATCTAAAATTCAATATGATAGAGGCACACATAATCCACTCAATATTTCCTTTCATTTACAAAATATTTTCACTTTGTAGTTGACCCTTATAAAACTAGTCAGATCTTTGATCATTGACAATAAATATTTTACGGAAAGTAATTAGCTAATCCCAAAACATAACTCGATTCTTCCTTAACATATTTTCATTAACTTATCATCAAAAACTTGTCATACTTGATGCGTTTGGAATTTGGGGTCACAATATTTGCATCAAACTACCTTAGAAAACTTTTCGTATTTGATGTGTTTAGAATTTGGAGCCACAATATTTGCACCAAAATAGCTAGAATGAATGTTGCAATAATTATATTAATCGTACCTCTTTTATATGCATTTACGGGTGTTAGCTTACACTTTTCACTATGACTCGTGAAGGCAACGCATCAAAAATTTTGCACACAACCATAAGTTGTAAGAACTATTATGTGCACCTTTGAGCTATAATTGTGAGTGGTTAGACCATGCTAATCAAGTAAATTAATACTAATAATTGTCGTAGGCAAGGTCAAGTAAACTAGCTTACATATATTTCATTTTAATCAAATATATATATAATATGCCGAGATATATCCTTTTCGAGGCGCCTATTAGAGTTCGGGGTACATGATAAAAATAGGCACCTCGAAAAGGATATATCTCGGTGTATTATATATATATATATGATTAAAATGAAATATATGTAAGCTAGTAGTAGTCACGGCAACATGGGCAACAATAAAAAACTTCAAAATAGAACTATATAATATTATACTATTAATGTTTGTTGCATTAATATGTAATATTATTATTGCAATTATTATTATTATTTTCTATTTGTTTGTACTAACATAAATTATATTATAATATTATTATATTATTATGTAGAGATATATGAAATTTTAAATATCTATTTAGACTGTTTTATATAATATATTTGTGTTGCAAGATCAAAGCAAATACTGAAATCTAAGATAATATAAAACTTTATAAAATTTTATTTAATCGCGAGTATTATGGTTATGGTTGGCATTAGGGTTAAGGTTAGTATTATGGTTAGGGTTAAGGTTTATATCATGGTTCAAGTTAGATTTATGATTAGGGTTAGGGTTATGATAATGGTTAGGGTCAGTATCAACGTTAGGGTTTGGTTTTGGTTTAGGATTATGGTTAGCTCTAAGGTTTAGGATTATGGTTAGGGTTAGGGTTATGGTTGCAGTTTAATATTAGGGTTAAATTTATGGTTAAGGTTATAGTTTAGTGTCAAGCTTACAATTATAACTGGGGGTATGGTTAGGATTACAATTTGGTTTATGGTTATGTTTTGGATTAGGGTTAAGGTTTGTATTATGGTCAGGGTTAAGGTTTATATTATGGTTAGGGTTATGATTACGGTTAGGGATTAGGGTTAGGAATATGGTAATAGTTAGGGTGTATATCATGGTTAGGGTTAGCATCAAGTTTTGGTTCTGGTATAGGATCATGGTTATGGTTAAGCTTAGGGTTAGGGTTAGAATTATAATTAGGATTAGGGTTAGAGTTAGGGTTAAGATTGCAATGGAAGATAGTATGCAATGATAGCTATAAGAGTTATGGTTTGGGTTAGGATTAGGGTTGTTAGGGTTAGGGTCTAGATTAAAGGGAGTTATAATATTATCGATAAAATAAGTTATAATTGGTTTTAGTTAACGATTAGAGTTATTATTGTAGGATAATGCTTTGGGTAAGGGTTCAAGTTCAAATAGAATCAGTTATTTAATAAATCTTTTTATTAAAATAAATTATATTATAATATTATATATTACATGGAGATATATGATATTTAATATATCTATTTAGACTATTTTTAATAATATATATTTGTTGCAAGATCAAAGCAAATACTTAACTCTAAGATATATTAAACTTTATTTAATGACAAGTATTATGGTTATGGTTAGGATTAGGGTTAAGGTTAGTGTTATGGTCGGGGATAAGGTTTACATCATGGTTTGGGTTAGGGTTTATATCATGTTTAGGGTTTGGGTTTTGGTTACGGTTTAATATTAGGGTTAGATTTATGGTTAGGGTTAAGGTTTAGTGTCAGGGTTACAATTATGTAACTGAGTGTTTACATCAAAGGTAGGGTTAAGGTAAGCATAATTACAGTTAGGGTGAGGGTTGGAATTATAATTGGGGGTATGGTTAGGATTAGGATTTGGTTTATGGTTATGTTTTGGATTAGAGTTAATGTTACCATTATGGTCAAGGTTAAGGCTTATATCATGGTTAGGGCTATGATTAGGGTTAGGATTTGCTTTTGGTTTAGGATTATGGTTAGGGTTAGGGCCTTAAGTTTATGGTAAGGGTATAGTGTCAGGGTTACAATTACTTTAGGGTTTATATCAAAGTTAGGGTTAGAATTAGGGTTATGGTTCAATTACATTAAAGTTAGGGTTAAATTAGTATTCAAGTTCAATTAGGATAAGGGTTTGGGCTAGATTAAGGTTAGGAATAGATTAGGATTAAGGTTCAATTTGGGTTAGGGTTAAGTTTAGGGAGGGATTATTGTTAGGGTTAGGGTTTATGATTATGATTAGGTTAGCATTATGATTAGGGTATGGAATATGATTTCGGGTTAGGGCTAAGGATTATTGTTAGGGTTAGGGTTAGGGTTAGGGCTAAGGAATATTATTTAATTCTCTACGGTTATAGTGAAGTTTAGGGTTATGTTATGGTTTGGTTTTAATTATGGTAAGATTAGGTTTAGGGTTAATTTTAAGCTAAAATTAGGAATAGGGTTTAGATTGGAGGTAGGGTTTAATTCTAGGTTTTAATTATGGTTAGATTTGAGTTTGACTACATGATTAGGGTTTGATTATGGTTATAGTTAGGTTTTAGTTATGATTAGGGTTAGGGTTTGATTATAGTTAAGATTAGGGTTTAATTATGATTTGGGTTAGGGTTTGGTACAATTATGGTTTGCTTATGGTTAGGATTTGATGATGGTTAGATTGGGGTTCAATTAGGTCTAGTTTACGGATATTGTCAAGGTTAGGGTTTAATTATGGTAAGTCTTAACATAAGAGTTCAATTAGGGTTATGATTCAATTACATTATGGTTTGGGTTAAATTATGATTAAAGTTCAATTAGGGTAATGATTCAATTACATTAGTAGGGTTAAATTAGGATTAAATTTTAATTAGGGTTAGGGTTTGGGTTAGAATTCAATTAGGATTAGAGTCCAATTAGGGTTATAATTTAGTTTAGGGTTATGGTTCAATTGTTGTTAGATGAGGGTTGAAGTTGTAAGTGTTTTAAAATTATATGGGGTTATAGTTAAGTTTAGTGTTAGGTTATGATTAGGTTTCAATTATGGTAAGATTAGGTTTAGGGTTAATGTTAACATAAAATTAGGGTTAGGGTTAAGATTGGAGGTAGGGTTTAATTATAGGTTTTTATTACAGTTAGATTTGAGTTTGATTATGGTTAGGATAAAGTTTTCGTTATGATTAGGGTCAGGGTTTGATTATGATTAGGTTTTGGTATAGTTATGATTTGGTTATGGTTAAGGGTTAATGTTGATTAGATTGGGGTTGAATTAGGTCTCTATTACAAATATTATCAAGGTTAGGGTTTAATTATGGTAATATTTTTATTATAGTTAGGTTTAATATAATACTAAAATTTGTTTAGGGTTAGAATTAAGGTTATGATTCAAATAAATTAGGCTTAGGGCTAAATTAGGATTGAAGGCTAATTAGGGTTAGGGTTTGGGCTAGACTTCAATTAAGGAACTACTATTGTAGGATGAATCTCGAGGTTATGGTTACGTTTCAAATATTGTTTGATTTATAGTTTAATTAACATTATGGTTTAAGCACAATTAGGGTTAAGGACTAATATTAGCTTAGGGTTGGGGTTCAATTAGAGAAAAATCTTAGTTAGGGTTTAATGGGTTATAGTAAATTATAGTTAGGGTTCAATTGTAGTACGGTTTGATTGTGATAAGGGTTTAATTATAGTTAGGCTTAGGATTTGAGTCTAATTAGGGTTAGAATTTGGTTTATTATTCAATTAAATTAGGGTTAGGGTTCAATTTGGTTTAGGGATAGGGTTCAATTTGGTGTATTGTTAGAGTTAAGACTTTTAGATTTTTTTTTACATGTTATAAAATATTCTCTATTTGTAAAATTGAACTTATTTTCATTTACTTCTCAAAAATTCTTTAATGAAAAGATTATGTATTTTCTTAAGTAAAAAAATATAATACTTTAGTATATAAATAAATTATTATATATTCTATAAAATAAAATAAAATAATGTTTAAGAAAATTATATTAATTTTAAATTTAATAATTTTAGTTAAATAAAATAACTATATTATACATATTAAAAAATTTTGGATTAGTATAGATATCTAAAACACTTCTATATAATATATAAGAGCATCCTTCAAATGGATGTCTTTAATAAATTTATATTAATTTTATTATCTTTTATGTGCCACTTTCACCTTTTTTTATTTTGATAAAAAAAATTAAAATCATTTGTATTTATGATTAAAATATAATCGTTTCTATGTCACTGGTGTGCTATGAGATATGGTTGTTTTATTGCTTGTATTGTTGGCTAAATACATGTCTAGAATTTTGTTAAGGATAAGCATTCTATTTTTTAGATTTTTCTTCATCTCATCTTTTTCAAATTTTTTAATTTTTTTTTGTTATTTTCTATTGAGTTAAGAGCTATTTAATTTAAAACCATTGTTTATGTTCATTTAATGAAACAACTCTTTGAAAGAAGAAAGTTTCATATAATCATTATTTGATTGTTTTCATATAATTATCTAAAAAAAATTCATTATTTTTCACCCATATCCATGATAATAGGGATAATAGATATAGAAACTTGGTTGTAAAGCATGGTTCATAGATGAAAATAGCAATTTAAAACCATTGTTTATGTTCTTTTAAGGATAATAGATATTTATGAAGATAGCTACAAACTTGTCTTGGAAACATTCTATCTATTATATTGAGGTTTTTTCCTTATTATTATATTATTTGGGCATTCTTTATATGTAGATTTTTGGAAAAAAAAATGTTACTATATTGATATTTGAAAATATAGAAAGATATTTGTCACAATCTTAATTTATTTTAAGTGGTTAAATTATAGAAACTTTAAGAATAAAACTTACTTTAAATTTTATGGAAAATGTTGTATTCTAGCTTATCAATTAATATCCAAATTGATTATCAATTAAGATCTTTGCTATTGATTATCAAAGAAACAATAGTTTGAAAGTAACATTTCTGATATTGAAGAACAAAAGGTTTGTAATTTATTTAAAAATTAAAACTACCATAAAATTGATCCTCTATACTTTCATTCAAAATCTTTCATTAAGAAGAGAAATAAATCATTTTTATAGCAGCACAAATTCGTCAAGGTTGTGCCCATTGTAGATCATGTTTCCACCCTATTGCAAGAATTCTAGAGCACAAATTTGAACTACCATTTAAGAGTAATTCACAGCAACTTGGAATATAATTACATGGTACGCTTAATATGCAATTATAGTACAAAGTATATCAAATTTAAAAAAGAAAAACCCCACTCTCAATTCCAAATAGAACTCGATTTTTTCCCTCTTGTCAACAATATTTAATCTTTAATTATTATTATTTAATATATTATATTAAATTGAATGAATTCAATAATATGAGATATTTAATGATGTATTATTGTACATGGTAATATAAATACAACACATGCATACATATTACCTCTTCAATAATATAAATACAATACATGCATACATATTACCTCTTCAAGCAATCTACACAACAAGAAAGCAGATCAATATTTACATGATGAGAAATTGCAGTAGAAGTGCTTCTTCACGTCTGTGAGGTCTCCCAGAGCCCTTGCCGGATCGTGATGGACGCGGCTCTCCTCCGGCAATATGTAAACTCTCTTCCTGATTTCCTTGCTGCTCCTTTGCTTCAATTTCCACCGCAAGTTACGCCCTCGCCTGTGCAGCTGCAAGTTCTGATCTCTCTGGAAACCCTTGTTGCAGATTTCACAGATGAATCTATTCGTGGTCTTCAGAGTCCTTGGAGACAGCGCTATTACTTCCGCATCAGGGTCTGCAAAATAAAATCAAGTTTTCCAAAGGTGAACTCAGTCAAAAAAAGATCCAAATTTTTCCAAAGACGAACTAAGTCAACAAAAAAAAATCTAAATTTTTCCAAAGGCTAGCAGTAATTCGCCCCAAGATACAACTTTTATTTTTCTCAAACAAAAATATTTCCTTTTCCTATGAATTTCATCACCGAGTGCATAAACAAAAATATGCGGTAACTAACAGATGACAAAATTCCACAAATTTCCGTAATTTGAATGGAAAAAAAAACAGAAAATTCGGCGACGGCTCGTTTTGAAAAAGAAGATATAAGTTCCAGAAAACCTAATAAATCCATGGAAATTACAGATACATAAACCAGGTACAACATCGCAGCCAGATTTCCACCAAAACCTACTTATAGAGCGTTTCCAAAACAAAACTCACCTTTTTACTGTGCGTTTCACAAAACAAACCCAATTCAAACACTCTGCATATCAAATTTGAAACTTCTGCTTTCTCCAAACAAAAATTCGAAGAATTCAAGTGAAAACTGACCTGTAATCACGAAAAAAGATCTGCTGGGAAGAGGCGTAATCGAGACAAGAGGCGCCCATTTATGCCAATAACACGTTTATTTATTATCTTCACTTCCAAACACACCCGTTCCCGTCCCTTAATTAAAATATAACGTCAGCTTTTTGGTTTCTTTTTCAGTTTTCTTTAGTGTATACATGGATGCCTTCACTCCCCCCTGTTGCCACTGTAGGAACGCCTCTCGGCGTAATTAATACTAATAATTGTCGTAGGCAAGGTCAATTAAATTTAAGAATAGAGTGTATAAGAAATTTTCCAATCCTAGGGACCTTTTCACGTTTCTTAGTCAGCTAAGCACATGAAAGAAGTTCAAGAACTCTTAATCAAGCTATTGCTATTCATCAAACTTTATTTTTCATCATTAATATATTCTTTTTGAGTTTAATATTTATCTTTTATGGAAAAAAATTATTTGTAATATAGCATTAATGTGGTTATAGGTCATTTCCACATCTTGGTGAACTGTGTTAAAAAAATTCACTCAAGACAACCTTTACAAGATTGTATTCACCATGGCTAAAGATATCACTCTATTATGTGATGTTTTTCAATTCAAACTCTAAAAATGCTCATGGGATATGCTTTTAAATGATCATTTTTCATTTTCAGCATATGAATCCACCGACAATAATTTTGAAATAGCAACACTTTCACCTTCTCTAAGAAAAATGAGTGGTCAAACCTTAAAAATAGAAGCAAATTATTGATATTGATTTTATCAAGAATCTCAAATAAAACTCACTTTTATTAGCTTAAGATTATGGATAGAGCTTCAAAGGAGTTATTTCTATTCTTAAGAGATTGCCATGACTCTTGTTCATTTAATAACATTGAATAATTCTATCAATTCTAAACAAAGATATTTCCCATTCTTGAAGATTTTTTTGCCATTACTAGTAGTTTTTTAAAAGCTTAAATTTCTCTCCTAGGAAGATAACACTCATATTTAGTGAATTAAGGTTATTCTATGTTGGCTCTTAAATTTGTTGAACCTTAGCATATACCCCTCGCAAGTAAGATATAAATATTTTCGATTGTGCCAAAATGGCCTTTATAATTTGTTCTCCCCCAACTATGAAGATGATGTGGTCCTATGTGTTTATCTTTTTAGAGTTGTTTGTTTCTTACTATTTCTAGTCTTGGGTTTCCAATTACTAACCTAGTTGTTATATATTACGATTTCAAATCATGTATATTGTATTTTGATGTTTTGTAAATGTTTTATGTTTATGGGTCACATTATGTATTGATGAAGGTGAACCTCTTTAAGTTTTTGGCATATCACCTTAGGCTAAGTTTACAACTTTATTTATTTATATTATGTATTTATGTATTAATGAAGGTGAACCTTATTAAGATTTAGTTACCAAAATAGAGAGATATATGGATATTCCATATAAGTGAAGAATGTAATAGAAAATAGAGATGCGTATATATGATATAAATGTATAGAGGGGTATGAGAGGATATAAGTATTTATATGATGTACTAATTTCATATAAACAAGACAAATAATTTTGGGATCCATATGTGATGTGTTATTTATAATCCACCAAGAAGTTAACACATCATATATGTATCCCAAAAATATTATTATTATTTATATGAATTTAATATATTATATACATATTATATCCCCTTATATCTCTCTATGAATTTATATCATATACACTTGAATCTCTATTTTAAATTACATTCTTCAATTATATGAACTCTCTTTTGGTAACTACATCTTACAATATATTTATATCTAAGGGATGGGACATGATCCATACATGGTATACCTAGTCTACATGCTACCTTCCTAACCTTAATATGATTCATGGGTTTGATGTGGAGAGATTCTATAGGTAGTCTTGAATTGTGTTTCATGACTCCTATTCACTACCAACATCATCCCTCCTTTCAAAACCTTGACTTGTCCTCAAGTAAATTCTATTTATAATTTTGATGATGTTGACCTCCAAAACTTTTGCTTACTATGAGGGTCATTTGAAAGTTTCACAAATGTGGGACTAGATGTGGTCTATGAAACAAAGACCATTTTGGCATAGTCTAAAATATTCAAATCCTAACCATGAGGGAAATTTTCTAAGGTTTGATAGAATTCAAAATTCTTCTACCACCTATATCTATTTCTATTTTTATAGTCTACTTTTGAAACTAGTTAAAATGCGAACCTCTTCACCCCCTTTTGCAAATGAAAGAAAAATAAAAATAGTCACTACTCCACTTGCCATGACACCTATTTCTAATCTCTCAATACGCTGGATAATTGGTGGGAGGAAAGCTTAATTCACATATGCAATGAATTTTGACTTTTACTTACTATTACCCACCATCTTAATCAATATTTTTAATATAGTTTCTGTAATTTTTACACTGTATCTAAAATTCAATGTGATAGACACACACATAATCCACTCAATGTTTCCTTTCATTTACAAAGTATTTTCCCTTTGTAGTTGACCCTTATAAAACTAGTCAGGTTTTTGATCATTGACAATAAATATTTTACTAAAAGGTAGTTTTCTAATCCCAAAACATAACTCAATTCTTCCTTAACACATTTAAATTAAGTCATCATCAAAAACTTCTCATACTTGATGGGTTTAGAATTTGGGGTCACAATATTTGCATCAAACTAGCTTAGAAAACTTTTCGTATTTTATTTGTTTAGAATTTGGAGCCACAATATTTCCATCAAAATAGCTAGAATGGATGTTGCAATAATTCTATTAATCATACCTCTTTTATATGCATTTATGGGTGTTAGCAAGTACACTTTTCACTATGACTCGTGAAGGCACCGCACCAAAGATTTTGCACACAACCATAAGTTGTAAGAACTATTATGTGCACCTTTGAGCTATAATTGTGAGTGGTTAGACCATGCTGATCAAGTAAATTATGTGCACCTTTTCATGTTTCTTAGTCAGCTAAGCACATGAAAGAAGATCAAGAACTCTTAATCAAACTACTTGGTATTCATCAAACTTTTATTTTTCATTCTTAATATATTCTTTTTGAGTTTAATATTTATCTCCTATGGAAAAAATTATATTTGTAATATAGCATTAATGTGGTTATAGGTCATTTCCACATCATGGTGAACTTTGTGTTAAAAAAAAATCACCCAAGATGACCTTTATGAGATTGTATTCACCATGGCTAAAGATATCACTCTATATTCAAACTCTAAAAATGTTCATGGGATATGCTTTTAAATGATCTTTTTTCATTTTCAGCATATGAATCCACTGTCATGTATATCCCTCACACTACCATAATGTTGAAAATGAGTGGTCAAACCTTAAAAATAGAAGCAAATTATTGATATTGTTCACTTAATAACATTGAATAATTCTATCAATTCTAAACAAAGATATTTCCCATTCTTGAAGATTATTTTGCCATTATTAGTAGTTTTTTAAAGCTTAAATTTCTCTCCTAGGAAAGATAACACTCGTATTTAGTGAATTAAGGTTATTCTATGTTGGCTCTTAAATTTGTTGAAACTTAGCATATGCCCCTCGCAAGTAAGATCTAAATATTTTTGATTGTGCAAAAATGGCCTTTAAAATTTGTTCTCCCTCAACTATGAAGATGGTGTGGTGCTATGTGTTTATCTTCTTAGAGTTGTTTGTTTCTTACTATTTCTAGTCTTGGGTTTCTAATTACTAACCTAGTTGTTATATATTAAGATTTCAATTCATGCATATTCTATTTTGATTTTTTTGTAAATATTTTATGTTTATGGGTCACATTATGTATTGACAAAGGTGAACCTCATTACGTTTTTGGTGTATCACCTTAGGATAAGTTTACAACTTTATTTATTTATATTATGTATTTGTGCATTAATGAAGGTGAACCTCATTAAGATTTAGTTACCAATATATATATATATATAAGTGAAGAACGCAATAGAAAATAGAGAAGAGTATATATGATATAAATGTATGTAGGGGTATGAGAGGATATAAGTATTTATATGATGTACTAATTTCATATAAACAAGACAAATAATTTTTGGATCCATATGTGATGCATTATTTATAATCCACCAAGAAGTTAACACATCATATATGTATCCCAAAAATATTATTATTATCTATATGAATTTAATATATTATATACATATCATATCCCCTTATATCTCTCTATAAATTTATATCATATACACTTGAATCTCTATTTTCAATTACATTATTCAATTATATGAACTCTCTTTTAGTATCTACATATTACAATATATTTATATCTAAGGGATGGGACATGATCCATACATGGTATACCTAGTTTACATGTGACATTCCTAACCTTATGACTCATTGGTTTGATGTGGAAAGATGCTATAGATAGTCTCAAATTTTGTTTCATGACTCCTATTCACTACCAACATCGGCCCTCCTTTCAAAACCTTGACTTCTCCTTAAGTAAATTCTATTTATAATTTTGATGATGTTGAACTCCAAAACTTCTGCTTACTATGAGGGTCATTTGAAAGTTTCACAAATGTGAGACTAGATGTGGTCTATGAAACAAAGACCATTTTTTCATAGTCTAAAATATTCAAATCCTAACCACGAAGGAAATTTTATCAGGTTTAAAAATTCTTCTACCACCTATATCTATTTCTATTTCTATAGTCTACTTTTGAAACTAGTAAAAATGTGAACCTCTTCACCCCATTTTTGCAAATGAAAGAAAAATAAAAATAGTCACTACTCCACTTGCCATGACACCAATTTCTAAGTAATTGAAACATCATTGACACCTTTGGTATCCCTATTTATGTTTACTTGTGGAACATTGAAAACCAATAGCCTTAGTCATTCATTGGGCACAAAGTCATGAAAGGGGAAACCACAACAAAGAGGGTAACAACATGCACAAACTTGCACTTGGAGAAAAAGTATCCTAGAGAATGCATTTGCGTAAGGAGAATTTAGGGCATGAGATAAAACTTCTTGAAAAATAATAGAAACTAATCCTAACCTATCCTACCCTAAACTAAACAAAGAAAGAAACTAAACAAATCCATTAACTAGCTTATCAAAGTAGCTTCCTTTTTCTACTAGCTTTTGATGCTTCACATTTCTTGGATAATTATCTAGAAAGGAAAAAATAATAAACATCTAACAAGTTTTCAAAGAGAATTTGAAAGGTTTGGAACAAATTATATTAACCACTTATGAATGATTTCCTCTTGTGGCGAATAGGGAAGAAAATATTTCTCTCCCTCATGCTCATATTCATGCTTTCAAGTATGCATGACCAGGGGTGACTTGTAGGTCTCTTGTTGAGCTAGATACATGATGGGACATTCTATTGAAAGTGCCAAGTTCAAGCAATCAACATTGGACTTATTGCTATGCTCTTCTTCCTTTATGTCTTTTTTATTAGCGGGAATGGGTCATATTGGATCATCTAATGGTATGGGAACCTCCTCCTATTGTGCATGCTCATAATGATCATACAGCTTAGGAGATGATGACATGATGCAAAGGTTTCAGCCGAAAACTTTTAACTCATCGCAAAATCGTACATCATCAATCTCCTCATTTATTTCTTCTCTGATAAGGGATGCTTCCTTATGCTTAGCCTCATGCACCTCATCATCCTCACATTACCCACCAAGATTCTTAACATCTACCTACCACTCTAAGACTTATGTCATTGTACACATAGAAAAATTCTCCTCATAATGCCTAACAAATCAAGGAAGTTTATTATATGAGAGGAATAAGTCATTTTCTTCATTTGTATCCCTTACCTATCTAATACCTTGTGTACTACAATTGTTTATATTTTTTTTTTTTCTTGTGGAAGGGTATCTTTTCATCCTTGAAAACATATGGAAACTAAAAAACCAATCGGTTACCCCTCTTCTTTCTTCTGCACATGACACCAGTCAACCCTCTAAAGAATAGTTTTGCCCTTAAAGAGTGAAATGATATTAGGACAAGAGAACTGAGGAGGAAAGATTATTTTGCAAAATATCCTAAGGATTCAAAATTTATTGAGTGGAAATAAACCGTTGAGAGAGATGTTCTTGTGGAATAGTAGGGCAGGAGCCTTTGAAAGTTGGCATGTTGAACCTAGGTAGTTCATTATAGTGTTTAGGGAGCACCCTCTAAAACTTCCATAATTTATAACTTAGGAGCTCTAGGAGATAATTTCTCCTCTTGCATGAGCTTCTTTTCTATAGTTGCTATTTTTCTAATCTCTTATTCCCTAGCAACAACATGCACTGCAAGAAACTACTCTTGTTATTTTCTTTGAGCCCTTGCCTACTACTATTGAAGCTAAACTTGGTAAGCAAGTTGATCTTGATGTAGACAATAATATTTCTCCTTAATAGCTTTCAGATCTTATGGAGTCAAGATCTATATTTGACCTGGCGTTCTCAATACAGTACCTACAAAACACACAACATGCAAAGCCAAAATGATACTAAGCTAATGTGTGATCAATGGGAAATTTAACTATATTGTACTCGTATCATCAAGACTTCATGCTTAAGAATTTGAATGCTCTCAAAAATCACTTGCACAAAGAGTCATGATGAATGAAGATTTTGAAGATGAAATGAAAATGGTGCACAAACTTGAAAAATCCAAATGCAAGATAATAGAAATGCATGAGTTCCAAAGATAAACTAAATGCTAGATTGCTAGATGGATAGATAGTTCAAACGAAAGAGGGATTTGGGTTTTTATACAAGCCCTCAAGGATGAATCCAATATCAAGATTAATGTGGCATAAAGGATTGATGTAAAAATGAAGAGTGTTTATCCCACATGCATTAGATGAGTTAAGTATATAGAGTGGGAATTGATAAATAGGAGATGAAGTTGATATGTAGGAGATTTGGAAAATATATTTAATAATAGTATATATTAATGGATTAAATGAAGAATAATATTATAATATAAATATTAATGAGATAATAAATTGTGATATGAATATCATAATAAAAAATAGAATAAGGAGGATTAAATAATAAGGATATTATATAATGAGGATCCACTTGATAATGGAAAAAACTAAGTTTAATTAGGAGGAAATTTTTTGTGTCTACACTTATAAATTCAACATTATTTCACTGATGCTAATATTTTTCAAGTTCTCCACATTTTGATTTTGGGTAGGATAATGACCATGTTAAGCCTTTTTTGGTTGTTCGTAAGTATACCTAGGCTACCGAAAGGGCTACACAAGGGTGGGTAGGAGGTAAGCATTGGGGAATCATTGATTACTTGTAGTAGGAAAATATAGAGTAAATTAATTAAGAGCATTTATTGCTTGATATTGTTGATAGGAAGGTAGAAAGCTTGTATTTTCATAGAGTGGCAAAGGAAACATTTGATGTCCATAATATATTTCCATATTGAAGCATAAGGAAATTAAAAGATCTACAAATGATATTTTAAATAGGAGCAAAAGGGTTGCTCTAAATAGAGAAATGGGCACAAACCAATAGAATTGCCCAAAAAATTCAAACATATAGAGTTGTCACATGCTTGAAAAATGCCTCTCAAAGGCTGAGAATGTTGAAGAACACAACAAATGTCCAGCTATGAAAATATTTATCACACTAGGCATGCCATGAAAACTATTGACCTCCAAAGATTTTTCTTATTATCAGAGTGGTTTGAAAGTCTCATAGATGTGAGAGAAAATGTGGCCTATGAAAAAACCTCTAAGAAATAAGAAGTTGGCTCTTGGAATTTTAGCTGGAGATGGAAAGGGATAGAAATATTATAAAATAAGTAAATCTATCAACCTATCCTAATATGATATGTCAAAAATTTCATGAGATTCACCTTACTAATGCATAATGTAACCCATAACCATAAAACATTTATAGAAACCTCAAAAGAGAACATGCATGATCTAAAACCCTTATATATAATAATTGGGTTAGAAGTTACAAAAGTAAGACTAGAAATAGTGAGAAACAAACAACTCTGAAAAGATAAACATAGAGAAACACATCCTCTTCATTGTTGGGGGAAAACAATGATAAATACCATTTTGGCAGTCTAAAATATTCAAATCCTACTTGTGAGGAACATTTGGTAAGGTTCGAAAGAATTGAAAATGCTTCTACCACTATATCTATTGGTATTACTATCATCTACTCTTGTTCACCTACCTTTTGCAAATGAAAGATAACTAAATATATCCTATGCTCCACTTGGTACAACACTAATTTTTAGGTAACTGAAATTTGACTAGCACCCTCAACATGCCTCTCCATGATTATTTCACTATAACTATCTAATGGAATCATAATTGTACTCACCGCATGTGTCGCACTAGCATAAAGAAAATTGTTTCACCTTAAAAATGACACACAACCTTTGAATACTTTATTTTCTCTCTTTCTTAGAGTGATGACAAGTGCCCAACCTTCATTGAACCCATAGATAACTTTTGATTTTCAATTTTACTCACTATAGCCAATGGCACACCTTTGAGAAATAAAAGAAACAACCTCTCTCTTAAAAGAGCGCTATGTTGCCACGTGTTCCTCATATTTTTTCTTTGAAATGGCCTCACTAATTTCTCCCAACTTGGTGAGGTCATAACTTTCTGATCGATGCTCAAAATTTGAAACTGCTCAAACCATCAAAAAGATCTCCAAGAACTATAATTTAAGTCAAGCACTAGTGGTTCTTGAAATCCTTGTCATTGCAATAAGTGACACATTGTCAAGTGAAATCTGCTCAAAAGCCCTTCTCAGTTTTAGCTTTTACCGATGCCAAGCGAAGCCCCCACATGGCTCATTGGAACTATTTGAGGGTAATCTAAAAGCTTTCACTAAGAATAACTTGCATGGAAATGACACGTGGCTCACTCCATACAGTATTTACTTTTCTTCAAAGGATAAGGAGCTACCCAAAATAAAAATCACCAACCAACCAAAAATAAACTTGCCAAAACTTTAAGAGAAAAATCATTGAGGCAAATATCTTCATTTTTTCTATCAATGCCTTAAGCACAAACCTACAATGTAGATTTTATTTATAAGTTTGGCGACTCATAGGGGACCTTCACCTACAAAGGTGAGAACCCAAAATTATTGGAAATGCAAACCAAAAGCCACCCATTTCAAAAGAAAAGTTTCCACCTTGTCGATTCATTCCAAATATGTCAAATCATTTCTTAATGATGAACCAGATGTGAAAATACCAATATTAGTCAACTGCCATATGATTTTTATCTATGAAACATTAAAAACTAGTACCCTTAGCCATCCATTAGGCATAGATTCATGAAAAGGGGGACTACAACAAAGTGTCCAACAACATACACAAACCTACACTTGAAGGAAAAGAAACCTAAAGCATACCCTCCCTTAAGGAGAATTTAGCGTTTGCGACCAATTCTTAGAAAATAATAGTAACTAATCCTAACCTAAACTAATCAATAGGAGAAGAAACTAAAGAAATCCATTTACTAGCTTATCAAAGTAGCTTTCTTTTCTAGCTAGATTTTGGTGCTTCACATGTTTTGGACAAGCAGCTAGAAAGGAAAACATAATAAGGATCTAACAAGGTATCAAAGTGTATCCCAAACCTTACAAATAAAGTAGCTTACCCAATTATTAATGATGTCCTCTTGTGGTGAATAGATAGGAAAATATTGCTCTTCTTGATGCTCATCTTCATGCTTGGAAGTAAGCATGACTAGGGGTAGCTTCTAGGTTCCTTATTGAGCTAAATACCAAATAAATCATCCTCATGAAAGTGTTGAGTTCAATAAATCAACATTGGAATTATTGATATGGTTTTCTTCCTTTATGTTTTGTTCATTAGCAAAGAGGTGAGTGCACCAAGATATGGGACCAAAAAGATGCCAAATTTTTTTTGGCCCCCATCAGGCACTTTAGTGCATGCCAAATAATTTCACAGCTTATTTGGCATGTTCCAAATAAGGCCATGGATTATTTGGCATGTGCCAAAAAAGGTCATGTCTTATTTGGCATGTGTCAAATATACAAGCACAATTTAAACCCAAAATTTGTGCCCTTTCTATCATCTTGTTGTTAGAATTCGTGAGTTTGCTTGATAATTTTTCTTTATAGAATGTGCACACCAAAACAAGAATATTTTTTTTCTCTTTGAGGTGTTAGATCATCATCAAAATGTCACCATGTTGTCAAACAGGTAAAAGAGGTATGTATTTCTAATTACTTACTCTCAAATATTAATTAAATTGTAGATTAAATTAGGTTTTTAATTTAAAATTTGTTATAATTTTTAGGAATTGAAAAATTCATGTGAAAATATTGAAAATACACCATCACCTCCTTGTCAAGACCCCCTTTGAAGAAGAAGAACAAAAGGTCGCTCCTTTTGTTCATAGACATCCCCCAAGCACATAAGAAAAAAATTCTAGGGTAAATTAAAAATAATAAAAAATAACTTGACGAGTTGATCAATAAGGTTAAAGAACTTATTTCAACAACCTCTCATAGGACAAGCCTTGCTAACTCACTAAAATTTATCATGACCCATGTGTAGGTTTACTGGGTGAATAAATTAACATGTGGTACAATAAAAGAGAAGAGAAAAAATGATTTTATGCAAAAAAGTTATCATATGTTGAAGTAAATAAAAAGAAAATTAATAAAGTTGACTTGTATGCACTTTTCACGAACCGTCAAAACAATCAACCTTTATAGCCTTGATGTAGGAGGTTCCCTCGTAATTGGTGCCACCATAAAGGGATAAGGAATAACTTTTGGTATAGGTGGTGAATGTTTTTTGGTAAGCCTCCATGCAATAATAATGAGGTGCCTCAATACTTTTTGAGGTACAACTCTATTGTTAGTTTGACCTCAATGAGATCCTAAATTGTTTTGACTATATAAACTTCAAGGGTAATTAGGTGGGGCTCCACACATGACAAAGTAATAGAATAGCATGACTCAAGATTTGTACTAATTCCCTTGGGTAGAACTATGTGTTGGTGTAATTAATATATTCTATTACAATTTACTTAACCTTACCTAGGGATTTTAATAGGAGTAGTTGGAGCATTTCTACTTTAGGTGGAATTGTCCTTTCCTAGGATGAATTGTTACTTGTGTCGACTAGTTGAGTATTATTTTCTCCTACCTACACTTGCATATCATCAGGCCACATAACATTATTTTGTTCTCTCATTCCCATTTTCCTTCCCTATATAGGCAGGCTCATGTACATTGCATTTTGATCCAATTATTTGCATCTTGATGAGAATATGGTTTGTTCTTGTCACATATTATTTCCCTCTTGTTCTTATACTTTTCATTGCCTCTAGATCTTGGGTGGCTACCTTCATAGTCAATTATTATATGGTATCATAGCCATTAGAGTGCTATTGGTTTTCCATTTGAGATAATTTTGGTGTAATTTGGGGTTTTGTATTTTGGAACCTTCTATTGAAAGTCAATATTGGAGCTTTTTGGGTCAAATATGAGTTTCCATGTTGGATTGAGGAGGTTCAAGAAAGTCAATATGGCCTTTTTGTTTTATCCAAATCTGATCGGAGGCCAGATCTAGAGCCATTTGAAGGTGGAGGGTGGTTACCTATCCTAGGATAAATCTATAATATTAGATCGCTTTGAGGAAAATCCATCACCGCTATCATTCTTAGAAGGTCCAAAAACCCCAATTTTTCCTATTCACTTACCCAAATTGGAATAGTTGACTCTGAACTGAGAAAAATTCCTCCCCCCTTAGCAGTACGATCAGTAGTACAATGTGCAAACAATAATTTTTTTTTAAATTGAAAAAAAAAAAATCTTTATTAAAGCATTCTTTTAATTTTTTTTAAAAAAATTAAATCTTAATTTAAATTCACAAGGGGGAGCTTTTTTTAAGGTTTTTGTTTAAAAAAAAAGGCTTTTTTAATAGACCTACAGGCCCTACGGCTCCCGCAGGGATCCACATTTTTCTAATTTAAGTTTTTTTAAAGTTTTAAAAAATTAAAAACTTTTAAAAATTAAATATTTCAATAAAAACTTTACTTAAGCTTACTTAGGGAATTGCATAGGATTTTCCACTTTAGATGGAATTGTCCTTTACTAGGATGCATTGTTACTTGTGTCTGGTGGGTGAGTATTATTTCTCCTACCTACCCTTCCATCTCATTCGGCCATATGTCATTATTGTGTATTGTCATTCCCTTTTTCCTTACTTTAATAATTACATTTATGTACATTGTATTTTTATCCATCTATTTGCATCTTGATAAGAATATGGTTTTCTCTTGCCGCATATCATTTCTCTCTTGTTCTCGTACTTTCTATTGCCTCTAGATCTTGGGTTGCTACCTTCATAGCCAATTCTTACACTATGGTGGATCATGTGACTATTCCTTCCATTGTGAAGGAGACTATTGAGGTGGATACCTTAGAATCCATAAGCTCCCTAACTTAGACCCTCACATAGTATGTCACACCTTTATATTGTTAGGAATTATGTGAATTACGATTGAAGGGCCTGCATTTGCCGGAAGGTCAACAGCCTAGAGTGCATTTCTCATCACTAAAGGAGCCTCACTGACTACATAGAAATCCAAACTACAATCTAGATAAGTGTTGAACTGCAAAAGATAGTATCTCCTATACCTAAGTACAGTTCTGGTTAAGCTCAATACTAGAAGACTAAATCCTCTTACATAAACCCAATTTGATCTCCAATGACTGACCAAATCCTCTGCCTGAATGATATTACATTATTTGCAAATTACATTTCCTTTCCATAACCATATATTATTTACAATGAGATCTTACATCTATATATAAAAACCCTCGACCATAAATAATTAGGTCAGCCACCAGATAATAAACCAATTACATAATTAAAAACCATGTCGGCCTTAGACCAAACAAATAATATCCAACACGTAATACATCCCAGAAACACATCGAGAGGTCCAATCCACATGTTACATTAAAGTCGATCCATAACCTAGATCAACTGGGACCCAGTATAGGTCCACACGCTACAACAATGATCTCCATCTGCCAAGTCTCGAACATGATCATCAACAGCATCTTGAAACTCCACCAAAAGCTGCACCAACAACAGTTATGCAATTCATCAAATATCTTCACCAAAAGCTTTGCCGATGAAACTCTTGTCAGAACCAAAAACAAACCTTGTAAGCAAACATGATAGCATCTGATCACCAATACAAAACCAATTTATTGAATGTGAACATGAGTATCATGATCAAGCCAATTCCATAACCAAATCATACCAGAGCATACTGAATCATGCTGGATCCAAATGAACCAGAAACCACTCAACCAACCAGGACCAAAAGGATGTCGGTAAAGTATCCAAATAGCTAGTGTTGGCATCAATGACAAAATATCAATGCAACACATAATCAAGTCCACCAAATGGCCAATGATCTCCCCCTTTGGCATTGATGGCAACACTAGATGTGAAAATAATCTAAATACCAAGAAATGCCAAACAAGTCTCCCCCAATGGAAGACATCCAACAATCTCCTGCTCAAAGATATAGCAATGAAATTCTGAAATACAGACCAAACTTCCCTGTGAATAATATCTCTATAAAGCTCTGAATCTCTCCCTTTTCTTTTTCTTTTTCCTTTTTCACGTCAATATCACTCCCCCTTTGACATCAATGCTAGAAATCTTACAAAAATATCAAAGCAAAAACATAAACCACTGAATCGCAAAGCTAACTACTCCCCCTGAGAAGTAGCATCCCCACATCAGTGCCAGAATGAATAGTATCTCTCATAATGCCTACCGGACTTATGCCAAACCACATCAATCAAGTCTCTACGAGAGGGGTAGAAACTCCCAATCTGTGTCTCAGATATTCAAAAGATTCCTTGGGCAAAGGTTTAGTGAAAATATCTGCAATCTTCTCTTTAGTGTTCACATAAACCAATCTAACCTCATTTGCTTCCACATTTTCCTTCAAAAAGTTATACTTGATAGATATGTGCTTTGTCTTAGAATTAAATATTGAATTCTTTGATATATCAATAGTAGCAGAGTTATCACATTGAAGAACTTGATGAATACTAAGAGGGGGGGGTGAATTAGTATGCCCAAGCTTTTAAACAAACTCTTAACCAGTTTAACTATTGACCAGAGTAGCAGTTTAAACAATAAACCAATTAAAACATAAATAAGCCAAATAGCAAATAAAGAATTCACTCACAAAAGCACAATCACCATAACACAAGATGTTTTGACATGGAAAACCAAATGGGAAAAACCACGATGAGTAAAATTCACAAGTCAACTATCTGCAGAATAGTAACCAGATCGGTTAAGGTCAGACTGGTTAAGGCCTTACAATGTTCTTCACCAGAACAGGTCCTGTTAGGAATCCATATCTATGTTAGGAGATAAGTCCTATTAAAGACTACCATGTTAGAGGATTTTAGATCCACAACTGTGAACCACCTTGTTAGAGGATTTACAATAGGCTTGGTTGGGCCTACCCGGTTAAGGGTTTCAGACTTGTCGAAGATATTAGTAATCAACAAGTGAATGATCTAGATAGTAGCACATAATGCTTGATTAGATACTTGGCAGCTTCTTGTTAATGCATTCCACCATTGCTTCAGTCTTCTATATTTTCACACCCTCTATCTCAGTTATGTGAGACCTTTTTTCGCACAGGCCTTATCTTCATTCGCACATTACACTTACTAACACCTTAGACATGATATCCTCATAGAGGAACCTGATTTCTTGTCGATCCAATAAGATTAGACTACAATTTCCTAGGTACAGTGCATCTGGACATATTTGGTAACACCGCATGTAAACACCGCCAAAGTGTCAGTAAATGATAACTCATTACACATTATACCGGTTAACAAAGTATACCAATTACCGGTTGACAAGTGACGACTAGAAAAATTGGAATATAGTGTTCCAATCAAAAGATTAACTACTGCTCGGCGTCTTCATTCTACTTTGAGATCTTCATAATGACATGCAATACCGGTTGAGAATAACGCATACATTAATAGGTGTGTATCCATCAATGGTAATCACAACTAATCAAAATACCAACATAACTACTGGTGCATCACAATCCACCTTTATATCCTTCAACATTTTCTTCATCCATAAAACTTGTGTAGGTTAGTAGCAGTAGCAACTTACTCAGCTTCAGCAATAGATAAAGAAGTACATGTGACTGTTTCTTGTTGATCTATGAAGCCAACTTCTTTCCAAGAAAGAAAGCTCTACCAGAAGTACTTTTCCGATCATCAACATCTCTAGCCCAATCAAGATCTATATATGCACATAAGGTAAATTCATCAACCTTTGAGTACTTCAAACCATATTCTGATGTACCTTGCAATTATCTAAAAATCCTTTTCACCACAATGTCATCATTTTCTCTAGGATCACTCTGAAATCTTGAAACAATACAAACAACATTCATAATGTCAGGCCTAGTCCAAGTCAAATAAAGAAGACCTCCAATCATAGATTTATATCTTGTAGGATTTACCAAAGCAGAAACATCTTTTCTTGTCAATTTCTCACTTGTAAGATTGGAGTACTTACCGGTTGAGAATCTCCCATACCAAATTTCCTCAACAATTCCTTAGCATATTTAGTTTGACAAATAAAAATACCTTTGTTAGTCTGAGTAATCTGGAAAACTAAGAAAAATGTCATCTCACCAATCATAGACATCTCAAATTCTTTCTCCATATTCTTAGAAAATTCTATGCATAACTTATGTTCACCTCCAAAAATAATTTCATCAACAAATACTTCAATAATCAGTATATCATCATCAGTGATCTTATAGTATAAATTATTGTTAGCACTACCCTTTGTAAAACCAAGTTTCAAAAGATATTTATCCAACCTTTCATACCAAGCTCTAGGTGTTTGTTTCAATCCATATAAAGCTTTCCTTAACCTGCAAACCATGTTTGTATCATCTGATAGTGAAAAATCATTAGGTTGCTCAATATAAAATTCCTCATCAAGATCCCCATTAAAAAATACACATTTAGCATCCATCTGATAAACCTTGTAGCTTTTATAAGCAGCATCAACAATAAATAATCTTACAGCTACAATCCTAGCTACAGGTGCAAAAGTCTCTCCATAATCAATTCCTTCCTTCTGAGAATATCCTTTACAAACCAATCAAGCCTTACTCATTATAATTATACCATCCTCATTTAATTTATTTCTAAAAACCCATTTAGTTCCAATAACATTTTTTTTAGGCCAGGGAACCAAAGTCCATGTGTCATTTTTCTCAATCTGATCTAATTTTTCTTCCATAGCTTTCAACCAATATTCATCTTTACATGCCTCAATTACAAATACTGGTTCAACTTACGAAATTAAACATACCTAATTAGTTGTCAGTCTTCTTCTTGTCATCACTCTATTGCTCTTATCCCCAATGATATGATCTTCTGAATGATTCAATCTCACATACCTAGGAGTCCTCTGACTATCTATTCCTTTTCCTTGTTCTTTAGTCACTATAGAATTATCTGATACTTCTAGAGTAACTAGTTCAACACTCTGTTGCGGTAAAGGTGCTACTGGTTCAGATATAATCATTTTCACTTCTGGTTCCTTCTCATAAACTCTGATTTGACTTTTGTTTAGCTCCTCTATTTTGACATTAGTACTCTCCACAATTCTATGCAATCTCTTAAAATAACATCTATATTCTTTGATTTCATTAGAATAACCAATAAATATGCCTTCATCACACCTAGGATCAAATTTTTTGATGATATCATCTCTTTGGATATAACATTTAGTACCAAAACTTCTGAAATACTTAATTGTAGGTGTATTGCCAAATAATAATTCATAAGGTGTCTTACTCGTTTATACTTTGATATGTACTATGTTGAATGTATAAACCATTGTGCTCACTGTTTCTCTCCAATAGATATTAGGTAGACTAGCTTCCATCATCATTGTTCTAGTAGCATCCAAGACAGTTATGTTCTTCCTTTCCACAACTCCATTCTGCTGAGGTGTCTAAGGAGCGGAAAACTGTCTTCTTATACCATGCTTCTCACAAAAGTTATTAAACTCACCAGATGTGAATTCTTCACCATGATCTGACATTAAACATTCAATCTTCAATCTTGTCTCATTTTCCACTTTATCCTTAAAGATTTCAAACTTTTCAAATCCTTTAGATTTTTCTTTCAGAAAAGTAACCCACGTCAGTCTAAAATAATCATCAATGATTAGCATGAAATATCTATCACCTTGAAAACTTTTAACTCTAGCAAGGCCATACAAATTAGTATGAATAATATCAAGAATATCATTTGATTTATCTTGTATACTCCTAAAAGTGATTCTGACCTATTTACCCATTTGACATTCTTTACATACTGGATTATGGGCTTCATAATCTTAGGTATATCCCTAATTGCCTTAGTTGAACTAATCTTTACAATACAATCAAAATTCACATGACACTGTCATTTATGCCATAGCCAATTCTCATCAATCTGTGTAATCAAACATGTCTTCTCACTGGAATTTGAATGAAATATGTTACCTTTTGTCTGTGTACCAGTTGCAATCTCCAGACCATATCTGTTAATGATTTTGCATTTCCCATCCTTAAACTATAATTGAAATCCCTTATCCACCAATTGTCCTACACTCAAAATATAATGCCTTAAACCTTCAATATAATAAACATTGTCAGCATTGTTCTTACCATCCTATGATATAGATCTTTTTCCTTTGATCATACATTCCTTGTCATCTCAAAATCTAACTAGATTGCCATCAAACTCTTACAAAGATAGAAACTTCCCTTTATCTCCAGTCATATGATGTGAACAACCACTGTCAATCACCCATTCATCCTTGTCTTTAATTTTAGCACCAAGTGCCTTCTCTTCAGGTACATTCTCTTCCAGTGCCAGATCATCTTCCTTGATATCCAGGAACACCCATTCCTTTTCATTGTCAAAACCACTAGCAGAATCTTCTATCGGTTCATCATCAGAATCAGTAATGCCTTCCTCATCTGCTATGTAGCATGATTTGTCTTTGTTTTTCCTATACTCATACTTGTTCTAATATCCAGGGTTAGGCTTAAAAGATCTTCTAACTCTTTCTTCAAATCTTGAAAATTCCTTTTAGGACATCTAGATACAAAATGGCCAATCTTATTACATGCAAAATATTTAAAAGGTGCTTTTCCTTCATACTTACTTCGTACCGGTCCTTTAGGTACTCTTCTAGCAAATAGTGCCTCAATTTTCTCAAACTCATCATCTTTTCTCTTCATATCTTCCAATTCCTTTGCATATAAATCTTTCCAATCTTGCTTACTGGTTGCAGATGTAGATGCATGAAAATCAAGTTCAGTCTTCACAGCTCCAGAAGGTCCAAATTCTTCAAGCTCAAAAGCAGATAGTTTCCCAACCAAAGTATTTTTGTTGACAGATGTATTAGCCATTATTATCAACTCAGTAATAGCAGTAGCCTCAATTTTGTAAGCCAGTGGTAGGGCTCTCAGAACTTTAGAAACAATTTCATCTTCGCTTAGAGTTCCACCATAACATTGTATTCCCATAACAATATCACTTACCCTTTCTATGAATGAAAATTAATCCTTTCATCTTATTCCATCTTTAGGTTTTCATATCTCACTGGGTAACCATCAAGTTTAGAAATCTTCACTATAGGGTCACCCTCATTAAGAGTCTCCAACTTATCCCATATAGCCTTTATAGATGATTTGTCTATTAATCTCATTATTCGCTGATGAGAAAGTGTACACAAGAGGACTTATCTTGCTCTACAATCATTCTCAAGCTCCTTGTCCAGGTTTTCTAGACGTGGATTGCCAGATCTCGTATTATAATGTGTGACACCGTTCTGTGTGATCTCCAAAATCTCCTTGCCAAGATATCTCAGATAAGTCTCCATATGAATCTTCCATACTGTGTAATTTGTTCCATCAAGCCTAGGAATATCTCTCTAAAAGATAGATCCAGAAGAATTGGATGAACTTGAACTATTAGTCAAGCAGTTAAGCTTTCTACAAAGAGGACCAAAGCTTTGATACCAATTGTTAGATAGTTCAAATAACCGAAAGACAACTAAGAGGGGGGTGAATCAGTTGTCTCAGATTACCGAAACCATTAGCAATTAAAACTTTAATACCAGAACCCAAAACATTAATACTAGAATAGCAGTTACACTAATTAAGCATAAACATTAATAACAGAATAAATACCATCCACATGACACAAAGATTTATATGTGGAAAACCTGGTAAAGCGAAAAACTATGATGGGAAGCCTACCCACAGTCAGGTAATACTTCTGCAGTAAGTATGTCAATTACAATTGAGAGGCTTGCATTTCCAGGAAGGTCAATAGCCTAGAGTGCACTTCTCATCACTAAAGGAGCCTCACTGACTACACAAAAATCTAGACTACAATACGCAGAAGTGATGAAATGCAAAATATAACATCTCCTATCCCTGAGTACAGTTTTGGTTAAGATCAATACCAGAGCACTAAATCCTCTTACATAAACCCAATTCGATCTCCAATGATCAACCAAATCCTCTGCCTGAATGATATTACAATATTCGCACATTACATTTCCTTTCGATAACCATATATTATCTACAATGAGATCTTACATCTATATATACAAACCCTCAACCATAAATAATTAGGTCAACCACCAGATAATAAACCAATTACATAATTACAAACCATGCCGGACTTTGACCAAACAAATAATATAGGTCCACTCCATACTAGAAACACATTGAGAGGTCCAATCCACACATTACATTAAAGTCGATCCATAACCTAGAACAACCGAGGCCAAGTATAGGTCCACACTCTACAACAATGATCTCCATCTACTAAGTCTCGAACATGATCATCAACAACATCCTGAAACTCCACCAGAAGCTGCACCAACACCACTTATGCAATTCATCAAAGATCTTCATCAAAAGCTCTGTCGGTGAAACCATTGCCGAAACTAGAAACCAAGATTCTAACCAAAGAGGATAGCATCTGATCACCAAAAAAAAACCAACTTACTAAATATGAGCATGAGTATCATGAACAAGCCAATTCCATTACCAAATCATATCGGAGCCTACTAGATCATGTCGGATCCAAATTAACCCGAAAACACTCAACCTATGGGGACCAGAAGGGTGTCAGTAAATCATCCAAACAACTAGTGTTGGCATCAATGACAAAACATCAATGCAACACATAATCAATTCCACCAAATGGCCAACATATACATGGTGATGGGGGTGAATTTTGTAGGCCTCGTGTTCCATCTTAGTACTTTAGTCATGCAGGTCCCTTTTCACTTATTAATTTATTCTATTACACTTTAGTTAATCATACTTAGTCTTAGGCTGGATACTTTAGATCCATTAGCTTTCCGACTCAGACCCTCATAGAGTCATGTCAGTCTTTATTGTAATTTATTTATTCTATTAAACTTTACTTAATCTTACTTATGAAATTACATAGGATTAGTTGGAGCATTTCCACTTTATGTGGAATTTCCCTTTCCTAAGATGCATTATTACATGTGTCAAGTGGTTGAGTATTATTTTCTCCTACCTACCCTTGCATCTTATTGGGCCGCATGTCATTATCATGTGCTCTCATTCCTTCCATTATGAAAGAGAGTGTAGAGGTGGATACTTTAGACTCCATTAGTTCACTGACTCAAACCCTCATAAATTATGTCATGCTTTAGTACATTTTGATGGGGGTGGATCTTTATAGGCCTCAAGTTCCATCTCAGTACTTTAATCATGTGGGTCTCTTTTCACTTATGACCCTGATAGTAATCAGCATGCACCTATACAGTAGCCATCTACTATAGAGAATATAGTCGTGACAAAATCTTTGCAGAATGAGACATTCGACATTGATACCCAAGTAAGTTTTTGCAAGAACGTTTAATTTTTTTCTATTAAGTTTTATTTAGAAATCTTAGAATAACTAAATTAGTAAAATGTTTGTCATAAAAATCTAGGATCAGAGTATTTTCCTTACATGTGATGCTCCCATGACTCTTTTTTACATGACACCATCGATTCAATGGGTATGTATCTAGTAAATAATTTAATTATATTACATGTGAATAGACATAATTATAGGAATGGGTTTCTTATAAGTCACTTTTGATATCAAATAGTTTGGTGCTAGACGTCTGACATTGACACCTTGCAGTGATGTTCGTTGAGACACTTATAATGAGGTAACCTTTATTTATTAATGGTGTTGTAAAATAATTTTAGGTAGCTTTGGTAATTAAATAACAATTATTGTTTCATTTTTGGCTTTTGATATCAAATACTCCTCCTATTGTTCATGCTACATTGGAGTGTGGTGTTGCTACGGTAGTAGAGTTTAGTAAACTTCACTTGTTCTTTTAGTAGTCTATTATTGAAAATTTTAATGATACTCTTATGTAGTTTAATTTCAATCTTAATGCTTCTTGCAGGAGCTTGTCACTCTTGATCATGAACGTGCCTCCATTGTGGATGAACATTGTGATTATATACATGCAATAAGTAATTAATCTATTACATGTCATTCTATAATTCAATTTATATATATATATATATATATATATATATATATATATTATACATTGATTTCAATACTTTTTATTGCATTAGTTAGAGCTCTAGAGAAGTCTAGATAGGAGGACTAGTGATTGCACTTGAAGGATCCCAACATCATATATATATTCATTAGTTTAATAGTCAAAGGTGGCTCGTGATCTATTTCCTTCTCCTAGTAAAAAATTAATATCACAAACAAAGGCATTTTTTAGTATATGTTTTGCATATGTGACATTTTATGTCCATATGGATTTTGGAAAACCCATATCATTGTATTGGATATATATATTATACTCTTATTGACATAAAACGTTGTATAGCTTTATGACTTTTTGGTTAATCCTTGTTATCCATAACTGCATATGTTGGCAATTGACACTCATTCGGGCTCATGGTGTTATCATTGATGGAAAAAAACATCATTTTGGGTTGGATGCTTATCCGATATCCACTAGTGTTCTAGGTTTGGCAACTGGCATTCAAGGAAACCAGAAAGCAAGGGAAACCGACAAACTAGGAACCAGTATTTGGAGGCCTACATAGGAGATTGATCCGACAAAGGTTAAAGCAACAACGGTCATGAATATTAATATTAATATTTTTTTCTAGGCTAACATGTAGTTACTTTGTAATATGATTGTAAATTGACATAAGGCATTCATGTTTATGTATGTAAGAGTGTATAAGTCAGCCCGGTTAGGTCATTTTGGATATATATGAGATAGGATTTATGCAATTGTGTGAGCGAGATCTTCATCAACAAAATACGAATGTAATGATCTCTAGTCGGTCTTGGTTATTAGTCAAGGGGATTGGAAAGTGAATTAGGTTACCAGTAAGGAAGGAGACAATGTTAATCGGTACAGACAGTGCTTAAACCGGAACTCATCCACCATATCAGATGCATAGTCAAAGTTTAGATTTTTGTTTGCAATTTAGTATTTTGAATTTGTAGTCAGTGAGGCTCCTTTGTGATGAGCAGTGCGTTCTAGGTAGTGTGCCTTCATACATGTGTAGGCCCCTCTTTGTAATATTTATTAATTTGGCCAGTGGATAGATATTATGGGTCATCAATCCCACCATGGTTTTTCCTCTTTCAGGTTTTCCATGTAGAAATATTTG
Source organism: Cryptomeria japonica (assembly GCF_030272615.1). Taxonomy (NCBI): domain Eukaryota; kingdom Viridiplantae; phylum Streptophyta; class Pinopsida; order Cupressales; family Cupressaceae; genus Cryptomeria; species Cryptomeria japonica. The sequence goes on from NC_081412.1 coordinate 624,926,051, forward strand.
TGTTATGGTGTTCATCTTTGTGGTTTCAATATTATCACTTGTTTTTATTTGCTTTTATGCATACCAGTTATTCAGATGTTTTGTTAATAATTTTTAAATTAATCATACTTGTAGAACACTGATTCACCCCCCTCCCCCCCTCAATATTCTTGGATTCCAACAATAGGTTTCAGAGCTTGGTGCCTTCGAATAAGTCTAACAGCTTGAGGAAGATCCTGAATCCAGAATCCATTGAGATGAGTATAGAGAAAGAACTTGAATTAGCACTTGAAGACTATGATGTTGAAAGATTGAAGAACATGAAGCTACAAGATGAGTTGAATTATGTAAAGGAATTCACTCTCACCCTGCAAGAGAGGTTGTCATCTTCTCAAGCCAAAAGGAAAGAACTCTTACAAAATCAAGATGATGAAGAGAAGTATGCCCTTAAGGAAATATGTCAGAAGTTGAGTCAAGAGAACCTTGTCATGAAGAATGAAATGCAAGCCCTAACCATGAGGATGTCCATGGAGATTGAAGACCAGAAGAAGAATGAAAAAAATCATGCCAAATCTCTTAAAGATAGATCTGCGAAATGCATTAGGTTAGCACGTGAGAATGATGTGTTGAGAACTGAATTAGTACAATCTCAAAACAATGAGAAAGATTGGAAAGAACAATGACAGTCCTAAGAAGTGAACTGGATGCTGCAAATGGGTACAAAGACAAGTTTAAGGCCAGTTCTGCAAAGCTTAATGAATTTTTGAAGAATCAAAGGGACACTAGAGGTCTTGGATTTGAGCATGGAGAAATCTTTGGTACTACAAATCAGGATGATACATTTGATTAGAAGGACAACTGAAATTAGAGATCACCGGTAAGGCAACCCAATGCACATAAATTTAGTTGTATATTCTTTGTTTGCAATAAGTTTGGTCATATGGAAAGTCAATGCATAAATAGAGTCAATCAGAATAATAATTTTGGTACCAATCAATGTTTTAATTACAAAAGTATGGTCATAGGACTACATATTGTAGAAAGAATGTGAAATGTCATGCATGTGGAATGTTTGGGAATATGGATAATCAATGGAAGTCAAGAAATGATCAAGGTTATAGCAAGGCAAGTCAAAACAAAATCACATGTTATGCATGTAACAAAGTAGGACACATTGCTAAATTTTGTTGAAGAAAGAACCCACTGGCAAGAAATGACGAGAAGGGAAAACAAAATTTTGATGATATACAGAAGGAGAATCAGAAGAAATGGATTAGAAAGTCTAAGGATCAATCGATTGAAGAAAATACCCCAGTTACTCAAGTGGTAGAGCAGAATGTTCCTGCACCGACAAGAAATTCATCTAGTAACTAAGGCATTAGCCTTAAGGGAGAGGAAAATTGATGATAGATCTTGCATTACCCCTGGTAGTGGTCTGAAAGCTTGTTTCAGACATTAGAGAAGACAGTTAGAAGCTTCACTGATGCAGATATGATGGATCTTGGATCCAATATGATCTGTTGGCAAGCATTTATGTCAATGAGGAATTAGGGTTTTATAGGTTAAAAGGGAAAAGGTGATTAATTTTTCATCACCAAGGATTCAAAGAGAATCAGAGCACGTTGAAGGCAATTCAAAAATGTTTTTGAGCATTCTCAGGCGAATTCTAGTGCATTCAGAGCGATTTTTCAAAAGTTTTTCACCTGTGAAGTTTCTAAAGTATTTCTTGATTTTCAAGCTATCTTTTTCAAATTGCAAAGGCTTCTGGATCTACTCCCACTCTGACAGGTTTTCTACTCCTTTTGTGTTTGATATCAAGGATCGCCCATGCACGGTATTTAAGAAATACCCTCAAATTGCGAAGGTTGATGATTCAGTTGGTGCATTTTCTAGGGTTCCCGATTATATTCTTTATGTTAAGGATGTTAGAGCATAAAATCACTGCACTTTGGAGGAATTGAGCACATCTGAGATAAAGACCATGTATATGACAATATTGTTGGACAATAATTGTGTAATCAAACCAGAATTCAGACATTTGAAGGATCAAGGGGTTACAGATATTTTGGAGATGCCTAAGTTGATGAAATCATCTAGTATGTGTTGAGCCATGTTCATGGTGAGTTTATGTGGCTAGACCAGCCTCATAAAATCACTGAGGATGTCATTCAATAAAATTACTAGTTTTCCCTGGGTTGGTAAGATACTAGACAAGAAGAAAATCTCTAACAATGAAGTCACCAAACTAACCAGTGCTACATTCAGCAATCGGTCTATGAGGATTAGCACAATAAGAGATAATGATGTGCAATTTGCCAGCATGGTTATTGGGTATAAGGTAACTCAATCTAGCTAATTGAACTCTATTTCTAGCTCCTGTATATACTATGCACATAAGATGATCAAGGAAAATGAAAAATACGATCTTTTCTAATGGATGTGTGATGAATTAATGTTGAATCTTGGGAAAATCAAGGGTGAGAAGAAGGGTGTATTTAGGTATGGTAATCTTATTGTTTGTCTGATGCTATTCTTTCTTAATGGGACCCAGGGATCCGGAAAAAGGCAATGGGCCTTTGACATTCTAGTAGATAAAAAAATCAAGGATACCTTAAGAAACCTAGAACAGGATAGAGAATCCACCTTATGGGGATATTTCAAGGCTTTTCAGAAGGAAATGAAACAAAGGGAGAGGGTACCAAAACACATTGTAGACAAGTACTCCACTGAGATTTTCTTTATGGTCAAGAAAAATGAAACACTAATGGAAGAAGTGCAACCTAGGAAGATATGGATAACTAAGATGGGATATGAAGTAGATGTAGAGACCTTCGACCTATATGCCAAGTGACTTATAGATCTTGCGCTAGATGAGATAAAAAATAATTTTGGGACATCAAAGAAAAAGGAATTGGAGGTTAAAATTAGGTTCAATAAGAAGAAGAGGGAAGGTCAAATAAAGAAGGTAGGATAGGCTATCGAGAAAATATCCATTGAAATCTAGCAAACTATTGGGCTAACAGAGTCATCTTCTCCGACAGTAGTTCAGGCCTCACCGATAGTAGCAACCAACAAAGGAGTGATGAAAAGGAAGAAAACGGAAACCTATATTTCCCCTGTTGCTTCTGGATCTAAAACTAAAGAAGAACCCTCTAAGATTCCAAAAATTTACATGAGAATTCAAAGGAAGAATCCTAAGGAAGGAAAGTAGCAGAAAACCACGGTCACCCCTCCGGCAGCCCATAAGTAACCTGTGAAGGAGAGGAATCCTACAAAGAAGAGGAAACCAGTTAAAGAGACAGATCCCACTCCCGGTAACAAGAAGAAATCAGACTTAGATATGGCACTTGAATTCGATAAAAGTGTTAAAGTTATCCCTCCTTTATCTATAGAAGAATTGGTAGAACAAATTACTCAGGATGTAATTTTGAGCAATATTCAACACTACTATGTACATATGGATGATAAATAACAAAATGAAATTGATGAAGTAGTTTTGTTGTATTTCGATATATATAAGAAGACTTTAATAGAGATAGAAAGAATATCTGGCAGAATTGTATAATAAATTAGATGCTAGAACCACCTCTCTATAGAGCTAAGGAGGGTGAGGTCCTAGATATAGATATAGGGGCCGCACTCGATTGATGAATTGAGGGACTCGATTACCTAAAGAAACAATGGGAACTTCAGGAAGATGAGAAAATAAAAATTAAGGAACTGTTAACTGTTTGTGGTGCAATTACTGAAGAGGAAATGCATAAGTGTCTTGAATTTGCAAATAAAATAATTTTCCAGAGTAGGCATAGGCATGTGATTCTTATGGTGGGAAGAGTGAATGAAATAGTTAAAGAGACTTATGAGGCATATGTAAATTTCTTTATTGATACTCTAGAATTCTTTACATATCATTGAAAGTTCCTCCTAAGTTTGACATTCCAAACATCCCAATTGATGCTAAGGGTAAAGGGATATTAGGTTGAGGTCCATAGGTTTTGGATAAGAAATTAGTAGAGAATATTCCTTCGACAGTCACAAATATACACGTTGTATAGGAAAAATGGTAGATATTCAGGGCAATTTTCCTCTGGTTACTGATGTAGAAACAATTGAGATTCATGATGTAGTCGCAGGAGAAATAAGAGCACCAAGTGGTGAAGCCATCGGTGCCGAGGAGAAGGAAAGGGAATAAATAGGAACAAGAAGTAGAGGAAAAAGAACAAGAATAGATTGAAGTCAGGGTACCAGCACCATCACCGGTTGTTGGTCCCTCATTGTTGGCACTTGACACATCAGTCAAGTAAATTTTAGTCATTTTGAGAAGAAGAATATTGAACAGTTGAGTAGTTTTGAGTTAATGTTTATTGTAGCTCAGAAGATAATGAAGGAAGGATCTGAGGACAAGAAAGTCATTGAGCAAGCCATTCCAATCCTACAACAACTTGCACCAAAATATAAGATTAATCAGGTAGCTATCCCTTTCGGTAATCTAAAGGGTTTGACTAAAGACATTGCAAAGGAGTACAAAACTCTACAACAAGTGTCAAACTGGCAATTGGTGGAGAGGTACAATACAGCTAGGAAGGTCGCTTGTGATAACATGATCACATCAGATAAGGCCAAGTTGATAGAATAATTGATAAGGACTGATGAATCTCTTCATCAATGTAGCAGTATATACCAGTCTTGAACTAACACAGTTAAATTAACTGCAAACCTGGAATTTAAAATAAAAGTGGCTAAGGTCTGGTTAGAGCATCTTGCAAATAATTCTTTAGGGTTTTCTCCTTTAGGGTTTTGAGTATCTTTTTATAAGGATTCTCTCTTTGTATCTTCATAACAATTGTAATTATTGAGTTGCATTCTTGTCAAGCACAATCAATATGACTTCTCTTTTCTAGATCTCTGAATTCTAGTCTCCATAGCTTTTTTGCTTCTCTCCTTCTATGACAAGTTTCCATGCAAGTGATCTTTGGGAGCTGTAGAGTTTATTTTTTCTCAACTCCTATAATACCAATATTAGTCAACTCCCATAGGATTTTTATCTATGAAACATTAACTAGCTTACATATATTTGATTTTAATCACATATATATAATACACCGAGAGATATCCTTATCGAGGTGCCTATTAGAGTTCAGGGTACATGATAAAAATAGGCACCTTCGAGAAGGATATCTCTTGATGCATTATATATATGTGATTAAAATCAAATATATGTAAGCTAGTAGAAGTCGCGGCGCAACATGGGAAACAATAAAAAAAATCAAAATAGAACTATATAATATTATATTATTAATGTTTGTTACAATAATATGTAATATTATTATTGTAATTATTATTACTTTTAATTTGTTTGTACTGAAATAAATTATATTATAATATTATTATATTATTACGTACAGATATATGAAATTTCAAATATCTATTTAGATTATTTTATATAATATTTATGTGTTGCAAGGTCAAAGCAAATACTAAAATCTCATATATATTAAACTTTATTTAATGATAATATAAAACTTTATTTAATTGCGAGTATTATGGTTATGGTTAGCATTAGGGTTAATGTTTACATCATGAATCGGGTTGGATTTATGATTAGGGTTATGATTATGATAATGGTTAAGGTTTATATCATGGTTAGAGTTAGCATCAAGGTTAGGGTTTGGTTTTGGTTTAGGATTACGGTTAGGGCTAGGGTTCAATGTTAAGGTTAACTTTGTTGTTAGGGATACAATTACCTTTAGGGTTAAGATCAAAGTTAGGGGTAGAAATAGGGTTATGGTTCAATTACATTAAAGTTAGGGTAAAATTAGTATTAAAGTTCAAAAGGATTAGGGTTTGGGCATGAATAAAGTTAGGAATAGATTAGGATTAAAGTACAATTTGGGTTAGGGTTATATTTTGGGTAGGATTATTGTTAGGCTTAGGGTTTAGGATGATGGCTAGATTAGCGTTATGATTAGAGTTAGGATAATTACTATGATTAGGGTTATGGTTTGGGGTTATGGTTAGGTATTTTATTTACATCATGGTTGGGGTTAAGGTTAGGTTTAGGATTATGGTTAGGGTCATAGTTAGGATTATGGCTAGGGATAGGGTTTACATCATTGCTAGAGCTAGGGTTAGGGTTAGGGTCATGAGTAACATCATGGTTAGGGTTAGGATTAGGCTTAGTGTAGGATTACCATTAAGATTTCTATTGTAGGATAAATCTTGGGGTTATGGTTAGGGTTGAAATATGGTTTGACTTATAATTTAGTTAGTATTATTGTTCAATAATAGTTATGGTTAGGATTAACATTAAGTTAGGACTGAGGTTTAATTAGAGAGAAATATTTGAGTTAGGGTTAATTTGTAGTTAGTTTCATTTAGGTTTCAATTATGGTTAGGGTTTGGTTATGGTAAGGGCTTAAATATAGTTAGGGTTTACTCATAGTATTGATTATAGTTTAATTAAGGTTAGAAATAGGGACATGATTCAATTTCATTATGGTTATGGTTAAATGAGGATTACGTATTGGGCTAAAATTCAATTAGGATTAGGTTTCAATTAGGGTTTAGTTTCAAGGTTAGAGCTAAGCTTAGGGCTAGGTTATGGTTAGGTCTCAATTATGGTAGGATTATGTTTTGGGTTAAGGTTACTATTGTAAGAAAATGGTTAGGTTTATTAATATTTAGATTAGTGTTAGGGTTAAGGTTAAGTTAAATTAGGGTTAAGGTTAATGTTAGGTTGTGATTAATGTTACTATTGTAGAATAAATCTCGGGGTTATGGTTAGGGTTCAAATATGGGTTGACTTATAATTTAATTAGCATTACAATTCAAGCATAATTATTGTTAGGGTTAACATTAGGCTAGGTTTAAATGAGGCTTATGCTACAATTAGGGTTAAACTATTGTAGGATAATGCTTGGGTTCAATTATATTTAGATGAGAGTTAGGGTTAAGCTTAGCTTAAATTAGGGGAAGGGTTAATGTTATGTTATGATTAAGATTACTATTGTAGGATAAATATTGGGGTTACGATTAGCATTCAAATATGGTCCAGGTTATAGTTTTATTAGCATTTTGGTGTAAGAACAATTAGGATTAGGATTAAAATTAGGTTAGGATTGGGTTTTAATTAGCGATAAATATTTTCAAAGTTAGGGTTAAGTTATAGTTAGTTACAGTAAGCGTTCAGTTATGGTTAGAGTTTCATTATGGTGAGGGTTTTATTGTAGTAAGGGTTTGATTATGGTTAGTGTTTAATTATAGTATGAATTGTGGTTCAATTAGGGTTAGAAATAACATCATGATTCAATTCTATTAGGGTTAGTGTTAAATGAGGATTAGGGTTTGGGCTAAAATTCAATTACGGTTATAGTTAAGTTTAGGGCTCGGGTTTACTTATGCTTAGAGGGTTCAAGTTGTAGTCAAGGTTTGATTGTAGGGTTCTCTTTTAGTTTAGGGTTAGGTTTTAATAATTAGGCTTCAATTATTGTAAGATTAGGCTATAATGATGGTTACTATTGTAAGATAATATTTGGGGCAAGGGTTTGGGTCAAATTGTGTTTACGATAATTTTTATGTTATGTTATGATTAAGGTTAGTATTGTAGCATAAATTTTGGGGTTATAGCACAATTATGGTTAGGGTTATAATTATATAAATACTATTTTTAATTGGGTCAATATTTTGAAGAAATATTGGGATTTTCTTAAATTAATATTATGCTTAGGGTTGAATTAGGGTTAGATTATGGTTCATGTTGTACATAGGGTTTACTTCTATGGTTATCTAGTTAAGTTTTTGGTGAGGTTAGGGTTTCCATTCAGTTAGATGAATTAGTGCTAAGGGTTAAGATTATATTTAATTATATTTAGGGTTCAATTATGATTATAGTATGATTATGGTAAGGTTCAATTATAGTTAGGGTTAGGATTAGAGTTCAAATAGGGTTAGGATTTGATTATGATAAGGGTTTAAATATAGTTAGGGTTAGTATTACATTTAAATTAGGTTTAAAATTAATGTCATGATTTAGTTGCATTAGGGTTAGGATTAAATTAGGAATAAAGTTCCATTAGGGTTAGGGTTTGGCCTAAAATTCAATTTGGATTAGGGTTTGATTATGTTTAGATGAGGGTTCAAGTTGTAGTTAGGGCTTAATTGATGGGTTATAGTTATGTTTATGGTTAGGTTATAGTTAGATTTCAATTTTGGTAAGATTAGGTTATGGTTAGGGTTATGGTTTAGTTAGGTCTACATTAGAGATAAGGTTTGAGCTTAAGAATAGGGTTCAATTAGCAATATAGCTAGGTTTAAGGTTAGGTTAAGGTTCATGTTAGGTTATAATTAGGGTTACCATTGTAAAAAAATAATTGGGGTTAGGATTATGGATCAAATAGAGTTAGTGTTAGGATTATGGTTAATGCTGAATAAGTATTTGATTTAGTATTACAGTTCAATTAGATTTAAATTATTTGGGGTTAGTGTTGTGATCCAATCATAACCCTAGTAACTATTATATCAATTCAACATACAAAAAAATGTTTGTTTTAGAAAAAAATACATTAAATATGTTTTGTTTAATAATAAACATGTTAAGGTAAGAGAATTTAGAATAAAAGCATACCTTCCATGTAGGAGTCAAACATAAATCTATACAAAATAACTTATTTCTTAATTTACCATGAGACCCAAAATATTGGCATCTTATTCATTTTTTTAAGATTAATACATTATAATAGAAACTAAAATGCATGATCAATGCATCCAAAACTATCATATAGGATTAGAGTTATAATTTGTGGTAATGTTTATTAAGTGTTAAAATTAGACTTCAATAGGGTTACAATTTTAATTAGGATACGGGTTATCATTCAATTTAAATCAAGATTATGATTACAATTCAATTTGTTGAAGGGATAAGGTTTAAACTAGTTTAGTGTTAGAGTTAGGGTTAGGGTTAGGGTTCAATTTAGTATAGTATTAAGGTTTAATAATATTTAAGGTTATGGTTTATTTTAGTTTAGTATTAGGTTTAAAGTTAAATTTGATTTATTGTTTAATTAAAGGTTTAGAGTTAGGGTTCAATTATGTTTATTGGTATGTTTAGGGTTCAATTTAATTTAAGATTTTCTTTGTGTGTTGTGTAGGGTTAGGGTTCAATTAGGTTTATTGGTATTTTTAGGGTTCAATTTGATTTAAGGTTTTCTTTGAATGTGGTGTAGAGTTAGGGTTAAATTAGGTTTATAGTTAGCATTAAATTTAGTTAGGGTTAGGTTATTTTTATATTTGAATTAGGTAAGATTAGAGGTTTAAACTTTCTTGTAATTAAAATTATCTTACTCATCACCTTTTATCTAACTCTAAACTTAATAAAATTTAAGCTCTAATTATAAAGAAAAATCTAATTAAGTGCTTATCAAACTCTAACCCTAACCATAACCATAATTAAACTATAATCTTAATTTGAGTTAACCTTTATGAAACAATTTGAGCATATAATTTTTTTAAGAATATTTATGTATATACATAGTTTTGAATTTTTTCAATATAGAAACATTGTATTTTTTTTATTAAAATTTAGAGACATAAAAAGTTCTTTTACTTTTTCAAAATTGAAAATATAAAACTATATGATACTTTTGAAATATTTGTAAGTCACCAGTGAAATAAATCACATGTATATGATAAAATAGAAATTAAAATTAATAATAAATATTTTTAATTGTGTTTAGATTAGGATTAGATTTCAATTATAGTTAAATTAGGATTAGATCTCAATTATGGTTATATTATTTTAGAAATATTTGTGTATGTAATTTTGATCTTTCCAATTTAGAAATTAAAATGTGGAAACATAAGAATTCTTTTTGATCTTTCTAAATTGAAAATTAAAAATTGTATATTATTTTTTAAATATTTGTATATTACATGTAAATTTGATTTTTAAAATTTAGAAACATAATAATTTTTATGTGTAAAATTTTGAAACATATAAATTCCTTTTTGATCTTTCTAATTAAAAAATTAGGTTTCTTTTCTTCCTTTCTCTTTCTAAATTGATACTATGTAAGAGGTCAAAAAGTTATAGATGTTGGTTATAGAAGAAAATAAAATATAAATATATTTTTAAAATAACAAACACATCCATAATAATGAATAATTGATTGTGATTTTTTTAATTTAATTTTATAAGATTGAAAACATGTAAACTTTGATAATGTAATTTTACTTTTACTTTAATTTTATAGAGGTAAATAGTTTTTGAGATTAACTCAACCATTGACTTGATTCTTATGAATTATTTTTCCAACACTTGTAAAACAATATTCATAATTGCACACTTAGAATACATATCTATAATGCATTTCTAACAAAGTGCTTATGAATTCCAACTCACATCTATGAATTGATTTATTTTTCCTTATTACAACGCTTCTAATTCTTTAAATGCAAGTAAATAACATGATTTCAAATTTGACACAAAAAAATTTGCTAAGAGTATTCCCAAGCTTGAGTGGGATATTATATATTAATATATTTTGGTCATGAGGTCCTTGTGAAGGCAAGAAAATCACTTAAAACTACTTGATATCAGTAGTTTGTAAAGGGCAGGTGATGAAAATTAGAGATTACACACCTCAAATATTCAGAGTTTTTTAATGGAGATTGGAATTAGTGCACAATTTTTTTCAAGCATAGAATCTGTGCATCTATTTTAATTTTGATGCTGCATGTCCAGATTAATCTGTTATCAGTAATCAAAAAATTAATAAGGATATTGCAAATTAAAGCTAATAGATAATATGAAATGGAATGCATAAATTAGGTATAATATTTCAATACATTTAAGTATTTAGTTTGGGCATTCTTTATATGTAGATTTTTAGAAATATATATATATATATATATATATATATATATATATATATATATAATATTTTATTTGTCACAATCTTAATTTATTTTAAGTAACTAAATTATAGAAACTTTAAGAAATAAACTTATTTCAAATTTTATGAAAATGTTGTTGTATTCTATTCGATTCATAGAGGGTATATGCAAGTCAAAGACATGACATTAAGGATAAAAATTTCCCATTCAATTTTCTGCCAAAAATTCACACAAATCATTTTTTGTCAGAAACTCTTCAAAATATATATATATATATTTGTATTAAACAATGTACCGTCAGAAAGTTCTATATGAGAAACAGTAGGGATACTTAGTCTGTTCCGATGATTACAAAGGTGGATGCATGTAAGACACTTCTTCGTATTCGTACTGGTTATCCTGGGCTCTCAATTTTTTGACAAAAGAAAGAAAATGCATATGAAAATGATCAACAGTCATTGCTATGGCTTCAGAGCACAAACATGATAGTAACAACAGAGCAAACGACTTATTAAAAGCTGCAATTTTTCAGTCCACCAGGAAAGCCTTCATTTTACAATGTAATTTACTCTTTACATTCTTTTTAACAAATGCGATGATATGATATTATATGGCTTAAAGACATCAAAGATTATAAATAATAAATATGTATCAACAGAACATAAATATTAACTAAAATTATAAGAAATAATGGCTTGCAAGCGAAATATGGCTGCAATACCTCGGCGAACCCTGTCCTGCTGTCGAGACCACCATTTGGCACTTATCTAGGCTCTGCGAACCGTTTCTCTGTTCTGGCTTTCAACCAACAAGCCATGTCCGAAGATCTCCGGAGGAGGGTTTTTTAAAACCTACCCATTTAAACAAGACCATTAATAGGAATATCAACCCTAGGCGGCATTTTTCAGCAAAAGCTCCGAGGGGCAAGGATGCCCTTGGTCATCATTCTGTTCGGAACCTTCAGAATGCTACGGATAACATACATTTTGAGGATGACTTATCAACGAATCCCCAGGCAGCTAAGATAGGCCCGCTGATTGCAATCGACAATCAAACCCTATCGGACCAGTATTGTAAAGAATGCGTTATCTTTGCCTGATGGGAAGGTTTGGGTCTTGATCGAACAAATTGCGGGCTGGTTAACATCATCCTTTAAGGACCAGGTAAGTATCAATTTCCTCTAAATAGGCTTTTGTTTGGGGAGATCTTAACATACAAGGGTTTTAGTTTAGAATTCTGGGAATGGCAACCTCTTTTTACTCCATCCCGGTTAAAGCCCTTCATGGTAAATAGAGCAATATCAATTGAGAATTTACTAGTAGAACTTCGCAATATTGAAATCTTTAAAATGATAGGAAATAAAATTGGGAAATTCGTATGTGTTAAAAAAACCCCTCTTAAATTCTCTAACTAGGTTCTCATAGTGAACATGGATATCAACACCAAAACTTTAGATCTCATAACGTTAAAATGTGACAACTACAGTTTAACCCTAGAATTATCCTTTTATGATGGCCCAATCGAAGAAGATATCCCTAGGATATATTCTCCTGTGACGACATACCCTAGGTTAATGTTTAACAATACAGGTGTCTCACTTAAATTTTTGGATTGAATTGGGGGTTTCACTCTATAGGGCCTTGAATCTAATATGAAAGATCCCAAGAACCAAGCCTCTATTCGAACACAGGATCGCTGCTTAAAGTCCCCTCCCAAGGACTTCCCCATCCAGAATACAAGCTGCCCATCCCTCCCATCTCTGGAAATTGGCTTGACACCAATAGGAGACCCTAGGATCAAGGATCTGGATTTAGAAGAAGGAAAGATTAGCAAGCCCCCTATTCAGAAAGATCAGCCTTGTTTGGTAACTAACATTGTCTTGAGATTAAACAGAAACTCGGGGATGATGAGTCCTTTGTGGTCTCCTTCACAAGATAATTTATGCCCCTTTGTGCAAACATTGGTGAAGGAAAGTTATTCTCTGGCTATGGTTTTAGGTTCTAGGGAGGATCAATCGACTACTCAAGCTATAGATAGGATGGCCAATGTGGGGCAAAGGAATCTTTTCCTCCCCTGAAGAGTGACTCTTTGGCGGATGCTGAGATAGAGAAGGAACAAGTAGCTAGGGAGGTCAATATTATTGCCAATTACATAGGGGAAGAAGTAGTTAATGACCTAATGGAACAACTAGTGGATGAAGTTTGCGACTCTGAGGAATTGGACAGACAGAGGGAACTCTACATTAAAAATTTAGTGGATAACGCCAGAGTCAATTTGGAAACAAAATAACTTTTCATTGCCTTGAACAATCCAGAAAATGAGAACCCAAACATTCTTGGCATTCATAACTTAGTAGAAAGAAAAGACTCTCCAGACTATGCCAAGTTCATCAAAAGAAGAGGTAGAAGATCCCTTGCTGAATTAAGAGCCAAGGATGGGGAAGCTAGGGGTCAGCCTAAAATCTCATCTCTTTTTAATGTAGGGGAGGGGAAGTTCCTCCCCACAGAACCATAAAAATCATATCATGGAATGTTAGGGGCTTGAATGCCTCTAAGAAACAGCGTATCATAAAGCGTTGTATATCTGAATCAAAACCAAACATAATTCTAATCCAAAAAACTAAAATAAACTCATCCGAGATAGACCTTTTCGAGAAGAAATTTGGCTTCAGAAAGCTTAAGCATTTCCCTATCATGAGAGCTTCACGAGGCCTAGCAATCATCTGGGATCCTAGATTTTCATCATTTTCACCTTTAGAGATAAAACATAATTGGATAGGTGGAGTGGAAGCAAGCTTTAACAATAAGTTAAGATTTAACTTGATCAATGTTTATGGTCCTATCCAGAATAGGGACAAAGCCCTTGTTTGGTTGGAACTAGAGGCCTTCCTTTGTAACCACCCGAATGAGATATGTATCATTGGAGAAGATTTCAATGTCATCACTAATGCAGAAGACAAAATGGGGGGCAGTTTCAAGCTACCCCCTATGGCTTTGGACTTTAATAATTGGATCAACAGGAATTCTCTGCTCGAAATCCAGACAATAGAGAACACCTTCACATGGAACAATAGAAGGAAAGGTTTCTGCAATATTGCGGAGAAACTTGCTAGGTTTTTTATCCATGGGGGGCTTTCGGAGTTCAATCATACCATGGAAGCAGATATCCTACCTCTATTTGGCTCTGACCACTTTCCACTTCAACACTTAACATTCTGACAAATCCTTCTCCTAGAAACTGCCCTTTCAAATTTGAAAGCATGTGGTTCAAGGATGTCAACATCATCAACCTAATTGAACAATGGTGGAATGATTCAGTTTTCTCAGGCTCGAAAATGTTTATTCTGGCAAACAAATTGAAGTTTATCAAAAGAAACTCTTGGAGTGGAATAGGGAGAATTTCGGAAACATCTTTGACAAGAAACTCTCTATAGAAAAGGATCTTGAGGAGGTTAATAAGGAAGTTTTAGATAGGGGGATGGACGAACCTCTCTTCCTTAGAGAAAAATCATTACTTTCAAAGTATGAAGAGATTCTGTCAAAAGAAGAAATCTTCTAGATATAAAAATCCAGGGAATCTTGGTTGAAAGATGGTGATCGCAACACTAAGTTCTTCCATAACAGCACCAAGCAGAAGAGGTGGGTTAATCGAATCTCTAACATTAAGAATAGCCAAGGTGTCAACCTGACAGACCCGGTAGATGTTGCATCTGAAGCAGTGAGGTTCTTTGAAGGCGTCCTAAACAACACTGATGGCTCCAACCTTTGGGACCAGCTTAATATTATTAATAATCTTCCAACACTCATTAATGAATAACACAATAGATTCTTTCTTAAGAAATTCTTCGAGGAGGAGGTCAAATTAGCGCTCATGAAGATGAATCCAGACAAGGCTCCGGGCCCAGATGGCTTCCCTACTAGCTTCTTCTAGAAATGCTGGGGATTTATGGGCCCAGAGATCATAGGGGCCTTAGAGGGTATTAGAAACTCAGGGAAGATACTTAAGGAGATCAACAATACCTTCCTAGTTCTAATCCCAATAAAAGAGAAACCAGACAACCTCAATGATTATAGGCCCATAGCCCTGTGTAACACCCTTTATAAACTCCTTACCAAAACTTTAGCAACAAGACTTCAGAAACTACTCCCTCTCATCATTAGCAAAGAGCAAATAGGCTTTGTGGCCGATAGATCAATCTATGATGGGGTAATAATAGCCCAGGAAGCTATTCACTCAGTCTAGCTTATTAAGGCTCCAAGCATGCTTTTCAAATTAGATATCAGTAAAGCCTACGAAAAAGTTGACTCGCGTTTTCTATGCAAATGCTTGGAAGCATTTGGCTTCTCCAAATCTTGGATCAACCTGATTTTTGAGTGTATCTCCACTCCCAAATTCTCTATTATGACCAATGGCACTCCTGAAGGTTTCTTTAGCAGCTCGAGGGGGCTCGGGCAGGGGGGCCCTATGTCTCTCTTCATCTTCCTTATAATGGCAGAAGCCCTAGGTAGGTCTATTTCAAAAGCCAAAGTGGAGGGAAGTATCCAAGGTATTCTCATTACCAGTGGTCTCCCCCCAATCACCCACCAGCAATTTGTTGATGATACAATGCTTTTTGGGCAAGGAAAAATTAGGGAAGCAAGGGCCCTAAAGGGCATCCTCAAATCCTATATGATAGCATCTGGTCAAGAGATCAATTTGGAGAAGTTGGCTATGTTTATGTTCAACATAGACCCCACATCTAGGGATGAGATATGTGATGTCCTGGAAATCAAGTCAGGTCTCCTCCCCTGCAAATATCTGGGCATCCCCCTAGATAAAGGAAGTAGATCATCAAAGTTGTGGGATCACTTGGTGGTTAAAATCAAATCGAGGATCAATTCTTGGAAAGGTAGATGGTTGTCCTCTACAGGCAGGGCAACCTTGGTCAAATCGGTCTTGGTAGCTCTATCCATTTACCAACTTTCCTGTCATAATTTATCATCCAAATCAAGGGATGATCTTAACACACACTTTAGGACGTTCTTCTGGCAAGGTGCCAATGAAGACAAAAATTTCACTCCTATCTTGGGACAAGATTTGTAGACCAAAAGATGAAGGAGGTGTCGACATTAAAAATCTTCGTGGGCTAAGCTAGTTTGGAGAATGTTCAGACATTCCTATCTGAAGTGGGCAAGGATATTGCACCATAAATACCTTAATGGAGGTAATCCTATCCAAATTTTTAGAGAAAATAAACCACCCAGTGGTTCTCGCATATGGAACTTTATGTTTGCATGCATAAATATTATTTCTGATAAACTCACTTGGAACCTTGGTTCCGGGGATGAAGCCCTCTTTTGGTCTAATTCCTGGGGAGGGTACAAGGCTATCGAGAAGATTTATAACTTTGGGTCTCCTTGAGCTTTCCTTGAATCACATAGAGGAAAATTGCTAAGGAACTACGTCTCCCCCTCAGAGGAAGGGGCAAGGCGGCAATAGACAAAGAAAACGAGGATATTCCTACAAGGGATAAAAATAAACTCATGGAAATCCTTAGAGAGAGGAACATATCCTTTGGCCTAAATAAGGATAGGCTTGTATGGGATGGATCTTTGAATGGGGAATATAATTCTAGAGATGGGTACTCTCATATCACCAAAGCCCACCTTAGACCCATGACAGAGCTACCCCTAAAACTCTGCTAGGATAGGTACTACCTACCTAAGGTTGGAGTCTTCACATGGCTTTCTCTCTAGAACAAGCTCTTGACTGCTGATAAATTCAGGAGGATGGGGTATGAGTGGCCTAGCGGATGCCCTCTCTGTGAGATGAATGAAGAAGACACTAACCATCTCCTCCTTAATTGCACCTATGCAAATCAATGTTGGGTCTGGTTTACCAAGAAACTCAGCTGGTCCTCTTCCTTTCCCCAATCCATTTTAGGGATGCTCAAAGTTTGTCCTCTCCTTAGGCGAGGGTGTCTTTTTGAAGGCTTATGGATCTCTCTTCCATCTACCATGATATGGGAACTTTGGAAGGAGATAAATAGATGTCTTTTGAAAAATGAAAAACTAGAGGTTCATCAGGTAATCAATAAAATTGAGGCTGCTATTATTGAACTCATAAACAGCCAAATAAACACTGGTATGAAAAAGATTGCCACGGTGACCTATTGGGATGAAAAGACGAAAGGACTATGGGAGGGACTATCCTTCCCACCCTTTGTGGGGGATGGCCCTGAGGGAAGTCTCAGGAGAAGAGTTGAATGTAGGTGGCATCCCCTAGGCGAGGCATGGCTTAAGTTAAGCTTTGATGGGGAGTCCCGGGGAAATCCAGGAGTGGCCAGCATAGGATGCTCTGTCCACAACTAGGAAGGCAAGGAAATTTCCATCTGTGCTCTCCCTGTAGGTATCAAATCCAATAACTGGGCCCGGAATTGATGGCCTTGGTGGAAGGCCTTCATCTTTGTAGAAAATTAGGTATGAAGTATTTGGATATTGAAGGGGACTCTACAATTATTGTCAATGCTCTTAGAAAAGGCAGTATGCCCAATTGGAGACTCAACACCCTGCTATCTCGGGCCATAAATTTATGCCAAGGGTTTGAGAGGTTTACGGTAAATCATATCTATAGGGAAGCTAACAAAAGGGCGGATGAGTTAGCTAACATGGGAGCGGATGGCATCCATCTTCCCTCAAACTACATCTGAAGCCTGCCACTCTCAAATATATTCTTATGCCAATCGCAAACCTATTCATACTTAGGCATATAATTAGCCCACCTCTCACTCACACTTACACTCATTTATGAAATATATATATAACACATAAAAATATTTATATATTCCTTTTTAGTCCCACCCGATAACCTCCATATATATATACATATATATACATACATATATATATATACGTACATATATATATATGTATATATATATATGTATGTATATATATATATGTATGTATATATATATATGTATGTATATATATATACATATATGCATATATATATATACATATAATATAAGAAAGCTCTGTATATATATTCAGGTCTCATATATACATATATATAGGAGATACATACATATATATATATATATATATATATATATATATATATATACAGTCATATTTAGATCCAAATTTATATATAATTAAAGCAATCAGACAAATGTATACCCTATTCTGACTCATTAGCAATGCAAATTTTGCATAGTTTTAAGACTAGTAGGAGGCAATAGTAGATGGGAATAGGCATATGTATATAAACACGTATGCATATCTCATCACATTTTGAAAAATGCAAATATGGATATATAGGTATTACTATTCACATATACATTGTATTCTATTAGGATTAAAATTTTACCTATCCATTAAAAGTCTGCCATTTTTCTTATCTTTGCCACCTAAATTTACAAGACCTCTTACCCTTAGCCTAAACTATCAGGAGAGATCTGCTTTTCCGATGGCAGACATCATGCGTTAGCATCTCCTCCTCGATCAGTACCATTGTGAGGACACCCTACTAAATGTTGAGATGACGCTCACCCAGTGATTTGAAATCTTGAGTACTCTCAGCTTAAAGGCTTAGGTGATGGTAATTGTGTCTTAGATATTTGGAGATTGTATCCCTTACATCGTGACCCTCCGATCTTGACCCTAACCTGCTATGGCCTCTTCTAACAAAGCATCAACTCGCCAGCTTTATCTAGGCTATTGGGTTGGTGCCTTTGTCTATCTCTCATTCAGCTACAATTGATACCACTCTTAGACTTCTCGGGCTGAAGCATCAGATGGCCTTTGTTGGAGAGATTAAAGAGGAAAGAATGAAAGGAATTCTGCCCCAATAGAATCCTCTGATTAGTGGAGCTGTGATGAAAACTCTGGGGAAAGACTATCTCCTGAATGAGGACCGAACTAGAGTGAACTCTGACATCGCAACAATGTTCCTAGCTATCGCCATGCATCTAGAGAAAGATAGAGAAGTAGTGGTTAAGATGTGTAAAAAAGTCTTCAAAAAGGAAGTCTTGGGCGAACTAGATAGGGTGGTGGTCAACATTGATGAGGAGCTTATGGCTCCTAAGCCCCGGGACTATGATGTTCTTATCTGAAAGAATAAGCCAGTGCCTCGATTCCCCATCCTGGTCATTGAGGAGCCTGCGGCCTTTGATGCTTATAGTTCTGTCAGAAGCAGGAATTTCTTCTTCCTCTTGTGGATTCTACAAGTCAAAAAGCCCCCAAGGGAGAAGTGGCTGATTAACTACCTCAAAGCTGAAAACATCACAGTCATCCCGGACAATATGCCAATCCCTCCCTCTCCTGCTGACCCCTCTTCAGCAAAGCCAGAGAGCTCGGGCTCCAAGAATCCTCACAAGTAGGGTAGGAAAGGATGAGACTCCTCCCGTGAGGAAAGCCTCCTGGTTTTTTGGCCCTTCGGGTTTCTGGTGTTATGATAAGTGTTTTAAGTGGCCACTATTGGGGATCTTGCCTCTAGTTTTCCTTTCATCTCTTTTGGACTCTCTATGGCTTTGCTTCCATACATACTATACATGCTAAGAAGACTTGTGAATGTTCGGTATATATATTTTCTAGACTTAGTTATGTTCTGACTCAAATTCAGGCATATGGGTTTTTCTATTTCTCTATTCATTCAATCGTTTATCTCTCTTTTAAGGCATGATGGCCCAACTTCACACACACACACACACACATATATATATACAAATGCTTTTAATTTCATATATTCTCAGTAACCACTCAGCTATCTTTGCATATTTTTATTTATTTGCAATATTAGCTCTATAGCATAAGATTGGATCTACTTCCTTACGAAAGATTTCTAAATACCTTGAGCATTATCAGTAATGAGGTCTCTTATCCTAGGTAGTTGTTAGCCTCATAACAAGAAATTATCTATGATTTCGGCTAGTTTAAATCTTTGATGGCTATCATTGGTGGAATTCTCCATTTTTCCCCAAAAATCTTCCTTGGGTGGATTTGGTACTAGATGAGCATTATGGATATAGGACATCTTTGTTGGCTAAAAATTTTTGCGATACTATGGTGTTTTGACAGGTTGGTAAAATCTGGCAGGTATTTCCCACGGTAAGATTTTGTTAAGTTAGTTATGCCCCAAGCGTTATATCTTCTGTAGTTTGAAATCTTTGCTTTACTCTAACATTAAATTGGGCTGAAAGGTGTATTGAGGTTCTTGTGCAGTTTAGGGGCTCTATCAGATCCATACATCGCCATCGCCTTTTCAAGCAAAGATTGGGCTGTCATACCAGTCGAGGCATCTTGTAGCTCAAAGGAAATTTTGATGTTTCCAAAAGCATTCTCTTGTAGATCTTCCTGGATTTTAGATCCACAGATTCTTGTATCATCTCCCTTATTAAGTCACTTCTAGTCTCATTTTTCTAATTCTTTAATGGATCTAAGCTAGACTGGAGGTTTTCTTCCCTCCATTCTTTCCTACCGATGCCCACACTGAATGGAGTTGTAATTGTAATTTTTCTTATTTATAAAAACTCTTTGGCCTTTGTCTTTTAACAATAAAAAAAAAATAGAACATAAATATTAAATTGCCAATATCGACCTTAGGAAAACCAAATCAAATACACCCAGGGCATAGACTGAATACTTCATAGCCAAAAAAACACTGCCTTTTTTGTTACTTTCATCAAAAGATATTGTAAATTTTGGAAACTTAGAGCTAATATTGATTTAAGAAGAAGAAAAGCAAATGATTTCAAGAATCCAACAACTGATACTTGTTTAACTTCATAAAAAGAGCATAAGTTACATTTAATTTGTATGCATGCCTCGATAAGATCAAAAAGGATATCCTTCTCAGAAACATGCGCTGAATAATTTTCGAACCAGTGACCTCTGGTTTGTGTAGGCCTTGCCCACTTCCACACACTTTTTAATGTCTTTTGTGCTCTCTCTACCCTTAATTAATGTAGAATTTTGAACCTGACCTATCCTCTTCGAACCAACTGATTAGCAAACAATAATAGCAAAAAGAAGAAAAACACCAATATCTTTATTGAAGCTTAATTAAAAAATTACATAGAGGCTGTATATATAAAGAATTTGCAGTCTAGAAGAATAAATAATAACTGCAGTTCTAAATATATTCCTAGCTTTGCATGGAAAGCTACTAAGGCTCTCAAACTAAAAAAAGCAAACTACTCCCTAAATTAAGAATACAATAAGTGCATGCACAACATGCTTTATTTACTAAAAACAAACTCATGCAAAAAGCAAAACTAAAAATAGTCCTAAGGATTCATGCATGCTGGAGTACATGCTTTATTTGCATGAATAAACAAAAAAAAACTATTAACTAAAAATAGCTTATGCATGGTGATGAATGGATAGCTTCATGTCCAAACTGGAGTTGCATGGAGCTGCATGCTAGAGCAGCATCACTTATCAACATACTCCCCCTTGATGTTGAGAGGGCTGACAATCTTATCTCGTAGTGCTATAAATTGAGCTTTCGCAACCGCTTTGGTGAATATATCTGCTAGTTGATCCTGGGTGTTGATGTGCTTCAATTCGACATCCTTCTTTTGCACCAAATCTCGTATGAAGTGATATTTCAAATCAAAATGCTTTGTTCTGCTGTGATGAACCAGATTCTTAGCTAACTTGATGGCACTCACATTGTCATAATAAATTACTGTAGGCTGAATTTGTTTTTCTCCAATTTCTTCCACAACTTTTCTGAGCCAAAGAGCTTGTGTACCTGCTGAGGTAATTGCAACATACTCTGCTTCTGTAGATGAGAGGGAAACAATAATTTGTTTTTTCGAGCTCCAGGTAATCAAACCAGAACCAAAAGAAAAACAATTTCCAGATGTAGATTTACGGTCATCCATACTACCTCCCCAATCTGAATCACTAAAGCCTACAAGATTGAACTTTTCAGAAGAGTAGTAATGAATACCAAAACTTGAATTCCCTTTCACATACCTCAAAATCCTCTTGGCTGCCTTCATATGTATTTCAGATGGATTTGTCATATACCTTGAAACAATGAAATTGAATAAGCAATATCAGGCCTCGTGTGGATTAGAAACATCAAGCTCCCCACAATACTTCTATAAGTTGTCTCATCAACTAAATCAGCACCATCATCTCTACATAACAAATCTCCATGAGCACTTGGAGTGGAGGCAAGGTTACAATCAGTCATATTAAATTTCTTCAGCATATCCTGTGCATACTTTGTTTGACAAATGAAAATCTCATCCTTACTTTGATAAACCTCCATTCCTAGAAAATATTTCATTAGACCAAGATCTTTCATCTCAAATTCTTTCATCATAGCAACTTTGAATTCATCTTTCATCTTAGAACTACTACCCATATACAAAAGATCATCAACATACAAACTTATGATGAGAATATTAGTACCTTCTTGTTTGTAGTATAGGGTAGGATCACTCTTACTTCTCTGGAAGCCATTCTCCTAAAAGTATCCATCAATCCTGGCATACCACGCTCTTGGTGCTTGCCTGAGGCCATACAAAACCTTCTTCAACTTGTAGACATAATTATCTTTTCCTTCCACTTCAAAACCTTGTGGCTGCTCCACATATACTTCCTCTTCTAAGTACCCATTCAAGAAGGCACTTTTCACGTCCATATGATGTATGCTCCACTTCTTCTGAGCTGCTAATGAAATCAGCATTCTTATGGTCTCTTGTCTTGCTACTGGTGCAAATGTCTCTTCATAATCAATTCCATACTTTTGTGTGAAGCCTTTAGCAACTAATCTTGCCTTATGTCTTTCAACACTCCCATCACTGTTAAATTTGGTCTTGTAGACCCATTTGGTGCCAATCCTTTTTTTGTCATGTGGAAGTTTTGTTAACTCCCAAGTGTCATTCCTGTGAATGGAATCCATCTCTTCTTCCATGGCTTTCACCCAAACTTCATTAGTACATGCATCTTCAAAACATGATGGTTCAAAATCAGCCTTGGCTAATAAAGCAAAATTCACTGTCTCACCTATTGGGTTTTCTTCATGTACTTGATTTCCACTCTTTTGGTAGATATCACTCAATCTCCTTACTTTCCTTGTAGAACTTGGAGAAGAAGCTGGACTTGAACTTGGTACTAAAGAACTTGATGAAGGATTGCTTGGTGGAGTTAAACCACTGGATATAGAAACATTAGATGGCTGCTCATGATCAATATCAGCAATTATATCATCATTCAAAATAGATTTTGGCTTCTCAACATGGCCTTTTTTATGACCATAAACTCCCCCTTCATAAAAAAACACATCTCTTGAGACAATAAGCTTGTTAGTGAGGGGATTATACAATCTATAAGCCTTGCTTTTCTCACTATACCCAATAAAAATACATGACTCACTCTTTGCATCTAACTTCTGTCTATTCTGATCCGGTACATGCACATAAGCCAAACAACCAAAAACTTTGAAATGATTAACATTAGGCCTTTTACCATACCAAGCTTCATAAGGAGTCATCTTTTCTAGTGTACTGGTGGGGCTACGGTTGAGGATGTACACCGCTGTAGCAACTCCATCTCCCCAATAAGAATTGCTCAATCCCTTGGTTTGTAACATGCACCTTGCCATTTCAACCACAGTACAATTCTTCCTTTCAGCTACTCCATTCTGTTGAGGTGTGTATGCAGTAGTAAGTTGCCTCTTGATGCCATTAAAATCACAATAATTTTGGAAAGCCTTTGAGCAAAATTCTCCTCCACGATCAGTCCTTAAACATTTGATCTTGCACCCTTTCTCATTTTCTACAAGGGCTTTAAACTTCTTGAATGTATCCAAGGCTTCATCTTTGGCCTTCAAAAAATATACCCAACAATTTCGTGAGTAATCATCAATAAAAGTGATGAAATATGATGACTTTCCCAAACTCTTAGTCTGCATAGGACCACATATATCTGAATGAACAAGCTGAAGTGGGTGATGAGCCCTCCATGCATTGCCCTTTGGAAACTTTTCTCTTGCATGCTTTCCTTTAGCACAACCTTCACAAACCTCCTTGTGTTCCTCAACCTTGGGCAAACCAGAAACTAATGCATGTGAGGTTAGAAACTTCAAACTATGAAAATTTAAATGCCCATACCTGAGATGCCATAACCAACTTGAATCCTCATAAGCCATATTTGCCAAACTGTTGTTATGTTCACCAAACCTCAAGGGGAACATCCTATTTCTTGTCATAGGAACAACAGTGATCACCCTATTATCCTTATTCTTATCATAGATAGTACAAGTCTTATTCTCAAAGACTACTTTATAATTTTTCTCACATAGCTGCCCAACACTTAACAAATTGTGCTTCAATTGTGGAGTATAATAAATATCATGAATACTCTTTATACCTTCTTTTGTTTGGACCTCCATAGCTCCTTTGGCAGCAACCTCCAATGATTTATCATCACCAAGCTGGATCTTGGATTTGAAACTTCCATCCTTTGTTGAGAACAACTTCTCATTCCCTGTCATATGGTTAGAGCATCCAGAATCTAGGTACCAAACATCTTTACTAGTATTTTCACCCTTGGCATAAGATAAAAATAAGTGATCAAGAGGATTGTCACTACTTTCTTGAGCATAGTTAGCACTTTTACCTTCTTTCAATCTGCATTCTCTTTCAAAGTGGCCATACCTATTACAATGGTAACATTGAACATTTCTCTTATCAAATCTGCCTCTACCTCTTCCTCTGAAACCACCACTTCCTCTTGAGCCACCTCTTCCTCTACCTCTTGAAGAATTTTGGCTTTGCCCTTTACCTTGGCCTTGATTGATTTTGGCACTACTGCTGCTTGCATCTTCATTTTTTGTGATTAGCAATTTAGAGGAAAATGCTTTCTCTACACCTTCAAAAGAATCTTTCAATCTTTCTTCATGAGACATTAGGGATCCAACCAGTTGATCAAACTGTAGTTTTGTCAAATCCTTGCTTTCTTCTATGATTATTGCTACATGATTCCATCTAGGTGTCAAAGATCTCAACACCTTTTTT
The DNA here is from genome assembly GCF_030272615.1 of Cryptomeria japonica. Classification (NCBI taxonomy): domain Eukaryota; kingdom Viridiplantae; phylum Streptophyta; class Pinopsida; order Cupressales; family Cupressaceae; genus Cryptomeria; species Cryptomeria japonica. The sequence goes on from NC_081412.1 coordinate 624,950,937, forward strand.
ATCAAAACTTCATTGCTTACAATTTCTCCAAGTGTAGCCATTTTATTGACCACATCTTTGACTCTGACACAATAATCACTTATACTTTCAGCTTCTTGCATCTTCAAATTCTCGAACTCTCGCTTCAATGTCTGAAGCTTGACCACTTTAACTTGATCACTACCCTGGTAAGCTTCTTGTAGAGTCTTCCAGGCATCTTTGGCAGTTGTTGCTCCTGATATTCTTGGAAATAAGCTCTTATCAAGAGCTATCTGAATGTGAAACAAAGCTTGAGCATTCTTTTTTCTTACTTCCTTTCTTGTTGTTCTTTCATTGGCTGTAAGGGCATTCCAATCAGTTGGCTCTTCATAACCTGATTCAATAATCTCCCACAAATCTTTTCCAATCAAAAAGGTCAGCATCTTAATGCACCAATAATCATAATCATTCCCATCAAATTCTGGAACGGGCATATGGTTAGAATTCGACATGATTAACTTTGGCAAAATTTCAACAATAAAACTTTAACCCAAAACAATTTTACCTGCTCTGATACCACTTGTAGAATTTTGAACCTGACCTATCCTCTTCGAACCAACTGATTAGCAAACAATAACAACAAAAAGAAGAAAAACACCAATATCTTTATTGAAGCTTAATTAAAAAATTACATAGAGGTTGTATATATAAAGAATTTGCAGTCTAGAAGAATAAATAATAACTGCAGTTCTAAATATATTCCTAGCTTTGCATGGAAAGCTACTAAGGCTCTCAAACTAAAAAAAGCAAACTACTCCCTAAATTAAGAATACAATAAGTGCATGCACGACATGCTTTATTTACTAAAAACAAACTCATGCAAAAAGCAAAACTAAAAATAGTCCTAAGGATTCATGCATGCTGGAGTACATGCTTTATTTGCATGAATAAACAAAAAAAAACTATTAACTAAAAATAGCTTATGCATGGTGATGAATGGATAGCTTCATGTCCAAACTGGAGTTGCATGAAGCTGCATGCTAGAGCAGCATCACTTATCAACAATTAATTCAACTGCAAGATAAGAAAAGGATTAAAAGAAAAATCACTAATTAGTGAAAGAAAAAATAGAAAAAGAGGATTTGAGAAGTCGTTATATCAGCTTGTTATGGAAGTTGAAGGGCACATGAAGAAATCACAAAAACCCTGCTCCTTTCAGAGGCCCAAACTTCATGTTGAGGAAAGAAAAATGATCATGATCATGTCACGCACTACAAATAAACTGTCTAGGCTTTGTTAATGGCATCAATATCTTCCCTGTGACAGCATATATATATATCCCACCACTTTTGTTTCTCCCTTGCTATCTTTTTAACACAATAAAATAAAATAAAATAAATAAACAGCTAGCCTTTCACTCATCATGATCTCCTCCTATGTAGGGGGCGAGGCATAAGGAGGATTTCTACTCTGACCCTTTAGTTCTGGTGATCAATTTTGGTATATCTGGAAAACTTTCTAGTCGAGTTATAGACAAGGGAACTTTTGAACTACTCAGTAATATTCTCTTTGAATTCTTTAAAATGTGTGCTCAGGCAACGACACAATTTGATAAAAAGAAATGCTGACAATTGAGAAAGGTGACTTGCAAAAAGAGTCATTTTTAATACAATACAAAGTACGACAATCTGAGGTAAGTATACTTACCCATCCTATGATTGTGAGGTCAAGTAGCACTGGAAACCATAGCATATCCATGCAAGTGCAGAGAGATACAAATAATTGAAACATCTATATCTCATATGCCTTAAGATCTGAGAATGTATATATCCAATGACATTAAGTATATATGCAATCTATACAAAAAGTTCATTCAAAAAGTTCTTACCATTGCAATCTATGCACATGTATTAGAGGTCAAAAGCTACTGGAAATGAAAAAGTGAAGACACGAAATTGATCGTAGAAGATGAAAACATCTTTTTCATTTTTTTTTTCACAACAGTCTAGATATCTTTAATTGAGAAGAAATATTATGGTGTACCTAGTTAACACAGAAAATCACAGTGACGGGTATTGGGGAGTTGTCTCTACAGTTTTCCTTGAACCACCAAAGCTGCGCTTTCCTTGTATAAATGCTACCGTAAAATTTGCAGAATTGGAATACTCTAATTGCAGAATTGAAATCGATATAATTGAAGAGAGAGGTGAATGCGAGTACTGAAAGCTGCATATGGAGCGGTAAATTCAATCATTTCAACTTCCTTCTAACGTTCATTATTATCGGTTACATTCTTCATCCCAGTCGTTTTAATATTGAATATGCGTTGTGCATTTGTAGTATACAATTTGTAACTGTTGCAAAATCTTTGATCCGAATCATATTGAATGTGTTTGGAGCATGCAGGTAACCGCTATAGGATCTTTAGTGTGTAACTTGCCCCTGTTGTGACTGTGAGCATCTTCTGTTGAATATACGATTGTAACTGCTAGAGCATCCATCCTTGAATGTGCGATTGTAATTGTCAGACTGCACGATTGTAACTGCTAGACAATCTTTATTATGTACAGGGATAGGCAATCTCCACCCCCGTTGCCGCTGTAGGGATGCCTCTTAGCGTAAAAATTAGTAGCCTTAGCCATCCATTAGGCATAGATTCATGAAAAGGGGGATTGCAACAAAGTGTCCAACAACATACACAAACCTACACTTGAAGGAAAAGAAACCTAAAGCATACACTCCCTTAAGGAGAATTTAGTGTGTGTGACAACACTTCTTAGAAAATAATAGTAACTAATCATAACCTATCCTAACCTAAAGTAAACAACAGGAGAAGAAACTAAATAAATCCATCAACTAGCTTATCAAAGTAGCTTCCTTTTCTAACTAGATTTCGGTGCTTCACATGTTTTGGACAAGCATCCAGAAAGGAAAACATAATAAGGATCTAACAAGATATCAAAGTGTGTCCCAAAGCTTATGAATAAAGTAGCTTACCCAATTATGAATGATGTCCTCTTGTGGTGAATAGGCAGGAAGATGTTTCTCTCCTTGATGCTCATCTTCATGCTTGGAAGTAAGAATGACTAGGGGTAGCTTGCAGGTCTCTTATTGAGCTAGATACCCGATAAATCATCCTCGTGAAAGTGTTGAGTTCAATAAATCAACATTGGACTTACTGATATGCTTTTCTTCCTTTATGTTTTGTTGATTAGCAAAGAGGTGAGTGCACCAGAATAAGGGACCAAAAAGATGCCAAAAAATTTGTTGGTCCCCATTAGGCACTTTGTTTTAATTTTTAGTAATTGAAAATCCATGTGAAAATATTGAAAATCCACCATCACCTCCTTGTCAAGACCCTTTTGAAGAATAAGCACAAAAGGCTGCTCCTTTTATTCATAGACATCCCCCAAGCACATAACAAAAAATTCTAGGGTAAATAAAAAATAATAAAAAACATCTTGAGGAGTTGATCAACAAGGTTAAAGATCTTATTTCAACAACCTCTCATAGGACAAGCCTTTCTAACTCACTACAATTTATCATGACCCATGCGTAGGTTTTCTGGGTGAATACATTAATATATGGTACAATAAAAGAGAAGAAAAAAAATGATTTTATGCAAAAAAGTTATCATATGTTGAAGTAAAGAAAAAGAAAATTAATAAAGTTGACTTGTATGCACTTTTCGTGAATCCTCAAAACAATCAACCTTTATAGCCTGGATGTAGGAGGTTCCCTAGTAATTGGTGCCACCATAAAGGGATAAGGAATAACTTTTGGTATAGGTGGTGAATGTTTTTTGGTCAGCCTCCATACAATAATAATGAGGTGCCTCGATAGTTTTTGAGGTAACACTATTGTTAGTTTGACCTCAATGAGATCCTAAATTGTTTTGACTATCTAAACTTCTAGGGTTCTCAGGTGGAGCTCCACACATGACAAAGAAAGAGGATAGTATGACTCAAGCTTTGCACTGATGCCCTTGGGTAGAACTATGTGTTGGTGTAATTAATATATTCTATTACAATTTACTTAACCTTACCTAAGGAATTTCATAGGAGTAGTTGGAGCATTTCTACTTTAGGTGAAACTGTCCTTTCCTAGGACACATTGTTACTTGTGTCAGCTAGTTGAGTAGTATTTTCTCCTAACTACACTAGAATCTCATCAGGCCACATGTCATTATTGTGTGCTCTCGTTCTCGTTTTCCTTCCCTATATAGGCAGGCTCATGGACATTGCATGTTGATCCAATTATTTGCATCTTGATGAGAATATGGTTTGTTCTTGTCACATATTATTTATCTCTTCTTCTTATGATTTTCATTGCCTCTAGATCTTGGGTGGCTACCTTCATAGTCAATTAGTATATGGTATCAAAGCCATTAGACTGCTCTTGGTTTTCCATTTGAGAGAATTTTGGTGTAATTTGGGGTTTTGTATTTTGGAACCTTCTATTACAAGTCAATATTGGAGCTTGTTGGGTCAAATATGAGTTTCCATGTTGGATTGAGGAGGTTCAAGAAAGTCAATATGGCCTTTTTGTTTTGTCAAAATCTAATCGGATGCCAAATCTAGAGCCATTTGAAGGTGGAGGGTGGTTACCTGTCATAGGAGAAATCTATAATATTAGATCGCTTTGGGGAAAATCCATCACCACCATCATTCTTAGAAGGTCCAAAAACCCCAATTTCTCCTATTCACTTGCCAATATTGGAATAGTTGACTCGGAACTAAGAAACATTCCTCCCCCCTTAGGGGTACGATCGGTAGTACAATGTGCAAAAAATATTTTTTTTAAATAAAAAAACAAAATCTTTATTTAAGGATTCGTTTAATTTTTAAAAAAATGAATTAAATCGTAATTTAAATTCACAAGGGGAGGCTTTTCTTAAGGTTTTTCTTAAAAAAAAAGGCTTTTTTAACAAACCTATAGGCCCTACGGCTCCCATAGGGATCCACATTTTTTTAAATTTAAGTTTTTTTTAAGTTTTAAAAAATTAAAAACTTTTAAAAATTAAATATTTTAATAAAAACTTTACTTAAGCTTACTTAGGGAATTGCATAGGATTTTCCACTTTAGATGGAATTGTCCTTTCCTAGGATGCATTGTTACTTGTGTCTGGTGGGTGAGTATTATTTCTCCCACCTACCCTTGCATCTCATTGGGCCACATGTCATTATTGTGTGTTTTCATTCCCTTTTTTCTTACTTTTATAAGCACACTCATGTACATTGTATTTGTATGCATCTATTTGTATCTTGATGAGAATACAGGTTTCTCTTGTTGTCGTACTTTCTATTGCCTCTAGATCTTGGGTGGCTACCTTCATAGCCAATTATACACTATGGCGGATCATGTGACCATTCCTTCCATTGTGAAGGAGAGTGTTGAGGTGGATACCTTAGAGTCCATAAGCTCACTAACTTAGACCCTCATAGAGTATGCCACATCTTTATATTGTTAGGCAGTTCAAATAACCAGAAGACAACTAAGAGGGGGGGGTGAATCGGTTTTCTCAGATTACAGGAACCATTGGCAATTAAAACCTTAATATTGAAACCCAAAACATTAATATCAGAATAGCAGTTAAACCAATTAAGCATAAATAAATAATCACAGAATAAATATCATCCACATGACAGTAAGTATGTGAATTACAATTAAGGGGCCTGCACTTGTAGGAAGGCCAACAGCCTAGAGCTCACTTCTCATCACTAAAGGAGCCTCACTCACTACATAGAAATACAGACTACAATCCAGAGAAGTGTTGAACTGCAAAAGATAGCATCTCCTATACCTGAGTACAGTTCCAGTTAAGCTCAATACCGGAGGACTAAATCCTCTTACATAAACCAATTCAATCTCCATCAATCGACCAAATCTTCTGCCTAAATGATATTACATTATTCGCACATTACATTTCCTTTCCATAGCCATATATTATCTACAATGAAATCTTACATCTATATATACAAACCCTCAATCATAAACAATTAGGCCGGCCACCAGATAATAAACCAAATACATAATTACAAATCATGTTGACCTTAGACCAAACAAATAATATCCAACATAGAAGACATCCCAAAAACACATCGAGAGGTCCAATCCACAAGTTACATTAAAGATGGTCCATAACCTAGATCAACTGGGACCCAGTATAGGTCCACATGCTACAACAATAATCTCCATCTACCAAGTCTCGAACATGATCATCAACATCATCCTGAAACTCCACCAAAATCTGCACCAACACCACTTATGCAATTCATCAAAAGCTCTACTAGTGAAACCCTCGCCGGAACCAGAAACCAAGCTTATAAGAAAACAAGATAGCATCTGATCACCAAACCAAAACCAACTTATTTAATATGAACATGAGTATCATGATCGATCCAATTTCATAACCAAATCATACTGGAGCCTACCAAATCATGTTATAACCAAATCATACCAGAAAACACTCAACCTACCGAGACTAGAAGGGTGTCGGTAAAGCATCCAAACAGCTAGTGTTGGCATTAATGAAAAAACATAATAAATTCCACCAAATGGCCAATGATCTCCCCCTTTGGCATTGATGCCAACACTAGATGTGAAAAACATTGAAGTACCGATAAATTCCAAACAAGTCTCCCACAATGGAAGACAACCAACAATTTGCCGCTCAAAGATATAGCAATGAAATTCTAAAAAGAGACCAAACTACCCCTATAAATAATATCTCTATAAAGCTTTGAATCTCTCCCTTTTCTTTTTCTTTTTCCTTTTTTACATCAATATCACTCACCCTTTGACATCAATGCCATAAATCTAACAAAAATATCAGAATAAAAACATAAACCACTAAATCAAAAAGGTGACTACTCCCCTTGAGAAGTAGCATCCCCACATTATTGCCAGAATGAATAGTATCTTTGATAATGCATACCGGACTGATGTCAAACCACATCAATCAGGTCTCTACTAGAGGGGCAGAAACTCCCAATCTGTGTCTTAGATATTCAAATGATTTCTTTGGCAAAGGTTTAGTGAAAATATCTTCAATCTTCTCTTTAGTGTTCACATAAACCAATCTAACTTCATTTGCTTCCACCTTTTCCTTCAAAAAGTTATACTTGATAGATATGTGATTTGTCTTAGAATGAAATATCGCATTCTTTGATATATCAATAGTAGCAGAGTTATCACAGTGCATAACTATTGGTGCATCACAATCTATCTTTATATCCTTCAACATTTGTTTCATCCATAAAAATTGTGTACAGTTAGTAGCAATAGCAACAAACTCAACTTCAACAATAGATAAAGAAGTACATTACTGTTTCTTGTTGATCCATGAAACCAACTTCTTTCCAAGAAAGAAAGCTCTACCAGAAGTACTTTTTCGATCATCAACATCTCTTGCCCAAGCAACATCTGTATATGCATATAAGGTAAATTCATCAGCCTTAAGGTACCACAAACCATATTCTGATGTACCTTGCAAGTATCTAAAAATCCTTTTTACCACAATGTCATGATTTTCTCTAGGATCACTTTGAAATCTTGAAACAAAACAAACAACATTCATAATGTCAGGCCTAGTCTGAGTCAAATAAAGCATACCTCCAATCATAGATTTATATCTTGTAGGATTTACCAGTGTAGAAACATCTTTTCTTGTCAATTTCTCACTTGTAACCATAGGAGTACTTACCGCTTTAGAATCTCCCATACCAAATTTCTTCAACAATTCCTTAGCATATTTAGTTTGAAAAATAAAAATACCTTTGTCAACTTGAGTAATCTACAAACCTAAGAAAAATTTCATCTCACCAATCATAGACATCTCATATTTTTTCTCCATATTCTTAGAAAATTCTATGCATAACTTATCTTCACCTCCAAAAATAATTTCATCAACAAATACTTCAATAATCAGTATATCATCATTAGTGATCTTATAGTATGAATTATTGTCAACACTACCCTTTGTAAAACCAAGTTTCAAAAGATATTTATCCAACCTTGCATACCAAGCTCTAGGTGCTTGTTTCAATCCATATAAAGCTTTCCTTAACCTGCAAACCATGTTTGTATCATCTGATAGTGAAAAATCATCAGGTTGCTCAATATAAACTTCCTCATCAAGATCCTCATTTAAAAATGCACATTTCACATCCATCTAATAAACCTTGTAGTTTTTATAAGAAGCATAGGCAATAAATAATCTTATAGCTTCAATACTAGCTTCAGGTGCAAAAGTCTCTCCATAATCAATTCCTTCATTTAGAGAATATCCTTTACAAACCAATCTACCCTTATTCCTTATAACTTGACCATCCTCATTCAATTTATTTATCAAAACTCATTTAGTTCTAATAACATTTTTATTTTTAGGCTGGAGAACCAAAGTCCATGTGTTATTTTTCTCAATCTGATCTAATTCTTCTTCCATAGCTTTCAACCAATATTCATCTTTACATGCCTCAATTACTAATACTGGTTCAACTTGTGAAATTAAAAATACCTTATTAGATGTCAGTCTTCTTCTTGTCATCACTCCATTGCTCTTATCCCCAATTATCGAATCTTCTTAATGATTCAATCTCACATACCTAGGAGTCCTTTGACTCTTTGTTCCTCTTCCTTGTTCTTCAGTCACTATAGAATTCTCTGATACTGCTAGAGTAATTGTTTCAACACTCTGTTCTGGTAAAGGTGCTACCGGTTTAGATACAATCATTTTTGTTGTCGAATCCTTCTCATAAACTCTGATATGACTTATGTTCAGCTCATCTACTTTGACATTAGCACTCTCCACAATTCTCTGCAATCTCTTGTTATAACATCTATATCATTTGATTTCATTAGAATAACCAAGATATATGCCTTCATCACATCTAGGATCAAATTTGCCAATGATATCATCTCTCATTCAATATAACATTTACTACCAAAAATTCTGAAATACATAACTGTAGGTGTATTGCCAAACAATGATTCATAAGGTGTGGGTAAGTGCAAGGCAATGGGTCACAAGTTGGCAGAAGTCCACGTGTTGTAAAACGTGCTCTTAGAAACGGGGGCCCATTTTTTGTTAAGGCCCTCGAGGCAAAAAGAAACGGGGGCCTGAGGTGAAACTAAACAGGCCCCTGTTTAATTCTCAAATGGGGGCCCGCTTGAAAATGAAACAGGGCCCCGTTTTTAAAAAAAGGGCCCCTATTTTTAAATCCGATTTTACCCCTTTTTTTTTAGTGCATTTTGTCATTTTTGGACAATAATGGTAATTTTAGGAATGGGCCCCCATTTTGTGGAAGTTGATTCCACAACCTGCCACTTGCCTTGAGATTAGGTCCGGGATAGGCCTAGGATGGCCACACCTGACACATGGACCTGCAAATTCAAATCTCCATGAGCAAAAGCACAAATATGAACTTCTAAAATAGTTTACGTGCCTCTAATTGGAGAATTTTATACGAAATTAAAACCCATTTAAGATTATACTGTCTAGATTCTAAATATGTAAACAAAATTAAAAATTGATTATTTTAACTATTTTTCATTTAATTTATACTAAATTGGGTCCATAAACTTGAAATATTAACTAATTTTGTTAATTTAATAACTTTTTTATTTTAGTGAATTTTGAAAAAAAATTATGTCATCAATCTACACAAAATTCTATTCTATTTTTTAAAAAATCAAAAAAATGTTAAGTTTACGTCAAATTATGTGGGTCGTACACGTCAAATTTTTAAAACGATAATGGCGGTCAATAAAAATATAATTAAAAAATATATATTTAAAAAAAAAAATACAAAAAAATATGCTCTTCAATCTTCAGTGTGTTACAAATCATTTCCCAAAACGGTTTGAGAAAATAATTTTAATTGTGTCAAAAAGTGTTGGTCGTACGCATGCATGGTATGGTCCTGAAACAACCATTTTTAAAATATAGTTTTTAGAACTCCATTCAAAAAGTTATTTTTTATTATGTGGGTATTAAAATAAATTACATATTTGGAAAGTATATTCAGAGGGCTATCTTTTATAGTACTAACTTTTTCCAAGATTCAATCTCCAAGTGTTTTAAAATTTAAGCTCAAATGAGACAAAACCTGAAAATCGGGGAAAACACTTCCACTTTGTGGCCAAAAAGTGGACTCATCTTCTTGCACTGACCCGTGTCTTACTCGTTTCTCCTTTGATATGTACTCTGTTGAATTTATAAACCATTGTTCTCACTGCTTCTCTCTAGTAGATATGAGGTAGACTAGCTTCCATCATCATTGTTCTAGCAGCATCCAAGATAGTTTTGTTCTTCCTTTCCACATCTCCATTCTGTTAAGGTGTCTAGGGAGCAGAAAATTGTCTTCTTATACCATGCTTCTCACAAAAGTTATTAAACTCACCGGATGTGAATTCTCTACCATGATTTGACCTTAAACATTTAATCTTCAATCTTGTCTCAGTTTTTACTTTAGCCTTAAAGATTTTAAACTTTTCAAATGCTTTAGATTTTTCTTTCAAAAAAGTAACCCACGTCACTCTAGAATAATATCAATGATTAGCATGAAATATCTATCACCTTCAAAACTTTTAACTCTAGTAAGGCCACACAAATCAATATGAATAATATCAACAACATCATTTGATTTATCTTGTATACTCCTAAAAGAGATTTTGACTTGTTTACCCATTTGACATTCTTTACATACTAGATTATGGGGCTTCATAATCTTAGGTATATCCCTAGCTGCCTTAGTTGAACTAATCATTACAATGTAATCAAAATTCACATGATGCGATATTTTATGCCATAGACAACTCTCATCAATCTATGTAATCAAATATGTCTTCTCACTAGAGTTTAAATGAAATATGTTACCTTTTGTCTATGTACCGGTTGCAATCTCCAAACCAGATCTATTAATGATTTTGCATTTTCCATCCTTCAATTGTAACTGAAATCCCTTATCCACCAATTATCCTACACTCAAAATATTATGCCTTAAACCTTCAATATAATAAACATTGTCAATATTGTTCTTACCATCCATTGATATAGTTCCCTTTCCTTTGATCATACATGCCTTGTCATCTCCAAATCTAACTAGATTGCCATCAAATTCTTGCAAAGATAAAAACTTCCCTTTATCTCCAGTCATGTGATGTAAACAACCATTGTCGATCATCCATTCATTCTTGTATTCAATTTTAGCAGCAAGTGCCTTCTCTTCAGGTACATTCTCTTCTAGTGTCGGATCATCTTCCTTGATAGCCAGGAACAACCATTCCTTTGCATTGGTGGAACCACTAGCAGAATCTTCTGCCAGTTCATCATCATAATCAGTAATGCCTTCCTCATCCTCTATGTAGCATGATTTGTCTCTATTTTTTATATACTTATACTTATTCTGATATCTAGGGTTAGTCTTAAAAGATCTTCTAACTCTTTCTTCAAATCTTGAATTCCTTTCAGGACATCTAGATGCAAAATGACCAACCTTATTAAATGCAAAACATTTAAAAGGTGTTTTTCCTTCATACTTACTTTGTACCAGTCCTTTAGGTACTCTTCTAGAAAATAGTGCTTCAAGTTTCTCAAACTCATCATCTTCTCTCTTCATATCTTCCAATTCCTTTGCATATAAAGCTTTCCAATCTTTCTTACCAGTTGCATATGTAGATGCATGAAAAGAAGGTTCAATCTTCATAGCTCCAGAAGGTCCAAGTTCTTCAAGCTCAAAAGCAGATAGTTTCCCAACCAAAGTATCTCTGTTGACAGATGTATTAGCCATTCTTCTCAATTCATTAATAGCATGAGTCTTCATTTTGTAAGTTGGCGGTAGGGCTCTCAGGACTTTAGAAACAATTTTATCTTTGCTCAGAGTTCCACCACAACATTCAATTCCCATAACAATCTCATTTACCCTTTCCATAAATGCAATAATCTTTTCATCTTCTTCGATCTTGAGGATTTCATATCTCACTTGGTAACCATCAAGTTTAGCAATCTTCATTGTGGGGTCACCTTCGTTAATATTCTCCAACTTATCCCATATAGCCTTTCCAGATGATTTATCAGTTAATCCCATTATTTGTTGATCAGAAAGTGCACACAAGAGGACTTCTCTTTCTCTACAATCATTCCCAAGCTCCTTGTCTAGGTTTTCTGGAGGAGGAATGCCAAATCCCTAATTATAAGGTGTGACACCATTCTGTGTGATCTACCAAATCTCCTTGCCAAGACATCTCAGATGAGTCTCGATCTAAATCTTCCATACTGTGTAATTTATTCCATCAAGCCTGGGAATATCTCTCTAAAAGATAGCTCCAAAAGCATTGGATGAACTTGAACTGTTATTCATCATAGGATCTTCCTCAGGTGGTTAAGCTTTCTACAGAGAGGACCAAAGCTCTGATACCAATTGTTAGATAGTTCAAATAACCGGAAGACAACTAAGAGGGGGGGGTGAATCAGTTGTCTCAGATTATCGGAACCATTAGCAATTAAAAAATTAATACCAGAACACAAAACATTAATACCGGAATAGCAGTTAAACCAATTAAGAATCAACAATAATAACAAAATAAATACCATCCACATGACAGAAAGATTTATATGTGGAAAACCAGGTAAAGGTAAAAACCATGGTGGGAAGCCTACCCATAGTTAGGTAATAATTTTTCAGTAAGTATTTGATTTGCAATTGAGAGGCCTACATTTGCAAGAAAGCCAACAGCCTAGAGAGCACTTCTCATCACTAAAGGAGCCTCATTGACTACATAGAATTCCATACTACAATCCGAAGAAGTGTTGAACTACAAAAGATAGCATCTCCTATTCCTGAGTACAGTTCTAGTTAAGCTCAATACCGAAGGACTAAATCCTCTTACATAAACCCAATTCAATCTCCAATGATCTACCAAATCCTCTACCTGAATGATATTCCACTATTCGCATATTACATTTCCTTTCCATAACCATATATTATCTACAATAAAATCTTATGTCTATATATACAAACCCTCAACCATAAACAATTAAGTTGGCCACCAGATAATAAACCAATTACATAATTACAAACCATGTCGGCCTTAGACCAAACAAATAATATCCAACACTTTAGAGATCCTGGAAACACATCAAGAGGTCCAATCCACACATTACATTTAAGCTAGTCCATAACCTAGATCAATTGGGACCCAATATAGGTCCACACGCTACAGCAATGATCTCCATCCGTCAAGTCTCGAACATGATGATCAACAACATCCTGAAACTCCACCAAAATTTTCACCAACACCACTTATGCAATTGATCAAAGATCTTCATCAAAAGCTCTGTCGATGAAACCCTCGCCAGAACCAGAAACCATGCTTCTAAGCAAACAGAATATCATCCAATCAGCAGACCAAAACCAACTTACTGAATATGAGCATGAGTATCATGATCAAGACAATTCCATAACCAAATCATATTGGAGCCTAGTCCAGTTAAAGACTTTACAATAAGGTTTTGTTAGGAACCTATCCTGTTAGAGATCACCCGGTTAAGAGATGGCTATATACCCTGTTAAAGGTTACCTCGCTAGAGGATTTGAAGAACTCAATGATCTTGAGTCACCTGGTTACAGGTTTTACAGTAAGCCTATTAAAGCTACCCAGTAAACAGATTTTCCAACTATTGAAATGATTAGAAGACAATAGGTAAAACTTCTGATCTGATAACAGCACTACATGATAAGGTAGATCCTTTTCAGTTCCTCTACTCTACAATCACACTCTACAATTCTCCATTCATTGGTCTGGAAAGTATCTCATCACTCGGATACACACACAACATTTTCCAACAACTTTACAATAACAAACATCATCAACCTTATAGACAATAGTTAGGTCGGTAGCATAAACACTAAACCCTAAGCATCTTAGGTTTACAACACAGGCGGTCCAATCCTGACCATCCAAACACATTGCATAGAGTATTACAATTTCAAACAAATCACAAGACAATCAGCATCGTTCATTCTTCATCGCACATGGGAATCAGTAACCCATCACACTCTCTTCTCATAGCGCTAAGAAGAATGATCATTCCTGTGGTAGACTTGAAACGCAGTCGATCTTCTCATGCAAGATCCTCAAGTAAATCCTTCACACGCACAAAGCTGATGTGGCACCTCAATCTCATCCATATCTCTTAGCTAAATTTTCACAGTATCATTGCTTGCATCACATAAGCTAGATCACCAAATTGATAACTCTAGAGCTGAGAATACCAATCGGTAGTCACACTTAGTGAAACCCCAACACCGGTTCATTGCATCTCTTCATATCTCTTCATACTAGTTCACTTGAACTTATTGATATTAATGAAAACATATATTATCATCATATCAACATGCCAATTCATCATATTCTAATAATATACAACAATCTCCCCCTTTGGCATTGATGGAAATACTAAGTGTAGCATTGCAACTGAAAACATTATAGACTAATGTATCTTCACCATCAGATTTCTTCTCCTCACAAATCACACATCAGATATCTTCTCCCCCATACATCAGATATCTTCTTCTCCTCATACATCAGATATCTTCTCCCCCTTTGACAACAATGCCAAAGTGGAGGCACAAGCTTCCAAAATCTACTATGTTGCTCTCCCTAAGGAGCAACATCCTTCAACACATCAATCCTAAAATATTTGTCACTGTAGTGCTTGACTGATGCGGAGCACACAACTTTAGTTTACTTCATGAAGGGGCAGAACCCCTACTTCACCTATCAAATAGGTAAATTTAGTCCTCGGTAAGGGCTTAGTGAATATATCTGCTAGCTGCTCCTTATTGGAAATATGTTGTAGTACAACCTCCTTATTCTGAACTTTCTCTCTCAAGAAGTGATATTTAAGCTCAATGTTCTTAGTTCTAGCATGCAATACCGGATTCTTAGAAATATTTATTGCACTTGTGTTATCATAAAGTATATTCATCGGTTCAGATACAGGTACTTTGAAACCTTCTAATACATGCTTCATCCAAATTGCTTGAGTGCAATTCATAAATGTTGCCACATATTCTGCTTTAGTTGTAGATTGGGAAATACAACTTTGCTTCTTACTTGTCCATGATACTAACCTTCCACTAAGAAAGAATGCTCCACTGGTTGTGCTCTTCTGGTCATCCACATTACCTGCCCAATCAACATTGGTATATACCTTTAGATTATAGTCACCATTATATGGATACCACAATCCATAATCAACTATTCCTTTTAGATATCTAAGAATCCTCTTAATAGCTACCAAGTGGGATTCTCTTGGATATTTCTAAAAATGAGCTACTATGCCTACTGCATGAGCAATATCCAGTCTATTGTGTACCACATAGTGTAGCTTACCGATCATTGACCAGTACTCTTTTTCATTCACCAGGGTTGACTCATCTTCCTTAGATAGTTTACAACTGGTCACCATCAGTGTACCAACTGGTTTGCTTTCCTCCATGCCAAAAGTCTTCAATACCTCTTTGACATACTTGGACTGGGTAATAAAGATACCCTCTTTCATTTGTTGAATCTGTAAACTAATGAAGAACTTTATCTCTCCTATCAAAAACATCTCAAACTCTTTCTTCATTTCATCTACAAATGCATGACTCATTTTTATCATCTCCTCCAATGATTATGTCATCCATAAACACTTCACAGATCAGAATCTGATCACCTTCTGATTCCAAGTAGATGTTGCTATCTTCACTTGTTCTTTGAAATCCAATCTTTACAAGATGAGAGTTTAATCTTTTATACCATGTCCTAGGTACTTGTTTTAATCCATACAGGGCTTTGTGTAATCTACACACCATGTCACTATCTTCTGATAAGACAAACCCTTCTAGTTGCTCTATATACACTTCCTCTTCAAGGATTCCATTCAGAAAAGCAGACTTCACATCCATCTGATGAACCTTAAATCCCTTAAATGTTGCAAATTCAAGTAGCATTTGAACACCTTCTAGTCTAGCCACAAGAGCAAAGGTTTCTCCATAGTCTTCTCCCTCCTCCTGAGTGTATCCCTTACATACAAGCCTAGCCTTCTTCATTCAGGTTATTCCTGAAGACCCATTTGGTACCTATGACATTTTTATGCTTTGGTCTAGGTACCAAACACCATGTTGTATTCTTTTATATCTGGTCTAGCTCCTCTTCCATTTCTTTAATCCAGTCTTCACTTGTGAGAGCTTCTCTAGAAGTCTTGGGTTCAAATTCAGCAATCATGCAAGAGTTCTCCTTCACTTTTCTTCTTTTGAGTATCCCTACATCTTTATCTCCTATGATTTGTTTTAGATCATGATGCAGCTTCACATATCTAGGAATGACTCTAGCTTGATCTACTAGCTTTTCTTCTTCTTCTTCACTTACCTCTTCTTGTTCTCTTACTACAACTTCTACCAGTACAGGAACATTTAGATCTTTAGAAGTTTCTTTCTTAACCAGTTTCCAGAAGGCTATACTCGGTTCATCTTCCACTTCTTCACTGCATGTTTCCTCTAGTTCCTTAGGGGATTCATCAACCCTAACATTTATACTTTCAATAATCTTTTGTGTTCTAGTGTTGTAGCACTTGAGAGCTTTGTTCTTAGTGGAATATCCCAGAAATATTTCGCATCAAATTTACTCAAATGCTCACCTCTCTTGATATAGCACTTACTACAAAACACTTTAAAATAACTCACAATGGGAATTTTCCCGGTCCAATACTCATAAGGAGTTTTATCTTTTCCTTTCTTGATGAGTGCCTGGTTCATAGTATAGACTACAGTGCTCACCACTTCTCTCCAAAAAGTGTGAGCAACTTTTCCTTGGATCAACATTGTTCTAGCCGCTTCAACTACAGTCCTGTTATTTCTTTCTGCTATGTCATTCTTTTGTGGTGTCCTTGGGGCAAACAACTGCCTCTTGATAGTGTTATCTTCCCAGTACTTATTGAATTCATCAGAAGTGAATTCTCCTCCTTGATCAGTTCTTAGGTATTTTATCTTTTTACCACTTTCTTCCTCTACTAATGCTTTGAAAGCTTTGAACTTTCAAATACTTCAGACTTGTCTTTCAAAAATGTGACCCACATCATTCTTGAGCAGTCATCAATAATAATCATAAAATGCCTTTCTCCCTGAATACTTCTAGTTTTCATAGGACCACACAAATCAGTATGCACAAGATCAAGTAAATTTTCTATTGGGAAAGACTTACCTTTAAAAGTTGAGGAAGACATCTTCCCAAGTTGACATTCTCTACACAAAGAATTTTCAGGTTTGTTTAGTAAAGGTAATCCTCTTACCACCTTGATCTTACTAGCTTTAACAATATTATCAAAGTTCATATGATAGAGTCTCCTATGCAATATCCAACTATCATCAAACGTAGCCATTAGACACCAGCTTATCTTGGCATTCAACTGCATACTTCCCCTTTGAAATCCTAAACTAGTCCTTTATCATCTAGTTGAGAAACACTCAAAAAGTTATGCTTAAAACCTTCTACCCAGTAGACATCATCTGCACTTCTCTTTCCATTCGGTGAGATGGATCCTTTACCTTTCATCAAGCATGGTGCATCGTTGCCAAATCTGACGACACCTCCATCATATTTCTCTAGAGATTAAAACTTTCTTCGATCACCAGTCATGTGGTGAGAACATCCACTATCTATAATGCCCTGCCAGAAACCCTAAAGGAAAACAACACAACTAGGCAACTAAAGGGTGAAATATTTTTTTTTTTATTAAGTGCATTAATTATAACAATTGCATGTTTAATAACACAACGGAAGTCTAACACATGATTTCCTAAGGGTTACCAACGAAGATTAATTTGCAGATTATATTAACACCATGCTAAATCCAATTGTCCATCTAATTAGGAAAATTAAATGCTTAAGATTAAACGTACACATACATCTAAATTCCATAATGAAAGAATCAAAGTATTCCAATGCATTTATTTTCCAATAGATCATATATACAAAAGATTAAAGACACTGAATTTAACATACATTCCATTCATATAATATTACAATATCCATAAATACATGGTTTCCAATAATACCACGGATTACAAAGTTACAATGTCAAGGTTTCATAATTGTTTGATACAATGACCACAAGGTCTCAACTGAACAATGATCATGAACATGAGTTGGAACATTAACCACGAACCAAGAAACACTAGTGAAGCCTTTCCCCGCCTGAAGATACAATCTAGAACATCCGATGGGAAGTGGCACTACCACCCGACCATGTGATCCCGAAATGAAACCACCGCACCATGCTAGGCGATAGTAGAAGACCCTCAAGCAAGCAAAATAAGGCAAGTACGACAGAACTACATGACTCCACAAACATCCATGTGACTCAACTCACAAACACTAGTGACTCTAAGGAGAGAGTTTCATTTCATGGCTTAAGGTGTTTACCCTAGGTAGGCCTCCATAGGTCCCGGTCCCCATCCTGGGTTATCCCGGTAACCTCTCCCAAACCCCCAGCTCCATCTAAGTATCATGCGGACCCTACCAATCCTTTCATGAAGACAAGGTGGTAGGTTTTCCATTCCAGGCCTTCTCACCACATCCTGAGCCTATACAAGTACTCAACCATGTGCGAGGCACATTATCTTAGTTAATATTTTAGCTACCCACCCCCTAATCAATTATTAGGTTATCACTTCTTAACTGACTTTCGAATGGTTATCCTGCCATCCACTTCAGGCATGGCCCTCACTCGAAAGCCACTCTCTCTCATAGGACACTAATAGGAAAGGTCTCTCTACAAGAACTTCATGGTGAAACTGATAGCCATAACTAATCCTGACAAACCACAGGTGAAGGATACACAAACACTAGCCCAAGATTGACCATTTGGAAACATAACACACAATGACTCGCATCACAGGGTTATACAACAACACCTGACTAAGGCGTAAAAACAACCTTAGTAACAAGACATTAACTCAAATCAGATTTACAACAAAATATGCTTTTACCAGAGAATACCCTTTATTCTAAAGATCCTAGAACAGACAATCTTTTTAAAATAGTAAAAAGCATTAATTACTTGCAAATTAACCACAAGGCTAAATTAAGCACATAAAAATTAACCTTCTAATGTATTTCCAAGAATAAATATAGAATCTAAAAATATAAGCCTTTCTAGAAATACCCAAATTCTAAATTAACTATATATATAAAATAATATAATATAAGTATATTAATATATATATTGACCAAATATATATATCATATACATATATCCATATCACTAAATATACCTATATTAAAACATAAATAAATTTGCATGATATTAATACAACTTAATTAGTAAAATGCCCTAGTTAAAAAAAAACCACATATATAAATAAATATATTTTACAAAACACATAATATAAAAAAAAAATTGAATTTCTCATATGCTGAAGGCACGCAAACCAGGGCGAATTTAAATGTTGGTCTGGTAGTTTTCTGCTACCCTACAATAGCATGTACTACTGCATGTAGTATTGCTACCTTATGGTAGCAACTACTACCATCGGTAGTACTGTTATCGTACGGTAGCATTGCTACCGTCGGTAGTAACTATAGACACCCCCACCCCCCGGCAAAAAAAAAAAACACATTTTTTTAATAAATATTTTTAAAAAAAAAATTAAATGAAATTTTAATTTTAATAAATACCCAGATCATATAAAAAGATCAAAATTTTACTAACCCCTTTCTTTTTTAAAAATAAAATAAAATATTCAACAGAGAATATATAAACAAATATTAATTTTTACAGAATATAAAGATCCATTTTCATAGAGAATTAAAAGTCAAATTTTTACAGGGATTAAAAATTAAATTCCATAGGGATAAAAAGATTGATTTTCAACAGAAATAAAAATCAATGCATACCCATTTACTCCATTTTTCTTTACACAAATATCTTCCCTAATCCAATTATATCTTCACCCAATTTTTTTATAAATTCCTTCAACCAGGAAGAATTCAAAAATTGCATGACACACAGAGAAACTTTTTATGAAACGGAGGAGGGTAAATCTAGCAAAAATTTGCCAGCATAACCCCCTATGAATTTTCACACACCAAAACTAAAACATACAGCAAGGAATCAATAAACATGAGAATCTCCACAACAGAGATTGGAGATTCAAACAACTAAATTATTTTTATTTAAAGAAGACAAAAGAACACCAGACAAAGCAACCCAACCTGTAAAGTTTTCCTAGAAGATTCATGTGGATGAGCTCTATCCTGCAACAAGGTTTCCAAGCCAATCCCTCTTACCAACAATCCTCTAATAATTCCTTCTTCAACAAAATATTGCTTCCAAAATAATTTTTTCTTCCCAAAATCTCTGCCTCCTTCTCGTGACTCCCAAAAAAGAAAAAGATATATTCCCTTTTAACCTAAAATTTTAGATTGCACATATTTTTCCCACAAAACCTAATATTTAATTTTTAGTAATAAAATCAATTTTATTTTCTTTTCTAATTCCCACCAAAGGAATAAATTAACATGCAATAAGTAAAAATCATAACCTTTTTTTTTCTTTTCTTTTCTTTTCTCATGCAAATTAGTTAATTTTGTAAAAAAAGAAAATAAAGCAATACTTTAATTCTAATCTATTCTTTTATTCATTTTTTTTTAATTCATTTTTTTATTTTTTTATTTTTTTTAAATTCTAGGAACAATAAATGAAATTAATCTAATTTATTTTTCACTAAAATTTAAATAAGATATATTTCTAATATAATGCAACTTGCAACTTAATTTAATAACTTATTTTAATTAATTAAATTTAAAATCTCAATGCCTAAAATACATAATTCCAAAAATACCAACTATGAGATAACTCCATAAATTTAATTAATTAATTAAATCAACTAAACACACAAACTGAGCAAACCCCAAGCAAAGACTCATAAAAAGTCAAACGACAAAATATGAAGGCCGAACAAACTGACAAGATGACCAACTGACGACACTCACAAGAGTGTAACAGGGTAAAATAGGGTCAACTACTACCTCCTCCACTTCCATCGGTCAAATATAAGGCACGCTCAGACCTGAGAAGCCAGGTGGAGAAGATACCCCATACCTAAACAGTACTTGTACCTACAATATCCTACATCATCGAACCACACATGCATATATACAATATAGAAAATATGGCATGCACACCGAAGAAGGAGAATCGTGATGTTCCCTATCTCACCGGAGTGAGTGAAGGAAAATCATCCCCTTGCATCCAATAAACTCATAGACACGCAAAATATAATTACACATTGCATAGATAAAGTAAAGTGTCAGTACATAGCAATAGTCTATAAAATGCCATAAATGACAAGTATTGAAATACTGCAAATAAATTGTGCATCTCATATCCAGATAAAACATGAAATAATGTCATATATGTCTAAATAATACATTATAGTAATATATCCACTGAAAGTAAGCAAAAGTAAAATATGAGTCTAATCAGTTCAAACGAGGAGGGGTACTACATTCTCCCCCCCAAAACTAGGCTTACTCCTGGAAGCCTAAAACAAATAAGAATAAAGCTCTCTCATCTTCGCTGCATCCTCCCAAGTTGTCGAGGTCTCATCATTTGGGTCCCATAGGACCCTTACCTAGTCGATGGTGCGACCCCTGAGGGTCAAATCCTGACGTTGAAGAATGCGAACGGCCTCCAAGGAAAGCTATAAATCCTCGACTTGCAAAGAGTTCCAATCAAGAACATGTGTCACATCAGGATGATAAGGTCGAAGAATTGAAACATGAAAGACATCGTGGATGCGGGATAGACTTGGTGGCAAGGCAAGACGGTAGGCAAAAGGTCCTATCCTCTCAAGGATCTCAAAAGGGCCAACAAACAGAGGCACCAACTTAGAACCCTTTCCATAATGGATCAGACTCTTCCGCAGATGCACTCTCTCAAGAATGCATGGTCGCCAACAGAAAACTAATGATCTACCCTATGAGCATCTGCATACTTCTTTTACCTATCCTGTGCAGCGACCAAATGCTCACAAATCCGCTCAACCTATTGGTCCATCTCTCAAAGAATATCCGGTCCTATAAGCACTCTATCCTCTAGCCGATCCCAACTCAAATGAGTGTGGCAAGGATGACCATACAATGCCTAAAAGGGAGATATACCTATGGAACTGTGATATACATTGTTATAAGAAAACTCCACTAGATAGATATAATCCTCCCAGCGTGAATACTGGTCCATAACATACATGTGAAGCATGTCCTCCAAAACCTAATTCACTCGCTTTGTCTGACCATTTGTCTCTAGGTGATACGTTGAACTAAAATTTAACTGAGTCCCCAAAGCATGCTGAAGTGAGGTCCATAATGCTGAGGTAAATATAGGATCTCTATCAGAGATGATCCACCTCACAATCCCATGCAATCTCACCACATCTTCCAAGAAGACTCATGCCACCACTGCTTCCATATAGGAACAAAGTGATCAACCTTTGTCAATCTGTCAACAATGACCATGATAGCATCATGACGACACGAAGAGACAGGCAGCCCAACAATAAAATCCATGGAAATGATATCTCATTCCCAATCCAGTACCAAATTAGGTTTTAAAAGCCCTATCAGGTGTTGATGCTCTACCTTCACTCACTGACATTCTAAACATCTCGACAAAAAATCAGCAATCTCACGTTTCATACCAGCCCAATGATAAACCTGTCTAAGATCTGCATGCATCTTCTTGACACCTGGATGTGCCAAATAAGGTGCACGATGGTCCTCAGTCATCATCAAAATGTGAAGATCCTCTAAAGGAGGTACATAGATCCATCCAAGGTGATGAAGAAGTCCATTTGCCTCAAGGTTATATCTAGAAAATATACCCTCTATAGGCCTTCTGGACTCTATCACGGCAATAACATCCTGATACCAAGTACCCTGTGGAAGAACTCCAAGAATCCTCTCTCTCAAGTCTACTCCAAGGAACAATGCTGAAATTTCATGTCGCCTACGACTCAAAGCATCTGCCACCATGTTCTCTTTCCCCTGAATATAATGAACCTCAAAATCATACTCACAGAGTAATTCCATCCATCTCCGTTGTCAAGCATTCAAGTTTGGCTGCATGAATATATACTACAGACTATGGTGATCACTATGCAGCTCAAACCGATGCCTTAAAAGAAAATGCCGCCATCTAACCAAAGCATGAACTATAGCTGCCAACTCTAAATAATGAACTGGATAGTTCAACTCATGGTTCTTGACTTTGCAAGACTCATAAGCAACCACACTTCCATCCTGCATAAGCACTGCACCTAAACCTTCCAAAGAGGCATCTGTGCATACCATAAAATCTCTAGAAGGATCAGGAACTGCCAAAATCGAAGCACTGACAAGGAGTTCCTTCAAGGTACAAAAAACTAACTCACACCACACTGACCAAACAAACTTCTTCCTTTTCCTCTGAAGAGAAGTAATCGGGTGTCCTATCCGAGAAAATCACTGATCAAAGGGACAATAATATCTAGCCAAACCCATAAAGCTC
The DNA here is from genome assembly GCF_030272615.1 of Cryptomeria japonica. Lineage (NCBI taxonomy): Eukaryota > Viridiplantae > Streptophyta > Pinopsida > Cupressales > Cupressaceae > Cryptomeria > Cryptomeria japonica. The sequence goes on from NC_081412.1 coordinate 624,974,491, forward strand.
TGATCTTCTGAAATGTTGGTCGGTGCTGACCAATCAACAATGGCTTGGATCTTTGAAGGATCCATAGATACACCTTCTCCCGAAACTACATGACAAAGATAGTTCACCTCAGACTGGAAGAACTCACACTTTGCCAAATTAGCATAAAGTTGATTCTCTCTCAAGCGCTGCAATACCTAACATAAGGGACCCTCATGCTCTTCCATAGTTCTAGAATAAATCAATATGTCATCAAAGAACACAAGGACAAAATGATCAAGGTAGGTGCGAAAACCCCCATTCATGAGGCTCATGAAAACTGAATGCACGTTTGTCAAACCAAATGGCACCACTATGAACTCATACTATCCATAACGACTACGAAATGTTGTCTTATGAATATCTGCATCCTAAATGCACAACTGATGGTACCCAGATTTTAGGTCAATCTTAGAGAACACCTTGGCTCCCTTTACCTAATCAAAAACATCATCTATACGAGGCAATGGATATCGGTTCTGGATGGTTACCTTATTCAGCTCTCAGTAATCAATGCATAACCAAAGAGAACCATCCTTCTTCTTAACGAAGATAACAGGCGCACCCTAAGGGGAAACACTAGGATGAATGAACCCCTTGGCCAACAATTCCTCAATTGGCAACTTCAACTCACTCAACTCCTGAGAATTCATCCGATATGGAGCTCTCGAGATAGGTTCAACACTAGAAACCAAGTCGATGTGGAAATCTACATCTCATTTCGGAGGCATACCAAGAAAATCCAACGGAAACACATCAGCATACTCTCAAAGAATAGGGTGACCATTAAGAGTGATTTCTCAACTCTCTTTTTCATCAACATCCTCAAGAGTGACTACAAAAATCTAACACCCTCTACGCATGCACCGCTTAAGTTTCATAGCGGAAATCATACATAGGGATATCGGTCTTTGAACTCCAATAATATCCACTTCTCTACCAAGGTCATCTAAACACTCCACTACCTTCTTGTGACAATCTACATGAGCACTGTGAGATGAAAGCCAATCCATCCCCAACACAACTCCATAAGAATCCAAAGGAATGACTCAAAGGTCAACTGAAGTAACCAGGGATCCTAGGTCCAAATCACAACTGGGAATGAAGGCATCTACAGAGACATAGACACCTGTAGCGATTCTACTTGCCACCTATCCACCTTCCTAGCAGACATGAGTCTGCAACGCTCCATAATGGATGAAGAAATGAAAGAATCTGAAGCACCAGAATCAAAAATTATAGAGATAGGAATTCCACACAACACACCTGCTGCCTCAATAATTGTACCCTTATGATCACCTTGGTGTTCATCCACCGCTGCAAACACTCTATGGGATCTACCTATATCTCTTACTATAGGATCTGATGTTGCTGGCCTCTGACTATCTATATGGTGGGAATGTTGAGGGCACCACGTGGCTATTTGACCAAACTGCCCACAAGAGAAGCAAGCTCCCCTACCTGGTCCTCTACTACCTCACAACCCACTAGACTGCTAGAAACTTCCTCGGCTAGGGGCATGTGATGCACTCTGTGAGGACTACCCTAAAGGGCCCTGTCTGCTCCTCTTCTAGTTCCTGTTCTTCATATACTGAGACTTGCCACCCTGCTGGCCCTGGAACTATTTTGGTTTCGACGGTTGTTGCTACTGTTGTTGTCCACCCTTAGTAGTTGCCTGAGGAGTCCTAAATGATGCAGTTGACTGGGATTGATTCCCACAAGCTCTGTTCCCACTAGAAGGTGTGCTCCCTATCTGCACACCTGACTAACTACCTAGTGCATGGCTAAGGTTCAGCTCAACCAATCTGTATTTCATAATGGCTATCTCAACAGAAGCTGGCTCAAACACTCTCACTCCTCCACTGATGCGGTCATTCAAATCTCTCAAGAAGTACTGAACAAGCACAGCCTCATCATTACCAATCCCGACATACTATTTGAGCTCATAGAACTTGTGCTCAAATTGTTCTACTGTCATACCATACTGATGCAAAGCATAGAACTCATCTGCCCGAGTCTACCTCCACTGGGGTGAAAGAAATCGTGCCCTGAATCTCTCCAAAAATATCTCCCATGTTACGGTGTTAATGCACACACTGATCTTCTCCTCCTCTAATCTCCACCAGATCGAAGAAAAACTATCGAGACGAATGATAGCACATCTCGCCTTGCTGTTGCTATTATACGGGAACATAGAAAAACACCGATCCAAACTGCTAAGCCAAGTCTCTTCCTCAACACTGGTACCCATACCATCAAAGAAGGGAGGGTTGGACCTCATCAACTCTTTTAGGTGACCCAAGGAAGTTTGATCTCGGCCAGCTGGGATTTCCCTCCTCCTGGGTGCTCTCTCTCTCTCTCTCCTCTGGAACCTGCTTATGTGACACCTCAACCTGAGCATGAATAGGTTGATCAACCTCAGGCCTGGGGCCTAACCTATCCAAAACCTCCTGAAACATCTTTCTCAATTCTTCCCTTTCGAGAACCTACTCTCCTGCATGTTGTGAATCGTTATGAACAAAATATTTCAGCTCAACACTCACATGAGTGGGTGGTGGTGAAGGATTGTGATGGTCAGCACCACAACCCCATCCTCCACCTTTGCCTCTATTGCGACCACCCATACGGCCACATCCCCTACATTTCCTAGCCACATGACCTAGCACTGTAAAAGAGAAAACAATTCAGATCTACGGCAAGGATAAAACAAGGGAAACACAAACATTAAGACCTAAGCAAAAAGGTCAAGTTGAATGGGCTCACTACAAACCCAGACTACCCAGTGTTGAAACTTGGGCACTGATACCAAATGTAATGCCCTACCAGAAACCCTAAAGGAAAACAACACAACTAGGCAACTAAAGGGTGAAATATATATTTTTTTTTATTAAGTGCATTAATTATAACAATTACAAGTTTAATAACACAACGGAAGTCTAACACATGATGTCCTAAGGGTTACCAATGAAGATTAATTCACAGATTATATTAACACCATGGTAAATCCAATTGTCCATCTAATTAGGAAAATTAAATGCTTAAGATTAAACCTACACATACATCTAAATTCCACAATGAAAGAATCAAAGTATTCCAATTCACTTATTTTCCCATAGATCATATATACAAAAGATTAAAGAAACTAAATTTAACATACATTCTATTGATATAATATTACAATATCCATAAATACATGGTTTCCAATAATACCACAGATTTCTGATTAATTGAGAAAAATAGGTTTTAAGGACCCGAAACCTTTAACAAAAGAGAGTAATATAAAACATTAAGAGTACAGAGCATAAGAACCACTAACAGAATGACTGGCAAAAAGGCCAATAAACCAAAAAGACAGCTAAGAAAAAAATAGAAAGGAAACAAAGAAAGCACTACACAGCTATAGTCTTCAATAGATCCTCCGCCTTCTTCACCAACTGGTCATAGGTGGCCCCAATAGCTTTGAGATCTTGTAGGTCTTTGTTGGGTTTCTTTTCTTTCTTTTTTGCTTTGGTCTGAGTTCTGGGACCTTGAGCTTCCCCTGTACCTTCAGTGTCCAGTTCAATATCCAGTATCTCCTTCTCTTCATCCAGTTTACTGATGAGGGTGTTTGTATTGTTAGCAGAAATCTTTAGGATACTTAAGCTCTGTTCAGAAATACTCTTTAGACACTCCTCAATTTTACTGACTTTACAAGCAGTGTCCGAGACAGTTTGCTCATTAGCGTCAGCAAGGTTTTTACTTTCCAGCATATCTTTCTCTATTTTTTCAAACCTGGGGTTGAAGGAGTCTCTTATGTTTTCAGCCTTTACAATGGTATTTTTAAGGTCCTCTATGTAATCCGTCATGGTCTTCCCTTCCCTAGTGTTGATGGTTTCCAATATTTGAATTCTGTTACTGAGTTTTTTGTTGTCATCCACGGCTTTCTTGTAACCAGTTATAAGCCACTCCATAGTGTCCATGAAACCTTCCATACCCTCTAGAGGAGGGATATGGGGAGGATCAGCCTTACCAGGGGATTCTTGTTCCTTTTTAGGGGTGTCTCGAATAGCAGTTGTGTCTTCGACCCTAAGATACAATGACCACAGATTACAAAGTTATAATGTCAAGGATTCATAATTATTTGATACAATGACCACAAGGTCTCAACTGAATAATGATCACGAACATGAGTTGGAACCTGAACCACAAACCAAGAAACACCAGCGAAGCCTTTCCTCACCTCAAGATACAATCCAGAACATCCGATCGGAAGTGGCACTACCACCCGACCATGTGATCCTGAAATGGAACCACCCCACTGTGCTAGGAGATAGTAGAATACCCTCAAGCAAGCAAAATAAGGCAAGTATGACAGAACTACATGACACCGTAAACATCCATGTGACTCAACTCACAAACACTAGTGACTCTATGGAGAGAGTGTCATTGCATGACTTAAGGTGGTTGCCCTAGGTAGGCCTCCATAGGTCCCGACCCCCATTCTAGGTTATCCTGGTAACCTCTCTCGAACCACCAACTCCATCTAAGCATCATGCCTAGGCCTTCTCACCACATCCTGAGCCAATACAAGCACTCAACCATGTGCGAGGAACATTATCTTAGTTAATATTTTAGCTACCCACCCCCTAATCAATTATTAGGTTATCACTTCTTAACTGACTTTTGAAGGGTTATCCTGCCATCCACTTTGGGAGTAGCCCTCGCGTAGAAGCCAATTTGTCTCATAGGACACTAATAGGAGAGGTCCCTCTACGAGGACTCTATGGAAAAACTGATAGCCATATCTAATCCTAACAAACCACAAGTGAAGGATACACAATCACTATCCCAGGATTGACCATTTGGAAACATAACACACAATGGCTCGCATCACAAGGTTATACACCGACACCTGACTAAGGGGTTAAAACAACCTTAGTAACAAGACATTAACTCAAATCAAATTTACAACAAAATATGCGTTTACCAGAGAATACCCTTTATTCTAAAGATCCTATAACGGGCAATCTTTTTAAAACAGTAAAAAGCATTAATTACTTGCAATTTAACCACAAGGCTAAATTAAGCACATAAAAATTAACCCTCTAATGTATTTCCAAGAATAAATATAGAATCTAAAAATATAAGCCTTTCTGGAAATACCCAAATTCTGAATTAACTATTTATATAAAATAATATAATATAAGTATATTAATATATATATTCACCGAATATATGTATCATATACATATATTCATATCACTAAATATACCTATATTAAAACATAAATAAATTTGCATGATATTAATACAACTTAATTAATAAAATGCCCTAGTTAAAAAAAATAATATATATAAATATATATATTTTACGAAAAACATAATATTAAAAAAAAAATTGAATTTCTCATATGCCGAAGGCACGCAAACCAGGGTGAATTTAAATGTTGGTCTGGTAGTTTTCTGCTACCCTACGGTAGCATGTACTACCACATGTAGTATTGCTACCTTATGGTAGTAGCTACTACCACCAGTAGTACTGCTATCGTACGGTAGCATTGCTACCATCGTTAGTAACTATCGACCCCCCCCAAAAAAAAACCCATTTTTTTAATATATATATATTTTTTTTAAATTCAAAAGAAATTTTAATTTTAATAAATGCCCAGATCATATACAAAGATTAAAATTTTACGAACCCCTTTCTTTTTAAAAAATAAAATAAAATATTCAACAGAGAATATATAAACAAATATTATTTTTTATAGAATATAAAGATCCATTTTCATGGAGAATTAAAAGTCAAATTTTCACAGGGATTAAAAATTAAATTCCATAGGGATAAAAAGATTGATTTTCAACACAAATAAAAATCAATGCATACCCACTTACTCCATTTTTCTTTACACAAATATCTTCCCTAATCCAATTATTTCTTCACCCAATTTTTTTATAAATTCCTTCAACCAGGAAGAATGCAAAAATTGCATAACACAGAGAGAAACTTTTTATTAAATGGAGGAACGTAAATCTAGCAAAAATTTGCCAACATAACCCCCTATGAATTTTAACAACACCAAAACTAAAACATACAGGAAGGAATCAATAAACATGAGAATCTCCACAATAGAGATTGGAGATTCAAACAACTAAATTATTTTTATTTAAAGAAGACAAAAGAACACCAGACAAAGCAACCCAACCTATAAAGCTTTCCTGGAAGATTCATGTGCATGAGCTCTATCCTGCAACAGGGTTTCCAAGCCAATAACCTCTGATAATTCCTTCTTCAACAAAATATTGCTTCCAAAATAATTTTTTCTTCCCAAAATCTTTGCCTCCTTCCCGTGACTCCCAAAAAAGAAAAAATATATTCCCTTTTAACCTAAAATTTTAGATTGCACATATTTTTCCCACAAAACCTAATATTTAATTTTTAGTAATAAAATCAATTTTATTTTCTTTTCTAATTCCCACCAAAGGAATAAATTAACATGCAATAAGTAAAAATCATAACCATTTTTTTTCTTTTCTTTTCGTTTCTCATGCAAATTAATTAAATTTCTAAAAAAAGAAAATAAAGCAATAATTTAATTCTAATCTATTCTTTTATTCATTTTTTTTTCTTTTTTTTTTTTTTTTTTTTTTTTTTTTTTTTAAATTCTAGGAACAATAAATGAAATTAATCTAATTTATTTTTCACTAAAATTTAAATAAGATATATTTCTAATATAATGCAACTTGCAACTTAATTTAATAACTTATTTTCATTAATTAAATTTAAAATCTCAATGCATAAAATACATAATTCCAAAAATACCAACTATGAGATAACTCCATAAATTTAATTAATTAATTAAACCCACTAAACACACAAACTAAGCAAACCCCAAGCAAAGACTCATAAAAAGCCAAATGACAAAATACGAAGGCCGAAAAAATTGACAAGACGACCAACTAACGACACTCACAAGAGTGTAACAGGGTAAAATAGGGTCAACTACTACCTCCTCCACTTCCATCGGTCAAATATAAGGCACGCTCAGACCTGTGAAGCCAAGTGGAGAAGATACCCCATACCTACCCGGTACTTGTACCTGCAATATCCTGCATCATCAAACCACACATGCATATATACAATATAGAAAATATGGCATGCACACCGATGAAGGAGAATCACGACGTTCCCTATCTCACCGGAGTGAGTGAAGGAAAATCATCTGCTTGCATCCAATACACTCATAGACACGTAAAATATAATTACACATTGCATAGATAAAGTAAAGTGTCAGTACATAGCAATAATCCATAAAATGCCATAAATGACAAGTACTGAAATACTGCAAATAAATTATGCATCTCATATCCAGACAAAACATGAAATAATGTCATATAAGTCTGAATAATACATCATAGTAATATATCCACTGAAAGTAAGCAATAGTAAAATTTGAGTCTAATGAGTTCAAATGAGGAGAGGTACTACATTCTCCCCCCCAAAACTACGCTTACTCCTGGAAGCCTAGAACAAATAAGAATAAAGCTCTCTCGTCTTCCCTGCATCCTCCCAAGTTGTCGAGTTCTCATCATTTGGGTGCCATAGGACCCTTACCTAGTCGATGTTGTGACCCCTAAGGGTCAAAGCCTGATGTTGAAGAATGTGCATAGGCTCCAAGGAAATCTATACATCCTCGACCTGCAAAGAGTTCCAATTAAGAACATGTGTCACATCAAGATGATAAGGTCAAAGAATTGAAACATGAAAGACATCGTGGATGCGGGATAGACTTGGTGGCAAGGCAAGACGGTAGGCAATAGGTCCTATCCTCTCAAGGATCTCAAAAGGGCCAAAAAACTGAGGCACCAACTTAGAAACCTTTCCATAATGGATCAGACTCTTCCGTGGATGCACTCTCAAGAACGCACAGTCACCAACAGAAAACTGATGATCTACCTAATGAGCATCTGCATACTTCTTCTACCTATCCTATGCAGCGACCAAATGCTCACAAATCTGCTCAACCTATTACTACATCTCTCAAACAATATTCGGTCCTACAAGCACCCTATCCTTTAGCCAATCCCAACTCAAAGGAGTGTGGTAAGGGTGACCATACAATGGCTAAAAGGGAGACATACCTATGGACCTATTATATCCATTGTTATAAGAAAACTCCACTAGATAGATATAATCCTCCCAGCACGACTGTTGGTCCATAACATACATGCGAAGCATGTCCTCCAAAACCTGATTCACTCTCTCTGTCTGACCATTTGTCTCTAGGTGATACGTTGAACTAAAATTCAACTGAGTCCCCAAAGCATGCTGAAGTGAGGTCCACAATGCTGAGGTAAATACAAGATCTCTATCAGAGATGATCCACCTCACAATCCCATGCAATCTCACCACATCTTCTAAGAAGACTCGTGCCAGCACTGCTTCCATATAGCAACAAAGGGAGCAACCTTTTTCAATCTATAGCATCATGAGGATGCGAAGAGACAGGCAACCCAACAATAAAATCCATGGAAATGATATCCCATTTCCAATCAGGTACCAAATTAGGCTGTAAAAGCCCTATTGGGTGTTGATGCTCTGCCTTCACTCGCTGACATTCTTAACATCTTGACACAAAATCAGCAATGTCGTGTTTCATACCAGCCCAATGATAAACCTGTCTAAGATCTACATGCATCTTCTTGACACCTGGATGTGTCAAATAAGGTGCACAATGGGCCTCAGTCATGATCAAAACATGAAGATCCTCTAAAGGAGGTACATCGATCCATCTAAGGTGATGAAGAAGTCCATCTGCGTCAAGGTTATATCTAGAAAATATACCCTCTATAGGCCTTCTGGACTCTATCACGGCTATAACATCCTGATAGCAAGTACCCTGTGGAAGAACTCCAAGAATCCTCCCTCTCAAGTCTACTCCAACGAACAATGCTGAAATTTCATGTCTCCTACGACTCAAAGCATCTGCCACCATGTTCTCTTTCCCCTGAATATAACGAACGTCAAAATCATACTTGCAGAGTAATTCCATCCATCTTCGTTCTCGAGCATTCATGTTTGGCTGGATGAATATATACTGCAGATTGCGGTGATCACTATGTAGCTCAAACCAATGCCCTAACAGAAAATGCTGCCAGCGAACCAAAGCATGAACTACAACTGTCAACTCTAAATTATGAACTGGATAGTTCAACTCATGATTCTTGAGTTTGCAAGACTCATAAGCGACCACACGTCCATCCTGCATAAGCACTACACCTATACCTTCCGAAGAGGCATCTAGGCATACCATAAAATCTCTAGAAGGATCAGGAACTGCCAAAATCAAAGAACTGACAAGGAGTTCCTTTGAGGTACAAAAACTAACTCACACCACTCTAACCAAACAAACTTCTTCCCTTTCCTCTGAAGAGAAGTAATCAGGTGTCCTATCCAAGAAAAGTATTGATCAAAGTGACAATAATATCTAGCCAAACCCATAAAGCTCTGAACTTCTGAAATGTTGGTTGGCACTGGCCAATCAACAATGGCTTGGATCTTTGAAGGATCCATAGATACACCTTCTCCCGAAACTGCATGACCAAGATAGTTCACCTCAGACTGGAAGAACTCACACTTTGCCAAATTGGCATAAAGTTGATTCTCTCTCAAGCACTTCAATACCTGATGTAAGGGACCCTCATACTCTTCAATAGTTCTAGAATAAATCAACATGTCATCAAAGAACACAAGGACAAAATGATAAAGGTAGGTGTGAAAACCCCCATTCATGAGGCTCATGAAAACTGAAGGCACGTTCGTCAAACCAAATGGCACCACTATGAACTCATACTATCCATAACGACTACGAAACATTGTCTTATGAATATCTGCATCCTGAATGCACAACTGATGGTACCCAGATTTCAAGTCAATCTTAGAGAACACCTTGGCTCCCTTTACCTGATCAAAAAGATCATCTATACGAGGCAATGGATATCAATTCTGGATGGTTACCTTATTCAGCTCTTGGTAATCAATGCATAACCAAAGGGAACCATCCTTCTTCTTAACGAAGCTAACAGACGCACCCCAAAAGGAAACACTAGGATGAATGAACCCCTTGGCCAACAATTCCTCAATTGGCAACTTCAACTCACTCAACTCCTGAGATATCATCCGATATGGAGCTCTCGAGATAGGTTCAGCACTAGGAACCAAGTCTATGTGAAAATCTATGTCTCGTTTCAGAGGCATACCAGGAATATCCAACGGAAACACATCAGCATACTCTCGAAGAATAGGTTGACCATCAAGAGTGATTTCTCAACTCTCTTTTTCATCCACATCCTCAAGAGTGACTACAAAAATCTAACACCCTCTACGCATGCACTGCTTAAGTTTCATAGCGAAAATCATACGTAGGGATATCGGTCTCTGAACTCCAATAATATCCACTTCCCTGCCAAGGTCGTCTAAACACTCCACTACCTTCTTGTGACAGCCTACATGAGCACTGTGAGATGAAAGCCAATCCATCCCAACCAAAATTCCATAAGAACCCAAAGGAATAACTCAAAGGTCAACTGAAGTAACCAGGGATCCTAGGTCCAAATCACAACTGGGAATGAAGGCATCTACAGAGACATAGACACCTGTAGCCAACTCTACTTGCCACCTATCCGCCTACCTAGCAGACGTGAGTCTGCAATGCTCCACAATGGACGAAGAAATGAAAGAATCTGAAGCACTAGAATAAAAAATTATAGAGATAGGAATTCCACACAACACACCTATTGCCTCAATAACTTTACCCTGATGATCACCTTGGTGTTCATCCACCACTGCAAACACTCTATGGGATCTACCTGCATCTCCTATTGTAGGCTGTGATGCTGCTAGCCTCTGACTATCTATATGGTGGGAATATTGAGGGAACTGCATGGCTAATTGACCAAACTGCCCACAAGAGAAGCAAGCTACTCTACCTAGTCCTCTACTACCTCACAACCCACTAGACTGCTAGAAACTTCCTCGGCTAGGGGCGTGAGATGCACTCTATGAGGACTACCCTAAAGGGTCCTATCTGCTCCTCTTCTAGTTCCTATTCTTTCTATACTGAGAGTTACCACTTTGCTGGCCCTGGAACTGTTTCTGTCTCAATGGTTATTGCTACTCCTGTTGTCCACCCTTAGCGGGTGCCTGAGGAGTCCTAAACAATGGAGTTGACTGGGATTGATTCCCACGAGCTCTGTTCCCACTGGAGGGTGCGCTCCCTATCTGTAGACCTGACTGACCACCTAGTGCATGGCTAAGGTTCAGCTCAACCAATCTGGATTTCACAATGGCTATCTCAACAGAAGCTAGCTCAAACACGCTCACTCCTCCACTGATGCGATCATTCAAACCTCTCAAGAAGTGCTAAAAAAGCATAGCCTCATCATTATCAATCCCAACATACTATTTGAGCTCATAGAACCTATGCTCAAATTGGTCTACTGTCATACTGTACTGACGCAAAGCATAGATTTCATGTGCCTAAGTCTGCCTCCACTGGGATGAGAGAAATCATGCCCTAAATCTCTCCATAAATAGCTCCCATGTTACGGTGTTAATGCACACACCGATCTTCTCCTCCTCTAATCTCCACTAAATCGAAGCAAAACTATCGAGACACATGATAGCACATCTCGCCTTGGTGTTGCTACTATATTGGAACATAGCAAAACACCAATCCAAACTGCTAAGCCAGGTCTCTTCCTCAACATTGGTACCCATACCATCAAAGAAGGGAGGGTTGGACCTCATCAAGTCCTTTATGTGACCCAAGGAAGTTGGATCTTGGTCAGCTGGGATCTCCCTCCTCCTGGGTGATCTCTCTCTCTCTCTCTCTCTCTCTCTCTCTCTCTCTCTCTCTCTCTCTCTCTCTCTCTTTATCTCTCTATCTCCTCTTGAACCTACTTATGTGACTCCTCAACCTGAGCATGAATAGGCTGATCAACCTCAGGCCTGGGGCCTAACCTAGCTAAAACCTCCTGAAACATCTGTCTCAGGTCTTCCCTCTCGAGAACTTGCTCTCCTGCATGTTGTGAATTGTGATGAACTGACTATTTCGGCTCAACACTCACATGAGTGGGCGGTGGTGAAGGATTGTGATGCTTAGCACCATGGCTCTGTTCTCCACCTCTGCCTCTATTGTGACCACCCATACGGCCACATCCCCTAGATTTCCTAGCCACATGACCTAGCACTGTAAAAGAGAAAATGGTTCAGATCTATGGCAAGGATAAAATAAGGGAAACACAAACATTAAGACCTAAGAAAAAAGGTCAAATTGAATGGGCTCACTACAAACCCAGACTACCCGGTGTTGAAACTTGGGCTCTGATACCAAATGTAATGCCCTGCCAGAAACCCTAAAGGAAAACAACACAACCAGGCAACTAAGGGGTGAAATATATATTTTTTTTTTATTAAGTGCATTAATTATAAATATTGCAAGTTTAATAACACAGCAGAAGTCTAACACATGATTTACTAAGGGTTACCAATGAAGATTAATTCACAGATTATATTAACACCATGGTAAATCCAATTGTCCATCTAATTAGGAAAATTAAATGCTTAAGATTAAACCTACACAGACATCTAAATTCCACAATGAAAGAATTAAAGTATTCCAATTCATTTATCTACCCATAGATCATATATACAAAAGATTAAAGCAACTAAATTTAACATACATTCTATTGATATAATATTACAATATCCATAAATACATGGTTTCCAATAATACCATGGATTACAAAGTTCTGATTAATTGAGAAAAACAGGTTTTAAGGACGCGGAACCTTTAACAAAAGAGAGTAATATAAAACATTAAGAGTACAGAGCATAAGAACCAGTAACAGAACGACTGGACAAAAGGCTAGTAAACCAAAAAGACAGCTAAGAAAAAAATAGCAAGGAAACAAAGAAAGCACTACACAGCTATAGTCTTCAATAGATCCTCTGCCTTCTACACTAGCTGGTCATAGGTGGCCCAAACAACTTTGAGATCTTCCAGGTCTTTGTTGGGTTTCTTTTCTTTCTTTTTTGCTCTGGTCTGGGTTTTGGGACCTTGAGCTTCCCCTATACCTTCAGTGTCCAGTTCAATATCCACTATCTCCTTCTCTTTGTCCAGTTTACTGGTGAGGGTGTTTGTATTGTTAGCAAAAATCTTCAGGATACTTAAGCTCTATTCAGGAATACTCTTTAGACACTCCTCAATTTTACTGACTTTACAAGCAATGTCCGAGACAGTTTGCTCATTAGTGTCAGCAAGGTTTTTCCTTTCCAGCATATCTTTCTCTATTTTTCAAAACCCAGGCTTGAAGGAGTCTCTTATGTTTTCAGCCTTTGCAATGGTATTTTTAAGGTCCTCTATGTAATCCATCATGGTCTTCCCTTCCTTGGTGTTGATGGTTTCTAATATTTGAATTCTGTTACTGAGTTTTTTGTTGTCATCCACGGCTTTCTTGTAACTAGTTATAAGCCACTCCATGGTGTCCATGAAACCTTGCATACCCTCTGGAGGAGAGATATGGGGAGGATCAGCCTTACCAAGGGTTTCTTGTTCCTTTTTAGGGGTGTCTCTAATAGTAGTTGTGTCTTCGACCCTAAGATACGTGAATGACCATGGATTACAAAGTTATAATGTCAAGGTTTCATAATTATTTGATACAATGACCACAAGGTCTCAACTGAACAATGATCATGAACATGAGTTGGAAATTGAACCATGAACCAAGAAACACCAGCGAAGCCCTTCCTCACCTCAAGATACAATCCAGAACATTTGATGGGAAGTGGCACTACCACCCGACCATGTGATCCCGAAATGGAACCACCCCACCGTGCCAGGAGATAGTAGAATACCCTCAAGCAAGCAAAATAAGACAAGTACGACATAACTACATGACTTTGTAAACATCCATGTGACTCAACTCACAAACACTAGTGACTCTAAGGAGATAGTGTCGTCGCATGGCTTAAGGTGGTTGCCCTAGGTAGGCCTCCATAGGTCCCAGCCCCCATTCTGGGTTATCCTGGTAACCTCTGCCGAACTCCCAACTCCATCTAAGCATCATGCGGACCGTACCAATCCTTTCACGGAGACAAGGTGGTAGGTTTGCCATTCTAGGCCTTCTCACCACATCCTGAGCCTATACAAGCACTCAACCATGTGCGAGGAACATTATCTTAGTTAATATTTTAGCTACCCACCCCCTAATCAATTATTAGGTTATCACTTCTTAACTAACTTTCGAAGGGTTATCCTGCCATCCACTTTGGGCGCAGCCCCCGCTCGGAAGCCACTCTCTCTCATAGGACACTAACAGGAGAGGTCTCTCTACGAGGACTCTATGGCAAAAATGATAGCCATATCTAATCCTGACAAACCACAAGTGAAGGATACACAATCGCTAACCTAGGATTGACCATTTGGAAATATAACACACAATGGCTCGCATCACAGGGTTATACAACGACACCTGACTAAGGGGTTAAAACAACCTTAGTAACAAGACATTAACTCAAATCAGATTTACAACAAAATATGCTTTTACCAGAGAATACCCTTTATTCTAAAGATCCTATAACGGGCAATCTTTTTAAAATAGTAAAAAGCATTAATTACTTGCAATTGCAGATATTTCAGAAAAGCTGAAAATACACCTCATTGATAAAAGAAAAGTAGAATTGTCATTTGATCAACAAGGCTAAATTAAGCACATAAAAATTAACCTTCTAATGTATTTCCAATAATAAATATAGAATCTAAAAATATAAGCTTTTCTGAAATACCCAAATTTTGAATTTATTATATAGATAAAATAATATAATATAAATATATTAATATAATATAAATGTTGGGATTTTGTGGGAAATGATGTTTTATTGGCTCTCGGGGAATCTAGGAGAAATAGGTCCATTTTAAAAGAACTTAATACTACAATGATTGCAATTATTCCTAAAAAAGAGGATACTAAGACTTTTGTTGACTTCCGCCCCATTGCTTTATGTAACACTTTGTATAAGATATTTATGAAGGCAATTTCCCTTAGGTTGGAAAAAATTCTACCTAGGATCATTTCATTGGAGCAAGGTGGTTTTGTTCCTGGAAGGGATATGACAGAGGATGCAATTGTAGCACATGAGGTGCTGCATTCTATTTCCACCCAAAGAACCCCGGCCATGATACTTAAACTAGACATGATGAAGGCTTATGATAGAATAGAGTGGGGGGCTTTATGTGTTTTTCTTGAGAAGTTAGGTTTTTTCAAGGCCTGGGTCAAATGGATTCATGCATGTATTACTTCTGCAAGATTCTCAGTTTTAATTAATGGTTCTCCTTGTGGTTTTTTCACTTCCTCTAGGGATTTGAGACAGGGAGATCCCCTTTCTCCCTTTTTGTTTATTCTCCTACCTGAAACCTTTAGTTGGGCTATTAGGGCTACTAAAGTGGGGGGGCTTTGGAAAGGTATAAGGATTCAGAATATTCCCCAAAGTATTTCTCATTGTCTCTTTGCAAATGATACTCTATTATTTTAACATGCTTCGTTAGTTGAGGCAAAAGTGATTAAAGGAATAATACAAAATTATGCATCGTTTTCTGGTCAGAAAGTGAATGGTGATAAATCAAAGATTTTTTTCCTTAATACATCATAACTGGTTCGCATAGGTTGCAATCCTTCTGGGGATTTGAGACTGGAAATCTTCCATGTACTTACCTTGGGATTCCTTTCTTTGTTAAATAGGATAAGATTGGTTATTGGGATAAGATTATTTCGGTCATTTCTAAAAGAATTCTCTCATGGAATCATAGATGGTTAACTTTGGTGGGTAAAATTGTTCTCATCAAGTCTGTTTTGATTGTTGTTCCCATATATCTCATGTCTATTTTGAAGTCTCCAAAAGAAGCCATTGTTAGTTTACAAGATACTCTTAGAGATTTTCTTTGGAACAATAATAAAGATGGCAAGCAGAAACTCCCTTTAGTTGCATGGGATAAGGTATGTTTGCCTAAGGGACTTGGGGGAATAGGAATTCGGAGTCTAGAGAATCAGAATCTAGCCTTAGGTGCTAAGTTGGTTTGGAAATTATATGACAAGCCTAGCTCCTTATGGGTATAGATTATGTTTGCCAAATATTTAAATAATGGACCGAGAGAGTATATTTTTAAAGTCTCAAATTTGCCTTCAGGTTCTGCTATTTGCAATTTCCTTTGTAAATGTAGATCAGTTATTTTGCCTCATCTCTCATGGATTGTTCATAATGGTAGAAAGGTCAGATTCTGGGATGAAGTATGGAATGGACACACACCTTTGGTGAATATTAGAAATTGGTCTCCTCTGATCACTGTTCTTTCCTCCCTTTGGGGTGTTTTTGTAGCTGTAAAGCGGAAAATCGCGGTCGAACCCTAGTTGGTCTCCCCTCTTCTAACTCCGAGGAGAGAGAAGGGAGGTTTGCTAGGATTCGATGGGTTTTCACTTAGGGGAGAGACTTTACATTCAAAAGAGGGGTTGAAACTCATAAGATTCAATCCCACACAATGTAAGATTGGATGCTAAATGAATTTCAAGGGTTTGGAAAGCAAAACTACCCTCTTTTGTAAAGAATGTTGATTAAGGAAATTAAGCTAAGGATGCATAGAAAGTCATAAAGATTCGCTTATAAACTGAGTTTAGGTTATAGGATGAAGCTGCGGACCTGGAATTAGCAGTAGAATGTCGATACGGCGCTGTCCTGCAAATTTGAGAAAAAGTTGTCGGGACGATGGCGCCCGGCGCCACGGTCCTCCGAAAAATCCGCGAAACGAAGTGGGATCGGTTCGTCTCTGCACAAGGATTCCAAATCTTCAATTTCAACCGCGTACCTGCAACCTACACACAGAAAAGTGAAGACGATTGGGGGGTTAGGGATTAGGGGTTTGCCTTTAGGTCAAACCCCGGTTTTGGAATTAACCAAGAAATGAGCAAGTGCTGTAAATGTAAATGACTGTAATGTAAAACAAGTACTAATACCTTGTTCTAAGGATGTTTGTATCCTTATGTGCAAAGGTTTAGATGTTGTATGTTGTAGTATGTAGCATGTAATAAGTGATCTCCTCTTCAATGGTTGAATCCTTGACTTGAATGCAACACTTAGCCTTGAATGGAGACTTGGAATGATCAATTGCTTGAATGCTTGAATGCTTGAGTATAGTTTCCACGCTTTTTCCATCATGTATGTCTTCTCTCCCAAATGAGAGAGAAAAATGTAGTTTATATACTTGTCAATTAGGGCTAATAGACTGATTTTCCCGACCTTAGGCCGACCAGGGAATGATATTAGGTGTGTTAGATAGAGATGGAGGTGTGATGTTATTGAAAGAAGGTAAAGAGTAAGGTGGTGGGACCCTATGATAGTCAACCATAGGGGATGATTGGATAGGAGGAACACTACAAGGAGGAATGGAATGGTTAAATGAATTGCCCCCTTGCGTCATGTTCATTTGTGAAGATGTAATAGGAACACTTATTGAAGGAATGAATGAAGAAGTCAGATTGAATGAAGGAACAGGGTTAATTGAAGAAGGAGGATTGCCCCCATGACTAGTGATCACAGGAGGAATGTCTTGTATAGAGGTAGCCATGATGTTTGATGTAAAGGAAGGTATACTAGCAATAGAAGTGGTCAAAGGAATAGAATGATTGACTTGTGTAGGAGGCTGTGTATAACCTAAAGATTCAGCACAACTCTTCATAGGCATCACATTCGAATCCACAATGTGTGCGATACCACGTAAAACATCAATTCCATTCTTATCACTTTGAAGCATGCGTTTTAGACCCTCAATTAAAGAAAGAGCTTGACTATCGGGATACTCATGAGACATCCATTGGTGAAAATCGTCAAATAGGTTATCCAATTTGGAAAGTTGTTCAACAGAAACTTCATGGGGAGCATCTTCATCATTCGGAGGATTAGAGGAATTACCCATGTCCTCGTTAAAAAGGCTACTCAAATTAGGTTCCATCTCCTCGGTAGTTAAACCTCGGAAAGACTTAATTCTACGGCTTCTTCTAACGGGAATAGTGTAAGTAGGGCTTGTTGTTGTAAAACTCATGCACTAGAGAGAGAGAGAAGATTTTGATTTTAGAGGTAGCAATTTTCAGTAAAAACAGCCAATCTTCCAGATTTAAGCTGTTAAATGCAATCACAACAGTCTCCTGAAATTTCGGAAAAAATGTTCGGGACCGTGGCGCTCGGAGTGCAACACGGTCCTTGCAACTTTTTTCGAAATTTGCAGGGATGAAAGGTATGATGATTTGAGAGCTAATCTGAAAAAATTGAGGGATTTTACGATCTGTAGATAGGCCAAATTAAAGTTGCAATCTCAAAATTGAACCCTATCAAGATTGTCGAAAAATGCAAAATTTGAATTTTGAAAAAGAGAGGGAAACTGAAATTTTGAATTTTATGATTTTAGAGGGAATGTCAAAAGCAGTGCAAGTTTTGAAATTTAAAAATTGATTCAATTTCACGCAAAATTCAATTTTGAAAGCGGAAATCAAAGTTGTTGTAATTAAGCACTTAATTTCAAAAGTCACAAATTGCAAGAATTTGAATAAAGCACTGAAATTTTGAATGAATGCAAACACAATTTTCAGATTTAGGACAGTAAGAACACAATTTTGACACAAAACTTCAATTTCCACAATTAATGAATGATTAGGAGCCTTAAACCAAGCAATCACAAGACCAACTTTGACTGTAATTTTGAAAGTGTTATAATTGACAAAATCAGCCAAAATTCTGGATTTTAGCAGGAAAATACAGCAAGATCTCGCTCCCGAAATTTTGGAAAAAATGTCGGGGATGATGGCGCTCGGAGTGCAACACGGTCCTCGCAACTTTTTTCCAAATTTTCAGGGATGAAAGATATTGTGATTTTATTACAGAATCCAAAGTTACAGATGATTTGGAGATGTTTTGATCGGTCGAATTGTCAAACAAAGGTTGAATTAAGAGGGTTTCAAAAATTAGGGTTTTGACATTTAACCACTTAATTTTCAAAATTAAAGTACAGATATGAATTGATAATTTATAATAGAAAAGAAGATCTGAAGCAAGCATTAATAATTAAACATTTCGCAAGTTCAATGTTCAAAAAAAGAAAATTTAGGGTTTTTATGCAATCACCTCTAAAATTTTGCAAAAGATCAAACATGGAAATGTAATCAAGGAATCAATTTTCAGATCTAAGCATGAAAAATCAGAAAGGATGTTCACGTCGGGTTCACCAAAATGTAAAGCGGAAAATCACGGTCGAACCCTAGTTGGTCTCCCCTCTTCTAACTCCGAGGAGAGAGAAGGGAGGTTCGCTAGGATTCGATGGGTTTTCACTTAGGGGAGAGACTTTACATTCAAAAGAGGGGTTGAAACTCATAAGATTCAATCCCACACAATGTAAGATTGGATGCTAAATGAATTTCAAGGGTTTGGAAAGCAAAACTACCCTCTTTTGTAAAGAATGTTGATTAAGGAAATTAAGCTAAGGATGCATAGAAAGTCATAAAGATTCGCTTATAAACTGAGTTTAGGTTATAGGATGAAGCTGCGGACCTGGAATTAGCAGTAGAATGTCGATACGGCGCTGTCCTGCAAATTTGAGAAAAAGTTGTCGGGACGATGGCGCCCGGCGCCACGGTCCTCCGAAAAATCCGCGAAACGAAGTGGGATCGGTTCGTCTCTGCACAAGGATTCCAAATCTTCAATTTCAGCCGCGTACTTGCAACCTACACACAGAAAAGCGAAGACGATTGGGGGGTTAGGGATTAGGGGTTTGCCTTTAGGTCAAACCCTGGTTTTGGAATTAACCAAGAAATGAGCAAGTGCTGTAAATGTAAATGACTGTAATGTAAAACAAGTACTAATACCTTGTTCTAAGGATGTTTGTATCCTTATGTGCAAAGGTTTAGATGTTGTACGTTGTAGTATGTAGCATGTAATAAGTGATCTCCTCTTCAATGGTTGAATCCTTGACTTGAATGCAACACTTAGCCTTGAATGGAGACTTGGAATGATCAATTGCTTGAATGCTTGAATGCTTGAGTATAGTTTCCACGCTTTTTCCGTCATGTATGTCTTCTCTCCCAAATGAGAGAGAAAAATGTAGTTTATATACTTGTCAATTAGGGCTGATAGACTGATTTTCCCGACCTTAGGCCGACCAGGGAAGTATATTTCCAAATTGCAATCAAAAAGACCCGATATCACTTAGGAAACCGGGCCCAAAATAGGACCCAGGGACCAGGGCGCTGGGCACCATGGTCCTGAAGGACCAGGGCGCTGGGCACGCTGGTCCTGAGGGACCAGGGCGCTGGGTGCTCTGGTCCTGAGGGACCAGGGCGCTGGGCGCTCTGGTCCCACCTCCGGGACAGCGGGGTGTAAGGAGGTTCAGGCCAATGGTGCTTGAAAAATGCAGTTTTCAGTGTCGTGAGCAAGTTTTGGGGTCTCCATTCAGGTTGCGTGTTGTGTCGCCATCGTGAAGACCGAAATGCAGTCGAAATTACAAGTGTCACAATTTTAGGACGCTACAGTAGAAAATTATTTTAAAATTGTGACTAGTGGACCCCTTAAGCTAGCTAGATGGAAGTCGATTGATTTCTTAGATGTTGATCAAAGCATGAAATTAGATTTTGAAAATATTTTGGAGGATAGAATTGTATTTCTTTCTGATTTTGTGGATGAACTTATTTGGACAAAGAATATTTCTAGTAAGTACACTGTTAAAGATGGTTACAATTCTCTTATGGTTGCTAAAGATTTATCTTCTTGGCCTTATAAGTTGTTTTGGCATTCGTCTTGTCTTCCCAAAGCTAGAGCCTTTGCTTGGTTGGCAGTTCAGGACAGAGTCCTTACAGGTTTGAGACTAGGCAGGCTTGGTATTACTGTTGTTTTCCCTTGTGTCCTTTGTAACAAAAATTAGGAATCTTCTTCACACCTATTCCTACATTGTGATTATGCTTATGAATGTTGGCAGTGGTTGTTTGAGAAGTTAAATATATCCTTTGTTATTGGTAAGGATCTCATTTCCCATTTTAGATCTTGGCCCTTTATGTTTGCCTCATCCTTTTATGCATGCCTTTGGATCATATCTCCATCTATTGTGATTTGGAATGTTTGGCTAGAGAGAAACAACGGGATATTTAAAGAAACAAGGTCTCTTGTGTCTGAGGTTCTATTAAACATTAAGTCTTCAATCTCTGAGGTTGCTTTGTCATTTATTTATAAGAATTTGGAAAATCTCACTTCTTTTTTGCACTGGGATAGTAGAGTTACTAGAGTTTGGAAGCTGCTGTCAGTTTTACCCTCTCATGGTTCAATTTAAAAAAATAATGATGCAATAGGTAAGAGATGCTCTGCTAGATGGAAACCTCCTCCGCAGGGGCACTTTAAACTAAATTTTGATGGGGCCTCTCATGGTAACCCTGGGCTGACTGGGGTAGGCATGGTAATTTATGATCACAATGCAAATTTTATTCAAGCTAAGTGTCATGCTATTGGTTTTAAAACTAACAATTATGCAGAATTTCATGCTTTCTTTTGGATTGGATATGGCAATCTCTTTGGGAATTAAGGACTTAATAATTGAAGGTAATTCTATGGTGATTATTCAATGTGTTATGAAAAATAAATCGAATTGTTGGAATTCGCAGTATTTACTTGATCCCATTTTACAGAAATTAGAATTGTTTGAATCTTTCTTGGTATCCCATTGTTACAGAGAAATAAGATTGTAGATTATTTGGCAAATTTAGCCATTGATAGCAATGCTAATAAGCGAGAGGTGGGTTTTGAGGAAATTCCTTCTAGGGTATGGGAAGGTTTGTAACAATAGTCTTATGATTTTCTTGAGTAACATCGATGTTAAATTTTATAATGATAATTATTCACGCTTTCCCCTTTCATTTCAAGTATTCATGTTTGTTGTCTGGAGAAGAGTTTGAGGTCATGGTATTTGATATAATAGTGTTTTTCCAAAGGTTTTTTGATACTTTCTTTTTTGGCAGGAAGGTTTTTGGCTCATGGGATTTGGCACAGGGCTTTGCAAAATTTTGTCTTCTTCCATTGATAGCACCTATGGAGTCTACATTTGAAAATTATTCGATGGGTTTTTTTTTTTTGGCAAATTGTCATATGGGCTCTATGTAAAACTGATATTATACATGTTGTGACCATATTTTGTATGTGGTTTTGGGCGGGGTGTATAAATTGATCCGTTAGATACTATAGGTTTATTTTATGAGCTGTGACCAGAGGTTTTCTTCCCAAGGTTCTTTCCTCTGGTATGCTCTTTGAATCCTATGTAAAAAATAAAAAATATTAATAAAAAAGTTTAGTGGAATAATCCACTTTTATTGAAAATATATATATATATATATTCACTGAATATATATCATATACATATATTCATATCACTAAATATACCTATATTAAAACATAAAAAAAAATTGCATGATATTAATACAACTTAATTAATAAAATGCCCAATTTAAAAAAAATCATATATATAAATATATATATTTTACGAAACACATAATATAAAAAAAAAACTGAATTTCTCATATGTCGGAGGCACGCAAACCAGGGTGAATTCAAATGTTGGTCTGGTAGTTTTCTGCTACCCTATGGTAGCATGTACAACAGTAGGTAGTACTACTACCTTACGATAGCAGGTGCTATCGCACAGTAGCACTGCTACCAACGGGTAGCAGGTACTACGGTCGGTAACAGGTACTACCGTCGGTAGTACTTCTACCGATAGTGGCAACTACTACCACCGGTAGTACTACTACCATACGGTAGCATTGCTACCATCGGTAATAACTACCGAGCCCCCCCCCCCCCCCCCAAGACCCAATTTTTTAATATATATTTTTTACAAAAATTTAAAAGAAATTTAAATTTTGATAAATGCCCAGATCATATACAAAGATTAAAATTTCACAAACCAAAAAAAAAATATATTCAACAGAGAATATATAAAGAAATATTAATTTTTACAAAATATAAACATCCATTTTCATTGAGAATTAAAAGTCAAATTTTCACAAGGATTGCTGAACTGCAAAAGTAATTGTTGGCATTTAAAGTACTTAATTGATCACATTTTGGAGAAATTATCCTTCTTTGATACTTGCAGATTTTTTGGCTAATTTGGCTATTGACTCGGCTACTATTCATAAGAATGTAGCTGTTGGCGACATTCCTCATGTTGTCCTCTCCGGGTATATGCCACATCCCAAAGATTAAGTCATCTATTTTGAGTTATTATCTTCATTTCTTATTGAAGTATATATATTATCCTCTTCTCAGGTCATTTTGTATATGTTCATCATGTATTGATAGGAGGCTTTTACTTCTATTTTGCATATGGAGTATTTGTACATTCCTGTATATGGGTTAGATGTTAATGTGTGTATTTCTTGAGGGATGGCAAGGTAAATTTCAGATAGCAAAATTTTGTGTTAGTATCTTCACTTCTTACTGAAGTATACATATTATCCTCTCCTCAGTTCAGTTTGTATCTGTCCTTCATGTGTTGATAGGAGGTTTTTATTACTATCTGCATTTGGAGTATTTATACACTACCGCATTTGGGTTAGACGTTAATGTGTGTACTTCTTAAGGAGTGGAGTATAATTTTTCAGGTGGCAACATATGTAAACAACTTTTTCATGATTTGGATACTCACTCATGAATCAGTTTAATTATATGGGCATGATATTAAAATTCATCATCGATTTCATTTGCTTGGGATATACATGTCATCCTCCTCTTGGGTCAGATTATTTTTACATCACATGTGTAAACCATTCTATGCTTACATATGGGGTGTTGATATATTTGTTTCATGCAGAAGGATGGGGTGTATATACCGGGTGCTACGAGTTAATTGGTTTCTTTGTGGCTTATGGAAGTTTGCTCTAATGTTTTCAAATGATTCTCTATTTTCAGGTCGGGGAGATTTTTTCTAAGTTTGGTTTTTCGATATTGATTTGACCTTGTGTCTTGTCAGTAATATCGTTATTTATTTGCTTTGGATGTGGCATGTGGGTTTGGTACAGTCCTTATCTCCATCCCTTCATTATTTTTTCGCATGCTTTCATCTCCTCAAGTCGTCAGCATGTTTCAAAGGTTTTATTTTTTTGATGCAAATATCATTTTGTTGGTCGCCTTGTGCTTGTCCGGGTCTGACAGATTTGGCTTATGGATTATTTATTTTTAGATTGATGGTATCCTTACTTGCGAGATAATCACTTATGGGTTTTTATGGAAGGCTTTTGCATTCATGCGAATTAATTCAAGCATGCTTCAAATGGATTTTTTAAGTATCTTTATGGGAAATTTAGGACATTTTCTCTTTCAAATACATTTCTCTGTCATTTTTCAAAAATCAGTTCCTTGTTTATTTCTAGTTTTCGGTGCTCTTCATTCTGCAAATGCCTTCCTCTCTACTTGTTGGAGTTTATAGAGTGGTTTTAGAAGCTCAATCATTGGGGGAAGATGATGCAATTGTGGTTTTAGAAGTATTTTTCAGTATCATGCCCAGGCTGACGATGAAAGTGACAAAAATATTTGTGATCAAAATAAGGTGAAGTAATCTTTGCAAGATCAATTTGTCTTATAGGAGGAAGAGTAAGCACATTTTGTTCCAATAACTTATTCATAATACTATGCAATGATTCATTCAAAGGTGTATACTTTCTTTCTTTCCTGAAAAATTTAGAAATAGGAGGCACACCTGATGCTGCATTCACATTGTTGTTGATGATGTTTTCATTGAATTTGATGGAATCTCTGTTCGGTTTAAACTTCCCAAATGGTTGTTGACTGCTATCACCCCTATCACTCGGAGCCATAGGATGTGATTGTTCCATTTGACTCACAGTCAGTTGATAATTGTGAAGAGTGGCACACAACTGTTGGAAAGAAGTAAACTCAGAAAACAGAAGTTTGTCTCGAATATCTTTTTGCAAATTAGAAATAAAGATTCTTTGAATATCATTATCAGGCACTGGAAAAGAAATTTGAGCATACAAATGCTTATATCTACCAATGAAATCAGTCACTTTTTCTTTAACACCTTGTTTACAATGCATTAAATCAATCAAAGTAACTTTAGGACTTATATTGTTTTGAAATTGTTGAATGAAAGCATTTGCAAGTTGTTCGAAAGAAGTAATAGAATAAGAAGGCAACGAGCAATACCATTGTAGGGCTTTGTCTCTTAATGTTCTGGTGAACAGTTTTGCAAGCAACCTTTGGTCATAAGCAAAATCAGTACAAATTGTTTGAAAAGTCTTAACATGTGTTAGAGGATCACCTTTACCATTATAAAGCTCCAAATGCGGGATTTCAACATGTTTAGGAGGGATAGCTCGAACAATGTCAAGAGAAAGTGGGCTCGCAACATCAAATGTGGGCACACTAAACTTAGATTGATTCATAGAGGCAATTTGTTGCTGTAAAGAAGAGACAGTTTGTGCAAGATTATTAATGGTCGCTTCAGTCGAAGAGTTCATATTAGGTGTGTTAGATTGAGATGGAGGTGTGATGTTATTGAAAGAAGGTAAAGAGTAAGGTGGTGGGACCCTATGATAGTCAACCATAGGGGATGATTGGATAGGAGGAACACTACAAGGAGGAATGGAATGGTTAAATGAATTGCCCCCTTACGTCATGTTCATTTGTGAAGATGTAATAGGAACACTTATTGAAGGAATGAATGAAGAAGTCAGATTGAATGAAGGAACAGGGTTAATTGAAGAAGGAGGATTGCCCCCATGACTAGTGATCACAGGAGGAATGTCTTGTATAGAGGTAGCCATGATGTTTGATGTAAAGGAAGGTATACTAGCAATAGAAGTGGTCAAAGGAATAGAATGATTGACTTGTGTAGGAGGCTGTGTATAACCTAAAGATTCAGCACAACTCTTCATAGGCATCACATTCGAATCCACAATGTGTGCGATACCACGTAAAACATCAATTCCATTCTTATCACTTTGAAGCATGCGTTTTAGACCCTCAATTAAAGAAAGAGCTTGACTATCGGGATACTCATGAGACATCCATTGGTGAAAATCGTCAAATAGGTTATCCAATTTGGAAAGTTGTTCAACAGAAACTTCATGGGGAGCATCTTCATCATTCGGAGGATTAGAGGAATTACCCATGTCCTCGTTAAAAAGGCTACTCAAATTAGGTTCCATCTCCTCGGTAGTTAAACCTCGGAAAGACTTAATTCTACGGCTTCTTCTAACGGGAATAGTGTAAGTAGGGCTTGTTGTTGTAAAACTCATGCACTAGAGAGAGAGAGAAGATTTTGATTTTAGAGGTAGCAATTTTCAGTAAAAACAGCCAATCTTCCAGATTTAAGCTGTTAAATGCAATCACAACAGTCTCCTGAAATTTCGGAAAAAATGTTCGGGACCGTGGCGCTCGGAGTGCAACACGGTCCTTGCAACTTTTTTCGAAATTTGCAGGGATGAAAGGTATGATGATTTGAGAGCTAATCTGAAAAAATTGAGGGATTTTACGATCTGTAGATAGGCCAAATTAAAGTTGCAATCTCAAAATTGAACCCTATCAAGATTGTCGAAAAATGCAAAATTTGAATTTTGAAAAAGAGAGGGAAACTGAAATTTTGAATTTTATGATTTTAGAGGGAATGTCAAAAGCAGTGCAAGTTTTGAAATTTAAAAATTGATTCAATTTCACGCAAAATTCAATTTTGAAAGCGGAAATCAAAGTTGTTGTAATTAAGCACTTAATTTCAAAAGTCACAAATTGCAAGAATTTGAATAAAGCACTGAAATTTTGAATGAATGCAAACACAATTTTCAGATTTAGGACAGTAAGAACACAATTTTGACACAAAACTTCAATTTCCACAATTTTTGAATGATTAGGAGCCTTAAACCAAGCAATCACAAGACCAACTTTGACTGTAATTTTGAAAGTGTTATAATTGACAAAATCAGCCAAAATTCTGGATTTTAGCAGGAAAATACAGCAAGATCTCGCTCCCGAAATTTTGGAAAAAATGTCGGGGATGATGGCGCTCGGAGTGCAACACGGTCCTCGCAACTTTTTTCCAAATTTTCAGGGATGAAAGATATTGTGATTTTATTACAGAATCCAAAGTTACAGATGATTTGGAGATGTTTTGATCGGTCGAATTGTCAAACAAAGGTTGAATTAAGAGGGTTTCAAAAATTAGGGTTTTGACATTTAACCACTTAATTTTCAAAATTAAAGTACAGATATGAATTGATAATTTATAATAGAAAAGAAGATCTGAAGCAAGCATTAATAATTAAACATTTCGCAAGTTCAATGTTCAAAAAAAGAAAATTTAGGGTTTTTATGCAATCACCTCTAAAATTTTGCAAAAGATCAAACATGGAAATGTAATCAAGGAATCAATTTTCAGATCTAAGCATGAAAAATCAGAAAGGATGTTCACGTCGAGTTCACCAAAATGTAAAGCGGAAAATCACGGTCGAACCCTAGTTGGTCTCCCCTCTTCTAACTCCGAGGAGAGAGAAGGGAGGTTCGCTAGGATTCGATGGGTTTTCACTTAGGGGAGAGACTTTACATTCAAAAGAGGGGTTGAAACTCATAAGATTCAATCCCACACAATGTAAGATTGGATGCTAAATGAATTTCAAGGGTTTGGAAAGCAAAACTACCCTCTTTTGTAAAGAATGTTGATTAAGGAAATTAAGCTAAGGATGCATAGAAAGTCATAAAGATTCGCTTATAAACTGAGTTTAGGTTATAGGATGAAGCTGCGGACCTGGAATTAGCAGTAGAATGTCGATACGGCGCTGTCCTGCAAATTTGAGAAAAAGTTGTCGGGACGATGGCGCCCGGCGCCACGGTCCTCCGAAAAATCCGCGAAACGAAGTGGGATCGGTTCGTCTCTGCACAAGGATTCCAAATCTTCAATTTCAGCCGCGTACTTGCAACCTACACACAGAAAAGCGAAGACGATTGGGGGGTTAGGGATTAGGGGTTTGCCTTTAGGTCAAACCCTGGTTTTGGAATTAACCAAGAAATGAGCAAGTGCTGTAAATGTAAATGACTGTAATGTAAAACAAGTACTAATACCTTGTTCTAAGGATGTTTGTATCCTTATGTGCAAAGGTTTAGATGTTGTACGTTGTAGTATGTAGCATGTAATAAGTGATCTCCTCTTCAATGGTTGAATCCTTGACTTGAATGCAACACTTAGCCTTGAATGGAGACTTGGAATGATCAATTGCTTGAATGCTTGAATGCTTGAGTATAGTTTCCACGCTTTTTCCGTCATGTATGTCTTCTCTCCCAAATGAGAGAGAAAAATGTAGTTTATATACTTGTCAATTAGGGCTGATAGACTGATTTTCCCGACCTTAGGCCGACTAGGGAAGTATATTTCCAAATTGCAATCAAAAAGACCCGATATCACTTAGGAAACCGGGCCCAAAATAGGACCCAGGGACCAGGGCGCTGGGCACCATGGTCCTGAAGGACCAGGGCGCTGGGCACGCTGGTCCTGAGGGACCAGGGCGCTGGGTGCTCTAGTCCTGAGGGACCAGGGCGCTGGGCGCTCTGGTCCCACCTCCGGGACAGCGGGGTGTAAGGAGGTTCAGGCCAATGGTGCTTGAAAAATGCAGTTTTCAGTGTCGTGAGCAAGTTTTGGGGTCTCCATTCAGGTTGCGTGTTGTGTCGCCATCGTGAAGACCGAAATGCAGTCGAAATTGCAAGTGTCACAATTTTAGGACGCTACAGTAGAAAATTATTTTAAAATTGTGACTAGTGGACCCCTTAAGCTAGCTAGATGGAAGTCAATTGATTTCTTAGATGTTGATCAAAGCATGAAATTAGATTTTGAAAATATTTTGCAGGATAGAATTGTATTTCTTTCTGATTTTGTGGATGAACTTATTTGGACAAAGAATATTTCTAGTAAGTACACTGTTAAAGATGGTTACAATTCTCTTATGGTTGCTAAAGATTTATCTTCTTGGCCTTATAAGTTGTTTTGGCATTCGTCTTGTCTTCCCAAAGCTAGAGCCTTTGCTTGGTTGGAAGTTCAGGACAGAGTCCTTACAGGTTTGAGACTAGGCAGGCTTGGTATTACTGTTGTTTTCCCTTGTGTCCTTTGTAACAAAAATTAGGAATCTTCTTCACACCTATTCCTACATTGTGATTATGCTTATGAATGTTGGCAGTGGTTGTTTGAGAAGTTAAATATATCCTTTGTTATTGGTAAGGATCTCATTTCCCATTTTAGATCTTGGCCCTTTATGTTTGCCTCATCCTTTTATGCATGCCTTTGGATCATATCTCCATCTATTGTGATTTGGAATGTTTGGCTAGAGAGAAACAACGGGATATTTAAAGAAACAAGGTCTCTTGTGTCTGAGGTTCTATTAAACATTAAGTCTTCAATCTCTGAGGTTGCTTTGTCATTT
This sequence comes from Cryptomeria japonica, assembly GCF_030272615.1. Taxonomy (NCBI): domain Eukaryota; kingdom Viridiplantae; phylum Streptophyta; class Pinopsida; order Cupressales; family Cupressaceae; genus Cryptomeria; species Cryptomeria japonica. Next base: position 625,004,043 of record NC_081412.1, read on the forward strand.
ATTTATAAGAATTTGGAAAATCTCACTTCTTTTTTGCACTGGGATAGTAGAGTTACTAGAGTTTGGAAGCTGCTGTCAGTTTTACCCTCTCATGGTTCAATTTAAAAAAATAATGATGCAATAGGTAAGAGATGCTCTGCTAGATGGAAACCTCCTCCGCAGGGGCACTTTAAACTAAATTTTGATGGGGCCTCTCATGGTAACCCTGGGCTGACTGGGGTAGGCATGGTAATTTATGATCACAATGCAAATTTTATTCAAGCTAAGTGTCATGCTATTGGTTTTAAAACTAACAATTATGCAGAATTTCATGCTTTCTTTTGGATTGGATATGGCAATCTCTTTGGGAATTAAGGACTTAATAATTGAAGGTAATTCTATGGTGATTATTCAATGTGTTATGAAAAATAAATCGAATTGTTGGAATTCGCAGTATTTACTTGATCCCATTTTACAGAAATTAGAATTGTTTGAATCTTTCTTGGTATCCCATTGTTACAGAGAAATAAGATTGTAGATTATTTGGCAAATTTAGCCATTGATAGCAATGCTAATAAGCGAGAGGTGGGTTTTGAGGAAATTCCTTCTAGGGTATGGGAAGGTTTGCAACAATAGTCTTATGATTTTCTTGAGTAACATCGATGTTAAATTTTATAATGATAATTATTCACGCTTTCCCCTTTCATTTCAAGTATTCATGTTTGTTGTCTGGAGAAGAGTTTGAGGTCATGGTATTTGATATAATAGTGTTTTTCCAAAGGTTTTTTGATACTTTCTTTTTTGGCAGGAAGGTTTTTGGCTCATGGGATTTGGCACAGGGCTTTGCAAAATTTTGTCTTCTTCCATTGATAGCACCTATGGAGTCTACATTTGAAAATTATTCGATGGGTTTTTTTTTTTTGGCAAATTGTCATATGGGCTCTATGTAAAACTGATATTATACATGTTGTGACCATATTTTGTATGTGGTTTTGGGCGGGGTGTATAAATTGATCCGTTAGATACTATAGGTTTATTTTATGAGCTGTGACCAGAGGTTTTCTTCCCAAGGTTCTTTCCTCTGGTATGCTCTTTGAATCCTATGTAAAAAATAAAAAATATTAATAAAAAAGTTTAGTGGAATAATCCACTTTTATTGAAAATATATATATATATATATATTCACTGAATATATATCATATACATATATTCATATCACTAAATATACCTATATTAAAACATAAAAAAAAATTGCATGATATTAATACAACTTAATTAATAAAATGCCCAATTTAAAAAAAATCATATATATAAATATATATATTTTACGAAACACATAATATAAAAAAAAAACTGAATTTCTCATATGTCGGAGGCACGCAAACCAGGGTGAATTCAAATGTTGGTCTGGTAGTTTTCTGCTACCCTATGGTAGCATGTACAACAGTAGGTAGTACTACTACCTTACGATAGCAGGTGCTATCGCACAGTAGCACTGCTACCAACGGGTAGCAGGTACTACCGTCGGTAACAGGTACTATCGTCGGTAGTACTTCTACCGATAGTGGCAACTACTACCACCGGTAGTACTACTACCATACGGTAGCATTGCTACCATCGGTAATAACTACCGAGCCCCCCCCCCCCCCCCCCCCCAAGACCCAATTTTTTAATATATATTTTTTACAAAAATTTAAAAGAAATTTAAATTTTGATAAATGCCCAGATCATATACAAAGATTAAAATTTCACAAACCAAAAAAAATATATATTCAACAGAGAATATATAAAGAAATATTAATTTTTACAAAATATAAACATCCATTTTCATTGAGAATTAAAAGTCAAATTTTCACAAGGATTGCTGAACTGCAAAAGTAATTGTTGGCATTTAAAGTACTTAATTGATCACATTTTGGAGAAATTATCCTTCTTTGATACTTGCAGATTTTCTGGCTAATTTGGCTATTGACTCGGCTGCTATTCATAAGAATGTAGCTGTTGGCGACATTCCTCATGTTGTCCTCTCCGGGTATATGCCACATCCCAAAGATTAAGTCATCTATTTTGAGTTATTATCTTCATTTCTTATTGAAGTATATATATTATCCTCTTCTCAGGTCATTTTGTATATGTTCATCATGTATTGATAGGAGGCTTTTACTTCTATTTTGCATATGGAGTATTTGTACATTCCTGTATATGGGTTAGATGTTAATGTGTGTATTTCTTGAGGGATGGCGAGGTAAATTTCAGATAGCAAAATTTTGTGTTAGTATCTTCACTTCTTACTGAAGTATACATATTATCCTCTCCTCAGTTCAGTTTGTATCTGTCCTTCATGTGTTGATAGGAGGTTTTTATTACTATCTGCATTTGGAGTATTTATACACTACCGCATTTGGGTTAGACGTTAATGTGTGTACTTCTTAAGGAGTGGAGTATAATTTTTCAGGTGGCAACATATGTAAACAACTTTTTCATGATTTGGATACTCACTCATGAATCAGTTTAATTATATGGGCATGATATTAAAATTCATCATCGATTTCATTTGCTTGGGATATACATGTCATCCTCCTCTTGGGTCAGATTATTTTTACATCACATGTGTAAACCATTCTATGCTTACATATGGGGTGTTGATATATTTGTTTCATGCAGAAGGATGGGGTGTATATACCGGGTGCTACGAGTTAATTGGTTTCTTTGTGGCTTATGGAAGTTTGCTCTAATGTTTTCAAATGATTCTCTATTTTCAGGTCGGGGAGATTTTTTCTAAGTTTGGTTTTTCGATATTGATTTGACCTTGTGTCTTGTCAGTAATATCGTTATTTATTTGCTTTGGATGTGGCATGTGGGTTTGGTACAGTCCTTATCTCCATCCCTTCATTATTTTTTCGCATGCTTTCATCTCCTCAAGTCGTCAGCATGTTTCAAAGGTTTTATTTTTTTGATGCAAATATCATTTTGTTGGTCGCCTTGTGCTTGTCCGGGTCTGACAGATTTGGCTTATGGATTATTTATTTTTAGATTGATGGTATCCTTACTTGCAAGATAATCACTTATGGGTTTTTATGGAAGGCTTTTGCATTCATGCGAATTAATTCAAGCATGCTTCAAATGGATTTTTTAAGTATCTTTATGGGAAATTTAGGACATTTTCTCTTTCAAATACATTTCTCTGTCATTTTTCAAAAATCAGTTCCTTGTTTATTTCTAGTTTTCGGTGCTCTTCATTCTGCAAATGCCTTCCTCTCTACTTGTTGGAGTTTATAGAGTGGTTTTAGAAGCTCAATCATTGGGGGAAGATGATGCAATTGTGGAGAATTTTGTTAAACTTGGCAAGTTTTCAATCTGTTTACTCCCGCGGTGGACTTTGAGTTTCGTAGGCTTTTGGGATGTCGGTGGTTACAGGTTGCTCATCATGTTTCTTATGATGAGCTTCTCTCTTGTTTTCTTACTATTTTTTTTGATGTTCTACTCGATATGGATTTGGTTCTCCTCTTGGTATCCACATTTGTCTTCCCGACAGTGTGCAATTGGGAGTTGGTCTCTCCTGCATTGGCTAGTTAACAGTTTGATATGGGTTCTTTTTATTATGGGGGTCTTCTTCCTTTCCATGAGATTTTGGCTAATGGTTGGTCTAGTCATTTGCTTCATCAGTTACATATGGGATTGATATGCGATTCCTTGGAAAATACTAGAGCCTCTATGGATTTTTTGTTGTACTTGGCTCCTGACCATTATGTGGATAAAGCATGGGTTTTTTTTCAGGCTTTACATTCATTAATCTCTTGGGGATTTTTATGCTCTACTCCTCCTTGCATGGCATTTCCTCTACGGGTGATTCCACCTCCATTCTCTTCTCATGAGCCACCGGATGAGAGCTCTAGTACCTGGTTTTTGGACAACTAACATATTTTCTCTTTTGTAGCTGGTATTATGGCTTTTTGCAAGAATTAAGGCTACATGGCTTCTTTTTGGTTCGAAATGGTTAGCTATGGTCCTGACAGAGAATTTTCTCTTATTCATTTGCCTTGTTGGTTCTTCATGTTCATCTGTTCTTTGGTTGGAGCAATTCTAGTTTTAAGTTGTCCTATGGGACTTTTGTAAAAAATATCAGAAATAGGAGGGTGGGGGTTTTCATCAATATATATATATATATATATATATATATATATATATATATATATATTGTAAAGGGTATTGTAGATGTCTGTTAAGTTTAAATTTGGCTACAACCAGAGGTTTTCTTATGGGTTCTTTCCTGCCAGTATGCCATGTCTGAACCCGATGTAAATTCTTTATCATTAATATATAGTTCAATGGATTTTCCACTTTTATTAAAAAAAAAAAAATTAAATTAAATTCCATAGCGATAAAAAGATTGATTTTCAATAGAAATAAAAATCAATGCATCCCCACTTACTCCATTTTTATTTACACAAACATCTTCCCTAATCCAATTATTTCTTCACCCAATTTTTTTATAAATTCCTTCAACCAGGAAGAATGCAAAAATTGCATAACACACAAAAACTTTTTATTAAACGGAGGAGCGTAAATCTAGCAAAAATTTGCCAGCATAACCCCCTATGAATTTTCACAACACCAAAACTAAAACATACAGGAAGGAATCAATAAACATGAGAATCTCCACAATAGAGATTGGAGATTCAAACAACTAAATTATTTTTATTTAAAGAAGACAAAAGAACACCAGAAAAAGCAACCCAACCTATAAAGCTTTCCTGGAAGATTCATGTGGATGAGCTCTATCCTGCAATAGGGTTTCCAAGCCAATCTCTTTTACCAGCAAACCTCTGATAATTCCTTCTTCAACAAAATATTGCTTCCAAAATTATTTTTTCTTCCCAAAATCTCTGCCTCCTTCCCGTGACTCCCAAAAAAGAAAAAGATATATTCCCTTTTAACCTAAAATTTTAGATTGCACATATTTTTCCCACAAAACCTAATTTTTAATTTTTAGTAATAAAATCGATTTTGTTTTCTTTTCTAATTCCCACCAAAGGAATAAATTAACATGCAATAAGTAAAAATCATAACCATTTTTTTTCTTTTCTTTTCGTTTCTCATGCAAATTAATTAAATTTCTAAAAAAAGAAAATAAAGCAATAATTTAATTCTAATCTATTCTTTTATTCATTTTTTTTTATTTTTTTTTCTTTTTTTTTCTTTTTTTCTTTTGTTTTTTTTTTTAAATTCTAGGAACAATAAATGAAATTAATCTAATTTATTTTTCACTAAAATTTAAATAAGATATATTTCTAATATAATGCAACTTGCAACTTAATTTAATAACTTATTTTCATTAATTAAATTTAAAATCTCAATGCATAAAATACATAATTCCAAAAATACCAACTATGAGATAACTCCATAAATTTAATTAATTAATTAAATCCACTTAACACACAAATTGAGCAAACCCCAAGCAAAGACTCATAAAAAGTCAAACGAAAAAATACGAAGGTCAAACAAACTGACAGGATGGCCAACTGACAACACTCACAAGAGTGTAACAAGGTAAAATAGGGTCAACTATTACCTCCAATTCCATTAGACAAATATAAGGCACACTCAAACCTGTGAAGCCAGGTGGAGATGATACCCCGTACCTACCTAGTACTTGTACCTGCAATATCCTACATCACCAAACCACACATGCATATATACAATATAGAAAACACGGCATGCACATCGATGAAGGAGAATCACGATGTTCCCTATCTCACCGAAGTGAGTGAAGGAAAATTATCCCCTTGCATCCAATACACTCGCAGACATGCAACATATAATTACACACTGCATGGATAAAGTAAAGTGTCAGTACATAGAAATAATCCAAAAAATGCCATAAATCACAAGTACTGAAATACTGCAAATAAATTATGCATCTCATATCCAAATAAAGCATGAAATAATGTCATATAAGTCTGAATAACACATCATAGTAATGTATCCACTGAAGTAAGCAGCAGTAAAATATGAGTCTAATGAGTTCAAATGAGGAGGGGTACTACACTATCTATAATCCACTCATTGGAGTTGTCAATGCAAGAGACAAGTGCTTTCTTGTCAGACACTTCTTCCTTTATAGCTACAAATACTATGTCTTCTAATTCTTCATCAGTGGCACCTTCATCCACAACAACTAGACAATTTCTTTTGTTTCCTCCTTTATACTTTCTAAACCTCTCTGGTTTATCCTTATTGTCATTGTTAGGACAATTAACAACTATATGTCCTATCTTGTTGCAGGAAAAATAGTTCAAAAGGAGTTTACCTCTATATTTTCCAGTTCCCTTCGAAAGTCTTTTAGCAAGAAAAGCTTCAAACTCCATCAAAATCTCTTCATCATCCATATCTCTGCATTGTCTGGATTCATAACTGGTACTAGTTTCTTTTCCTTTTCTGGATGGTATAGTAGATACTTTGAAGGATGACCCAGTCTTCTAAACACTGCCATCATAGCTATTCAACTCATATGCAATTAACTTTGCAATAATAGAATATAAGGATACCTTGGTTTTATCAATAGACCTTAGTTCCTGGATAGCAGCCAATTTGATTGCATAGATTGGTAACAATGATCTATGGACTTTACTAACAATAGTGTTATCATCAATAATTCCACCAACACTTTTGATATCACCAACCACAGTTAATCCTAATGTCATACTGCTGATTGGTTTCACCTTCAACCATCCTCATATCCTCAAATTTACCTCTAAGGCTTTCTTCCTTAGCTTGATTTACATGCTCATCACCACCATAGATGTTTTCCAGTGCATCCAATACCTCCTTAGGTGTGTCCTTGTCTTGTACATCAATAAACTCAATATCTGACAGGCTCCTGATAAGAGCTTCCATGAGTTGCCCATTTTCCTTGATCTCTCTCTTTTGATCATCCGTCAGAGTGCTAGTGGGAGCCACATAGGCATTCTCAACATAGATCCAGTGTTGAGCACCCATAATCTTGATGTAAATCTTCATTCTTTCCTTCTATATCTTAAAGTTATCTCTATTGAAGTTAGGACCTTCCCTCTTCATCATTATAGTAGGATCTTTTACCTCAAGCGGTTAAGCTTATTCACCGAGGACCTAGAGGCGCTCTGATACCAATTGTTGTATAATGATGAACAAAAGATACCCCAACCGGTACTGAGAGGGGGGGGGTGAATTAGTACAGACAAAAACCTCCTCAACAACTTATCTAGTTAAAGCAATACCATCTGGTTGTCATCATTACTGAACTTAACCACGACAATACTGGTTAAACACAGTAAGACATCAAACACCATAAATTGCTAAGTCTAAACACTTCAAATACGATCAATAATTGATATCAACTTCACCCATAAACATATGCATATGGTATACTAGTAATACCATAACCTATTAACTTTGCATGCATAATCTTTCAACCAAATAATTCATGAACATCACAGGAAAAATGCAAAATGAGGACGCTTGCAATGAAAAAGGACTAAAATGAAGGGAGATGACAATATGTCCTAGGACCTAAGTTGGACTATGCAAAACCTAGCCTAAAGTGACATGAATTTTGAAACAAAGATATTCAATGTTTTGACAAACCATGTTCAAATGTTGGATGAATACTTGGACAAATTTGGACTTTTGTTTGGATTTTGTTTTGAATTGAAGGTTGTTGATTTTGAAAACCCAAGTTGATTATGAGCACTTTTGAAAGTTTGTTTTTTTAATTTAACTTTTGAAAATCACGGAAGACAAAATGTTTGTTTGACTTTGACTCAAGACAATCAAGCACATTCACAACAAATCCTATAGCTAGCAAGGGCAATATCTATTGAATCCTCTAACCATAAAATACAACACTTAGCCAGATAGCTAGACGCTTGGTAGCACTGGATCCCCCTTACAGTGCACTCACTTCTCAGGTATACCAAGCTTCGAGTTCAAGGGGCATCACTTCCGAAGAACTTGCTATCTCTAACTAAGGAGTACATGAGAGGTGTCTTCGGCATGTGCATATCACAATGCCTGAGCCAACAGATAGAAGGATTTTGGCATCTAAAAACAAGAGATTCTAGTAAGGGCATCCGTTCGGTTGGGTATTGATCCGGTGAATAAATCATCACAATACCATTCTAGCACCTGTTGTCTACAAATTTCATTGCATCCACAGTTATTTAGAGTGGTTCGGAAGAGCTTGGTTTTAGCCCATCACCACTTTGGGTCGTTCGCTCTCACCAATGCCTATGCAAAGTGCCAGGCAAATTGGGAGGCAGGCCCAACTCTAAGGCTTAAAACATACAATCAAATTGAAAACAAACAAAGCATGCATGGTGTTCATTATCCTTTAAGAAATGAAATGTGCAACTACTTTAAAAATTTGCAAGCAAGATGTTTTAATGTGAGTCTTTGACCACGTCCTGCATAAGATTCATTAGTAGTTGCATTTTTGTCTTCATCATACATAACACCAAGATGCTACACAGAGAATTAGTACCAAGGAAAAACCCTAATGCAAGAAACAAATTGCAAAAAGACAAACTTGCCAGAAAAACAACTAATTTTTACCCCTGTTTCTTGCCTTACACAGTCCCAAATCTCATCAACACAGGTGCAGATCTCCTTAACACAGGCGCAAATCCCTCCTACACAGGTGCATATCCCTTCTACATAGGCACAGAATGCCTCAACACAAGCGCAGAAGTGTCCAGAAAGCTCTGAGTTGCCCTGTTTCTTCATTTTTTCCCCTGCAAACAGCTCAAAAAGCACTCAAAACATGGTTAAATGGTTAGTTCACATCGGGTTCACCAAAATGTAGACTAGGAAATTGAGGATGCATCAAAGCAAATAACAATTAGGACAATCACAAAACCTAAAACTGCAATGAAAATAATCCTAATCTAATCAATGAAAACATCAAGATGAGATATTCAAAATGAAATCAAAGCAAACCAAAATGCAGATATCTCCTTCATGTGGCTCCATTGTTCTTCTTTGACCTTCCAATTTGATGTTGTTCTCACCTAAAAAGTGCATTTGCAAGTGGAAAGCAAGTTGTTGATGAAATCTGTAGCATAAGGTTACTCGAAAATGTGATTGATTCGATTCTGAAAATGTGATTAATTGATTCGATTCGAAAATGTGATTGATTGATTCGATTTGAAAATGTGATTGATTGGAGAAACTCATCCAATTTATAGACAAATTGGAGAGAGGACAAGATTAGCATGAAATTGATATTTTAGGTAGTTGATTTCAAAAATGGCAAAATTGAGTTGAAGGAAGAAGGTTATGACACCTTCTATGTCATGAATTATGACATATTGCCAATGCAAAGGTTAGAGGACTAAAAGCTTATGAAATCTTGCTATGCCAACGGTATGATGCATGAGAAATTCATGCTTCCACTGAAGCACAAAAATAGGGAGAGACTAGAGAGGAATTGATTAGGTGGAAATTGAATTTAGCAAATTAGAAAATGAGGTGGAAATTAGGAATTAGGAAAATTAGAAATGATGAAATAGAAATTAGGTGAATTAATTAATAGGTTTTCATCCATTAATTAATTCATGAAGGAGACCTAGGACTAAATAAATAGATTTATTTAACCCACAAAGAATAAGAAAAGGATTAAATGAATAAATCATAAAACCCTAGAAACAAGAGGACAAGGAATTAGGTCATGACAACAAGAAATTAATGTAGGTTCGATCATGATTCTGACTGACAAAGGACCAATGTTGATAAATGATTAAAATTGGTTGACAAAAATCAATGACAAATTGACCAAGATTGACAAGGAGATCAAATTGATAAGCACCAATTGACGAGGAACAATGACTAATCGATCCAAATTGACATGATTGAAGAGGACAATGATCGATGACGAATCGATCACAAAATGACAAGATTGACAAGTTGATGATCACAAAAGATTACTAACAAGCTAAAGATGATTGAAAGATTGACATGAGGACAAAACCCTAATTCTATCATCGATTATGATTGATGATGTCCAAAATGATGATAAGTGAGCACGTACCATGATGCGACAAGATAAGATCGACCAAAATCATGACTGAAGATTGTTATCGACAAGACCTAATTTGAAAGTGATAAAAAAGAGGAATGTAGAAGAAGGACTCGATGCTCACAAATGATAAAGACCAAATGCGCAACATAGAAGAAATGTTAATGCAATGCAAGAACCCTAAAATAAGGCAATGCGCAAATGTTAAAGTATGACTCCACAAGCGTTGACCATTTTTAGATGTCTACATTTTGCCCCTCTTTGAGACAATGCAATTCTAAGCGTTGTTTCAATGAACAATAATGAAAAGTGCCCCAGACAATAACAATAACATATGCATACCCCCTCGAGGAATTGGCGAGAAACATCCAGAAAAGAGGCCAATTAGTCAATAAGAATAATAGAAAATGATAGGTTCGAACAGATCAAGAATTGAAGGTCGGATGCACAAATTACATGCAATATAAGGTGCAAAAGACCATGACCAGCATAAGATGGAGAGAATGCATGTCCATCTAGGCACTGACAAAGAGCTATAAATAAGACAAGGAGAAGGAAAAGAGCTCATTTGCACTAGCCAAAGTGGACGAATTGTTGCTCAGGAAAAAGACCCTTGCAGAGAGATGGTGAACATTCCAATGCCAGGTCACCTTGGAGAACATGTACACACCTACAGACGACTGGACGATGCGGGAGCAATGGTATGTAGCTCAAAAACACATTGTCAATTTCATGAATTTTGCTTGATTGCGGGACATTGCGAGGCCCGCAAGGAAGGGAAAAATGGACATCTGCGCCTGTATGGGCACATTCTGCACCTGTGTAAGGATGTTCTACACCTATGTAGGGTACACAGGCGTAGCTTGATGCTACACAGGTGCAGGACAGGGTACATAAGCACAATTGTGCACTGAAAACACTAATTTGACCAAAAATAGCGTGTGGATGATCCCGAAAAGAGGAATAAAGGTAGGATAGGTCAAAATAGATAAGAAAAACCCTAATTGGGGCATGAAACAAAAAAATGCAGACCTTAGGAGAAAACCTTAAAACTGACAAAGTGTGCCCCAATTGTGATGCAGAGTCGACAATATCTATTGATTACACGGGAGAACACACCCGACTGCTTCATGTTGCGACATAGACTCAAGAGCACGGACAGAGATACATTAGTAGGACTGGGATTATACTACATCACACACATGCCCTAGATTAGGGCAAACACAAGACTGCTCACCGCATTGGCAGAGCGATGGCATTCAGAGACTTCCTCATTCCATCTGCCAACTGGAGAGGCGATGGTGACACTAGAGGACATGTGGCGTATCCTCCACATTCCGATTCATGGGGAGATGGTAGTGTATGACCCAATGACAGGGAGAGACACTTTGTGTAGATTATTCAAGTGCAACACAGATGACCTTGATATCGTAGAGAGGGAGATCCGTTGGGAGACCATGGCAGCAGAGTATGATCAGCATTATGTAGTGATAGCAGTGGTTATAGCATGCCTATTAGCAGGTGATAAACGAGGACATGGATTTCCTATTGGATGGGGAAGAGTGCTAGAGCAGATGGCGATAGAGGGGACTGTATATGCATGGGGACCATGTATGCTTGCCATGCTATATTTTCAGTTGCATCAGATAGCATATCAAAGGGTTCAGACTTTGAGCTGTGGGGTCACACTGTTATAGGTATGGGCATTTGAGCACATAGCCATATGTCAACCGATTGCAGAGAGACAGGTAGTACCACATCAACCATATGTGTAATGTTATGGGAGTACACTGAGATAGGGTCCATTCGGATACATATTGTATTGGTGACATGAGCTAGACAGATTGAGCGATTTCACATGGAGGCCATATCATGATTGCCCTGGATGGTCAGAAGATAGTGATGAGCTACCATATTGCAGACAGAAGAGATACCTGATTGGGTGACCAGTGAACTACCAGAGAGTGATTGAGATGTATCTACCAGAGAGAGTCAGACGACAGTTTGGAGAGAGGCAGTATGTACCCAGAGGGACTGCACACTTTGCCCGATCTCACAGAGAGACGAGTCAGTGGGGGAGGATGATTCAGCCACACATAGCATATGTCGACTTCACATAGCTACAGCAGAGATGCCAGGATGACAGAGGAGTATGAGCGATGGTTTGCATGATGACGGCCTGTGCCATTGACAGATCCTGATATTCCGTACCTAGGAGACAAGAGGACTTCCCACTCGCTGAAGAGGAGGAGAGAGATGATGAAGATGGATATGAGGATGAGGAAGATGATGAGGAGAGAGGGTATGATGAGGAGGAGGATGAGAGGGATGATGAGGATGATGAGGAGGAAGAGGAGGAGGATGAGAGGGAGGAGCCAGATCTAGCCAATCACGAGTCATTGTACGATATACCCATAGAGCCGGAGACAACTAGCATAGAGGAGATGGAGATATGTAAGGCCACCATAGCAAGTCAGCATGATCACATTGCAACATTAGAGAGACAAAATACTATCTTGAGGATAGAGCAGAGATAGCCAGACTATCAACGGCTCGAGATACAGCAATAGCCAAGGCACAGCAAGAAGAGCAGAGAGTAACCGAGTATATTGGGTCAATTAGGGATGTCAGTGCACGTGAGATGGCACAGATGTTGGTACAGACTGGAGATGAGATACGCTAGTTGAGGACACTATATGATAGTGCAATTCCACCAGAGCAGAGAGCAGTGTCATATCGGTCATGGTCGAGGACAGAGAGTAGGCCATGCTCTCGGAGGTGAGTGAGCAGCATGGGGGTGACTGGACCTAGGAGACCACCACAGCCAGGACCCAAGATAGGAGGGACATCATCTTTGAGACATGGCAAGGATGAGGAGGATAGAGGGAGCACTCGGTGACAGAGGCATGTGCTCCTTATGACAGACATTTGACATTATGTACGCAGCCTGCGGGCCATACTTAGGACAAACAGTCCAATTTTGTACTCCAATATTGTTTTGATATATGATATGATATGTAGCTATATGATGGGATGCAATGTGTTATGGCTTATGTTTACGTTCCATGTATGGATGTCTTATGCACTATTTATGTACCATTGTGGAACATGTATGAATATATTATTATGTGTTTTTGATGCATTTATAATATGAAAGAGATAAAATGCTTGATATGGGCTTGATATAATGCAAACGCACTAACCAATGAATGCAGGATGTTGTTTATGTTTTGTTTTTGTTTTTTCGGAGATCAGAGAACAAGATCGAACTAACTGCCCAAACTGATGGAAGAAATGTTAGTAAGAAGAAATTAGACAGAGGATAGTTAGAGACGAAGAAAAACTTGCTTTCACCAATGCACAGAAGTAGGTGAGAACCTTTATTTAATGTAGCAAAGTGGATGCAGAGCATCATGGCATTAAAGGCCAGAGCTGAAACGTAACCCCTTTTGCAAAAAACAAACACATCGCACACAAGGAATGAATGAAGCATCCTAGGGTGCATACATCAAGGGTCGAGGTATGTGCAGTGTTCACAAAGCGAACGTACTTATCACAGACACCCAGTGATATAGTTGCCCCAGTTTGTGACAAACATTCCACAAACAACAAACACAACAAAAAAAGGAAAGGGACCATGAACCATCTCGGTCACTCTAAATCACTCAGTGACATCATCGAGAAAAATAGGAACACGATCGAAGCCAAAGATAAAGCAATAAAAAGATAAGATGCACAAATTCAACCAAGTCAAACAAACAGTCTGATCGCCATTGTCAAAAGTGGAAAACAAGAATGATCATGTTGTTTGGTTTCAGGGAATGCGGTACCCTGTTGAAGATAGGACACGGTTTGGTTTTGAGAATACCACACCCTGTATAAGACCCATGATAATGTTAACAAGGACCAATGATAATGTTGATGCTATTTTGATTGATGTGACAACTGTGATCAGGTTGAATGCTCGCTTGGTCGAACAGTTCATCTATTAATGCGTGATTTCATTAAAGCACAATGTTTGATAGATTGTCATTAGATGTATGTTCAGCGATCTGTCTATGCACAAAGGGGACCATTTATGGACAAAATGCAAAAGGCCAAATAAATTGTTTTTGGATTTGAATGTTTTGAAAAAAAAATTTGTTTTGTTTTTTCGAGTTTTTACAGTTTTGTGTTTGTTTCTTCAAGACTTTATTTGACTTTTTTTTAGAGATTTTTTTCAGGACATTAAGTGATTTTTTTTTGGATTTTTTTTTTTCAAGACATTATTTGATTTTTTTTGGATTTTTTCAGGACATTATTTGATAAGAAAGCTCCAGCCCGCACGCAGCAATAACTCTAGTAATTGATCATGACAAAGGCGACCACCCAATGAAAATTTGACAGACATATACAATGACTAGGACCAAAACATATGTACAAGGATTGGAAACCTGAGTATACAAAACAATGATGTTGACCAATCACAGGCCTAGAACTAAACATTGGGTCAAGGCGAGGATAATCGTGATAAACCTGCGGGGAGACAGTACAGCTAGGAGTCTGGATAGATAACGGAGCAATAGTCTTTTACACATGGCACCTGTTTGCTAGGTTTTCACCATGGTACTTGCCCAAAGTGCCTGTTTGCCAGGTTTTCACTAGAGGACGAATGATTTTTCTTTACTATTTTTCAATTTTTTTCACCTTTTTTTTCCTTTTTTTTTTTTTGATTTTTTTTGTATTTTTTGAGCTTTTTTTTTTTTTTAATTTTTTTCAGGATCATATTAAAGAACTATGCCCAGTACTTGCGAAGGTGCATTCTATTTATAGGATCAGATAGAGGTTCACCATCTGGAGTTGCAAGCTGATATGCCCCTGAGCCATAGGCTGCAGTAACTATGAAAGGTCCAACCCAATTAGGCTCAAACTTTCCTTTGATGATGTCAGTAGATTGTGTATTCTTCAGGTTCGCCTTGAGGACCAAATCTCCCACTTCAAAGTGTCGCCCTTTGACCTTCTTATTATAAGAGCGACGGAGACGGTTTTGATATGCTTGCAAATGCGTAAGGGTTGTCTGACGTTTCTCATCTAACATCTCAAGCTGATGCAACCTAGAGACTCTATGCATCCCATCATCAATCAAATATTGTAGGGAAACATGCAAAGAGGGAATTTCCACTTCCAAGGGTAAAATGGCTTCCACACCATACACCAAGGAATAAGGTGTTACGCCAGTAGGTGTGCGGATGGAAGTGCGATAAGCCCATAGTGCTGGATTCAACTGTACATGCCAATCTTGACCAGCATCATTGACAACCTTTTTTAGGATCTTAATAATGGTTTTATTTGATGCTTTGGCTTGACCATTACCGTGTGGATAGTAAGGACTGGAGAAACGGTGTTGCATGCGAAACTTTTCACAGAGTTTCTTGACATCTTTATTCTTGAATGGATGGCCATTATCTATGACTATTGCAAGAGGAACCCCATATCTGCATATGATATAATTCAATAGGAATTTTGAAATTTGCACACCAGTGATATAGGTCATAGGGATAGCCCCGATCCATTTTGTAAAGTATTTTGTGGCTGTAATGATGAACTTGTGTCCATTTGCAGATATCAGGTGAATCTTGCCAATGAGATCCAATCCCCATTGAGAAAAGGGCCACGGAGATATGATAGAATGAAGGTCTTGGGCTGGCGCATGAATGTAATTTTTGTGTATTTGACATTTGTAGCATTTCTTGAGAAAATCATGAGCATCCTTTTCCATGGTGCGCCAATAATACCCAGCACGAACCAACTTTTTAGCTAGACTCAGACCATTGAAATGGCCCCCACATATACCATCATGAACCTCATGTAAAGTCGTTTGTGCTTCGTCAGAATCCAAACACCTGAGGAGGGTGTGGTCAAAGGAACGACGGTAAAGAGTGTCAGCAATGATGACATATTTGACAGTTTGGCGTATGAAGGCTTGGCATTGATTAGAGGAAAGGCTAGGTGGTAAAGTTTGGGATTTTAAATACCGATAGATGTCACTATACTACGAGGAATTAGGACCAACAAGAACACACATCACATCTGCTATCAAAATTTCAAAAGAAGTGACAAGCAACTGTTCGACCAAAAATTCGCATCTGTCCATATTATGAGGGATATTTAACATGGAAGCAATAGTTGCCATAGCATTTGCTAACTTGTTTTGTATTCTTGGAACTTGACTGAAATGGATATCAGTAAATTTGGTCTTGAAGAAATCCACCATATGCTCGTAGGGGAGAAGCTTTTCATCCTTCATTTCATAGTCATCATTCACTTGATGGATGACTAACTGGGAATCTCCATAGACTTCCAAATGTGTAATGTTCCATTGGATTGCTACTCGGAGTCCTATGACCAAAGCCTCGTATTCTACAATATTATTGGTGCAATCAAAAGTTATTCTGTAGGATTTAGGGATAGCATCAGCTTGAGGGGTGACAAACAATATACCTGCTCCCGAGCCAAATTTGGTATGGGATCCATCAAAATATAATTTCCATTCATTAGAAGATGTGATAGCAAAGATTGATTCATCTGGAAAATCAATCAACATTGGATGATCATCATGAATAGGTGCCTCTGCAAGTTGATCCACTATGATTTGTCCTTTTATTGCCTTTCTCTCAATGTACTCAATATCAAACTCACTTAGGATCATCACCCACTTTGCCAGGTGACCTGTCAAAGTTGCCCTACTAAGCAAGTATTTCAAGGGATCAATTTTTGCAACTAGAAATGTCTGATGATTTAACATATACTGTCGAAGCTTCTATGTTGCAAACACCACTGCTAAACATGCCCGTTCAATAGTTAAATAATTCAGTTCATAGCCCACTAGTGTCCAACTGATATAATAAATAGCCTGCTCTTTGCCTTTCTCATCCTGTTGGGCCAAGAGAACTCCCAGTGCCATTTCAGTTGCAGAGATATACAATATGAATGGCTTCCTTTCTATAGGAGGCATTAGAATAGGTGGCGACATCAAATAATCCTTGAGAGTTTGAAATGCTGATTGACATTGCTCAATCCATTTAAAAGTGACTCCTTTATGCAGTAAATGTTGGAAGGGATGACATTTGTCTGCTAATTGAGCTATAAACCGGCGGATTGAATGTAGCTTCCCTTGCAGACTTCTTAGCTGACGGAGATTGGAAGGAGGAGACATATCCATTATTGCTTTAACTTTTTCAAGGTCTACTTTGATGCCTCTGTGAGAAACAATGTACCCTAATAATTTGCCGACTGTGACACCAAAGACACATTTCTTTGGGTTGAATCTGAGCTTGTAGGTTTCCATTCGATCAAAAATTGGGCCAAGGATGGCTAGATGACTATCTCTTGTGACAGATTTGCATAATAGGTCATCAACATAGTCTTCCATCAAAATATGCATAAAATCATGGAAAATTATCATCATAGCTCTTTGATATGTTGCTCCAGCATTTTTAAGACCAAAAGGCATCACATTCCAGCAGTAGGTACCCCAAGCACATGTGAATGCAGTCTTATGTTGATCTTCAGGAGCAATGTGAATTTGATTATATCCAGAAAAACCATCCATCAATGATAGCATCTCATATCCGGCAGTCATGTCAACTATGATGTCAATATTCGGCAATGGAAAGTCATCCTTAGGGCATGCTTTACAGAGATCCCTAAAATTCGTACAGATTCTGATGCCCCTAGTTACTTTTCTAACTGTCACCAAATTTGAAATCCAGTCTGCATAATCAAAGGGTCTGATAAAGCCCACATCTAATAATTTTTTGAGTTCTATTTTTACTAAGAGAGCCACCTGGGGATGCATCTTTCTGATTTTTTGTTTGACGGGCTTGGCATTTGATTTTAATGGCAAGTGATGAAGGACTAATTCTAGATCAAGGTTGGGCATATCTGCATAGGACCATGCAAAACTGATCTTCTTCTCAAGAAAGAAATTCGCAAAATCTATCTTTTCCTATTTTGATAGAGAAGCAGCGAAATGAATGACCTTAGGGTTGTCAGCTGTACCCAAATTTATCTCTTCGGTCATTTCCACAAGCAATATTGATTTATCCTGACTTGATAGGGGTATGTCCAATCCTCCACCTTTGGGCACCTCAGAGAGGTTTTCACCCGTAGGTACATCTTTTATTTTTACTTTTCTGTGGTCAGAGAGTGCCTTACGGTTTTCACTCAAAGTCTCATTCTTTTGATTTTTTAGTTTTTCTTTTTCTTTTTCATTTTTATGACTAGAAGATGGAGTTGACTCCCCAAAATATGTTGTGGAATCTAGATCAATAGTAAATCCTGCTTTATGATCACCTTGTGGTATGCCTTCTCAAAGTCCAAGAAATTCGGCAATTGCTTCGTCATTTTGAAAACAATCTAATGTGAGTGGTTCTTGTTGGTCATGTTGGATAAGCTGAGGATAGACAAGGGGCATATCATCATCAGTTTTAAGGAGAAAGAGAGTCGAGATGGTAAAGATGTAAACGTTTGTGGTATCACTATCTGAACTGCTCGTATTTGATTCAGAGCTTGGGTCCCAGAATGACTCTATCCAAGCGTTAGGACATGTTTTAGGAGGGCAAGTTATTTCATGTTTATCTTCCATGGGAAAATCATCAAGGTCCAGGAAAACGTTTTCAAGGGCATAGGAGCTAGAAGAAAAGGAACTCCACTCCCATTCATTGGAATCAATTTTAGGTTGGGTATCCTCAGGTGTTGTTTCATCATCAGAATCACACCCCTTTCCACACATGGTCACTTTGGTAGACGTGGGTCCAATTTGCAATGGTAAAAAACCTAATCCTAAAGTTGGATGTTGCATCTTACATATAATAGGTTCTAGTCTTCCTTTCTTGTCAGGGCTCAAACCACTGCAGCCATCATATCCCTTTTTCTGCAGCATAGTAAACCCTTTGCCATACCGCTCCACTGGCAACCTGACAAGTGGTGTCTCAGTTGGATCCTTATAAAGCCAGTCTATGACATCATCATCCAAATTTTCCTTGTCAAGTTCACCCCATCTTGTAAATGTAGTGGGGGGCTGATATTGAATGACTATCTTAGGTTCCTTTTGCAACAAATGTGGTTTGCCATGTGATTTTGGAGATATTGGTAAATTCCCAATTAGGAATGTTTGGGCCATTGAATACTCTCCGCATCCTTGGTCCTGTATCTTCAATTTTCCTTTGACAGCATCTAACAATTCATTAGGATCCACATAATTATGTGAGTGAGCCTCTCTATTGACTAGGACTTGTTGCTGCGGGGAATCCTTTAGATTAGCACAAAATTGAAATGGATTACGATCTCCTGGAACTGTTTTCTCAGTCCCATTGTAAGTATATTTTAAACACTGATGATAAGTAGATGGAACTACTTTCATTATGTGGATCCACAGATGGCCAAGAATCATATTGTAAGGGAGATCGAGGTCTAGGACCTGCAGGAAAGTGTTTTCTGTCACTGGACCAACTCTGATAGGCAATGAAATTATCCCTTTAGATGGGTGCTCAACATCATCATATGCTTTAATTGTAATTCTTTTAGAAGAATCAATGTCATTTTCTCTGTAACCAAGACCAATGACTACCCTCAAGGTGGAGATGTTAAGACCTGCTCCACCATCTATCAAGACTTGTCTGATTTTGCAATTATGGACAAAGACTTCTAAATGTAAAGGATCATTATGAGGGAGCTTATCAGGTGAAATATCGTTATCAAAAAAGGCAACGTGTTGGGAAATGGCGAGATGTCTAATTTGGGCTTGAAACTGGTCAACATCAATGTCTGTCGGTACGGTGGACTTAGTTAAAGCTTTATCAAGTACTGCGTGGTGCATAGGGGACATTTTCAACAATTCAAGAATTGATATTTGTGCAGGTGTCTTCCCCAGATGATCTAGGAAATTATACTGACTTGTAGGAGTTGATTTGGGATGAATTGGAGGAGCTCCTTTCAGGACTATTTTGGATCGACAAGTGGTGACTGCATAAGAAGGATCTTTTCCCTTTATTCTTATGGTGGAAACATACTCATTTGACACTTGAAAACAATTGATGACATTGTTATAACCATTATTTGCATAATTAAGATTCATTGTTTGGGTAGAGTTTGAAGAAGATGTGTTATCCTTGTCATGATCAAGTAAAGGATTTTTGAAAATTATATGATCACTGTTAGAGATCGCGTTGGGCGGGTCTACCTCAATTACTCCTTGATCTAACAAGTCTTGAATCATATGTTTCAATTGAAAACACGATGTGGTTTTATGTCCTTTAGACCAATGGTATTCACAATATGCATTATCATTCCACCAATGCGGCTTTACCAATGGTTCTTCCTTGACATCTGGTAACTTGATAAACTTTCCTTGTATTAATTGTTTCATTACTGACTCAATAGGCTCTCCCAATGGCATAAACTTTTGAGGAGGCCCATCCCTTGATCAAAACGGTTTTCGTTGTTGGTTTTGTTGCTGACCTTGTTGTTGATTATATTGTTGAGTATATTGTTGGTATTGCGGCTGTTGAGTAACATTGCTTGCTGGTGTTTGATTTTGTTCCATAGCTGACATATTAGGAGCACTCAATTTCTTTATTGTGAACATGGGTTGATTTGCATTCACCACTCTTGCATCGACAACTCCATCATTAGTGACATTCTTGTTTTTGTACCAAAATCTATTTTTGTCCCCTGAATTGTTTGTGTTGTCACTGTCTTTGTTGAGCTTAATAAGTCCCTTAGCTACAAGAGCATTTTCAATGTTCATCCCTTTCTTAATGAGCTTCTCAATGGTACTAGGACTTTTCAGTTTAAGCTCGTACATCATTTTTGGGACCAAATTTTGAATAAATAAGTTCACTTGTTGTTCTTCAAGTATATCTAGGGAAGAATGACTATACAAACTTCATCATCTTTGCAAGAAAGTCACTAATGGCTCACCTTGCTTTTGCTTGGTGTTACATAAATCTAACATGGTCACTTCACTGTCAATGTTGAATGTGAATTGGGATATAAACTTTTGAGCCAATTCCGGCCATGTCTTTATGTTCCCTGGCAAATGTGAATACCAATCCATGGCTTGTCCTATGAGACTTCATGCGAATAAGTGCATCAAATATGTTTCCTCATAGCTCACTTCAGTGCATGCTGCGAAAAATGCTTGAATATGGTCTTTTGGATTGTGGTTCCCTTTATATTTCTCAAAGTTAGGTGCCTCAAAATGCTTAGGAAAGGGAGGCATGTACAAGCTCTTGTCAAATGGATTAGGACATAAATCTTGATCTGTGTATAATTTCTTTGTCCCTTTGGTTTCCAATGCATCGACTTGTCGTTGCAACTTCTCAAGTTGTGCAAATGTGTTAGGTAGCGAAGATTTTGGAAGTTCATCATTCACTCTTGGGTGTACTCTTTGTCGATACTTCCTACTCTCCATTGGCTGTGTTGTTCACCAAAAGTGATAACCCAAGACACTTATAAATCTATCTATGAGATAGCCAATCTCAATCAATGAAACACCTCAGGGCTTGGACAACATAACATAGGATCCTAATGATCCTCCTGCACTTCAGGTTCTGCTAGACCTAGGGGGGACACCCTTTTGATGCATTAAATACAACAATTACAGACACATAACTACATCAACACTAAGCAGATAAATCATTTCACAAGCTCAATAGGTTAAGAAACATTACAAATTGGCTAGATCTGTACAAACAATAGGATGAAACAGAGCTTGGAAAGAATGGAACACAAACACCCCTAAACATGAAGGGAAATTAGATTTGTCGTTTAAAATATATATCTGAAAACATCCCCAAACTTGCAAGACCAGTGCCTTGTTCATTGGGCAACAGAGTCACAGACAGAACTGCAAATATGACTCATAGATGCAAGCTTATTTTCCTTAAACAAAATATTCATGCACCAATACCTTATATTAGTGCACTATTTGATTCATTCACAAATTTATCAGATCTGGATACACATTTCATCATTCATGACTGACTACAGAATTTAAAACCTTCCTTGAAGGATACCTATAAACAGTCACACAATTTCCTTAAAATTGACAAATCTTCATCCTCCTTTAGGATTCAATTTATGATAATGAAATGCATACTTAGAGACAATACTGTGAGGAATTTACTCATGCCTGACACAAGCATGACCTGCAACTAAAACCACATTTATAACAATACACTGCAATCTCTGTACCCTGAAACCAAACAGAAGCATTCACAAATCTGGTTCATGATATTCAGAAAGTGGAAGCCATAAAATCTGGAGCAGTTTCCAAATTTCAGGAACCCTTACAACTGATAAGAATTCGGAATAAAAGGGAGAGGAGTCACTTGGCAATTCAGTTGCAGATTATTTTTGTTGTTCACCAAAAGTGATAACCCAAGACACCTATAAATCTATCTATGAGATAGCCAATCTCAATCAATGAAACACCTCAGGGCTTGGACAACATAACATAGGATCCTAATGATCCTCCTGCACTTCAGGTTCTACTAGACCTAGGGGGGGACACCCTTTTGATGCATTAAATACAACAATTATAGACACATAACTGCATCAACACTAAGCAGATAAATCATTTCACAAGCTCAACAAGTTAAGAAACATTACAAATTGGCTAGATCTGTACAAACAATAGGATGAAACAGAGCTTGGAAAGAATGGAACACAAACACCCCTAAACATGAAGGGAAATTAGATTTGTCGTTTAAAATATATATCTGAAAACATCCCCAAACTTGCAAGACCAGTGCCTTGTTCATTGGGCAACAGAGTCACAGACAGAACTGCAAATATGACTCATAGATGCAAGCTTATTTTCCTTAAACAAAATATTCATGCACCAATACCTTATATTAGTGCACTATTTGATTCATTCACAAATTTATCAGATCTGGATACACATTTCATCATTCATGACTGACTACAGAATTTAAAACCTTCCTTGAAGGATACTTATAAACAGTCACACAGTTTCCTTAAAATTGACAAATCTTCATCCTCCTTGAGGATTCAATTTATGATAATGAAATGCATACTTAGAAACAATACTGTGAGGAATTTACTCATGCCTGACACAAGCATGACCTGCAACTAAAACCACATTTACAACAATACACTGCAATCTCTGTACCCTGAAACCAAACAGAAGCATTCACAAATCTGGTTCATGATATTCAGAAAGTGGAAGCCATCAAATCTGGAGCATTTTCCAAATTTTAGGAACCCTTACAACTGAGAAGAATTCGGAATAAAAGGGAGAGGGAACCAAATCAAATCTGCAACTGAATTGCCAAGTGTCTCCTCTCTAACTGAATTTTGTTCCCATGGAAACTACTTCTAAAATATCCCACATTTGTCAAAATTAACCTCATAATCGGATTCCTCACTCCAAGAGCTTTCCGAAAACATATAACACTTTATACTTTGGCAAAAAATTGAGCCCTGGGCGAATTAATCCTCAACATGGACCCATCATTTAAATTTTTCGAATATCTCTATAGTTTAAACTATATCATTTAATCATTTTAAATTTGATTTTTGCCTCCATTTGTGCTCTGACGCCTTGCCACGTGGTGGGATCTGATTGGTCGATGGGGTTGACTGGACGCCACCTGGGATGACACCTCATCTTTTGCCACTTGTCGGCCACGTCACCGCCACTGGGCTGCTTACTTGTATGCCACGTCATCGCCACTGGACTGCCACCCGTGCGCCAACTGTGTGCCACCTCACCGGGACCTGCCTGCTAGACTGCCACCTATCACGACACGTGGACGGCTCTCGTTCACTTTCGCTATTTCGTGGGGTTTAAACGACGTTCATCTTCCCTTCGCAAAATAGTGCGCACTGTTGATCTCTCTCGAACTTGCTCGCTCGTTAACCCAGCCTTCGTCTGCAAAATTTTGCCTATTTGCCTTAGGAAACGTGCCTGCGTGGGGTCCACTTGGTCTTCGTCGACTCACCTCCTCCGTCGCCTCGGGAAGCGTGCTCGCGCATGGGCCCACCTTGGGCGCCCATAGGCACCTTGTGTCAAAAGCCTTTATGGCCTTGACATATTACTACTGTGCGTTTTTGGTTATAAATACCAGAAAATACCACTTCCTAGCTAATGTGGGATTAAAACATTAAGCCTGGGACTGTGTATTTTGAAGATTTCTGAGACTTTAATGGCGTTTTTGGACATTTGCATGAGGTTCGATGGTCTTTCCAACCACGCCACGCTGCAAGGGAGGATGCTAGAGGTTTCATTGGCATTTCCATTTGCCAATTCCATGTCAATCTGGAGTTTTGGAAAGTTGTTTGCTGCACATTGCATTTGTTTTAAAAGACTCCAGCTGCTGGCAAATCTACATTTGAACTTTGCTTTAAAAAAAAAGCACATTGCCTTCTAATGATCACACAGGGAAGACTTTATTGGCATTTGTTTGAATGGTTTCCTTTTAAACTTGTTTGTTCAACACCACATGAACTGCCAATTTCATTTTGTTTGAAGTTTCTGAGCCCTCCAAACCCCATCTTCAACACTGCAAAAGGAGATTTAATTTTACACCTGCCAAATGCATTTGTCTGAAAGTTTATTGCTGTTGTAGCTGCCATCAAAGGGAGTTTCAATGCACTTGGTTGTTTTCATTTCATGCCAAAGGCTTTTCAAACTTCTCTTTTCTCACCACTCCTTGTATTTGGCTGCAATCGGTCATAACCATTTGGCAATGGAGTTGTAAAGGCCATTATAGATGGAGAATAATGAAAGACACCAGCCATAGACTCTTTTTTTTTTTTTTTTTGCCATCCAAACAATACATATTCAGCAAAGAGGGAAGATGCTGGGGTTTTCATTTGGTTTGCATATTTCATAAAACTCATCTCCCAACCACCAAGTTCCAGCAGGGAAGGAAAATATGGCATTGATTTTACATTATCCTCTGGTGGGAAACACATAAGTATTTGACTCCAACAATGGACATCAACATTACTCTAGAAATGCTCATAAAGCCAAGTCGCCAATAAAATAATAAGGCACAGGCATGAGCCAGGTCGGGCCCCAAAGTGGGTCCGACTAAAAAAAGTTTCGCTTTTAAACAACTGACCTCTGGAATACCTTAGGAACCTCAAACACACCTCTGGAAATGATCGACATCGTTTTCAGATCATAAAATTGCATTTTACATCCTTCAGGCAATTACGCCACAATTTTCGCATTTAATCGCGAAGGCGTAATTTTCAAACCTGTCAAAACACCTTTCTGGAGCTCGCTATCTGACAGGCGTGTACTTTGATATACAAGGATGACATCTACCAAACAGTTTCTCAAGATGAGTCCCGAGTGAAGAGATATTAATTTCCAAAAACGGCCAACTGGCTTTGTCGACACTGCGGACCTGATGAAGTCAATGTTCTGGCAACACATGATGCCTTTCTCAAAAATATCAAACGACCTTCGTAGGCTCTCAAATTCGGAACATAGGTACCTTAAAGTACATATTAAATCTTTGAATTCTCAGTTCGATCACCAAACTGACAGGATGCAAACGGCGCGCTCACCAAAACGGCTACATTAACTGATCTAACACTGGAAGTGCGGATAACTGAATTTGATGGCAAAATGAGTCCTTTTGAAAACCGATCAAACGGATTGATAAAAGCTTGAAATTTGAAATGTAGCTCAACATTTATACCATCATTAGCCCGGAACAAACATTCTGACATGACATTCACCGGGACATTTTTACACTTGTGCAAATGTCACAAACTACAAATGGATTTGGCTATGAAAACGGAGCAAACGGATTCGTCAAGACTTGAAATTTTGCAAGGTAACTCACTTTTATGCATACAATTTAATCCATTTTGAATTTCTCCATGACGATCAACAGGGCAAAAGATGTAATCGCTCAAAGAAGGCTACTCCATAAAATCTGCATTTTGTGCCTAAAATGCACTTCCAGCTCACCCCTCAAAATGGGTACCTCATAAATTTATCCAAAATGAATTCTGAAAGTTGCACATCACTGAATAGGCCAAATGAAAGGCGTGGGACATGAATCCCGAGCCTTACCCTCTGAAAATCAACTGGCTCCATTTTGCCCCCTTGCTAACTAGGCATTCAAACTGACTTATTTAGGTGCTTTTCTGACATGCAGAGCAAAATTTTGAAATGGGCCTCTAAAATTTGACTCAATTTTAATCAGTCCCAACAGGCTGTTGACGCTCTGAAATTGCTTTCTTTGGTGTCTCTGGCATATAAAGGTCTTGATACAGCTCTTGTTGATGTGGTTGTGCTATGTCTTTACATTAACCCTTTTGCTGTGCTTCTTGTGGTGGGATCATCATTTGTAGCCTTGGTTGATATTACAGTTGAGGGTGTTGTTGATATTGCATGGACATCAATTGTGGTTGTGATGTATGATAATTTGTTCTTCCTGGCCCATATTGAGGCACATGTTGTTGTTGATGCATCGGAATTTGCTGACTTTGTGCCAATTGTTGTTGTCCTGATGTAAATCCCATCATTTGCAAAAAACTTTCTTTGTAAGGTTTCTTTTGTTTCTCTTTTAGATGGGGTATGGCACTTGCATTGACTTGATGTGTTGTTTGTCCAATCCACTGTGGTGGTTGCAAGTTTGAATTAACTTGTAATGGAGCAGAAGACACTGCGACATGTTGTTGAATGCGATATTGTTGTTGTTGTGCATTGTTTGTTTGCACATTCGATTGTGACTTTTGTGTATTACTCAATTGTTGCAACATTTGTTGTTGGTGCAAACCACTATTTGTGGCTCTTTGTGTTGCCATTATCGAAGGATCTCTCACAATATTTTGCATAACAAGTACTTGAGTATTTGGCAAATATATTGAACTTAATGGGACATAGGAACTTTGTTGCATTGTGGAATTGTTTTGGACAGTGGTAAGATCAGGCATTCCAGTTGTAAAGGTTTCTTGCATCGTAAAAGTGGATCCACTTTTAGGTATTTGAGGAATCATTTCTTGTTGAGAGACAGCTGTCAATATTTGTGTGGCCATCTTTTGATCTTGTATTAAAGGTGTTGTATTAAATAATGGATTGTTTATTGTTTCGAATGGTGACTTTTGAGGAATAGTCGCTATCAACGTTTTTGAAGCACGTTTACTCATCAAGGTGTGTTGAATTTCTTGTTGCACATTTTCTTCATTTGGATGTGGAGAGAAACTTAACAGCTCACTGCCTTGTTGTTTTTGCACATTAATTTGCTCACTTGAGGAGGTCACATTACTCATCATGTCAAGATATTTTTGTGGGTACATCTTAAAGACCTTGTTCAAGAATTTATCCATCTTTTTTGTCAACTTTGGATCTTTAAGGAACATATCAACATCATCAGAAGCATCAGAATCTGATGAAGAATCGGGTAAAACATTTGGATTTATTTCTTGTTGAATACCTTGATCTGAACCAAATCCTTGTGAAAGAGTTTGTTCCTCATGTAATATTTGAGTTTGAACGTCATGCTGCAGGTTCGGTTGATTCCAATCAAAAGGTGCATTTTATCTTGGTGTTGGTGGAACACTCCCATATCCCGGTTTCATGGGTACAAACACTGGTTCATATAATGGAGGTGGTCCAATTTCAACCATTCCATATTGTGGTAATGATGTGTTTGATGAACCTTCAGTTTGTAATGTTTGAGTAGGTTGAAACTGTGAGTTTGATATGTTGTCAATGGGTTGATATATTGGTTCACCCATCTTAGATTTTGACCTTGTTTCGACAGGCATGTCACTATGCAAATGCAATATTTTTGGAATTTTTCAAGGATGATGTATGATATGCAACTAAATGCAAACTAAATAGATGAAAATGCAATCTATGGCAAGAATGCAACCTATGTTTTTGTTGTTTTTCAAGATTT
The DNA here is from genome assembly GCF_030272615.1 of Cryptomeria japonica. Classification (NCBI taxonomy): domain Eukaryota; kingdom Viridiplantae; phylum Streptophyta; class Pinopsida; order Cupressales; family Cupressaceae; genus Cryptomeria; species Cryptomeria japonica. The sequence continues at coordinate 625,032,009 of NC_081412.1, forward strand.
GGACAAACTTTTGGAATGCAAACCTAAAGACTCAACCTTGGGAAGTTGAAAGGAAGCCAAGATCTTAAAGGACAAAGGACCAAATGACAATAGGACAAATTGAAAATGTCTCACCTATATGCTTGGATACTAAGCTAGGTTTGACAAAAATGATATTAATGAAAGGACAAATTTTAGACAAGGTCAAGACTCCCTAACAACAACTTAAGGTATCATCCAAAGTTTTGATTTTTTTAAGTTTGACAAACCAAATTTTTGAGACTAAATGCAAGAAGGCAATGATTATGACAATGACTTAGGATATAACATGAAAATGATCTAAGGATATGATATGACAAGATGAAACCAAGACAAGATTAAAATACAATGATAAGGATATGCAAAGACTAATGACTTGGAATATGCAAAATGCAACCTAGGCTAGACCTAATTTTAGCATGACAAGGATAATGCATGAATGTCACCTAAATGGAAATCTAGCTTGGATGTGATAATGAAATGCAAACTTAGGGAAATGATTTTAAACATAAGTGCAAAATGAGGAAGCTTGCAATGAAAAAGGACTAAATTGAAGGGAGATGACAATATGTCCTAGGACATAAGTTGGACTATGCAAAACCTAGCCTAAAGTGACATGAATTTTGAAACAAAGATATTCAATGTTTCGACAAGCCATGTTCAAATGTTGGATGAATACTTGGACAAATTTGGAATTTTGTTTGGATTTTGTTTTGAATTGAAGGTTGTTGATTTTGAAAACCCAAGTTGATTATGAGCACTTTTGAAAGTTTGTTTTTTTAATTTAACTTTTGAAAATCACGGAAGACAAAATGTTTGTTTGACTTTGACTCAAGACAATCAAGCACATTCACAACAAATCCTATAGCTGGCAAGGGCAATATCTGTTGAATCCTCTAACCATAAAATACAACACTTAGCTGGATAGCTAGACGCTTGGTAGCACTGGCTCCCCCTTATAGTGCACTCACTTCTCGGGCATACCAAGCTTCGAGTTCAAGGGGCATCACTTCCCAAGAACTTGCTATCTCTAACTAAGGATTACATGAGAGGTGTCTTTGGCATGCGCATATCACAACGCCTGAGCCAATAGATAGAAGGATTTTGGAATCTAAAAACAAGAGATTCTAGTAAGGGCATCCATTCGGGTGGGTATTGATCTAGCAAATAAATCGTCGCAATACCATTCTAGCACCCATTGTCTAAAAATTTCGTTGCATCCACAATTATTTAGAGTGGTTCGAAAGAGCTTGGTTTTAGCCCATCACCACTTTGGGTCGTTCCCTCTCACCAATGCCTGTGCGAAGTGCCAGGCAAATCGGGAGGCAGGCCCAAATCTAAGGCTTAAAACATACAATCAAATTGAAAACAAACAAAGCATGCATGGTGTTCAGTATCCTTTAAGAAATGAAATGTGCAACTACTTTAAAAATTTGCAAGCAAGATGTTTTAATGTGAGTCTTTGACCGCGTCCTACATAAGATTCGTTAATAGTTGCATTTTTGTCTTTGTCATATGTAATGCCAAGATGTTGCACAGAGAATTAGTACCAAGGAAAAATCCTAATGCAAGAAACAAATTGCAAATAAACAAACTTGCAAGAAAAACAACTAATTTTTACCCCTATTTCTGGCCTTACACAGGCCCAAATCTCATCAACACAGGTGCAGATCTCCTTAACACAAGCTCAGATCACTCCTACACAGGCGCAGATCCCTTCTACACAGGTGCAGAATGCCTCAACATAGGCGCAGAAGTGTCCAGAAAGCTCTGAGTTGCCTTGTTTCCTAAGTTTTTCACCTACAAACAGCTCAAAAAGCACTCAAAACATGGTTAAATGGTTAGTTCACATCGGGTTCACCAAAATGTAGACTAGGAAATTGAGGATGCATCAAAGCAATAACAATAGGACAATAATCTAATCAATGAAAATATGAAGAGGAGATATTCAAAATGAAATCAAAGAAAACCAAAATGTAGATATCTCCTTCATGTGGCTCAATTGTTCTTCTTTCACCTTCCAATTTGATGTTGTTCTCACCTACAAAGTGCATTTGCAAGTGGAAAGCAAGTTGTTGATGAAATTTGTAGCATAAGGTTACTCAAAAATGTGATTGATTCGATTCTGAAAATGTGATTAATTGATTCGATTCGAAAATGCGATTGATTGATTCGATTCAAAAATGTGATTGATTGGAGAAACTCATCCAATTTATAGACAAATTGGAGAGAGGAAAATATTAGCATGAAATTGATATTTTAGGCAATTGATTTCAAAAATAGCAAAATTGAGTTGAAGAAAGAAGGTTATGACACCTTCTATGTCATGAATTATGACATATTGCCAATGCAAAGGTTAGAGGACTAAAAGCTTATGACATCTTGCTATGCCAACGGTATGACTAATGAGAAATTCATGCTTCCACTGAAGCACAAAAATAGGGAGAGACTAGAGAGGAATTGATTAGGTGGAAATTGAATTTAGCAAATTAGAAAATGAGGTGGAAATTAGGAATTAGGAAAATTAGAAATGATGAAATAGAAATTAGGTGAATTAATTAATAGGTTTTCATCCATTAATTAATTCACGAAGGAGACCTAGGACTAAATAAATAGATTTATTTAACCCACAAAGAATAAGAAAAGGATTAAATGAAGAAATCATAAAACCCTAGAAACAAGAGGACAAGGAATTAGGTCACGACAACAAGAAATTAATGTAGGTTCGATCATGATTCTGACTGACAAAGGACCAATGTTGATAAATGATTAAAATTGGTTGACAAAAATCAATGACAAATTGACCATGATTGACAAGGAGATCAAATTGATAAGCGCCAATTGACGAGGAACAATGACTAATCGATCCAAACTGACATGATTGAAGAGGACAATGATCGATGATGAATCGATCGCAAGATGACAAGATTGATAGGTTGATAATTGCAAATGATTGCTAACAAGCTAAAGATGATTGAAAGATTGACATGAGGACAAAACCCTAATTCTATCATCGATTAGGATTGATGATGTCCAAAATGATGATAAATGAGCACGCACCATGATGCGACAGGATAAGATCGACCAAAATCATGACTGAAGATTGTTATCGACAAGACCTAATTTGAAAGCGATAAAAATGAGGAATGCAAAAGAGACTCGATGCTCGGAAATGATAAAGACCAAGTGTGCAACATAGAAGAAATGTTAATGCGATGCAAGAACCCTAAAATAAGGCAATACGCAAATGTTAAAGTATGACTCCACAAGCGTTGACCATTTTTAGATGTCTACAGTCATGACAAAATCTTTGTAGAATGAGATATTTGACATTGATACCCAAGTAATTTTTTGCAAGTTCATTTAATATTTTCTATTAAATTTTATTTTGATATGTTAGAATAACTAAATTAGTAAAAAAATTGTCATAAAAATCTATGATCAGAGTATTTTCACTACATGTGATGCTCCCCCAACTCTATTTTACACGACACCATCGATTCAATGGGTGTGTATCTAGTAAATAATTCAATTATGTTACATCTGAATAGTCATAATTATAGGAATGGTTTTCTTATAATTCACTTTTGATATCATATAGTTTGGTGCTAGACGTTTGACATCGACAGCTTGCAGTGATGTTCATCACGACACTTACACTGAGGTAACCTTTATTTATTAATGATGTTGAAAAATAATTTTAGGTAGTTTTGGTAATTGAATAAAAATTATTGTTTCATTTTTGGTTTTTGACGTCAAATACTCCTCTTATTATTCATGCTACATTAGAGTGCGTTGTTGCTACTCTAGTAGCATGTTTTGAAGCTTTGATAGAGGTATGAGATAGATTAGTAAACTTCACTTGTTATTTTAGTGGTCTATTATTAAAAAATTTAATGATACTCTTATGTAGTTTAATTACTATCTTAATGCTTCTTGCAGTGTCTTGTCGCTCTTGATCATGAACGTGCCCCCATTATCTGTCCACTTAATTAAATGAATACTTAGTATTTATTTGATTATTTAACCATCAATTAATAATTAATTAAATTAATATTTAATTAATTCATCTTAACCCTATTCTCCTATTAATTAAATAAATTATTCAATTTATTTGATTTAATTCACTTAACCAAATTCAGACCATTAATTAAATAAATAAATCATATTTATTTAATTAAATCTTCTCTCACATTTAAATAAATTAATATTTATTTAAATCCCCCAAAATCCCACCTCTCACATTTAAATAAATTAATATTTATTTAAATCCCCCAAAATCCCACCTCTCACATTTAAATAAATAAATCATTTATTTAAATCACCTTTATCCTCCACCCACTTGTATTTTCCTACAAAAGCAAGTTGCACAATTATTTTAAATAAATAATTTATTTAAATCACCTTTATCCTCCACCCACTTGTATTTTCCTACAAAAGCAAGTTGCACAACTATTTTAAATAAATTATTTATTTAAAATCCTATTTATCCTCACCCAATTGAAACCTTTAATGGTTTCCCTTAAAGTATTCAAACTTGATGGCTTTAAAGTCTTCAAACTTGATGGCTTCCTTCTATAGTCTTCTTAAGACTTTAATGGTTTTCCTTAAAGTCTTCAAGCCTTTAATGGTTCCCCTCAAAGTCTTCAAGCATTTTAATGCTTTATCTTCATTTTTCTCATTTAAATAAATTAATATTTATTTGAATATTTATCCAAATACAACTTGCACACATTTATTGAAATAAATGAATTTTTATTTTAATAAAATCCTATTTTCCCTCACCCACCAAATCCACTTGCAAAATCTAATCTCCTTCTAGATTCTTCTAACCCCTTCCTAATTAGCCTAATCCATCCCCTAATTATTGTCACATTCCTAAGCAAAATGGAGTCACTTCTCAAAGCCTAAAAGTCTTTGATAACCATTAAAGACTTTCAACCTTCAACCACTAAATGTCTCAAAGTCTTGGATAACCTTTGAAAGCTTCCAACCTTCAACCACTAAATGGCTCAAAGTCTTTGATAACCATTGAAGGCTTTCAACCTTCAACCACTTAATCCCCAAAGTCTCCAATAACCATTAATGGTTACCTCAAACCCTCCCACATGGTTAAAACATTTGTTTTGACTCAACCTCTACCCAACCCAAGGGTCTCATCAAGCCTTTAATGCTTTGACCATGATTATCTCTTAATCATTTGCACAAAGGTTTATCCTTGCATTAACTCCTAATCCAGTGGGTAATTCTAATTTAGGCTTGACCCTTACCTTCTAGATAACCATGAGGTCTTCTCAGGCCTTTAATGCCGACAACCTCTTCTCTCAACCCAATCCTATGTTGACACTTGTCACCATTTTATTGGTGCCAATTGTGCACATGGATCCCCAACTTTCAAACTTGGCCCTTGATTAAACCATTCAATCTTAACCCTTCATTTCCCCATTTTTTCTATAAATAGAACCCTTCTCCTCAAGCAAAAAGAAGCATTTTAGAGTATTGTTGTTATACTGGCATTAGCATAAAGCTTTTTCATAGCATCACTATCTACTCTTGCATAGTATTTGCTTATCATATTCAACCATCTTGAATCTCCATATGGCATCCATGGCTAGTGCTAAAAGCTGAGAGCTACACTCATTTGGGACTTGGAGAGGAGAGGAACAAGGGAGGAGCAACTATGAGCATCTTGATTAGCTATTTCATTCTATGTTTATATGCTTTCTATTTCATGCTTAATATCTCTCTTGATATGCCTGTTTAGGATAATCTTTTGTTGCTAACACTAACGTTTGTTTCTTGTGCTCTTGTGTGTGTTGCCATCAAACAGATTTTCTAATCCTTTTTGCAGAGCATCATTTGGTGAACCCAACGTGAATCCAAACACCAAAAAGATCAACTTTTTTTTTTAACCAATAACATGTTTGAATGTTGAAAATGTCACACAGGTTGCGTTTTTGACACTGTTTTGGTGCGTTTGACATTATTTTGGCGCTATTCACTCTGTTTCAGTGCTTTTCCCTTCTCTGTCTTTCCCTTTCTTTTAGTGCGTTTGTGTTAAATAGTGCCCCTGTTCAAACGCAGACTAGCGCTATTGTAACAAAACGTTGTACAAATCACCTTGTAACCAAAAAAAAAAAAATTAGGCTTGTAGAAGCCCACCAAATAGGCGGATTTTACTAACTATTTTTCTCTTTTGTGCAAATTTAAATTAGATTAAAAAGTAGATTTATATTTTTTACTAACTTGTTTTTTGAAGTTGGTTTTAAAAATGAATTCACTTTTTATTTTGGTTTAAAATTAACTTCACATTTCAAATTTGGGCTTTTAAAAAAAAGAATCACACATTTGTTTGGGGCTCTTAAAAAAAATTTCATTGTTCCAAGGTAAAAAGAACCACAAACTTATACAAAAACAACTCTTTTTTTTTTTTTTTTTTTTTTTTTTTACTAACTTGTTTTTTGAAGTTGGTTTTAAAAATGAATTCACTTTTTATTTTGGTTTAAAATTAACTTCACATTTCAAATTTGGGCTTTTAAAAAAAAGAATCATACATTTGTTTGGGGCTCTTAAAAAGAATTTCATTGTTCCAAGGTAAAAAGAACCACAAATTTATACAAAAACAACTTCTTTTTTTTTTTTTTTTTTTTTTTTTTGCAAGTTAAGAAACAAACTTCGTTTTGGTGCTTAAAATCAACAAGGCAAATTTTATTTCTTGCATCAAGATAAAACTCACAATCCACACTTCCATTTTTGGTGCAAATAAAATTCACAATCAACTTGTCTCATTTTCAAAGCAATTTTACTTCATGCAAACGTGTTTTTCATTAAGTTGACCAGGATTTTCAAATTCTAGTTTACTTAAACAATTGCCTTTGAAAATTAAAAAGAACACCATGATTGTTGGAGCAACATCTCCAAATAGTTAGATCACATTGCAATGATAGATTAAAAAGAACAAGTGTTTTTCGTGCTTGGCACACTTGTGCAAAGAGTTGGTTGAGTGGTCCTACTTCTAACACACACTATCCTCTCCCTTGGCTTTCGTAGTCTTAGGTGCAAGAGAAAAGTGTTAGTAACGCTCAAATTTTATCTTTTTAAGAGAGGCCTGCCAAGGGATCGATACTCTTGGGAACGACCTCGAGCGATAAATCCTTCGAGCCGCTATAGAAATCAGGTGAGAGCAAAAGCTGTAGCCTTGGGTATAGCTGTTCCTACAGTGTAACTGGCCGAAAGAACAAATGGGCCCCACCACCAGTTACAAGGCTCTTAAGTGAGTCACTACAGAATGAACTTATGTCCAAAAATATCGAACATGACTAAACACCTTTAAGTAGTAGCCCACCCGTTCTATTGATTGAGGATATTTGAGATATAATTTAGTGCAAGAGCATAGATGGTTTTGCTCCCAAGATACTCACCATACATATTTCCTTGAGTAGAAACATAGCTTTTTGAAAAGTCACTTGTGGCTTGATAAAAGTGGTGACTCCCCCATCATAGGGATCATCTATTTGTTATGCTCGTGCAAGACTTAGTATATCACATCCTTACCTGCCACGGTGGGATTCATAAGGTATGTAGTACCAAAGTCGAAGAAATATCAAGATGTGGGCTAAATTTATCAGAACTGACCATTTGACCTTAGGGATAAAAAGTGTTTGAAGTGTGTTCGTTTTACAGACCTAGTGCAAATTGAGCCGACTTCAGGCTTTGGAAATACATCTTAAAATACATCTAAAAGAAGGGTCAGAAACAAGTCCAAGGATTGGGTTAATCTAGACCCATACTCATTTGTGCCTTTGAGGCTACAATTTTGTGTTTGTGTGCTTGCTTTGTTTTCTTGTCAAAGAAAAATCAGAAAATCAATCCCAAAAATAAAGTATTCATCCAACATCTGTCAACACAACCACAAATACCAAAAACAAAGTGCAAACAACACAGAGTTACAACTTTTATGACCATTCTTCACATCTTGCGAAAGAAGAAGTGTCATCAGAATATCAACTTGAAAAGGAGACCATTGAGCTCAAAGGCTTTAATCAAAAGGAGGAAATTCTTCTATCTCAATAGACAAATCTTTGTCTCACATAGAGTCTTTCTACATCGCATGCGTCTATACCTTCAAGGTAAAACAAACGAGTTTGATTCAGAATCATTGAACAGCAGAGCTTTTATGCAATATAGAGCTCTGAGTTATCACAAAAATCAAGGAGGAAAGATTAATCCCAACTTCTTCCCAAACATCTGTATCACCTACAACACAGCTCGAGAAGTGCCACCAACGCCCGAAAGGGAAGAGATAGAGTTTGTCCCATTTGTAACACAAAGTTTTTATTGAAGTTGAAAACATTTTCATCCATCATCCCACTCATACATCATCACTTCATCATCAATCCATCCCAACTCTCAAAACATTAAGAGGTTCTTGTCCCATGATTCCTTTTTAGATATTGCTTGAAATCAAACACATCACATCACTTTTAGATTGTTTCTACATCTAGGATAAGCTCATCCTAAGAGACACATCTATGCAGGTTAAAACTAGTTCATGAGTGAATCCTCTCATTACTAGGTAGTCAAAATCTGTAACACATCTCAGATTTCTCTACACCTTATCACATCCAAAATCATCAAAACAAACAAGCAATTCAAAGAAAGAATTCTGGTTACATTTACCTTTAGAGTGCTAGAGATCTACAATCCACCAACCATCAATCTTTCATTTCATCACCAACTCATCATCATCTTCAATCAACTTCAAAACAAACTTGCAAACAAAATGGCTCAAACCCAATCACGATCGAGGCAACAAGAAATAGAAATTGAGGAAGAAGAGGACAACCTCAATGAATTTCAAGAAGCACTTGGAGGAAATGTGAATGACGAAAACCCAAGTACTCCCACTCCTGCAACAATAGAGAGGGCCCAGCATAACCCTCTCTTTAACAGACTGTTTGACGAAATACTCAGGAGTAATGCGGATGCTCACTTCTTAAAACTCACTCAAGAAGGAGCCAAACTCCCCTCTGACTTTGATCTTGCCCAATTAAGACATGCATCAGAAAGACAAAGTCGCCATGAGGAGGAAAGAGGTAGAGATCACATCAGATATAACATTCCTCGAGGTAACCCACCACCTCCTCCTCCAAATGAAATGGAGATGTTGCGGCAACAAGTCGAGAATCTCGCCCAACAACTTCATAGTGGTGTTAAGACCAATCAATTCTCACTTAACGACATCTGTCCCTATTCGTTTGATAGGAATCTTTATATGCCACCCTTTCCACGCGGGTTTGAAACACCCAAATTTGAAAAATATAGAGGAAAGGGGGATCCCCGCGATCATGTCCGAGAATTTCATTCCGCTTGTCTCGAAGTCGCTTATGAGGACACATACCTAATGCGCCTTTTTCCCCAAAGCTTGGGAGGAACCACCACATCATGGTTTTCCCGACTTCCAGGTGGCATTAGAACATTTGAGGAACTCATCCAGAAGTTCCTATCTCATTACTCTTATAACATTGAACGCGACATCACCATGGCTGATCTATGCAACACCAAACAAAAACCAGGTGAATTATTCTCAGTATTCCTGCAACGATGGCGCCAAATGTCTAGCAAACGTTCTCTTCAGTTACCTGAACAAGAACTAGTGGAAATTTTCATTTCCAACTTAAACGAAGAAATGGAATTTCACCTGGATGTCAAAGACACAGACTCCTTTAACGATATGATCACCAAGGGTATAAAATGTGAAAGGGCACTCATCAAAATCTTTAATGAACCAAAAGATGGTCCTCGCCCGCGCTTCAATACTGATAAACCAAACTTCTGGAACAAGAATAAAAATATCGTCAACGATGGGGTTGTGGATGCTCGAACTATCCAAAATGCACAACCTGTGGTTCGGTTTGCAGGACAAAATCCTCCACCTCAGAATAACACAAATGTTCCTCCTAATCAAGGTCGCAACACATCTCATGATGAACCAAGACCTCGTCCACAAAAACAAAAACGCACATACACTCCCTTAGGGGAACCCATTGAAACAGTGTTGCGACAACTCCTTTCTCAGAATTTGATCACTCTACCTAAGCTATCCAACTATGAGCCTCAGGTCAAACCAGCATGGTGGAGAGATACTGAACACTGTGAGTTCCATCAAGGACGAGGACACAAGACAAGTAATTGTCACCGATTGAAGGATCTCATTCAGGATCTTATTGATCGAGGAGAAATTGAAGTTGAAGGACATGACCCAAAAATGACCAATAATGATCATCTCATGTTCAAGGATCCACTTCCATCACAAGATCAAAGGGGTCCTTCCACTTCCCGGCTGGGCACTGATACCACTGATTATACGTAGGCTGTGTATAACTACACTGTAAATCACCTGTATGATGCCAGTGAACAAATTGCAACTATAACCTTCAAAAATCCCACCTCAAATTGCAATGTTGTTACACGTCGTGGCAAAGTTACCATAAAGGCAGCTCCACAAGGCACCACTTCCATCCCAAAGCAGTACAATCTTGTGGAACAATTAGATAAAACGCCTACGCTCATTTCCATTTTAGAGCTATTACGCCTATCACCATCTCATAAAACAATCTTGGATCAAGCACTCCAAGAAGCGTCAGTCCCTGCAAACCTGAACATGGACCAATTTCAAGCCATGGTTGGAAATCTAAAGTCATCACCTTGTCTCACTTTTTCTGAAAGTGACAACTCTTCTTTCCAACAACCTCATAATGCTTCGCTACACATTGAAGGCTTTGTCAACCAACACAGGATCAAGCGAGTCTTGATTGATAATGGAGCAGGCCTAAACATTTGTACACTACAGTTGGTCACAGCATTGGGATATGCAATAGAATCAGTGGATCCTCGCAAGAAGATCACCATCAAGGCCTATGATGATGTAGAGCGTTCATCCAAAGGAGCGGTGGTGCTACCAATCCAAGTAGGCCCCGTGGTAAAGCACATCATTTGTCAGGTTCTGGACCTTCCTCTGCCATATAATCTATTATTAGGAAGACCTTGGATACATGCCATGCAAGCCGTTCCATCTACCTACCATCAATGTATCAAGTTCCCACATAATGGTGCAGAGATCACAATCCTGGGTGATGCAAATCCCTTTGCATTTTGCCATAATATCAGCCATCAACCAGAAATTACTGTTCCTAATAATAGGGAAGCCATTTCCTCTACACCATATGTAAGTCCCACCTCTCTTGCCAGTTTGAACACCCCTATACCCAAGCAAGAAAAGCTTAAAATGAAAGTCGCAGAGGAAGGTCCCGGGGAATATAACTTGAGTCAGCTCTTTTGTGTGGGACAAATGCCCACTTTTCCTAGAACACATGGTAAACCACAACAGTTACTCCAAAAACCCATAGTCACGCCCGCATGTGCTTTGACGCCTTTCGTCCTTGGAAAGAGTCAAGAGGAAGAAACACAAGATGAGGACCTAGCGGACTGGATCTATAAGGATCCCATCACCACTGCTCAACCACAAGTTATGCTTCCCACGGAACAGTATGGTAAAGGCCTCCTCATTATGCAAAGAATGGGGTATGATGGTCAGAGTGCTTTGGGATCTTGCAAACAAGGACGACAAGAACCACTGCTGCCAGAGTTCAAACCCAAAGGTAATACAGGCCTAGGCTTTGAAAAAGAAGTCCTTCCTAAACTCAGATTTAAAGGAAAACCTAGCAAACCATTTTGCCCACCTACTGTAAAGAGGACACCTTTCATAATCAAAGCACCATCAAGCAATATTGTCACTGCCCCATCGAGGCTCACAAACCCACCACAACCATCATCAGTGCCAAAAATCCCACCAATCGAACTAGTAATCCCATCCACAGCAGTCATCACATCAATAAAACCATTCATAGCAGCAACTATATTGGAACCCGTAGCAGCATCTATGGCACCAACCGTTCCAATAGAAGCCACTAAATCAACACTGTCGATACTTCCAGTGACAAAACCTTTAAACCCCATCACAGTTCCTGCAGCACTGATCACCTCAAAGGTACATAAACCAATCACACCTGCAGTATTCAACTCCAGCGACATCCCAGTATGGTATAGCAATCGGATGCTGGAAAGTGATTCAGAGACCGACTCACATGAGTGGGAATTTGATTCTGTACAGCTTAACACTTCAGATGAGGAAGACACGTCACCACCTCCGCCACGCAAAGACATTCCTATTTACGAAGAAGCACAGATAAAGACCACTTGGGTACCTGAGCTGGAAACATCTTCCACAGACCCTACGTCTCATCCTACGCCTGATTCTAACAGGGAGAGTACCATCAACGACCTTCACCACACTGTCTTAACCCTCACTGATACCTCTAACGAACTTAATCTAATCGATGAAGTAATGCCCATTATCCACCCTGAACTCATCGAATGGAACCAACCAAATCCCCCATGTCTTGACCTCTTCCAAAATGATGAGGCTATCATTGACTTTTTGGAATTAAGGGATAATCTACCAAGCGGGGATCACAAAGCTGGATTCACCATTGAACTTAATAGCGCAGCATACTTCGGGGTGGATGCCAAACCCTTCAGCTGCAAAAATATAACATTAAAACATGGATCTTCCAGTGAAAACCACACTGTGGCACTGTTTGATCCAACAAAAGTAAAAAGAAAGAGCGTATCCAACGGTGAAAACCTCTCTGAGGCACTTGAGGATGAAGGGTTTGACATTCTCCCTGCTAGTACACAACAGGAACGATCGACGATTCTCATTGAGGAGACTAAAGAATACAATGTGGGGACTCCTGAAAACCCTCATATCATACATCTGGCATCTCTTCTCACTCCAGAGGAACAGCCTCAATTTATAGAGTTCTTCCAATAGCGTCAGATCAACTTTGCATGGTCATATGCAGACATGCCTGGGCTTGATCCTGATTTAGTCATGCATCATCTCACAATAGCAGAAGGAGCCAAACCTGTCAAGCAGAAGCTTCGTAAGATGCATCCCCAGATTGCAATGCTAGTCAAAACAGAACTCAAGAAACTCCTAGATGTTGGTTTCATTAGACCAATTGATTATGCAGAATGGATCTCCAATATTGTGCCAGTTGGCAAACCAAAAGGGGGCATCCGCATTTGTACTGACTTCAGAGATCTGAATAAGGCATGTCCTAAGGATGACTTTCCCCTACCAAATATCGACATCATAGTGGATCTAACAGCAGGACATGCCATGCTTTCACTCATGGATGGCTTTTCAGGATACAACCAGATAAAGATCGCACCAGAGGGCCAACATAAGACAACCTTCACATGTCCATGGGGCACATACTACTGGAATGTAATGCCTTTTGGTCTAAAGAATGCAAGAGCGACCTATCAAAGAGCAATGACCACCATCTTCCATGACATTATGCATACTATGATGGAAGATTATGTGGATGACTTACTAGCAAAATCACTTACTAGAGAAAGACATCTCCACATCTTAGATCAAATCTTTGATAGACTGGAACAATATCATGTTCGACTCAACCCAAAGAAATGTGTCTTCGGAGTGACCTCCGGGAAGCTTCTAGGATACATTGTCTCAAGCAAAGGCATTGAGGTCGATCCAGCAAAGGTTAAATCAATCATGGACATGCCACCTCCAAAGAATATCAGTCAGCTAAGAACATTACAAGGGCGGCTTCAATCCATCCGAAGATTCATTGCACAATTGGCTGATAAGTGTCACCCATTCACACACTTGCTACACAAGAACATCCGCTTTCAGTGGGATGCCAGATGCCAACAAGCATTTCAGACGCTTAAAGACTATCTCATGAATCCACCATTGCTGATGCCACCAGATCCAAGTAGACCATTTTTTCTCTATATCTTAGCAAAAAGTACAGCATTGGGTGTACTACTGGCACAACATAATGCAGAAGGAAAAGAGTGTGCTATTTACTACATCTCTCGCATACTGGTGGGCTATGAACTCAATTACACACCTATTGAGCGAGCTTGCCTAGCAGTAATCTTGGCAGCCACTAAACTGAGGCACTATCTGTTAACACACAAGGTACAACTCATTGCAAAGATTGATCCACTCAAGTATTTACTCAGCAAAGCAGCATTGACAGGTCGCTTGGCCAAATGGGTGATGATTCTAAGTGAATTTGACATCGAGTACGTGGACCATAAAGCTATCAAAGGTCAAGTTATTGCAGATCAGTTGGCCGATGCACCACTCATAGGCGATCATCCTCTCATTTCCAATTTTCCAGATGAAGAGATATTCATGATCACAACAGCACAACCATGGAAACTATATTTTGATGGTTCATACACTAGGCACGGCTCGGGGGCAGGCATTCTGTTTATCACACCTCAGGGTGATAGCATCCCGAAGTCTTACAGGCTCACATTTCCATGCACAAACAACATAGCAGAGTATGAGGCCTTGATCACAGGACTCAGGTTAGCCGTACAGTGGAAATTACAAGAACTACAAGTATATGGCGACTCCCAACTAGTCATTCGACAAGCAACAGATGAGTATCAGACCAAAGATGATAAACTCATGCCATACAAGCAAATGGTGGACAATCTAAAGACATCATTTACTACTATCACTTTTGAGCAGATACCAAGAGATCAGAATTGAGCTGCTGACGCTATGGCTACCATCGCATCTCTACTAGATCTTCCACAGAATTCAACACGCTACGAGTTCTTGGTAGAACAACTTTGGATCCCCGCTTATGATATCCCCGAATCTGAAATGATATGTTGCCTTGTTGGTTCTGAATCCCCATGGTACGGTGAGTTCTACACCTATCTCCGCGATCACACCCTTCCTCCCAACCAATCAAATAACCAACGTAAAACCTTCATTCGCCAAACTACTCGATATACCATTATTGCCGAAACCCTATACCGACGCGGTCTTGATGGTACTCTCCTTCGATGTCTAGAACAAGGTGAGATAACAAAGGCTTTGGAAGAGGTACATGAAGGAATTTGCGGGACTCACTCAAGTGGTCCATCACTAGCCAAGAAGATCATGCGAGCTGGATACTATTGGCCATCTATGGAAAAGGATTCCTACTACTTTGTCAGGAAATGCAAGAAATGTCAAGTTCACGGTGACCTGATACATGCACCGGCCCAGGAACTGCAACCAATCACGACACCATGGCCTTTCTGTCAATGGGGCCTTGACCTTGTGGGTAAGGTTCATCCATCTTCATCCAACGGCCATAAATTCATTATTACCGCCACCGAATATTTCACCAAGTGGATCGAAGCTGTTCCACTTACCCAAGTCACCGGCAAGCAGATCGCCTCATTCATCCTCAATTACATCATCTGCCGGTATGGTGTGCCCATGTCCATTGTCACAGATAACGGTCTTCCTTTCAAAAATCAGGATGTTCGTGAGCTTTGTGAGAAATTTCATATCCAACACCGCTTTTCCACTCCCTATTACCCACAAGGCAATGGTCAGGCCGAAGCATCCAATAAAAACATATTGAGGATCCTAAAGAAGACAGTCAATAATGTCGGCCGTGATTGGCATGTTCAATTGAATCCAGCGCTATGGGCATATCGAACTAGCATTCGGACCCCTACAGGTGCAACTCCTTATTCATTGGTCTATGGTGCTGAAGCTATCTTACCTATTGAGGTCGAGATACCATCCTTACGAGTTTCATTGCACAATCTCATCGATGATGAAGCATACAGAGTATCTCGTCTTCACGACTTAGAGTTACTAGATGAGAAGCGACAAGCTGCATACAATCACCTCAAAGCCTATCAGCAGCGCATGAGTAGAAGCTACAATCACCGAGTTAGATCTCGTACATTTGAGGTAGGTGATCTTGTTCTTCGAGAAAATCCTCGCAACCAACCAAACAGAGAACATCAAGGTAAGTTTGAATCAAACTGGTTGGGCCCATATGTTGTCACTGCTGTATTCGGGTCTGGGGCATATCAGTTGGCTACATCAGACGGAGAACCGCTCGCAGATCCAATCAATAGCATGCACCTCAAACGGTTTTATACCTAATGTGTACAGAGCATCAGGCTCCCCTGCATATCAGAAAATACCAAAAACATTCAGAAAAATGTCCTAAAGAAAATACAAAAAACATTCAAAAAAGTAAAGAAAAAAAATCATGCATCCAAACAGTGAACAACCACTCCAGTGGCACCTTGGGTAAGTACGATGGCGAAAACCTGGCAAATAGGCCCCACTCGTAAAGGCAATGGCTCCAGTATCTTTCAGGCTTGTTGCGATCCCATTCATACATACACACATCCATCCATCTAACCATGGCTTGTTATAAATCTACAAATCCAAGAAAGTACTACATGCATCCTGCATCTCGCTTTTTCATAAATCATGTCCAACTTGGGGGCAATGCCCTTACAATCTAGATGATGGAAGTGGATTCTACATTACTGGTGATTCATTGGCAAAAACATTCAAAAATGACTCACAAAATCCAAAAAACATTCAAAAATGACTCACAAAATCCAAAAAACATTCAAAAATGACTCACAAAATCCAAAAAACATTCAAAAAATATTACACAAAATCCAAAAAAATTTAAAACTATCTCACAAAATCCAAAAAACATTCAAAACACTTCAAAAAAACCAAAAAATTCAAAAACAATACAAAATCCAAAAAACATCAAAAAACATCAAAAATAAAACAAAAACATGGCAACACATTGTACATACTCATCCGCACAGATACCAAACAAACATTGTGATATACTTCACAAAATGACCACTTACTAATCAACCACACAATCAACATCAACAATCAAACTGTCTTCAACAAGGATGCATCCTTCCTTACCAAAACAAAGACAAAAGTGACATTTTCTTTGACAAGAAAATTATGTTAAGCTATCAAATACTTGGTTGATTTATGAGTACAATCATTTGTTTATCTGTATCGGGATCTTTTCAGCATTGTTTTGTTTTGTTTGTGCATTATTTCCGATGAAGTTCTGGGGCATGTACTAATGGTGTCTACGTGGGAAGTTCACCAAGCTACGTGATCTTATGCCAAATGTAGTCATAGATCATTACGGCTTGCTGACTACAACGTATACCTCGACCATATGAGCATGAACCATTACCAAGGATCCATATTCTTTATTCTTTATGTATATATTGTTTGTTTGCAGGTACAATTCTCTTTCTTTGGTTCCTCCTACCTCATCCAAACTGGATAAAGATTTTATTTCTTATTACGGTATGCACTTGTCTCAGGATATGATCAGCCTAAGATCAAGGAGGACGATCCAAGTCATGCATGAAAGGAGATAATCCTTGTCTGTTCCGCAAGCAATACTCAGGTCAACTTGATCCATTATATCAAGTTGCTTGTATTAACTTGCTATATAAAAATTCATGTAAGAAATACTCTGGTCATCTTGAATCTTTATGTCAAGTTGCTTGTATTTTCTTACAACATTTTAAAGCTCAATGATGAAAAATAAAGCACCATGGATCGTCATTCCATCTCATTTGTATATATTGCATTTCGTTGCATTCCACCCATCCATACATTCATAATAGCTGCATATCATGCATACGTAGTCATAATAATGCATACTCTATTTTACTCATCTTCTTCCATAGGACTCGATCCTAGTCCTCCATATCTTCTATCTAACATCAAATCCGCCCTCACCCTCCCTATCTTGATCATCAACATCATCCTAATCCCTTCATCGCTTCCCATCCTCACTCATCCACAAAATTAAGCCAGTTACTCTATCTACACAGATACATCGACTCCCACACACCTAGACTATCAACAGATACTCTGATCAAGTATCTTCGGGTCTCAACAGGTAATCGATTATGGTAATCCTAGACTACATCAGGCATTTATCACAATGACCTAGTCTCAACAGGGTTGCCATGATTCCCCACAACCATCCATCACACGCACACACTATCAATTGATCAACCAATCAAACACAATCCAACGGACAATTACATCAATTGTCTACGTCTCAACGAGTATTTTGCTTCATATACCTTGACTTCATCGGGCAATTACATCAATTGTCTAAGTCACCATCAGGTCACTTTGATTCACTTACTCAGACTTTATCATGTCCAAGTGACCAACTGACATCAACTGTCACGCTTTGACTTGACCGGGGCAATTCAACCGATTGCACCAGATTGTCCAACCAATTTTGATCAATTGTATAGCATCAATCAAAACCCCACACTACATCTGCTATGTATCTCTTGCATGACCTCAGGGTACTCGCTGGCTTGTTGTTTCTTCATATTCACTCCATTTTCTCCCATTCTTTCATCATTAGTTCTAATTTCTTCTATTCTACCTCCCCTCCACTTTTCATTCTTTTTCGAGAGATCGCCCGATTTAAAAAAAAAAAAAAAACATTCGGCCCATCTCTCGAGGGGGCATACAACCCATTAAATTTACATTTTATGGGGCATTTCTTCACACCTATTTTTCTTTCTTTGAAACGACGCGATAAACCGCACCGTCTCAAAGAGGGGCAAATGTAGTCACATAAATCTGTCCACTTAATTAAATGAATACTTAGTATTTATTTGATTATTTAACCATCAATTAATAATTAATTAAATTAATATTTAATTAATTCATCTTAACCCTATTCTCCTATTAATTAAATAAATTATTCAATTTATTTGATTTAATTCACTTAACCAAATTCGGACCATTAATTAAATAAATAAATCATATTTATTTAATTAAATCTTCTCTCACATTTAAATAAATTAATATTTATTTAAATCCCCCAAAATCCCACCTCTCACATTTAAATAAATTAATATTTATTTAAATCCCCCAAAATCCCACCTCTCACATTTAAATAAATAAATCATTTATTTAAATCACCTTTATCCTCCACCCACTTGTATTTTCCTACAAAAGCAAGTTGCACAATTATTTTAAATAAATAATTTATTTAAATCACCTTTATCCTCCACCCACTTGTATTTTCCTACAAAAGCAAGTTGCACAACTATTTTAAATAAATTATTTATTTAAAATCCTATTTATCCTCACCCAATTGAAACCTTTAATGGTTTCCCTTAAAGTATTCAAACTTGATGGCTTTAAAGTCTTCAAACTTGATGGCTTCCTTCTATAGTCTTCTTAAGACTTTAATGGTTTTCCTTAAAGTCTTCAAGCCTTTAATGGTTCCCCTCAAAGTCTTCAAGCATTTTAATGCTTTATCTTCCTTTTTCTCATTTAAATAAATTAATATTTATTTGAATATTTATCCAAATATAACTTGCACACATTTATTGAAATAAATGAATTTTTATTTTAATAAAATCCTATTTTCCCTCACCCACCAAATCCACTTGCAAAATCTAATCCCCTTCTAGATTCTTCTAACCCCTTCCTAATTAGCCTAATCCATCCCCTAATTATTGTCACATTCCTAAGCAAAATGGAGTCACTTCTCAAAGCCTAAAAGTCTTTGATAACCATTAAAGACTTTCAACCTTCAACCACTAAATGTCTCAAAGTCTTGGATAACCTTTGAAAGCTTCCAACCTTCAACCACTAAATGGCTCAAAGTCTTTGATAACCATTGAAGGCTTTCAACCTTCAACCACTTAATCTCCAAAGTCTCCAATAACCATTAATGGTTACCTCAAACCCTCCCACATGGTTAAAACATTTGTTTTGACTCAACCTCTACCCAACCCAAGGGTCTCATCAAGCCTTTAATGCTTTGACCATGATTATCTCTTAATCATTTGCACAAAGGTTTATCCTTGCATTAACTCCTAATCCAGTGGGTAATTCTAATTTAGGCTTGACCCTTACCTTCTAGATAACCATGAGGTCTTCTCAGGCCTTTAATGCCTCCAACCTCTTCTCTCAACCCAATCCTATGTTGACACTTGTCACCATTTTATTGGTGCCAATTGTGCACATGGATCCCCAACTTTCAAACTTGGCCCTTGATTAAACCATTCAATCTTAACCCTTCATTTCCCCATTTCTTCTATAAATAGAACCCTTCTCCTTAAGCAAAAAGAAGCATTTTAGAGTATTGTTGTTATACTGGCATTAGCATAAAGCTTTTTCATAGCATCACTATCTACTCTTGCATAGTATTTGCTTATCATATTCAACCATCTTGAATCTCCATATGGCATCCATGGCTAGTGCTAAAAGCTGAGAGCTACACTCATTTGGGACTTGAAGAGGAGAGGAACAAGGGAGGAGCAACTATGAGCATCTTGATTAGCTATTTCATTCTATGTTTATATGCTTTCTATTTCATGCTTAATATCTCTCTTGATATGCCTGTTTAGGATAATCTTTTGTTGCTAACACTAACGTTTGTTTCTTGTGCTCTTGTGTGTGTTGCCATCAAATAGATTTTCTAATCCTTTTTGCAGAGCATCAGATATATATGTTATACTCTTATCGACATGAAACATTGTATGGCTTTATGACTTTTTGGTTAATCCTTGTTATCCATAACTGCATATGTTTGCAATTGACACTCATTCAGGCTCATGGTGTTGTCATTGATGGAAACACACATCATTTTGGGCTAGATACTTATCTGGTATCCACTAGTATTCTAGGTTTAGCAACTAGCATTCAAGAAAACTAGCCAGCAAGGGAAACCGAAAAAACTAGGAACCGCTATTTGGAGGCCTACATAGGAGATTGATCTGATAAAGGTTAAAGAAAAAAATGGTCATGAATATCTATATTTATATTTTTTTCTAGGCTAACATGTAGTTACTTTGTAATATGATTGTAAGCCAACATAAGCAATTCATTTTTATGTATGTAAAGGTATATAAGTCAGTCCGATTAGGTTAATTTTGATATATATGAGTGATAGGATTTATGCAATTATGTGAGCGATGTCTTGATCAACAGAATATGAATGTAATGATCTGTAGTTGGTCTTGGTTATTTTTCAAGGGGATTGGAATGTGAATTAGGTTACTAGTAAGGAATGAGACATTGTTAACCGGTATAGACAGTGCTTAAACTGGAACTCATCCAGCATATCAGATGCACACTCAGATTTTAGATTTTTGTTTGTAATTCAGTATTTTGAATCTATAGTCAATGAGGCTCCTTTGTGATGAGTAGTGCACTCTAGGCAGTGTGCCTTCATACAGGTACAAACCCCTCTTTGTAATATTTATTCATTTGGCCAGTCGATAGATATTGTGGGTCATCAATCCCATTGTGGTTTTTCCTCTTTGAGGTTTTCCACGTATAAATCTCTATGTTATGGTGTTCATCTTTGTGGTTGCATTATTATCACTTGTTTTTATTTGCTTTTGTTCATACCAGTTGCTGAGTTGTTTTATTAATAAGGTTTAAATTAATCATACTGGTAGAACACTGATTCACCCCCTCCCCCTCTCAGTGTTCTTAGATTCCAACAATAGGTTTCAGAGCTTGGTGCCTTGGAATAAACCTAACAAATTGAGGAAGATCCTGAATCCAGAATCCATTTAGATGAGTATAAAGAAAGAACTTGGAGTAGCACTTGAAGACTATGATGTTGAAAGATTGAAGAACATGAAGCTGCAAGATGAGTTCATTTATGCAAAGGAATTCATCCTTACCCTACAAGAGAGGTTATCATCTACTCAAGCCAAAAGGAAGGAACTCTCAAAAAATCAGGATGATGAAGAGAAGAATGCCCTTAAGGAACTATGTTAGAAGTTGAGTCAAGAGAACCGTGTCATGAAGAATGAAATGCAAGCCCTAACCATGAGGATGTCTATGGAGATTGAAGATCGGAAGAAGAATGAAGAAAATCTTACCAAATCTCTGAAAGATAGATCTGAAGAATGCATTAGGTTAGCACGTGAGAATAATGTGTTGAGAGCTAAATTAGTACAATCTCAAAACAATGAGAAAGAGTTGGAAAGAATGATGATAGTCCTAAGAAGTAATCTAGATGTACCAAATGGGTACAAAGAAAATTTTAAGGTCGGTTCTGTAAAGCTTGATGAATTATTGAAGAATCAAAGGGACACTGGAGACACTAGACATCTTGGATTTGAGCATGGAGAAATCTCTGGCACTGCAAATCAGGATGATATATTCACTTAGAAGGACAACCTAAATCAAAGATCACCGGTAAGGCAACCCAATACACATAAATTTAATTGTAGATGCTTTGTTTTCAATAAGTTTGGTCATATGGAAAGTCAATGCAGAAATAGTGTTAATGAGAATAATAATTCTGGTACCGGTCAGTGTTTTAATTGCAAAAGTATGGTCATGGGACAACAAATTGTAGAAGGATTGTGAAATTTCATGCATGTGGAAAGTTTGGAAATATAGCTAATCAATGTAAGTCAAGAAATCATCAAGGTTATAGCAAGGCAATTCAAAAGAACAATGTCACATGTTATGCATGCAACAAAGTAGGACATATTGCTAAATTTTGCAGTAGCAAGAACCCACCAGCAAGAAACAATGAGAAGGGAAAAAAAAGTTTGATGATATCCAAAAGGAGCATGAGAAGAAGTGGATTAGAAAGTCTGAGGATCGATCAGTTGAAGAAAATACTCTGGTTACTCAACTAGCAAAGCATAATGTTAGAGCACCCACATGATGGTAACTAAGGCATTAGCCTTAACGAGAGGCAAATTGATTATAGATCTTGCATTACCCCTAGTAGTGGTCTAAAAGCTTGTTTCAGACATTGGATAAGGTAGTTTGAAGGTTCACCAATGTAGATATGATGGATCTTGGATCCAATATGATATGTTGGCAAGCATTTATGTCAATGAGGAATTAGGGTTTCATAGGTTAAAAGGGAAAATATTATTCATTTTTCATCACCAAGCATTCAAAGAGAATTAGAGCATGTTGATGGTGATTCAAAGAGATCTTGAGAATTCCTAGGCGAATTCCAATGCATTCAAAATGATTTTTCAAAGGTTTTTCACCATCAAAGTTTATAAGGTATTTCTTGGTTTTGAAGCTATCTTTTCAGAATTACAATGGCTTCTGGATCTACTCCCACTTTGATAGGTTTTCTACTCTTGTTGTGGTTGATATCAAGGATTTTCCATGCATGGTATTTAAGAAATACCCTCAGATTGCGAAGGTTGATGATTCAATTGGTGCATTTTCTAGGGTTCTCGATGATGTTTTTTATGTTAGGGATGTTAGAACATACATTTACTACACTTTGGAGGAATTGCGCACATTCAAGATAAAGACCATGTATATTGCAGCATTTTTGGATAAGAATTGTGTAATCAAATCGGAATTTAGACATTTGAAGGATCAAGGGTTTACAAATATTTTAGAGATGCCTAAGTTTGATGATGAAATCATCTAGTATGTGTTGAGCCATATTCATGGTGAGTTTATGTGGCTAGACCAGCCTCATAAAATCATTGAGGATGTCATTCGAGCTGTAGACATCTAAAAATGATCAACGCTTGCGGAGTTGTACTTTAACATTTGTGCATTGCCTTACTTTAGGGTTTTTGCGTCGCATTAACATTTCTCCTATGTCATGCACTTGGTCTTTATCATTTGTGAGCATCGAGTCCTTCTTCTGCATTCTTTAGTTGTCTCACTTTCAAATTTGGTCTTGTCGACAACAATCTTCAGTCATGATTTTGATCGATCTTATCTTGTCGCATCAATGTGCATGCTCATTTGTCATCATTTTGGACATCATCAATCCTAATTAGGGTTTTTTCCTCTTTTCAATCTTTTCATTTTGCGATCGATTTGTCATCGATCATTGTCCTATTTTCAATCTTGTCGTCTTGCGATCAATTTGTCATTGATCATTGTTATTTTCAATCTTGTCGTCATGCGATCAATTTGTCATCAATCGTCGTCTTTCTCAATCATGTCAATTTGGATCAATTTGTCATTATTCGTCCATGCATTTATCAATCAAATCATTTATCAATTCAAAATCATGATCAAATCAACATTAAATCAATCTTACATCAAGACCTAATTGTCGTCCTTGCATTTCTCATTTATCTTCTAGGGTTTCATGATTTATTCATTTAACCTTGTTTGTCATTTTCTCTCCATTTTCTCTTTAGGATAAATGATTTATTTATTTATCCTAAGTCTTCTTGTCACAATTAAATATTTATTTAATTGGCTAATTAATTCCTCCCTCTTTGTAAATTAATTAATGAATGAAAAATTATTAATTAATTTACCTAATTTTCATCAATTTCTTAATTTCCAAGTCATCATTTTTAACCTAATTTTCTAGTTTCTCCTAAATTCCTAAATGTCTATTTCTATTTCAAAATCTTGTCATAAATTCTTGCATAGCAATTTGTCATAAATTGTCATAAATTGTCATAAATCCTTGCATAGCAATTTGTCATACACTTGTCATAATTTTGCTATTCTTGATTTGAATTTCCATTCAAATCACTTTCATGCTAATCTGATCTTTTCTCCAATTTGTCTATAAATTGGATGAATTTCTTCAATCAAAGCCCCTAATCCCTGGTCGAATCAATCACGCTTCTAGTATTCTTGCGCTACTTGTCAATCTTGCTTTCACATTAGGTTTATGCACTTGAAGGTGAGATCCACAAAACAAAGCTATTTGAAGGAGAAAGAAGGACAATGGAGCCACATGAAGAAGATGTCTGCATTTGGTTTTCTTAGTTTTCAATCTTGAATTGATGTCTTGTTTTCATGTCTTTATTGAGTGTTTTTAGGATTGGTCATTGCAATTGAGCTTTCATGATTGAGCTAGACTAATATTGATTTGCTTTGATGATTTCCACATTCCCTAGCTAGATTAATTGGTGAACCTGATGTGAACTAACCCCCTAACCATGCTTTTGAGTGCTTTTGAGATGATTTGCAGGTGAAAAACCCAAGAAACAGGGTAATGCAGGCCTTTCTGGGCACTTTTGTGCCTGTGTAGGAGCAATCTGTGCCTGTGTCAAGCATCCTGCACCTATGTAATCTTGCACTTATGTAAGCAATCCTGCACCTGTGTAAGGTATTCTGCGCCTATGTAAGGCCAAAAACAGAGGTAAAAATTAGTGTTTTTGCTTTCAAATTACTTTGTTTTGCATTCTGTTTCTACTTTTTGATTTTTCTTTGGTACTGATTCTCTATGCAGCACCTTGTCATTATGCATGACAAAGACAAAAAATGAAACTACTAACACATTTTATGCAGGTTCGCTAGTCAAAGACTAAACAAATTAAACTTCTGACTTGGTGATTTTGCAGGTTGCCTTATACTCCAACTAAACTTTGTGTTTGTAATTCATAATTAGGCACCTAGTATGATTGCTAAGTAGGATGGAATGAACGTATGTTTTCTTTGATTGTTGAGTTTGACATTGGAGTAGGAGAGTATGCTCTCATCCTTCTTAGGGTGATCAGAAATCCAGATCTTTGATACCATTCTCATGTTTTGATTGTGTGTTACCTTTAGAGGGCCTGCCTTCCCAACCATTTGCTTTCTTTTGCAATCAAGTGACAATCGTGAGAAGGGAATGACCCAAAGTGAGTACGGCTAGAATACCTTGGCATTATAACTCACTATAAATAAATACCTGATGAGCGAAAGCTTTGAAGGAAGGGTTACATGGGAATTGTAGTTACTTGGGAAGTGATGACCCTTGGACTCTTTCTCATATCAACATCTAAGTAGGGCCTCAAGGTCTAAATCGTGCTTGCGTGACTACATTTTTTTGGTATCTTGGTGGGCTTAATGTCTCAATCATGCTTGCATGACACAAAGGAGTAACACTTAACAGAAATCCTTACTAAACACCCTATATTTAGAGGCCAAAAATCCTTCTAGTTGCTTGAGAAGGACAAGTTCAGATACTTGGAAGAGATACTAAGTTTGCCATGGGGAGATTTCCATGGGGACTGATGCTTGGCTTCTCTGAGAAGTGAGTGCCATGGAGGGGAGGCCGTGGGGTCAAGCATCTATGTATTCTTCTTGAATCTCATAACGAGTCTACCTCTCAAGTACCTACTGCCCTTGCCATCCATAAGAAATGTGTGAATGAGCATGATTGTTTTGAGTCTAAGTTGAAATATATTGTCCTCTTTGCTTATCAAAAGTTGAGTTGTGTCTCATTTAAAAAACAAGACAAATTGATTCAAAACAAGTTTTAACACAAGAACATTTCATCCAACAAAGTTCAAAACACCTTCAAACATGGTTGTCAAACCTTTTTCCAAAATCTTGTCTCAACATTCATGTCACTTAGATTTAGGTTCATCCTAGGTTTTCATTTTGCAAATTCATTGCCAACTACCAAGGTTAGGTTTCACATAGGTCATACTCCTTTGCATATCAATAAGGGTCATCCATTTGCATGTGTCCTCTTGCATTAGAGTAATACCATTTCATAATTCAACCTTAGGTTTTGTCTTAGGTTGACATTGTCATACATTTGCATTTGCATCTTTGTCCTCATAACACTAGGTCACATTTGCATACCCTAGGTCTCTTCATTAAGTTTAGGTCATTATCATATCATATTAGGGTCATTTGCATAGTAATTGTCCCTTTGCATATAGTGTCAAAACTAGGTTTTGTCATACTTGAGTAATTGCAAATCTTTGATAAACCCTACGTCATTGTTAAGAAGTCTAGACCTTATCAAACTTTTGTCTTTTTGTCATCAATGTCATTTGGTCAAACCTAGCTTAGTATCCAAGCATATAGGGGAGACATTGTCATTTGTCCTATTGTCACTTGGTCCTTTTGTCCTTTGAGGTCTAGACATCATTTCAATTTCCTAAGGGTCTCATTTTTAGAATTGCATTCATGAGTTTGTCAAAATCTTGAAAAACAACAAAAACATTAAGTTGCATTGTCATCCTTTAGGTTGCACTTGTCAATCCCATTAGTTGCATTGCATAGTGACATGTTTGTTGAAATGAGGTCTCAACCTTCTTACAAAGCCATGCCATCACAATTGAGAAATCAATCATGTCAATCCAATCTCTACATGTCTTAGAACTTGGATCAAACTTATCATGATGATGTAAATGTCCAAATACAAAAACTAGAGGAGAAGCTAGCTCAAGAAAATGAGATATTGGAACAAAAAGTGAAAAACATTGCGAAGAATAGATCACAAATGTCCAAAATGTTTCAAAAATTTCCAGGTCGAAATCCAAAGATTGAGCCAATTGATGTAAGATCTCTTCTTGAATGATCAGACATACTAGCTCTCCTCTCACAAATAGAGATGATGAAACAATTTCAAGAAAAGAGACAACATCAATTTCAACATTATGTACCTCCACAACAAGAACAAGAAGGTGTTTACTATCAATCAGATTTTCAACCATCATAACCAATTGTTCAACATTTCCAATAGACACAACCAATGGTCTGACATATACAACCAATGGTCCAATTTCAACAATATGTCCAACCAACTATACAATGTCGACAAATAGTTCAACCAATGGTGGAATATCAACAAGTTCAATCAACATATCAATGTCAAAAACCACAACCAAATATTCAAAAACAAAGGTTGCAGCACACACCAACCCGAGTTTCAAACATGTCAGAACAATTGAACCAAGTCCAATATCAAAACATGACATCAAACCAGGACCAAATTCTTTCCAAACAAGTTCA
This sequence comes from Cryptomeria japonica, assembly GCF_030272615.1. Lineage (NCBI taxonomy): Eukaryota > Viridiplantae > Streptophyta > Pinopsida > Cupressales > Cupressaceae > Cryptomeria > Cryptomeria japonica. Next base: position 625,059,703 of record NC_081412.1, read on the forward strand.
AATTCCAGATCCAATCATGTCAAAACCTCGAAACAAAGGTGGCTTTATTGCAAGGCTCTTGAGGAACCTACTAAGTGAGTTCTTTGAGGAAGATCAAGATAATACACTTATGTCTAGCAATGCCTCATCTCCCCACAAACAAATTGACTCTCTAGTGGCATCTATCCCTACACCTTTAGAAGTTTCACAAGAACCTTCCATGTTGTCCTCATCAAACAATACACCCAAGGATGCAATTATCCAAGGGCTACCCATAATTGATTGCCATGATAATCCAATTCATGATGCGCATCCTTGCCATGTTTCAGAAATACTAGACCCAATGCAACCATGTGCTTTATTGCCATTACCTGTTTTAGAGGACCCCATTCGAAGTCCCTCTTCCTCATGTTCAAGCATTGATTCCTTGTCAGAATCCATCACAAATGTTCAAAGTGCATTTCCTTCATGCCAAAGCATTAATCCCTTGTCACAATCCCCCATGCATATCCAAAGTCCAACCTCATGTCAAGAGGATAATTTAGAGCATGAAGAAATGTGTCTTAAAACAGATCAAGATCAAGATCCTGAAACCTTATCATCCCATCCAATTATTGACTAGGATCCCATCTTCCCAGACACTCATGATGATTCCCCTATTCTTGTCAATCCCATCCAAAGTCTTATTGACACTCCATTCCCCGAGCAAGATCAAGATATCCCAGTCCATCCAATCCCAAATGACCCCCTTCCATTTCATGAACAAACTATCCTTTCAAATCCCATTGACATTCCATATATCCCTTCCATCCTTTCCGATGATCCCATTAAAAGTCAAGAGAAAAGCACCTTTAAAGAGGATTCCAATGATCTTCCTCCTTGTCAAGATCAAACTATTCCTTTAAATCCTCCACAAGATCCTTTTGTTCCTCCATCTCCTTGTCTTAATGCTCCATATACACTCCAAGATCGCATTTCTTTTGATGATCCCATTATTTCTCCCATTCCATCTCTTGAAGAGCCTATCATTGAACCATGTCCACTACACAATCCTAGTCCCCTTCATGATCCTAATCCCGCTCATGATTCTAATGTGTTAGTGCAAGATGTTCATGAACCCTCGACATGCATAATGGGTTCTTCCACTTTGGTACAATCCAATCCACTTCAAGATCTCATTATTTCTCTCATATCATATCCACCTCATAATGGACTCGCGTCTTCTTCCCAAAGAAAAGAGTATCCTACAAGTCAAGATATTCATAAAGGCAAAGGAGTAGATCTCCATAAGCAAGCATCCCTCCTTATCAAAGAAGATCTTAAGGCTCATGTCTACACAACTCACTCTCAAGACATTGGTATCCCTCCATCAAAATCAAAATATACACCTTCCCCATCATACCTTCTATCCATCTTAGGTCCTTATATCCCTTCGTTCTCTATGCAAGGTCAGCAAAGGCACACATCCTTGAGTAAATTTCATCAATCCAAAATAACTCCATTTCATTCATATCCATCCATGCATTCCTTTCCCCCTCCAAGCAATTTGGATGCCAAGTGTAAATGTCATAAGTCTAGCAATCCACATGTATTCAAGGATCAACATTTCCAATATAATTGACATGTCAAAACAAAGAACAATATGATCTATAAAGAAATATCCAAAAGGTCACAAAGGCCCACTTAGCAAAATAAAGCAAAGTCAAAATATATATGGGTTCCTAAATCCCTTGTGCAAGCAATGCACTCCAAGGAACCACAAAAGCATGAAAAATCAAAAACCATGTGGATCCCTAAGCGGCTCCTTGAAGCACAAAAGCCTAAAGAAACATCCAACTTGGCATCCAAAATTGCTATTCCTCCATCCAAACCTCTCAAATCTATTCTTTCATCACCTTCTTCATCCATTTTGGGCCCTTATGTCCCAAAATCCATATCCTTTCCTTCGTGAAAATCTCAATATCCAAACTACATTTTTCCTCCATCAGTCCATCACCCCTCAAGGTGTGTTCCAATGTTGATCTTGCCTTCATTTCCATCTAGTGAAGCCCAATTCTTCCAATACCCTATCCATTATCCAATGCATATTTTCCATCCTTTGATCCCTTTGATCCCATCCTTTGCATAAATCCTTGCCTTAGTTTCATCTCTTTTTCCATATCCTTATCCTACCAACGTCTTTGAGCATACTTTTAAAGGTCATGGTCCATTTTTTTTCAAGGCTACTATCCAGAAAAGAAAAAAAAAGACGCTTGAGTCCTTCTTCCATCCCCTATCATGTGTCCATCTTCTATTGAAAAAGTCAAAATACAAAAAAAAAAAAAAGTGAAAACAAAAAAAAAAAAGGACAAAAGAAAAAAATAAAGAAAAATAATTCATCCACTGGTGAAAACCTGGCAAACAGGCGCCTTGGGCAAGTACCATGATGAAAACCTTGCAAACAGATGTCATGCGCAATTTATGAACTTCTTGCACACCACACTTGGGGGCAGGTTTCCTCCTTCATATCCTATTGCCCTTCATTATCCTATCATACCCCTATCATTACCCTTCATATCCTATTGTCCCTCATCTCCATTTCGTCTTTCCACATTTGATCTTGACAAGGCTGGGGATCTTCATGAGCATCATGCATCTTGTTTGCAGCTTTTAGTCCATCATAGCTTTTGGTCTTTATCCATTTGCTTATTACAAACTTTCATCCATATTCCCTGGCTTATTGCAACTTTCTGCCACTATCCCGTATCCTATCCCGACCTTCAGTCCATGTCCCTTATCCATTCTTGGTCTTTCTTATCGTATCCATATCTTATCACTATCCATACACTCTCTTTTTCATTCCTTGATCTTGATCTAACATAAGGACGCAAAATTTTAACATAGTTTCAAAAACCTCTTGACATGTCCCTCATGCCATGTTCTTGCTTTACATTGTCATGTCTAGTCTCTTGTCCCATCACACAATAGCCCTTGAAAATTGCATCCGTATTGTCTCCATGATAAAAGGCCCTTTGTCTTCCCTCTATCCACCATCATTTCAGAAAGCTTATTTATTCACCTGTCATATTCCTTGCCTTGCTAGACACTGGGGGCAAAATCCCTAAAAATCAAATAATGTCCTAAAATAATCAAAAAAATTGAAAAAAGTCCTGAAATAATCCAAAAAAATTGAAAAATGTCCTGAAAAAATCATAAAAAATTGAAAAATGTCCTGAAATAATCCAAAAAAATTGAAAAATGTCCTGAAATAATCTAAAAAATTTGAAAAATGTCCTGAAATAATCCAAAAAACTTGAAAAATGTCCTGAAATAATCCAAAAAAATTGAAAAATGTCTTGAAAAAATCATAAAAATTGTTAAATGTCCTAAAAAAACTCCAAAAAAATCAAATAATGTCCTGAAAAAATCCCTAAACATCAAAAAAAGTCCTGAAAAAAAATGAACACAAAAAAGTTGAAAAAAAAACTCCTAAAAACAAAACAAGCATTTCGCATTTTGCAATAAATGATCCCTTTGTGCATAGACAGATCGCTGAGCATACCTCCAATGACAATTAATCAAACATTGTGCTTTAATGGAATCATGCGTTAACATATGAACTTTTTCAATCAAAACCAAACATTCAAATTGATCACAATTGTCATATCAATCAAACATCAACATCCCTATCATTTGTCCTTGTCACTACTATCATGGGTCTTATACAGGGTGTGGTATACTCGAAACCAGACTGTGTCTTGTCTTAGATGGGGTACCGCATGTCCTGAAACCAGATAGCATGATCATCCTATGAACACTTTCAGCTTTTGACAATGAAGATCAAGTTGTTTGTTTGACTTGTTGGAATTAGCAAGTCTTATCATTTATTGATTTATTTCCGATCATGTTTCTATGTTGCTCGATGATGTCACTAAGTGATTTAGAGTGACCAGGATGGTTCATGGTCCCTTTCTTTTTTTGTTGTGATTGCTGCTTGTCTGCGATGTGTCTGTCTTTTTGCAAAAAAGGGTTGCATTTCAGCTCTGGCCTTCAATGCCATGATGCTCTGCATCCATTTTGCTACATTAAAATAAAGGTTCTCACCTACAAAGTGCATTACTGAAAGCAAGTTTTTCTTCGTCTCTAACTGTCCTCTGTCTCATTTCTTCTTACTAACATTTCTTCCGTCAGTTCGGATAGTCAGTTCGGTCTAGTGCTCCGATTTCCCCAAACACACATATGCTACATCCTGCATCCATTTGGTTAGTACATTTGCATTATATCAAACATCACATGAAGCATTTTATCCATTTCATATTATAAATGCATCAAAAACACATAAAAAATATATCCATACATGTTCCACAATGGTACATCAATAGTGCATAAGCCATCCATACATGGAAAATATCTATAAGTCATAACACATTGCATCCCATCATATAGCTGCATGTCATATCATATATCAAAATAATATCGGAGTACAAAATTGGACTGTCTATCCTAAGTATGGCCCGCAAGCTGACTACATAATATCACACTACATAATGTCAACTGTCTATCATACAGAGCATGTGCCTCTATCACTGAGTGCTCCCTCTGTCCTCCTCATCCCTGCCATGTCTCAAGGATGATGTCCCTCTTGCCCTAGGTCCTGGTTGTGGTGGTCTCATAGGTCCACTCACCCCCATGTTGCTCAATGACCTTCGAGAGCGTGCCCTGCTCTCTGTCCTCGATCATGCTCGATATGATTTTTCTCTCTGCTCTAGTGGAACTGCACTCTCATATAGTGTCCTCCAATGGCGTATCTCCTCTCCGATCTCTACCAACATCTATGCCATCTCCCATGCACTAGCGTCCCTAATCGACCCAATATACTCAGTGACTCTCTGTTCTTCTTGTTGTGCCTGAGCTATTGTTGTATCTTGAGCCACTATAAGTCTGGCTATCTCCGCTCTGAACTGATCCTGCTCTATCCTCAAGATAGCATTTTGTCTCTCTAATGTCGCAATATGATCATGTTGACTCGCTATGGTAGCCCTGCACATCTCCATCTCCTCTATCTTAGCTGTCTCTGGCTCTATGGGTATATCCTGCAATGACTCCTGATCGGTTGAGTCTGGCTATTAATCGTCATCCTCCTCATCATCTCTGTCCTTGTCATCCCCCTCATCCTCATCACCACCCTCATCCTGCTCATCCTTATATCTGTCCTCATCCTCTCCAGCGAGTGGGAAGTCCTCCTATCTCCTCAGTACCAGAATGTCAGGATCTGTCAATGGCACTGGCCGTCATCGTGCAAACCATCGTTCATACTCCTCTGTCGTCCCAGCGTCCACCACATCTGATCTCCAATCCCACTGTCTCCGTTGTAGCTGTGTGAAGTCGGCATAGGCTATGTGTGGCTAGATCATCCTCCCCCACTGACTCGTCTCTCTGTGAGACCGGGCAAAGTGTGCAGTCCCTCTGGGTACATCCTGCCTCTCTCTGGTAGGTACATTTCAATCACTCTCTGGCAATTCACTGGTCGCCCAATCAAGTATCTCTCCTGTCTACAATACGGTAGCTCATCACTATCATCTGACCATCTAGGGCAATCAAGATATGGCCTCCATGTGAACTCTCTCAATCTGTCTAGCTCATGTCGCCAATACAGTATGTATCCAAATGGACCTTGTCTCAGTGCTCCCCCATAATAGTACACATATGGTTAGTGTGGTACTACCTGTCTCTCTGCAATCTATCAACATATGGCTATGTACTCAAATGCCCATACCTATAGCAGTGTGACTCCACAACTCAAAGTCTGCACTCCCTAATATGCTATCTGATGCAACTGAAAATATAGCATAGCAAGTACACATGGTCCCCATGCATACACCGCCCCCTCTGTCACCATCCACTCTAGCACTCTTCTCCATCCAATAGGGAATCCATGTCCTCATTTGTCTCCTACTAGTAGGCATGCTATAACCACAACTATCACCACATATCATCGATTGTACTCTGATACCATGGTCTCCCAACCGATCTCCCTCTCTACGATGTCCAAGTCATCTACGTCGCACTCAAATAATCTGCACAATGCATCTCTCCCTATCACTGGGTCATAATCTATCATCTCCCCATGAATTGAAATGTGAAGGATACACCATATGTCCTCTAGTGTCACACTCGCCTCTCCAGTCGCCAGATGGAAAGAGGAAGTCTCTGAATGCCATCGCTCTACCAATCCAGTCAGTAGTCCTATGTTTGCCCTAATCTCAGGCATGAATGTGATATAATATATTCCAATTCCTGCTAATGTATCTCTGTCCATGCTCCTGAGTCTATGTCGTAACATGAAGCAGTCAGGTCGGTTCTCCCGCGTGATCAGTGGATACTGTCGACTTTGCATCACAATTGGGGCACATTTTGTCAGTTTTAGCGTTTGCTCCTACGGGCTGCATTTCCTTGTTTCATGTCCAAATCAGGGTGTTTCTACTCTATTTTGACCTATCCTATTCTTATCCCCCCTTTTCGGATCATTTGCATGCTATTTTTGACCAAAATTGAGCTCCCAGTGCACAATTGCGCTTGCGTGCTGTATCCTGAACCTGTGTTGCATTGAACTGTGCCTGTGTACCCTACACAAGTGCAGAATACCCTACACAAGCGCAAGATGCACTCACACAAGTGCAGAAGTCAGTTTCTGCATTCTCTATGGGCCTCTAATGTCCCGCAAACAAGGCAAATTCATGAAATTGACAATATGGGTTTTTGAGATACATACCACTACTCCCATGTCATCCGGTCATCTGTAGGTGCGTACATGTTCCCCGAGGTGATCTGCCAATTGAATGTTTGCCATCTCTCTGCAAGTGTCCTTTTCCAGAGCAAGAAATCCTCTTCTTGGGCTAGTGCAAATGAGCACTTTTCACTCCCTTTGTCTCATTTATAGATCTTTGTCAGTGCATAGAGGGACATGCACCCTCTCCATCTCATGTTGGTCGTGGTCTTTTGCACCTTTCATTGCTTGTCATTTGTGTATCTGATCTCCGATTTTTAGTCTATTTGCTCCTATCATGTTTTATCACTCTTATTGATCAATTGGCCTCTTTTCTGGATGTTTCCGGCCAATTCCTTGAGGGGGCATGCATATGTCATTGTCATTGTCTAGGGCATTTTCATTATTGTTCTTTGAAACAACGCTTAGAATCGCATTGTCTGAAAGAGGGGCAAAATGTAGATGTCTAAAAATGGTCAATGCTTGCAGAGTCATACTTTAACATTTGCGCATTGCCTTATTTTAGGGTTTTTGCGTCGCATTAACATTTCTCCTATGTCACGCACTTGGTCTTTATCATTTGCGAGCATCAAGTTCTTCTTCTACATTCTTCAGTTGTCTCTCTTTTGAATTTGGTCTTGTTGACAACAATCTTCAGTCATGATTTTGATCGATTTTATCCTGTCGCATCAATGTGCGTGCTCATTTGTCATCATTTTGGACATCGTTAATCCTAATTAGGGTTTTTTCCTCTTTTCAATCTTGTCATTTAGCGATCTATTTGTCATCGATGGTTGTCCTCTTTTCAATCTTGTCGTCTTGCGATCGATTTGTCATTAATCATTGTTATTTTCAATCTTGTCGTCTTACAATCAATTTGTCATCGATCGTCGTCTTTCTCAATCATGTCAATTTGGATCAATTTGTCATTATTCCTTGGTGCATTTATCAATCAAATCATTTATCAATTCAAAATCATGATCAAATCAACATTAAATCAATCTTACATCAAGACCTAATTGTCGTCCTTGCATTTCTAATTTATCTTCTAGGGTTTCATGATTTATTCATTTAACCTTGTTTGTCATTTTCTCTCCATTTTCTCTTTAGGATAAATGATTTATTTATTTATCCTAAGTCTTCTTGTCACAATTAAATATTTATTTAATTGGCTAATTAATTCCTCCCTCTTTGTAAATTAATTAATGAATGAAAAATTATTAATTAATTTACCTAATTTTCATCAATTTCTTAATTTCCAAGTCATCATTTTTAACCTAATTTTCTAGTTTCTCCTAAATTCCTAAATGTCTATTTCTATTTCAAAATCTTGTCATAAATTCTTGCATAGCAATTTGTCATAAATTGTCATAAATTGTCATAAATCCTTGCATAGCAATTTGTCATACACTTGTCATAATTTTGCTATTCTTGATTTGAATTTCCATTCGAATCACTTTCATGCTAATCTGATCTTTTCTCCAATTTGTCTATAAATTGGATGAATTTCTTCAATCAAAGCCCCTGATCCCTAGTCGAATCAATCACGCTTCTAGTATTCTTGCGCTACTTGTCAATCTTGCTTTCACATTAGGTTTATGCACTTGAAGGTGAGATCCACAAAACAAAACTATTTGAAGGAGAAAGAAGGACAATGGAGCCACATGAAGAAGACATCTGCATTTGGTTTGCTTAGTTTTCAATCTTGAATTGATGTCTTATTTTCATGTCTTTATTGAGGGTTTTTAGGATTGGTCATTGCAATTGAGCTTTCGTGATTGAGCTAGACTAATATTGATTTGCTTTGATGATTTCCACATTTCCTAGCTACACGAGCAATTACCAGTTTTCCCCAAGTTGGTGAGAGACTGGATAAGAAGAAAATCTCTAATAATGATGTCACCAAACTAACCAGTGCTACATTCGGCAATCGGTCTATGAGGATTACCACATTCAGAGATAAGGACATGCAATTTGCCAACATGGTTATTGGGTATAAAGTAACTCAATCTAACTAATTAAACTTTGTTTCTAGCTCCTATATATACTGTGTACATAAGATGATAAAGGAAAATGAAAAATATGATCTTTTCCAATGGATGTGTGATGAATTAATGTTGAATCTTGGGAAAATCAAGGGTGAGAAGAAGGGTGTATTCCGATATGGTAATATTTTTGTTTGTCTGATGCTATTCTTTCTTAATGAGACCTCAGGATCCAGAAAAAATGTAATGGGCCTTTGATATTCCAGTAGATAAACAAATCAAGGATGCCTTTAAAAACCTAGGACGAGACAGAGAATCCACCTTATGGGGATATTTCAAGGCTTTTCAGAAGGAAATGAAAAAAAGGGAGAGGGTAGCAAAACACATTGTAGACAAGTACTCAACTGAGATTTTCTTTATGGTCAAGAAAGATGAAATACTAATGGAAGAAGTGCAGCCTAGGAAGATATGGATAACTGAGATGGGCTATGAAGTAGATGTAGAGATCTTGCACCTATATGCCAAGAGACTTACAAATGATGCGCTAGATGAGACAGAAAATACTTTTGGAACATCAAAGCAAAAGGAATTGGAGGTTAAAATTAGGTTTAATAAGAAGAAGAGGGAAGGTCAAATAAAGAAGGTATAATAGGTTGTCGGTAAAATGTTCATTGAAATCAAGCAGATTATTGGGCTAATAGAGTCATCTTCTTTGGCAGCAATTCAGGCCTCACTGGTAGTAGCAACCAACAAAGGAGTGATGAAAAGGAAGAAAACAGAAACCTATATTTCTCCTGTTTCTTTTGGATCTGAAACTGAAGAAGAACCCTCTAAGATTCTGAAAATTTACATGACAATTCAGAGGAAGAAGCCTGAAGAAGGAAAGCAGAAGAAAACCAAGGTCACCCCTCTGACAACCCATAAGCAACCTGTGAAGGAGAGGAAGCCTATAAAGAAGAGTAAACTAATTAAAGAAATGGAACTCTCTCCCAGTAAGAAGAACAAATCAGACTTAGATATGGCACTTGAATCTGGTAAAAGTGTTAAATTTATCCCTCCTTTATCTATAGATGAATTCATAGAACAAATTACTAAGGATGGAATTTTGAGCAATATTCAACACTACTATGTACATATGAATGATAAAGAACAAAACAAAATTGAGGAAGTAGTTTTGTTGTATTTAGATATATATAAGAAGACTTTAATAGAGATAAAAAAGAAAAATTTGGCTGAATTGTATAATAAATTAGATGCTAGAAGACTATCTACACTTGAGGAAGACAAGCAAATAAAAATTCAGGAACTGTTAACTGTTTGTGGTGCAATTACTGAAGAGGAAATGCATAAGTGTCTTGAATTTACAAATAAAATAATTTTCCAGAGTAGGCATAGGCATGTGAGTCTTATGGTGGGAAGAGTGAATGAAATAGTTAAAGAGACTTATGAGGCATGTCTAAAATTCTTTATTGATACTCCAGAATTATTTACATCATTGAAAGTTCCTCCTAAGTTTGACATTCCAAACATCCCAATTGATGCTAAGGGTAAAGGGATATCAGGTGAAGGTCCACCGGTTTTGGATAAGAAATTAGTTGAGAATATTTCGTTGGCAATCACAAATATATAGGTTGTAGAGGAAAAACTGACAGATATCGAGGACAATTTTCCTCTAGTTACTGATGTAGAAACAATTGAGAGTCATGATGTAGTGGCAGAAGAAATAACACCACCAAGTGGTGAAGCCATCGGTGCCAAGGAGAAGGAACATGAATAAAAAGAACAAAAGGTAGAGGAAAAATAACAAGAACAGATCAAAGTCGGGGTATGAGCACCATCACTGGTTGTTAGTCCCTCATTGTTGGCACTTGACACATTGGTCAAGTAGATTTTAGTCATTTTGAGAAGAAGAATACTAAATAGTTGAGTAGTTCTGAGTTAATGTTTATTACAACTCAGAAGCTAATGAAGGAAGGATCTCAAGACAAGAAATTATTTGAGAAAGCCATTCCAATCCTACACCAACTTGCATTGAAATACAAGATTAATCAGGTATATAACCCTTTCGGTAATCTAAAGGGTTTGACTAAGCACATTGCAAAGGAGTACAAAACTCTACAACAAGTGTCAAACTGACAATTGGTGGAGAGGTACAATACAACTAGGAAGGTCACTTGTGCTAACATGATCACATCAGATAAGGCCAAGTTGACAGAAGAATTGATAAGGATTGATGAAGCTCTTCATCAATGTAGCAAGTATATACTGGTCTTGCAATAACACAACTAAATTAACTGCAGACCTAGAATTTAAAATAAAAGTGGCTAAGGTCTGGCTAGAGAATCTTGCAAACAATTTTAGTGGTACTCGGTCATTGACCAACACTGTTGATGGTCAAATTTTGGTTTCATAATCAGAGATATCAGCTTTAGAGAAGGATGTGGACAAGTTAATCTAGTAGGCCAAAGAATTGAGAGGTTTGGTCAGTCCCCAACTTAACACCTTATTACTTCACAAAAGAGAATGTATAGAACAGATGAATATGCCCACACCGACAACATTAATAGAAGAAGAATTACATGCATTCATTCTTAATGGTTGTTAGTATTAACCGGTGACTGAGAGGGGGGTGAATCAGTGAAAACTATTTATACACAATTCAAACTTTCAAACTAACCGGTCTGCAACTATCCTTCCAAATTAACTTAAATATTGCATTAATCATGAAATAAGAGAACATAAAAGAAAAGAAATTTGCATGCACAAATAAGAATCACATAACACTATAAATTATACATGGAAACCCTCAGTTAGAGGGAGAAAACCATGGTGGGGATAACCCACAATCTCTTTTACTGCATTGAAAAAGAGTGCCTTGTTAAGAGCTTACAACCAGTTCTTTCTGAGAACATCACCCCATTAGGAGTGACTAGTATATTGTTAATAATACCTTAGAACCTATTAAAGTTCACCTTGCTAGAGGATTTTGCAACTTCATATTAGAAGTTGTTGGCATATGTGTAGAGTATGTTGACATGATGATATTGTGTTGTCATTGATGTCAATATGTTGAAGAGAGAACCGGTAATCTGTTGAAGAGTGAACCAGTTTATTGAAGTTAAGCAACTACCAAAGTGAATCGGTATAATGTTGTGAACCGGTATATTTGCAAAAGGTGAAGTGGTATGTTTGTCCAAGTGAACCGGTATATGGAATGTTTTCTATCAAGGTTTAATATGGTATGACTACCGGTTGGTAGTCCCAGCCTCAGGGTTTCCGGTTGAAGTGTTTCAAGCCTGTGTGATTCAACCAATGGCATTGTGTGATGAGTTAGTATTGTAATGGATATTAGATCCTATTGCCACGTCAGCCTCATGCGCATGAAGGATCTTGCATGAAGGGGATTGATCCTATCTACCTCGACAATGTGTGAAGTCCTTGCAAACGCTGAAGAACATGTGATAGGTTATCGCCTCCAAGAAGTGTTGAAGAACGAATGATGGAGAATGTCTTGAGATCTATTCAAAACCATTGTATTCAAATGCAAAGTGTTCAATGGTTAGGATTGAACTAACTAAATTGCTCAACCTAAATGTTTAGGGTTTAGGGTTTATGCTACTGACCTATCTGTTTCCTATAAGGTCGATGTTGTGTGTGTATCTAAGTGCAGAGATACGTGATTCTTGCCAAACCAAATAAGAGAATTGATACCTGCAAAGTGTGTGTGTAGAAGGAAGGAACTAAAATGGATCTGTAATGGCATTTCATGCTTTTACTAGATCATTGTAATACCTATTGATCTCTAATCACTTCAATAGTTGGAAAATCCCTTAATAGGGTAGCTTTAACCAACTTGTTGTAAAACCTTTAATAGGGTGACTCAAAGCCATTGAGTTCATAAAATCCTCTAACAAGGTAACCTTTAAGAGGGTTTAACCCTTAACTGGGTATTCTAGCCATCCCTTAACCGGGTGATCCCTAATAGGATTGGTTCCTAACAAAACCTATTTTAACAGTCTTTAACCGGACTCGGCTCCTAATAGAACAGACTTCTAAAGAGTTCAAAAATAGCTTGTGGGTATTCATCCCCACCGTGGTTTTTCCTAGTTGGGTTTCCACGTGAAAAATATGTGTGTCATGTGTGATGCCTCTTTCATGTGATGTTTTGTTATTTCCTGTTTAGTGGTGAGTCATGTTGTTCTAGTAAATTATTATATCTATGATGATAGATTATTTGTTTATGCATAAGGATGAAGTGGAAATGAGGGAGTAGATTGTATGGAAAGCTAAGTGTTTCCAGTTTATGTCTTTCACAATCTCATTATGTTTAACCGGTAGTAATCTGCTTTAGACCGGTATTAGTGTTTATCTGTCAAGTGCATTGTTTGCAATCAAACAGGTTCAGGAAAAGTTTTTGTGTCTGTACTGATTCACCCCCCCTGTCTTAGTACCGGTTTGGTACTCACTATTCATCATTGAGTTATCAATTGGTATCAGAGCTTCCTCCAGGTCCTCTATGTTGTAAGTTTAACCACTTCAGGGAAAGATCCTATTGTAATGATGAAGAGGGAAGGTCCAAAGTTCAACAGAGATAACTTTAAAATATGGAAGGACAGAATGAAGATATACATCAGAAGCATGGGTGATCAACATTGGAGCTATGTTGATAATGCTTATGTTATCCCTACCGGTACTCTCACCGATGACCAAAAGAGAGAGATTCGGGAGAATGGACAAGTCATGGAAGCCCTAATTAGTAGTTTATCTAACATTGAGTTTATTGATGTTTAGGACAAAGAGAATCCCAAAGAAGTATGGGATTCCCTTGAGAATATATATGGTGGTGATGAGCATGTGAAACAAGCTAAGGAAGAAAGCCTTAGGGGAAAGTTTGAAGACATGCGGATGGTTGAAGGAGAGACCATTCAATAATATGGAATAAGAATAAAACCTGTTGTTGGAGATATCAAGAGTGCAGGTGGTAAAATTGAAGATTCCACTATTGTTAGCAAAGTTTTGAGATTCTTATTACCAGTCTATGCAATAAGGGTTGTAGCTATTCAAGAGTTGAGGTTTGTAGACAAGACAAAGGTATCCCTAGACTCCATCATTGCAAAGCTAACATCTTATGAGCTAAATAATTATGATGGCAGTATTCAAAACACTAAATCAGCCTTCAAAGCATCTGTTGCACCATCCAGAAAAGGCAAAGAAGCTAGTACCGGTGGTGAACCAAGATAGAATAGAGAAATGGATGATGAGGAGATCCTGATGGAATTTGAAGCTCTTCTTGCTAAGAGACTTCCTAAGGGAATCAGTAAATACAGAGGTAATCTCCCTTTGAAATTCTTTTCTTGTAACCAGATAGGACACATTGTTGTAAATTGTCCTAATGGTGATAGCAAGGACAAACCGAAAAAGTTCAAGAAGTTCAAAGGAGGAAAATAGAGAAACTATTTCGTAGCAGTTGATGAAAGTGTCATTGATGAGGAATCAGAAAATGAAGAAAATGAAGAGATTGTGTTTGTAGCAGTCAAGGAAGATGTGTCAGACAAGAAGGCTCTTGTATCCCACTTTGATAATTCCAATGAGTGGATAATTGACAGTGGCTATTCTCACCATATGACTAGTGACCAGAGTAAGTTTCTATCTCTGGAAGAGTATGATGGTGGTGTGGTTCATTTTGGTAATGATGCACCATGTATGGTAAAAGGAAGAGGGTCCATCTCTTTGAATGGAAGGAGTGTTGACAATGTGTATTGGGTAGAAGGTCTAAGGCACAACCTTTTGAGTGTTTCTCAACTGAATAATAATGGACTCACTCTAGAATTCAAAAATGGAGTGTGCAAAATCAAAGGAAAGAGTAGTGAACTGATGGCTACCAGTATGCAGACCAAAGGTAACCTATTTCAGCTAAATGCTAATGTCAGTACATGTCTTATGGCTAAGTTTTAGGATAGTTGGATATAGCATAGAAGACTCTGCCATGTAAATTTTGACAATATTGTGAAGGCCAGTAAGATCAAGGCAGTTAGAGGATTGCCTATGTTGAGAAAACTAGAAAATCCTTTGTGCAGAGAGTATCAACTGGGGAAAATGTCTTCCTCAACCTTCAAAGGTAAACCTTTCACTGCAAACAATTCACTTGATCTTGTGCGTACTAATTTGTGTGGTCCTATGAAAACTAGGAGTGTGTAGGGAGATAGGTATTTTATGATTCTTACTGATGATTGCTCAAGAATGATGTGGGTCACATTCTTGAAGGACAAATCTGAAGCTTTTGGAAAGTTCAAAGCCTTCAGAGAACTTGTAGAAAAAGAAAGCGGTAAGAGGATTAAGTGCTTAAGAACTGATCAAGGAGGAGAATTCACTTCTGGTGAATTGATCAAACACTATGAAGATAATGGCATCAAGATGCAACTGTCTCCCCCCCAGACTCCATAGTAGAATGGCCTAGCAGAAAGAAACAACCGGACTCTGGTTGAAGCGGCTAGAACTATGTTGATCGAAGGAAAGGTTGCTCACACCTTTTGGAGAGAAGCAGTGAGCACTACAGTCTACACAATGAACTAGGTACTCATCAAGAAAGGAAAGGATATGACTCCTTATGAGTACTGGACCGGTAAGACACCAGTAGTAAGCTACTTCTGAGTGTTTGGTAGCAAATGTTATATCAAGAGGAGTGAACATCAGAGAAAATTTGATGCAAAATGTGATGAGGGAATATTCTTAGGATATTCCACCAAGAGTAAAGCTCTCAAATGTTTCAACAATAGGACTCAGATAATTGTTGAAAGCATCAATGTTAGGGTTGATGAAAACTCTGAGAAACCTAAGGAAACTGGCAGAGAGCATGTAGGACATGAACCAGTAGTAACCTTTTGGGAACCAGTTGCAAATCAGCCTAGCACCAGTAATTGTGCTCCTACACTAGTGGATGCTGATACTGACGAAGATGAGGATGAAGAAGAAAAGCAAGAGGAATCTATTAAGAATATACCTAGGTATGTAAAACTCAATCATGATCCAAAGTAGATCATAGGAGACAAAGATGAAGGAATTCTTATAAGAAGAAAGGTTAGAGAAAACTAATGTATGATCTCTGAATTTGAGCCTAAATCATTTAAAGAGGCACATAAAGATGAAGACTGGATCAAGGCAATGGAAGAGGAACTTGATCAAATAGAAATGAATGGTACATGGTCTTTGGTACCCAGACCGGAGCATAAAAATGTCATTGGAACCAAATGGGTCTTCAGAAATAAATTGAATGAGGATGGCACAATTGTAAGGAACAAAGCCAGACTAGTATGTAAAGGATATGCCCAAGAAGAAGGAGAATACTATGGAGAAACCTTTGCTCCAGTAGCAAGATTGGAAGGAGTTCATATGCTTCTTGCATATGAAACTTTTAAAGGATTCAAGGTATACCAAATGGTTGTAAAATTTGCATTTCTTAATGGAATACTTGAAGAGGAGGTGTATATAGAGCAACCACATGGGTTTTCCCTATCAGAAGATAGTGACATGGTGTGTAGGCTACATAAAGCCTTGTATGGACTGAAGCAAGCACCTAGAGCATGATATGAATGCTTGCACTCCCATCTTGTGAAGATTGGATTTGAAAGAACAAGTGAAGATAGCAATATCTACTTGAAATCAGAAGGAGATGAGATTCTGATCTGTGAAGTATTTGTTGATGACATAATATTTGGTGGAGATGACAAGATGAGTCATGACTTTGTAGATGAGATGAAGAAGGAATTTGAGATGTCACTCATAAGGGAGATTAAGTTCTTCATTGGACTGCAAATTCAGTAAATGAAAGATGGAATCTTTATTACTCAGTCCAAGCATGTCAAAGAGGTGTTGAAGACCTTTGGCATGGAAGAAAGAAAACTGGTTGGTACACCAATGGTGATCGGTTGTAAACTATCAAAAGAGGATGACTTAGCATTGGTAAATGAGAAGGAATACTGATCAATGATTTGTAAGTTGCATTATGTAGTGCATAGCAGATTGGACATTGCACATGCAGTGGGTATTACCGCTCGGTTTTAGAAAAGCCTAAGAGAATCCCACTTTGTAGCAGTCAAGCAGATTCTTAAATATCTGAAGGGAACTATTGACTATGGATAATGGTATCCATACAATGATGATTTCAACCTAAAACTTTTCACAGATGCTGATCAGGCTGGTAATGTGGATGACCCGAAGAGCACAACCAGTGGTGCATTCTTTCTCAGTGGTAGACTGGTCTCATGGATGAGTAAAAGGTAAAGTTGTATCTCTTAGTCTACAGTAGAAGCGGAGTATGTTGCGGCTTTTATGAAATGCACCCAGACTATTTGGATGAAGTATGTAGTGAATGGCTTAAAAGTTCCTATATTCGAACTGGTAAGTATATTTTGTGACAATACAAGTGTAATTAGCATCTCCAAGAATCCGGTTTTACATGCTAGAACCAAGTACTTTGAACTCAAGTATCATTTCTTAAGGGAAAAGGTTTAGAACAAAGAGGTGGTATTGGAACATGTTTCCAGTAAGGATCAGTTAGCAGACATATTCACCAAGCCTCTACCGAAGACTACTTTTACCTATCTGAGAGGTGAATTAGGGGTGCTGGCCCCTCAAGAGATAAACTAAAGGTTTGTGCTCCACATCAGTCAGATCTTACTTTGCTATATCTTTTCAGGATTGGTGTGTTGAAGGATGCTACTCCTCAGGGGGAGCAGCATAGTGGACTGGGGAAGCTCATGCCTCCACTTTGGCATTGTTGTCAAAGGGGGAGAAGATGTGAAGCGGAGAAGATATCTATAGTATTAAGGAGAAGATGTGATGTAGAAAGAGAGATATCTTTGTATATTACCATCAATTCCAAAGAGAGATATTGTTGGCATATGTGCAGAGTATGTTGACATGATGATATTGTGTTGTCATTGATGTCAATATGCTGAAGAGAGAACCGGTAATATGTTGAAGAGTGAACCGGTTTATTGAAGTTAATCAATTAGCAAAGTGAAATGATATAATGTTGTGAACTGGTATATGTGCAAAAGATGAAGTGGTATATTTGTCCAAGTGAACCGGTATATGGAATGTTTTCTATCAAAGTTTGATATGGTATGACTACCAGTTGGTAGTCCTAGCCTCAGGGTTTCCGATTGAAGTGTTTCGAGCCTATGTGATTCAACCAATGGCATTGTGTGATGAGTTAGCATTGTAATGGAGATCAGATCATGTTGCCACATTAGCCTCGTGCATGTGACGGATCTTGCAT
This sequence comes from Cryptomeria japonica, assembly GCF_030272615.1. Taxonomy (NCBI): domain Eukaryota; kingdom Viridiplantae; phylum Streptophyta; class Pinopsida; order Cupressales; family Cupressaceae; genus Cryptomeria; species Cryptomeria japonica. The sequence continues at coordinate 625,077,692 of NC_081412.1, forward strand.
GAAGGGGATTGATCCTATCTACCTTGGGAATGTGCAAAGTCCCTGCAAACGGTGAAGAACACGTGATGGGTTATCACCTCCAAGAAGTGGTGAAGAAAAAATGATGGAGAATGTCTTGAGATCTATTCAAGACCATTGTATTCAAATGCAAAGTGTTCAATGGTCAGGATTGAACCGACTAAAATGATCAACCTAAATGTTTAGGGTTTAGGGTTTATGCTACCAACCTATTTGTTTACTATAAGGTCGTAGTTGTGTTTCATGTTGAGGTTGTTGGAAAATGTTGTGTGTGTATCTAAGTGCAAAGATACATGATTCTTGATAGACCAAATAAGAGAATTGATACCTGCAAAGTGTGTGTGTAGAAGGAAGGAACTAAAATGGATTTGCATTGGCATTGAGTGCTTTTACTAGATCATTGTAATACCTATTGATCTCTAATCACTTCAACAATTGGAAAATCCCTTAACAAGGTAGCTTTAACAAGCTTGTTGTAAATCCTTTAACAAGGTGACTCAAAGCCATAGAATTCATAAAATCCTCTAACAAGGTAACCTTTAACAGGGTTTAACCCTTAACCAAGTATTCTAGCCATCCCTTAACCGGGTGATCCCTAACAGGATCGGTTCCTAACAGAACCTATTGTAATAGTCTTTAATCGGACTAGGCTCCTAACAGAGCGGACTTCTAAAGAGTTCAAAAAAAGCTTGTGGGTATTCATCCCCACCATGGTTTTTCCCAGTTGGGTTTACACGTGAAAAATATGTGTGTCATGTGTGATGCCTCTTTCATGTGATGTTTTGTTATTTCTTGTTTAGTGGTGAATCATGTTGTTCTAGTAAATTATTGTATCTCTGATGATAGATTATCTGTTTATGCATAAGGATGAAGTGGAAATGAGGGAGTAGATTGTATGGAAAGCTAAGTGTTGTCATTTTATATCTTTCACAGTCTCATTATCTTTAACCGGTAGTAATCTGGTTTAGACCGGTATTAGTGTTTGTCTGTCAAGTGCACTGTTTGCAGTCAAACAAGTTTGGGAAAAGTTTTTGTGTCTATACTGATTCACCCCCCCTCTCAGTACCAGTTTGGTACTCACTGTTCATCATTGAGTTATCAGAAGTGACTCTATTAAGAGATTTTACATGAAGAATAGGTTAAGGTTCACCCTGTTAAAGGATTTACAATGTTGCAATTGTTAGAAGGCAACAAAGATGATTGATCTATTTGATGACACTACCTTTGTCGCGTAGATCCGCTTTGCAAGATTTGTTCTTTTGATCGGTGTCGACTTCACCAATTCATACATCTATCTGTTGCACTCTATTTTGTTCCCCCTATTAACATTCACACAGATCTTTTTCTCATTGACAACAACATAATCAAAATGAATGATCTGAGTATATTAGCCTTTAGTTTTGGTGCCAACTTTCTCTCCAAAAATCAAATTCAAAAATTTGTTATCACGCCTCAAATTTCTCTGCAAAATCATTTTGTGAATATCGGTCAAGACAACAGTTCATGCCAAAAAGCTTGGCGGTTGAAAACAGAAGACTACCAGTTTAACTGGATTTTATCTAGATGTTTCTAAGTCTGTCAATTGAGACTCCTGTATTGTCGGTTGTCGCATATGTAATGGTCCAATTCTTCCTAATCGATTACCTCTTGTATACTACTCTACTCACTTCTTAGCCAATTAACCCCTGTATATCGGTCTACTCACTGCTTAGTCGGTTAACCCATCTATATCGGTCTACTCACTGCTTAGCCGGTTAACCCATCTATACCGGTCTACTCACTGCCGATAGGAATAAGGACTATTGTTCTTCACTGGTTACTCTTTACTCCTTTACTGATGGACTGTAGAGACTTAGAAGCTGATGTTGCCAATAATGACAACCATTTCACCGGTCATACAAAATGCATCATAATGCTAATAAACTCCCCCTTTGGCATTAGTTGAGAACACAATAGAAAAGGTTCAATGACTTTGCTACAAAATAGTCATGTATGTGCCAGTTCTGACCCCTACTTCATCTACCTCAATCTATATACAAACTCCCCCTTTTGACATCAATGGCAAATAATATACAAAAGAATCCATGAGAATAAAGAAAAAATGTCTTTGAAATTTTCCTTAGCAGCTTGCAAAGTAGATTCCCATGAAGGCTTCACCTGTTTCATGGTGTTGAATTGTCCATGCATAATTGTAACAAAATCCTCCAAATCATTTACTGTCTTACAGTCAATGCATTTATGAGGCTTTCTACTTCTTTGACATTCATTTGCATGAAATCAATGATCGGTGCAAGGTAGCAGTGTAGCTCTAATAGATTAAGAGCTCGTTTATCCTCTTCCTCTTTAAAATTTTTGATTTCATTAGTTAACTATTTGACCTTTCCACTAAAGGTCATTGCAGAGCTTGTAAGAGGATCAAAAGAACCTATCAGATCTTGGATTTCCCTTTGAGTCTAAGCTCTTTTATCTTCAAGATCTTTGATTAAATCAATGAAGCTTGATGATTTAACCAATAATTTTCCAACTTCTTGTAGTACAGATTTGACCTCTTTAGTGCTTGTGGAGAGAGAAACTTTGCCAACAGATATTTGTTCCATTAGTTTTTCACCCCTCCTTGTTTCATACTATCTAACTACAACCTTCTCTAGATCAGTTGCCTTTGAACCGATTACTTTGACAAGAGTGCTCAACTGATCAATGATGGGTGCAGTGTCATCAATAGCAATGTCAGGAATGAGATCAGACAGAATTATCTTGGCCAAATTGAGAATTCTTGCCTTCTTTTTCTTTGCTCTAAGTTTTGCCTTTTCAGCTTGAACCCTCAATTTTTCAAAAACTTTCATTAATTGTTTAGGATTCATCTTCTTTATGTTAATTATAGATTATTCCTATTTTTCCTCCTCTATTTCTTCTCCCTTTTCTTCAGTCTCAACCTCAAAGCTGGCTGCGGTGGTGAATTTAGCTTTCTTCTTTTCACTCTCCTTTTCAAAATCTCACTTCCTCTTTACCGGAGGAGTCTCCACCACTATTTTCTTACCATCTTCAGGTTGACTGGATGAATAATCCTCTTTCTTCTTGTGTTGTTTTGATTCCTTGGTCTCCTCTGTTTCCTTCATCTCTTCTTCCTCCTTTTTTGCTTCCTTCTATTTTTCTTCCTTCTCCTTGGTTTCCTTCTTCTCTGATTCTTCAATAGGTGGTATTGATGAATTTATCACGTTTGGATTTCCTTCCTCTGCACCTTTTTCTGACAAAATAATTTCATTGCCAGTAGGATTTATTATTATCGAAGTTATATGAGGTTTATCTTCATAAGGTATATCTTCAATTAAGACTTCATCTTCATCAGGATGCTTATTTTTATCGGCTCCCTTTACTAGTGTAACATCAATATCAAAAGTTTCAACAGTTGATTTGTGTTTGATCGGTTGCTCAAAATCCTTTGTTAGATTAGGAATATTTGACACAATATTACCTATGATATCATCTACTAAGAAAACATCAATACCTTTAGTAGATTCTTTGTCTTTACATTTCCCTTTGTCAAGGGTAGTTGCACCTTGGTCCTGTTTAGTTCCCTTTGCTATTTCTTCTTTAGCTTCCTTTTGTTGGCTCAAGATTGTTTTCCATAAGGCAACATCCTCATCATGCACACCTTGGACATCTCCTATGGCCACGCTCCTTGTCCTGTTCCTTATTTTGAAGTGTTGAACACATGCTTCTGCCACTATTTAAGCTTGATTGAAATATAAATCATGTTGCACTTCCATGAGTGCTTTTATCCTGTGCTTTTTCTCAATTGATAGGGTTGTTTTCCATCTCCCTTCAATTTGATTTTGAAAGTATAACGGAATTATTCCATATAGTTCACTGGGAGTTTTGTAGAACTTATTCAGGTTCCAATAAGTTCTTCTTCAATTTTTCTTTTGTCCTCCTCGTCGCAGAGGGGATATTTTCTCCCGATACTAGATAGACCTCCATATACTTTGATCCCATGGACCAATTCATCAACAATTGGAACTACATTTATACCACTTCTTTTATTTTCACATCAGATTGGGTGTCAGTGTTATCATCCTCCTTTTCATCCTTCTTGGGCTTCCTTTTATCCTTTGTGTCAATTGTCCCTTCACTCTTTTTATTTCTTGCATAGGTCACTCCTACAAGTCACCTTTACTTTGGGAAGATGCGGGAGTATCTGAGTCCTTTTCTTTTGTGTATGTTGTCGGCTTATTGGATGTTGCATCCTTGGGTTTTTTCTTCTATATTTTCTTCTTTTCTTCTATTTGTTTACTTGTACTGGTGAAAGCAGTCGAACCAGATGATTCTCCTCCATACTTTTTGTCTAGGGTATCAATCATTTTCCTTACTCTCTTTTGTATGATAGCCTCCTTAAGTTCTTTTTTTTTCTTTGGAACTTGCCTCCTCACAAGTTCCAAATCTCTTTGATCTTCTATCTACCGGTTTAGACACTAAAATGTTTGCATATACTTTAGTAATGTCTTCCCTGACCTCATAACCCATAGCAAGTACCCAAAAGGTTCTAGGTAGAACCGCTTGAATAATGCAACAATCATTGTCAACAAGCAAAAAAATGTTGTCCTTGTACTTTTGAACTATAATAGTTGGGATTCTCTCTCTTTTGTGCATTCTAGTTTCGAATTCTTTAAAATAACCCCACATTGTTTCTCCAAACTTATCACCTAAATCTCTAATAATTTCACCTATCTAAACCATGATAGGTTTATCTTTAGACCACACTACATTGCCCTTATCAGGAAAGAAATTTTGCACATAGAAGAATATACATACCATTAATGAACCATACTTGAATGATTACTTCTTGTCCTTCTTAATTCACTCCATGTTCACTAGAAATTGACTTTTTATCATTCCAAAAATATTGTATGTTGCATCCTCCTTGATGATTCAATAGGTTGCATGGATAGAACCTCTCAGCGCACTGTTCATGCAGCTTGATTGATAGACCCTATAACCCAGCACTACCGAAGCAAACCTCACTTCTGTGTCCTTAATGTGAGTGATTGGCATTGTTCTCCTGTCACATAAAGATTGAGTCATCCGAGTGACTTGAGTGGATGACATTGTTCTTAGGGTTAGTGCTTCACCGGTTACGCTAAACGTTGTTACTCTTTCAATCACATCCTTTTTTATCTTGATCGGTGCTTCACCTTCCAGCCATAGAAATTGATCATGCACTCTTCTTAACACATACTTGACCCAATTGGCATGAAATTGATTGGGAAAATCAACAGCATTTGACAAACCCTTGTTCTTCAAATACAAATGTTCTGCCTTCAATAGATCATGATCACAGAATCCTTTTAATTCATTTCAAATGAATTTATCTCCAATTTCTTCAAGCTTGCAATGGATGAAGGAGTGAATATATTCAACCAGTAACACACAGGAGGTAACAGATGATAGGGTACCAGTCATATCGATCCCTCTATCCTTCATAGGATGCATCTTGAACTCGAGCTATGGTTCTTTAACTTCTTTAACTAACATAGGAGTCGACACAGAAGCTGCCATGATGAACTTCAAACAATTTTTCAAAAATAGGGTTTGAATAGCTTCTCCTCTAGGGTTGCCAATCATCACTATCACACTGCTTGATCACTTCACACAAATAGTGCTAGAAATATTTTTATCGCCTTAGGTCGCACAAGAGCTCAAGAATATTCACAAGAAAGCAAGGTAAATGAAATGTATTGTCATTTTATTATTTATCCATTAATATTTATTGGTGCTTCAATACAACGGCTATTTCGAATAATTTTGACCATTTACAACTTAAGGTACACCAATTTACTTCTTATCGGTTGCTTGTTACCGATACCAATACACAAACAAAATTTACACTAAACCTAAAAAAATTTACCAAATAAGAGCTTTAAACAAACTTTTATGCATCTAAACTATGCAGATAGATATAACCTCATATCGGTCAAGGGGATTCAATAATGATCTTACCATATGTGCTCCCCCTGAGCATCAGTATGCCTAGTTTGTGTTCTACATTGATTAGATAGATGTCCAAATCTTCCACAAACATAACATCTTACATTCATTCTGCAGTTTTATGAATTATGACCAATTTTGTTGCATTTAGAACATTGACCAGTGGGTGTATTAGTGTTCTGATAATTTCTAGATCTACACTAATTTTCTCTATGACCATACTTATTACAGTTAAAGCATTTCCCATTGAATTTGTAAGCATTAGGTTGTCTTACCAGTTTACTATGATCATGATTGTTTGCAGTGCTGGAGCTTTCACTAATTTCAAAGCCAAGGCCATTTGTATCACCATTAGGTTTCTAATTCTTCAGCATGTCAACAAGTTCTTCTGAACTTTTCTTGAATTAATCCTTGTGTTGATTTGCAGCAATCAGTTCATTCTCCAAGATTCCTTTTTGTCTCATGAGTTTAGTTCTGCGATTTTGTGTATGCATCAAATCTGTCTTCAACATATCATTTTCATGACTGAGTCTTGTGTTTTCATTTCCAACATCATTTAGTCTTCTAACCAAATCATCTTCATTCTTCTTTCTATCTTCAATTTCTTTACAAAATCTCATAGTCATATCTTGCATCTCATTCTTCATTGTGTTGTTCTCTTGTCTCGGTTTGTTTACTAGATCATTAAGAGTTTCTTTTTCATCTTCATCATTCTACATCTTTTCACAAAGTTCTCTTCTTTTATTCCTTGCTATAGTGAAATTTTCTTGAAATCCTCAAATAATATCTTGTCCAGCCTTCAAATCATCCTCAAGTTTGATATTCTTTACTTTTTCTACATCATAGTCTAAAAGAGCTATTTCCAATTGCGTTCTCAAATTTTCCATCTCTACCGGTGTCAAGATCTTCCTCAAGTTGCTAGGCTTTTGAAAATAGAGGACCAATCTCTGATACCAATTGTTAGGATTCCCAAAGATACTGAGAGGGGGGGGGTGAATCAGTATCTGATTGATATAATAATTTTCTTAACTTATAACATGAAAATCATATCAAAACTATGTACCGGTAAACCAAAAATAATGCAGTAAATAAGAATAGCAACCACAACATAAGAGACACACCATAACACAATATTTTAACGAGGAAATCCGGTGTGGGAAAAACCTTAGTGGGATTTGTGACCCACAATATTCGCTTACTGGCTAATAAGAGAATATTACTGCTTACAATAGGGGCCTGCACATGCAGGAAGGCCAAGTGCCTAGAGCTCACTGCTCAATTACAAAAGAAGTCACACTAACTTACAAAATGGATTATACTAATCCAATGTCTTGTACTACTTCAGATCAGCATCTACTATGCTAGATTCAGTACCAGTTTAAGCTCTACTACATACATAAACCCTTATCCAATATCTGCCTTACAATTCGCATATTAGGTCTGCATTTATCCTTCCATCTCTCTATCTGTATATCACCTAAATGATCTACAATGATCTCATACATATATGAGTCATAATACAATCCGCCAAGTCATCTTACAAAAGATTTTACAATTAAATAAAAAATACATTTAAACAAAATTCATGTCGGCCATGGTGTCGGTGATCAATCTTTTTGGTGTCGATGATCTGTATGTCGGTGTAGAGTTTGTCGGTGTCGGTGCCCATGTCTTCCTGCTGGTATCACATGATTGTAAGGTTTCCATCAATGACAATACCTTCAATCACCTACAATTTCTCATTGGAGTGTGCATTTACCAACACTTAGTCGGTTAACCTTTGTATATCGATCCACTCACTGCTTAGCCTGTTAACCCCTGTATACCGGTCTACTCACTGTCGATAGGAATAATGACTACTATTCTTCACCAAATACTCTTTACTGCTTTAACGATGGACTATAGAGACTTACAAGTTGATGTTGCCAACAATGGTAACCATTTCACCTGTCATACAAAATGCATCATAATGCCAACAAATGGGTTTGTATCAATTTTGGGGACATTGAAAACCGATTGGGATACTTGGTATTTTTGCAGAGTGCTTATCTAGATATATTCAAGTACATCTAGATCTGGTAAACACAATTTTGATTCTTTCATTTATTATTTGCCCCAACTTTGGAATTGTTGTTAAAGGGGGATAGGTTGGATGTAAAAAATGTTAAGGGACATAAGAAGTAATGTGTATCTCAAGATTAGTTTTTTGGAAGATTTTGGATAGGAACCAAAACAACACTTCAATGATTCATTTTTCACATGAGTGTTGCCATCAATGCCTAAGAGGGAGATTGTTGGTAGTTAACACTCATCTCGGCTCATGGTGTTGTTTCACATAGAATTCAAGGAAACCGAAAAACTAGGAACCGGTATTTGGAGGCCAACAAAGGAGATTGATCTGGTAAAGGTTAAAGTGGCAACAGTCACGAATATTAATGTTTATATTTTTGTCTAGGCCGACATGTAATTACTTTGTGTTGTGTGTGTTAAGTAGGGTACCTGCAACTACAACACAAATACTCAATAGATCATTACAAGCATGGTTAGAAAATTGAAATCAAATGAAAGAAAAACCATGACAAAGAGACCTATCGCCTCCTAAGAGTTTCGAGTATGGATTTTCTCTCAGATCTCGATAAGCAATCCTAGTGACTTGACTACACCTAGATGAAGGATGTAAAATGATATAATATGCAAGCTAGATGGGATTGATTATGCTATATTGATCCAAGAGGCCAATTAAGGTAATGATGTGCATGATTAAGCTATGATGATGATGCAATTAAGCTAGAAAAGAGATTTATTAAGCTACATGATTCAACAATTATGCTAGAAAATAATCAAATTAAAGTACATCTAAGATGCAATTTCCTATAATAACAATGCTCAAATGATATGCTAGAATGGATATGCCTATAGTAACAATTCCTAAATTGATATGAGATGGGATCCTTTGTGCTCCAAAATGGGGGATATTTATAGGATTTCCAAGGCCAGGGGTGAGGTGGCAGGAATCAACGATCAAGATTGAGTTTGAAGATATCAAGGGTGAAATTGGAGGAGGTTGGAGAAGAAGTTGGGGGAAGGGACACTTGTAATCTTTGTGGTGACAAGTGTCAAAGAGCCTTTCTCATAAGAGGGAAAGTGTCCAAGGGAAGAGACATGTGACCGGATTGCCATGTGTCTCAAGGGGAGAATATCCACACCATAGGAGGTTAAGATGTGCAAGATAGGATAGGGTTAGTCCAACCCAGGGCTAGGTGGAATTGGTTAGGTTAGAGATATGGTTAGGTTAGGTGGTTAGAAGTTAGGAGGCATGTGAGTAATTTGAATTTAAAAATTCAAATAATAGGAAAAAGGCTAATTAACTTTCAACAACTCATAAATTGATTTGTTTTAATTAATTAAGGGATTAGAAGAAATGAATTAAATGGGGGGAGGATTAATCAGTTTGGATTAATTAATCAAAGGGGACTATTGAAATGAACCTATTAAAAAAATCCTTAGATTTATTAACAAGTAGATGAAAGGGAGAATTTAATCAAATTGCTAATGAATTCAATGAAATTATGAAGGGGGATTAATTAAATAATTGCTTATTTAATTAATTATCTTCAGACTATTTTCAAGTGTATACACTTTGTAATATGATTGTAATCCGATATAAGGCATTCATGTTTAAGTATGTAAGAGTATTTAAGTCAGTTCGGTTAGGTCATTTTGGATATATATGTGTGATAAAATTTACGTAATTGTGTGAGCGAGATCTTGATAGACAAAATGTGAATGTAACAATCTATAGTCAGTCTTGGTTATTTGCCGAGGGGATTGGAAAGTGAATTAGGGTACAAGTAAGGAAGGAGATAGTGTTAACTAGTATAGACAGTACTTAAACTGGAACCCATCCAACATATCAGATGCACACTCAGATTTCATATTTTTATTTATAATTCAGTATTTTGAATTTGTAGTCAGTGAGGATCCTTTGTGATGAGTAGTGCACTCCAGGAAGTGTGCCTTCCCCCATGTGCAGGCCGCTCTTTGTAATATTTATTTATTTGGCCAGTGGATAGATATTGTGGGTCATCAATCCCACCGTGGTTTTTCCTCTTTGAGGTTTTCCACATATAAATCTTTGTGTTATGGTGTTCATATTTGTGGTTGCATTATTATCACTTGTTATTTTCTTTTATGCATACCGTTTATTGAGTTGTTTTGTTAATAAGGTTAAAATTAATCATATTGATAGAACACTGATTCACCCCCCCTCTCAGTGTTCTTGGATTCCAACAACATATACATTTGATGATTGAAAATAAGATTCTCTAATTTTATCAACATCAGTTAGATTGTTTCAATTATATATTGTAAATCTTGGCTAAATTATTCTAGGTTGCACTTGCAATATATTTTTCATGAGGGGGGGAATTGTTAATATGAGAAAAGTTACAAGTATTAGCGATAGTTTGAATGTTTTTTGAAAATATAATAGATTTGTTTTGAAAGTACTTAGTGGTTTTGATACCACCTATTTACTACATGTGGTCATTTCACTTGAGCTATATAATATCTCAAAATCTTATAACTTTTTTATTTCCTCATATGTATCTCAATATTTTCAACTTCTAGGGGTTTCTTAAAGTCTACCTAAATCTATAAATATGAAATATAAGCTTTTATTAAGCATCAACGAGAGAAAGATAATGATTTAGAATAACATCTTATAAATGTTTCAAAGTTTCAACTAGTTGTTGTGTGTTGTGAGCAAGGTTATAAGACTCTTGAGATGTTGATAAGGTACGTGATATATTATATATTCTGTTTATTTTTTCTACAATTATTATTACACTCTTGATTTAAATCAAATTTTTTTTCATAATTCAAGTTATGATAAAGTAATGACATGTGTAATGAAACTATGATAGTTTTAAATAGCTTATATATTGAACAATGAAGTTATGATTGTCTTTATCTTAAGAATGTAACATGCATTCATCATGAACCTATGATTGTCCTAAGAAATTTGTGACAATATTAACAATGAAGCTAAGACAATCCTAGTGAAATTATGATAATCCTATATTTTTATGAACTAACCTCTACATCTTATTTTTCATACATTTAGAAATAATCATCATACTAAGAAAAGGACCAAAGAACATGATAATGAAGTGCATGATGCATGGAAAGTAATGGCATGTCTTATTTGTGCATACCTTTGTCAATGAGACAAGGTGAATGGAGTACATGACAAGTCATATGGTATTGATAAATATGATCATAATGGAAAGTCTCTATTGTAGAAGTCACTATCTAAGCACTCAACATAAGAATGCAAGTTACAATATGTACCCTCTTGAATGTCTAGGTTGTAAGTAGGTTCTCCAAGATTAAAAAAATTCATTTAAATTGTGATGAGATTATTTGAAATCTAAGAGAGGTTGTTGGAGAGAGACATAATATCACCCCATAGGTTTAGATGCCTCATTTGTATGTGCCATCAATTTTGAGAAACGCTTCATCAAAGTTTGACAATTTTTGCACTTAGGACACCTAGGAGAACATGTGGCTAGGGTATGGATTGGAATGTTCAAGCAATCTAGTGTGAAAAATAAGGGAATTCTTAGCCTAAACATGAACTCCTAGACATGCCCGTGTTGACGGTTCATGCACACAACAAACAGAGTGAAAGTTAAGGTATATTGCAACTTTTCATTGATTACATCTGATGCTTTTTGTTGCAACAAAAAAATTATTTACATGAGAAAATGGATTGGAGTCTTTGAAATATGAGAGAAGTCACTAGAGAATGGTGTGACACAACCTCATAGGTTCAAACAAGCTGTTCAAATATGCTATAGATTTTGAGGCGTGTCTTTAAAGTTTGACATTTTTTGTACTTAGGACACTCAAGAAAATATGTAGCTAGGGTATGGCCTAGAACATTCAAGAAACTTGACAAGTGAAATGGGGCATGCATAGAATAAACCTATCCTCCCAGATGTGCTTGTGTTGATGACTTACGGACATGACAAATAGAATGAAAATTAGGGTATATTGCAACTTTTCGTTGAATGCATCTAACGCTTTTTGGGGCAGCAAAATAAATCTTGGCATGAGAAAATGTATTTGTGTCTTCAAAATGTGAGAGAGGTTATTGGATAAGGGTGTGATAAAACCTTGAATCTTTAGATGGCTTATTCTTATGTGTCATATATTTTGAGAAATGTGCCATAAAATTTTGACAATTTTTGCACTTAAGGCACTCAAGAGAATGTGTGGCTAGGGTATTACCCAAAACATTCGAGTGACTTGGAAAGAGAAATAGTGGCATTCCTATCATAAGCTCAACCTCTCAAATGTACTTACATTAATAGTTTGTGGTTGCAATGAATAGAATGGAAGTTAGGATATATTGCAACTTTTCTTGAATGCATATGACACTTTTTGGGGTTACAAAAAATGGGTCGGCATGGACGAATGGATTTGAGTCTTCAAAATATGAGAGAGTTCATTACAGAGGGGTTTGACATGACCCCATAGGTTTAGATGGCTCATTTGTATGTTCTATATATTTTAAGAAATGCATCGTCAAAGTTTGAAAATTTTTGCACTTAGAGCACTCAAGTGAACATGTGGCTAGAGTATGACCCAGAACATTCAAGCATCTTGGAAAAAAAAAGGAGCATGCCTAGCATAAACCCAGCCTCTTGATGTGCTTGTTCTAACTGTTTGTGTCCATAATGATTAGAATGAATGCTAGGGTATATTGCAACTTTTTTTTGAATGCATATGATGCTTTTTGGGGTAGCAAAAAAAGTCTCGGCATTAATTAATGGATTTGAGTATTCAAAATTTGAGAGAGGCTATTGGAAAGGTGTGAGAAATGAAATCATATGTTCAGATGACTTGTTTGCATGTATTATATATTTTGAGAAGTCGACCATCAAAATTTGATAATTTTTACACTTAGGGCACTCAAGAGAATGCATGGCTACGGTATGGTCCAGAATGTTTTTGGAAACTTAGTGAGTGAAATAGGGGCATTCCTAGTATAATCCTGGCCTACTGAACATGCTCACACTAACAATTTGTGGCCACAACAAACATAATAAAAGTTAGGGTATATTGCAACTTTTCATTGAATGCATATGATTCATTTTGGGGCAGCACATAACCTTGAATGTTTAGACAACTCGTTCATATGTGTCATAAATTTTAATATTTTTTTCATCAAAGTTTGACAATTTTTACATTTAGGACACTCAAGAGAACTCATGGCTAGGGTATAGCCCAAAATGTTCAAGTGAATTGGTGAGAAAAATAGGGGCATGCCTAGCATAAACCTAACCTCTTAAATGTGCTCACACTGATAGTTAGTGGCCATGATGAATATAATGAAAGTTAGGGTATATTGCAACTTTTCATTGAATGTATATGATATTTTTTGGGGCAGCAAAAAAAGTCTTGCCACAGTCAAATAGATTCAATTCTTCAAAATCAAAGAGGTTATTGGAGAGGGGCATAACATGACCTATAGGTTTAGACAACTTGTTTGTATATGTCATAGATTGAAAGAAATGTCTCATCAAAGTTTGAAAATTTTTGCAATTAGGGGACTCAAGAGAATGTGTGGCTAGGGTATGGGCCAAAAAAAATTAGTGAATTGGTGAGTAAAATAGGGGTATATCTGGCATAAACCTAGTCTCTAAGATACACAAATGCTAATGATTTGTGGAGACAACTAATAGAATGAAAGTTGGGGTATATTGCAACTTTTCATTCAATGCATATAAAATTTTTGGAGTAGCAAAAAAATTCTCGCCATGAAAAAATAGATTTGAGTCTTCAAAATCTAAGAGAGGTTATTGGAGAGAAGCATGAAATAACCCTATATGTTTATATTTCCCATTTGTATGTGTCATAGATTATAAGAAATACATTGGATTTTAATAAGTTTTTCTCTTAGGGAACTTAAGAGAACACATGGCTAGTGAATGGCCCAAAACATTCAAGCGACTTGGCAAGCAAAATAGGGGCATGGGTAGCATAAACCTGGCCTCCCAAATGTACTTGCATTAATGTTTTGTGTCCATGACAAAAAAACAAAATTTAGGGTATAATGCATATGACAATTTTTGAGGTAGCAAAAAAAGTCTCACCATGAGAAAATGGATTCAAGTCTTGAAAATCTAAGAGAGGTTATTAGATAGGGTCATGACATGAACTTGTAGGTTTAGATAGCTCATTTTTATGTGCCATAGATTCTAATAAATGTGGCACCAAATTTTGATATTTTTTACATTTAGGGAACTCAAGAAAATTTGTGGCTACGGTATATTTTAACTTTTTCTTGAATGTGTATGATGTTCTTTAGGATAGTAGAAAAAGTCTCACCACAGATGAATGGATTTGAGTCTTTGAAATATATTAGAGGTTATTAAAGAAGGGCATAAAACAAGCTCATAGGTATAGATGGATCTATGAAACGTGCCATCAAATTTTGATAATTTTTGCAATTAAGGCACTCAAGAGAACATGTAGTTAGGATATGGTTCAAAATGTTTGGGTGACTTGGCAAGCAAAAAAGGGGTGTCATTCTTAGCATAAACTTGGCCTCTTAGATGTGCTCATACCAACGGTTTGTGGCCACAATGAATGGAATGAAAGTTAGGGTACATTGCAACTTTTCATGGAATGCATATTATATTTTTTAGTGAAGCAAAAAAATTCTCTCAACAAATTAATGGATTTGAGTCTTCAAAATATGAGAGATTTTATCAGAAAGAGATTTTACACAACCATGTAGGTTTATATGGCTCATTTGTATGTGCCATAGATTTTGAGAAACACGTCATCAAAGTTTGACAATTTTGCACTTAGGACACTCAACATAATGTGTGGCTAGCAGATGGCTCAGAATGTTTGAGTGACTTGGTGACAAAAATAGGGGCATGCCTAATGTAAACCTAGCCTCCTGAATGCACTCACATTGACAGATTATTGCCATGATGAACAAAAAATAAGTTAGGGTATCTTGCAAATTTTTATTGAATGCATCTAATGATTTTTTGGTTAGCAGAAAAAGTATCACCATAGGCAAACATATTAGAGTCTTCAAAAATTTAGAAGTTATTTGAGAGGGGCTTGTCATGACCCCATAGGTTCAAATGGTCCATTTGTATGTGTCATATATTTTGAGAAACATGCCTTCAAAATTTGACAATTTTTGCACTTAAGGCACTCAAGGGAATGCATGGCTAGTGTATGGTCTAGAACATATGGATGAATTAGTGAGAAAAATAGAAGCATGCCTAGTGTAAACTCACGAAACTTTTTATTCAATGCATATGATACTTTTTGGGTTAGAAAAAAAGTTCTAACCATGGATGAATGGCTTCAAGTATTTGAAATTTGAGAGAGGTTATTGCAGAGTAGTGTGAAAAGACCTTGTAGGTTCAAACACATAATTTGTATATGCCATATATTTTAAGAAATACTCCATCAAATTTTGATAATTTTCACACTTAGGGCACTCAAGAATCTGTGGTTAGGGTATGACCATCTAAAATATTGAGGTGACTTGGCTAGTGAAATAGTGG
This sequence comes from Cryptomeria japonica, assembly GCF_030272615.1. Classification (NCBI taxonomy): domain Eukaryota; kingdom Viridiplantae; phylum Streptophyta; class Pinopsida; order Cupressales; family Cupressaceae; genus Cryptomeria; species Cryptomeria japonica. The sequence goes on from NC_081412.1 coordinate 625,093,294, forward strand.
CATGCCTAACATAAACCTAGCCTCTCGAATGTGCTCGCCCTGATAGTTTATGGTCATGATGAACAAAATAAAAGTTAAGGTATATTACAACTTTTCATTGAATGCATTTAATGCTTTTTGGGGTAGCAAAAAAAGTCTCCCCATAGGAAAATAGATTCAAGTCTTCAAAAACTAAGAGAGGTTATTAGAGAGAGGCCTATAATGACCTCATAGGTTCAGATGGACCATTTGTATGTGCCATAGTTTCCAAAAAATGCCTTGTCAAAGTTTGATATTTTTTGCAACTTAGGACACTTAAGAGAATTTCCCAACATGATATGGACTACAATGTTTTGATAACTTGGTGATAAAAATGGGAGCATAAAACTATATATAACTATATTTTTTGCAACTTAGGACACTTAAGTGCATGAAGGAAGTTATGGAAAAAAAGTGATTGTAAATCATGGAACATAATTACAATAATGCATTTATAGATTTTATTACAAAAAGCACACAACAATTATTGGAAAATAAAACTATATTGCACACAACTATCTCAATACATATTTGTTAATAAAGAACGATATTTCATTTGTACAGACATCCAAGTTGTATATACATATATCGAAATAAGCTTGATATTAGAATTTTTTTTGCATTTACATTTAATTCAATGAATCATCTGTATCCACTCTACTCTTTATAATTTCAATTATTTCCTGATGGTCAAACTCACAAACCTTCCATGTTCAGTGGTCTACCCCATATTTGATCAAATGGAAATTTGATGCCACCACATGGTTGGAATAAAAAATTGTATCTCAAAGTCCTCAAACAACCACAAGTTAGACTTCTTCATTGGGTAACTCTAAGCCATGTACTAGTAACAACCACTGATCCTGTAGAGCATTCAATGTTTTCTCCATCTACCACCGGGCCATCCAATTTCTTTTTTGCCTCCACACAATGACACAGATAATAATTTGTTCTTTCTTCACTGTCTTTGGCTGCAATAATGGTATTAAAATGCCCTGTAATGATGTACGCAACCATGTACATGAGTTTAGTGAGCAAATAAGATATAAAATTGAATTTAATTAAATATGTATGTTGATAATTTACTTGACTGGACTAGACCTGACACACAGTCAAATTCAACCGATGCTTCAAGCTATGTGAGTTACAATGTTGTTGGGAGTCGATATGTCTCAAGTGGGCTCAAAGTTCTTATACACCATTCATTGACCCACTCCTATGACTCACATCAATTCCATTATTCATCTACACATGGTGAATAAAAGCACACCATATGTCAAGTATGTATACTCCATGAACCTACATTACAACTTCTAAAAGAGTGTATCTCACTCAATCTTGTCAAAGTATAACAATCCTCGTATTTTGCAATGCAATAATTGATTATAGACTTGCCTTCATTACCTAGACTCATTATAGAATTACTCTACTCAACAATATATTTCACACCTGTCAACTTTGCCTTATATTTTTTATTTAACTCTTCTTGTGCTAAGGATATTTTAATACATGGTCTTGCACTATCATGCTCCCCCTTTCCATGATCAACCTCATAGAAATTCCACATATTTGGAATATCATTAATCTTATGCATTTTTCTCAACCAATAAAACATTTGAGAGTTCTTTAATTGTGATGCAAAACTATTTGACCATATTATATGTTAATAGAATGAAATACCCCTGCTAGTCAAATTACGGTAAAACATTTAAAACAACCCTTGCACAAACTTTGTAGAATGTGTGTGGCCATCATTTTTAATAAAATTGAACTCCCTCAATATCTTCCTATTGTCATCTATACTATCACCAAAATCAATAAATGTTATATGCACAAATATAGTTTTTACCTAAATTTTTATATAGCTAAATTTGGTTGTCTTTTTCCATTGATCAAATTTTAATTGGCTTAATTAAGACAACAAAGTGTAAAAAGGGTTTTAGAAGTAGTAGTCATGTTTCAATCATATCTAAAAATTTATGATCTGGGTTTTCACGATTATTACCGAAAAATTAGAAGACTTCAAGATGAAAAAACCCATTAACGATTGTGTAAATACAGTTTGTAGTTTTTTAGAAAACTTCACCACAAAATAATAGAACCTAACTGTCATTTTCAGCAGTTCAAAATCAATTTGGGTCAGTTTTCACCTCAGTTTTGCATGCTTTTTCATCAAATTCTACCCAAGGAGAATCATTCATGGAATTGATATAGATTTAAAGGTGGAAGATCAAATTGGAACTACTGCTTGTTCTTAATTAAGTTATGTTTAAAAAAAAGTTATTAGATTTAATATTTAATTTTATTATTTATTGAAATTAATAAGTGGCTTATTTCAATAAATATTAAAATAAAATTATTATAAGGAAAATAAATAATTTATTTTAGCACTAAAAAATAAAATGAATTGTTTTATATTTTAAGTGTTAAAATAAAATTATTTTAAAGAAATAAGATAAAAGGAAATAAATAATTTATTTTAGCGCTTAAATATAAAATGAATTGTTTTATATTTGAAGTGTTAAAATAAATTATTTCAAGAGATAAAGGGGGAGTGTTATTTTTGGAATCATGACATGCATAGTTTCAATAAAGGGGTGCTTTTTTTTAGCGTTATTTTTGGCTTAGGGTTCCATGCAGGATTTTTCAAAAAATGGATGTTTTTTCATATTGGCTATTTTTAGCAAAGTTGATAGTTCTATATTTGGAAGCAAGGTGTCTTTTTCATGCAGTTTGAGTTGGAGGCCTATTTTCCGCTTCAAGAGTGATTTTGGGTAGATTTTTGCATGATTTTTTTAAGTCATTTTAGGCAAGTCCACCCAAGGCTTTTTCACATGAAGTTTTTCATATTAAGGTTTTAGAATGCATATTTCTTCAGCTTCTCTTCTATATATTATCTCTCCTATTCATTATTAGGGAGTTCTTTCTTTCTTCAGCATGATTGTGGACTATTTTTCAGACCCTTTCATGCTTAAGGAAGGTATTGTAGCTCACTTTTATGAGATTATAACAACATTCCTTTATTTTCAATAAAATAACAATAGATTCCTTCTTGATATTTCTTATGTTGTGTTGTTGAATGAAAGATACTAATGATTTTTTTGTGATTTATCCTTTGAATCCTTTAATGTTGTCTCTTCAAGTCGTATTATTTGAGGAGGATACATGGTTAATGCGGGTTATAGTTTGTGTAATCTGATTTTGATGGGTTTGTAGTTGTGAAGATAAATTATTTTCCTTCAAGCAAGCTTTCTTATCAGGCTATTTCTATGAAATATTTATGTATTCACTTGTTCAATTGAGTTGTGAAACTTTCAAGTTATTTGTTGAAGATTTTGTGAGTTAAGTTGTTGCAGGTTTCAGAAGCAAATCTTGGTGTATCGCCTCATAGGATAGGTTTAATTTTAGTAATCCCTCTATCCCTTTTCTCAAGAAAGTTTGCAGGAGATTCATCAGACAGGAAGTCGTCCTAAATGTTACAGGTCTACTTTCTGATGAATACTAAGAGGGGGGGTGAATTAGTATGCCAAAAATCTTTGCACTTAAACACTTTACAAGACTGATAGTAAACTGGTAAAATAGTTTAGCAGACAAACCGGTTAGCACACATGCAAACCAAATAACAAATAATGCATTCACCCAAAAAAGCACAAACACCATAACACATGAGATTTTGACATGGAAACCCAAATGGGAAAAACCACGGTGAGATGGCACTCACAAGTAACTATCTGCAGAATAGGAACCAGAACGGTTAAGGTTAGACCGGGTAAGGTCTTACAATGTTCTTTACTAGAATAGATCCTGTTAGGAATCTCAATCTTTGTTAGGAGATAAGTCCGATTAAAGACTACCTGGCTAGAAGATTTTAGATCCATAGATGTGAACCACCTTGTTAGAGGATTTACAAAAGGCTTTTGGGCCTACCCGATTAAGGGCTACAGACTTGTCAAAGATGTGACTAATCAACAAGTGATTGATCTAGCTAATAGCACAGACTTCTTGGTTAGATCCTTGATAGCTCGTTCCTAATGCATTCCAGCATTACTTTAGTCTTTTACACATTCATACTCTCTCTAACTCCTCAACCACCTTGAACCCTAGCAACAACATAAACTTTCACTACAACCGCATTATCACCAACCTAAAACCCTAGACATGATGTCCTTATAAAGGAATCTGATTTCATGTCAGTCCAATAGGATTACATTACAATTTCCTAGGTTCAATGCATCTAGACATATCTAGTAACACAACACAAAAAGCACCACTAAAGTGTTGGCACCGTCAAACAATCGGTGGATGGTAACTCATCAAAAATGTCAGTTGGTAACTCATCACAAAGTATTACCAGTTCATACAAAATGCTAGTTGCTGGTTTGACAAAATGAAGACCAGCAAATATGTATTCTATTGCTTTGGTCCTTCGTACCGCTTGAGATCCTTGAACCGCTTGGGGTCTACATACTGCTTCAGATCGGTAATCACTTTCTGCAAAACACCAATAGTCTAAGGACTATAATGCATATACCGGTTGGAACAATTGTCGGTTGAGCATAACTCATACATACAAAAATGATCTCAATGCAAGTGTGTGTCCATCAAAGACAATCACAACATAATCATCACAAATGCCAACAATCTCCCCCTTTGGCATTGATGGCAACACTTAGGAAAATAAAATTTTGACATCTAAGTGTTTTACAACAAAATCATGCCATTAGCAAAATTGCTCCCCCTAAGCATATACACTCCCTTTGACAATACAATGTATAACAATTTTGCATATAGAGCATAAACATTGAGATATTCAGAGCATATATCATAATTTTGATTACCAGATACTTCTCCCCTATACTTCTCCAAATAGAATTCTTCTCCCCCTTTGCCAACAATGACAAAGTACAGCTGAACAACCATGTTTTCATTTGATATTAAAATAATAAAAGTTTATGACAATAAGGAATAATACTTGTCAAAAATAGATTTAAAGTCCTGCAAGAATTGCTTCATCGATAAAGACCAAGACTCAAGTAGGGAGGTGGCTACTTCTTTCTCTATCTGCATCTGGGAGACCTATTCTTCCATGGCATCAATTGTGGTCATCTCTTGTGTCACTATTAAGGCCTCCAGGTTTATATAGCACTTCTGAAGAATTTGCAATCATGGGAGTAGAACCAGTTGTAGCTCCTGCAAATCTCTAGACTGGGTGCTAATCTCTTGCTCCATTTTTGTTGACTAAATGTGAAACCGGTGAACGGTTTGCCCATAAGCTGTAAAGGAATCATAAGGTGGCTTGAATGTGCTCATGTAGGACTGCAAGTCTATTTGAAGCTTTTGCTTCTAAGCTAGCACATCATCATAGAACAGATGGGGTTGGCAGATCTTGTTGAGTAGCAGATTCCCCTCATCCAAAGTGTCCCTTATATCCTTTTGTTCTTTTTGCAGTTTAGACCAAAGCTCATGCAACTTCCTTACTAGAGCTATATTAAGAGCTTTTTGATGCTCTTTCTTGACATTTGCCTTTGTTGCCTCTTCTAGGCTCTATGTTGAAATGTGGTGACTGATCAGCAAAGTACTGTACACTCAGCACGTATCCTCACCGGGGTCCGGGGCCTGGCCGGGCCCCGGGCAGGGGTTCAGGGGCGGCAGCCCCTGAGAAAAGCGAGGGTTCGAGGGCAGCAGCCCCCATGAAAATTATTTTTGCCATTTTTCGTTGATTAAAACCAACATTGTAATAAAACCCTAAAAAGGCCGACTTTGTTTGCTGCCCTAAAAATGCATGTTATAAGTGGCTGGGATGCTTAAGGCATTGTAAGGTTGATGTACTATTTTTGCTAGATAATAAGAAAGATTGGATGACTATGTATGGTGGACGTAACCCATTCTGGGTGAACCACGTTAAATCTTTGTGTTATTCGTGTCCTATTTTATTTCTTTATCTTTTGTATTTAAATCTACATATAATTGTTAGTTCATATTTGCTTCAGATCTACTTGCAACCCTAACACTCTACACCTGATCATCCACTACTGTGCATAGGAGTTTAAGTTTAGCCAGTGATGATTCAGTGTGGGGAAGGTTAGTACCAGGTATCAAACTGGTAAGAGTGTCCACAGCCGCTTGAATTACATCCTACTCCTTTTTCCTCCATATGTTTTCAAGTCGTTCTTGGGAAACTTTGATGCTCTGCATCAGCTCCATTTCACTTGCAGACTAGAGGTCTATAGGACTGGTGAGGTCAGCCGGTTTGGCTTGACTACCGGTTGCCTTCAGAGTCTCCATTTGGGTTCTCTTTGCCGCTTCTCTTTCCTTATCCTCCTCTGCCTTTTTCTTCTTCGCTTCTCTCCTCTTCTCCTCTGCTTTGTCTTCCTTAGCCCTTTTCTTCTTAGCTTCTATCCTCTTATTCTCTGCTTTGTCTTCCTCTGCCTTCTCCCTTTCTGCTTCCTTCCTCTTCTCTTCTTCCTTATCTTCCTCTGCCTTCTTCTTCCTCTCTGCTTCCTTCTTCCTCTCCTGTTCCTTATCTTCCTCTTCTTTCTTTTTCCTTTCATCTTCTTGCTTCTTTTTCTCTTCATCTTCTTTTCTTTTCTCCTCTTCCTCTTTTCTCTTTTCCTCCTCTTTCCACTTCTCCTCATCTTCATCATTTTTCTTCTTCTCTGATTCATCCTTCTTCCTTTTCTCTTCTTCTTTCTTCTCCTTCGCTTGCTTCTTCGCTTCCTCCTTTTTGTCCTCTATTTCCTTTAGCTTTACTTCCTTTTCTGCTTGCTTCTCCTATCCTGTAACTTCCTCTGGTGTAACCTGAGCAACTTCTTCTCCATCCAAAGCATCAACATCAATAGTGTCGATCAGTTCAACAACTAGATTTCCTTCATCATCAAAAGCTTCATCCGGTTTTGTTATTGTCGGTTCTTGAACAACCTTCCTGTTGGCTTCAGCCACTTTATGCATCTTTACAACTTCTAGAGAAAGGGTGTGTGTATTCTTGAGCACTTCTTTACCCTTCCTTTCAAGTAACAAGAGTCTTCTTCTTCTCATGAAGAAGAGGCCTTTGTATTTGTTCATCACTTCGAATAGTTCCAAGTTTGATACTTCAGGAAAATGTTTAGCAAAAACTTTTTCTCTTATTTCCTATTCCTGCCCTATGGCAATGCACCATTTATTGTCTAAGGACTTATACAAAGAATCTAGTGTCTCAGCTCTAATTTTTGAAGGTGACCGGTCATTAATACATAAATACTGAATAATTTCTTTTTCTACTGCTTCCTTTTCATCAGCATTAAATTCAGCAAAACAATCATTTAAATCATACAATACTTTTTTCCTAATTTTTTTGATAATTCTTTGAGAGTGTGTCAAAGCTTTGTAGGAGGAGATGTCAATATTTACCGGTGCTGATGATACCGGTCCATTCTTTGTCTTTTTCTTTTCTTGACAAGTCTTCTTGGGTTTTTCCTCAGACACAATTGCTTCTGAGTTTGGGGAGGCAATCCTTGTCTTCCTCTTTCTCTTGAAAATTTTAGTAGGTGTTGCTTCCGGTTTGTTTTTAGCCGGTGACTGCTTGGTCACTTTAGGACTGGCTACAGTAGTCGATGCCGATGCTAAGGGCACTGCTTTTGACTTCTTTACTGAAGGTTCTTTTCCTTTCTTTATTGAGGGTTCCTCAATCAGTGTTACCCTTTCTAGGTAGGTGCCGCTTCTCCTTGCCTTTGGATCAAGTGATGAGGCAATAAGGGTAGATTCATACCTTTCCAGCATATCATTCATTACCTCATAGCCTATAGGCTCCACTTCCTCCTGTCTGGGCTCAACAGCCTCCATTATGCATTGATCCACTTTAATGGTGAAACAGATATCATCTTCATATTTCTTGACAATATCTCCTAATATTCTAACCCTCTGACTCATTTTGCATCTGAACTCATCAAATTACTTGTTTAGAACTTCAGGGTAACCAGTTCCAACTACTTGAATGCTTTCCTTGATTTGCTTGGTTACCGGTTAGTCAGCAGACCATTGGACATCACCTACTCCTGGAAAGTAGCCTTGGAAGTAAAAGAATAGCCCAACCAATAGTTGTCCAAACTTGAACCTTAATGCATTATCATGTTTGATAGATTTCAGATTCAATAGGAGTTGCGTTTGCATACCAGTGCATAGATCAAATGATGCATCCTCCTTGATCATCTGGTAAGCAGCATTTACCACTACAACATATACAGAGTTAATTCTGTTGGCTGAGAATGTCCAGTATCTAATCACCATACTCACATACTTCACTAGATCGTCCTTGATAGAATTGATAGTCATACCTCATGAGTCACTCATTGAACCATTGAGCTTGGACATTTCAGTTTTGCTTACCATCCTTAGGGCTGACACTTCCCCTATATTGCGGAAACCGATGATGGCATGAATTGCTTGTGGTGTTATATCATGCGTTATTTCCAGGTACATCTTGTCACCATGAACTCTACTCAGAATGATCCTAATGTGATCATCTATGAAATCCTCCAGGAAATAAACAACATTGTGTAGCTTCTTCTTTTCCAATATACTATACTTTGGTTTGGTCTTTTTATCTTGACCATAGAACAAACCTAGTTGGGAATGGATAGCTAGAGACCCTAGGTCTTCAATCTTGCAATCTATGTAATCAGAAATCCCTTCTACTATAACACCAGTCGGGACTTGTGACAGGGCATTATACTTAGACTTGCGTCGAATAAAACTTCCAGACTCGACAGATGCACTAGAACTAGTATGAGATGCAGAAGCCATGATAGAAATTTAAAAACTCAAGAAATACCTTTTGAAACATGTGAATTTAGGGCTTTCAAATTCTCCTTCACTTCACACTCCATCGGTTGCAGAATCACCGCTTTGCATTCTTCACTTGGCTGTTTGCAATTTGAATTTGAATCTCGTTCACGGTTTCTCAATTTCTCAAAATCTCGGCACAAATCACTTTGTCATCGCTATGCACTCAAAAACCTCCTTCGCTTCGAAAACTGATAGTGAGAAATGATTTGAAAAATCCTTTTAAACATATTCCTCACCTACCACAATTAATGCTCCATCATTAGGGCGTAAACCCTAATTTTCCTTTTACCATTTCTGGTTTTCTACCTATTGATAGGTATCACATACCGGTTAAGGTCTTTTACCATTGTAAGCTAGGGGTTCGAAACATTTCTCTGTTTGCTCCCCCTAAGCTTTTCTGAAGCGTAATTTGCCAGTTCCGTGATTTCCACACTAGGTGCAGAAATCGGTTCCTCTTGTAACACCCCTAGTTTCTTCTTCCAGGTTTTGTTCATGTCCGCTTGAATAGTGTCAACATCAATGTTTCCTTCCAGAGTGACCGATATATCATCAGATATGTTCTTTTTTTATCTATAGAATCTGACAATGTGACCCGGTTTGTTGCAGTGATAGCAGACCAATCCAAGTGCTCTCCAAGGTCCATTATTCATGTTGTCATTCTTCCTCTTGCATGTTGCAGTAGTGTGACCATGACCATGACAAACCATACAGTTTTCTCTCCATCTAGCTGCCACTTCATGGTCACCGCTTCTTGGCTGATGATTGAAGACATTAAACCATTTGTGATTCTGGTTCACAAAAGGTTCAGGACCAACTCCTTGGGTCCTCTGAGGATATCTTCCAGTGTTATTCATAACAAACCTGCATTAAGATGCTCTATGCCCAAACTTGTTGCATGCATAATAGCTACCATTGAATCTATAAGATCTTGGCTTATCATTTAAGAAATAAGGAAAATTATTGTAGGCCTTACTCCTACACACATTGGCAGTATGTCCTTCTTTAAGACAGTTAAAGCAAACAGGTTTAAACTTTTTTTTACCTTTATCCTTTCATGCCAGTTGTTTCTTTGATGCTCCAGCACTTGTACCAGATGTCTCACCTTCCTCATGACTGGAATAACCAAGTCCATCAGTATTCTTGATAGGTTTGGCAGACTCAAGATTTTGCTCTAGCTTGACAGTACTCTTGTTGAACTTAGCAAGTATTTCCTTTGACTCAGAGAGTTCTTTGGAAATAATAGCATTTGTTTCCATCAGGTTTTCATTCTTAGAGATGGCAATGTTTAGTTCTCCTTGCATGTCTTCCTTTTCCATTTTGCTCGCATGGAGTCGAGTAGTTAGGGCACTGATCTCTTGCTTTAGCTTGGAATTTTCATGATCTTTGTTTTTGACTAGATCTTCAGCTTTCCTCCGATACTCAAGCTCTTGACAAATTTGAATAGTCAGTCCTTCCAATTTTTTTCTCAGGTTGGAATTGGATTCATTCAGCTTCTCAACTTCTTGAATTAGGGCTCCCATGTCCACTTCATCAGAGGAACTATTTTCAGATAGCTCCATCAGCTTTTCTGCATGTTCTCTCCTTTTTGCTTGAGATGCCTTGTATTTGACCATAAGATCATCATAGGCTTGCTCAGACTGAGTGAGCCGATGAGTAAGTTCCCTCAATGTGTATTCCCCCATACCTCTTTCCAAGTGGTTAAACTTATAGAAAGGTAGGCTCTGATACCAATTGATGAATACTAAGAGGGGGGGGTGAATTAGTATGCCAAAAATCTTTGCACTTAAACATTTTACAAGACTGACAGTAAACTAGTAAAATAGTTTAGCAAACAAACCGGTTAGAACACATGTAAACCAAATAGAAAATAATGCATTCACCCAAAAAAGCACAAACACCATAACACATGAGATTTGTACATGGAAACTCAAATGGGAAAAACCACGGTGAGATGGAACTCACAAGTAACTATCTGCAAAATAGGAACCAAATCGGTTAAGGTCAAACCGGTTAAGGTCTTACAATGTTCTTTACCAGAATAGATCCTGTTAGGAATCTCAATCTCTGTTAGGAGATAAGTCTGATTAAAGACTACCTGGCTAGAAGATTTTAGATCCACAGATGTGAACCACCTTATTAGAGGATTTAAAAAAGGCTTTTGGGCCTACCTGGTTAAGGGCTACAAACTTGTCAAAGATGTGAGTAATCAACAAGTGATTGATCTACCTAATAGCACCGACTACTTGGTTAGATCCTTGATAGCTCCTTCCTAATGCATTCCAGCATTACTTCAGGCGTCTACACATTCATACTCTCTCTAACTCCTCAACCACCTTGAAACCTAGCAACAACATAAACTTTCACTACAACCACATTATCAGCAACCTAAAACCCTAGACATGATGTCCTTATAAAGGAATCTGATTTCATGTCAGTCTAATAGGATTACATTACAATTTCCTAGGTTTAATGCATCTAGACATATTTGGTAACATGACACAAAAAGCACCGCTAAAGTGTCGACACTGTCAAATAATCGGTGGATGGTAACTCATCACAAAATGTCGGTTGGTAACTCATCACAAAGTATTACTGGTTCATACAAAATGCCAGTTGCCAGTTTGACAAAATGAAGACCGGCAAATATGTATTATGCCGCTTTGGTCCTTCGTACCACTTGAGATCCTTGAACCGCTTGGGGTCTACATACCGCTTTAGATCGGTAATCACTTTCTGCAAAATACCAATAGTCTAAGGACTATAATGCATCATACCGGTTGGAACAATTGTCAGTTGAGCATAACTTATACATACAAAAATGATCTCAATGCAAGTGTGTGTCCATCAATGACAATCATAGCATAATCATCAAAAATGCCAACACTTTCAAGATAGGCATACCCACAGGCTTGAAAGTATTCCCATGTTTCACAGGATTTTTGGGTTCTATACTTAGTCATCACAGGTGCAATCCTTCGTAAAAACAATAGAAACATATGTGGATTTTTAATACTGGGATTGCACCTCATCATGTGGCTTTAGTGTGTAGTCCTCTTCAAATTCAACAATTAAAATGATGGTTTGAAGTAGAAACATGTCCTTGCATATATTGAATTGCAAGTCCAACTGTCGAACTCTAGGGTATGTCTTGCATACTCATACTATATATTCTCACAAAAAAATCCCATAACCTGATACAATGGAATATTTTCACTAACAAATTCATATCTTTTTACTTATTTGCCATCTTTTAGACTATAGACCACTATCTTATATTTTCCAAATTCGACTAGTTAATTCCCAATCAATAACATGTGTACTCTCCATATATTCACACATTGGTAAATTTTCCAAGCCACCGCAATGAAGACATGTGCCATCCAAACATATGTTATTGTAAAATAGTTTACCGTCAACTCTTTCACATAAAATGGTAGATATGAAACCCTTGAAGATATAGGTGGAGTATTTATCTTACATTCTAGAAAAAGAATTTTTAATATGCAAATCTATAAATTTATGTCGATAAACATCATAATGATTATAAAATTCCATATGTGATCTACAACAAAAGGTTGTGCTTGTATGATTTATTTTGACTTAAAAAGGCGTTACCATTTCAAAACATCTTTGACAAATTTTAATTGAGGAATCTATAGAAACTTGGAAAAAAATTGTATTTTTCATGTCCAAAAAATGCTTTGAATGTCGATCATGGATTTGACTACCAATCCTCCTCTTTACAACATCGCTTTGATTAGGAGAGATCCTTTTGTTATTCTTTAAAAAAAATTCAATTAAGGATCTCAAGGCTTCAATAATTTATTTATTTTTTATTAGTAATCTACCAAAGAATGTTGATAATTCTTTGTCATTTGGAACCTCAACTCTTTTGTGCCTTCCCATGGATCTCATTAGAGATTTTCTACTTATTTTCATTACTTTAATTGTCTTTATAAAGACTTTGTCTTTCTTGGTTTGAGTGCTTACTATTGTTGATGTGAGCACATGTCATTTGACATTGATATCTTTCATGCATGATGTAGAACCAATACTCTCATGTATGTACTCATGATATTCTTTATAATCGATTTCTCACTTGAATTATCTAATGATCTTAAACCAATAATCTTCATGATGGGCTTAAATTTTAGATTACTCATAATTATAACAAATAGTTGACATTTTCTACTCTCATTTCTTCTCAAAATACTATCTACAAATTTGCTTAGCTTATCTTTGACAAGTATTCTTTGTAATCTTACCAACCTTTGGTTACAAAATATTTGCATCAATATCAATAAAATACTTAGGCTTATGCAAAATTTTAGGAGGTGTTCTCAAAGTGTTAGTTGCCTCAATACTAGGAATGTTAACAACATTAGGGATAGATGGAATACCTTCAACCAGAGAAAAAAATGTTGATGTACCTTGAAGTTTCAATTTAGAAGATAGTGTAACTCCAATGTATTTTAATCCAATTGTGATGTACTTGTAATGTGAGATGTATAAGATGGTTTAACACCAACATTTGATAATGATGGTGATTTACTTGCAACGTGAGATGTAGAAGATGGTGTAACTCCAACATTTGAGGCCAATGGTGATATACTTGCAATGTGAGATGTCATAGAAGGTGTGAATTCAAAATTATATGTTATAGATGAAGTGCCTTAAACATGAAATACAGTATGATGTGCCCCTGACTTTGCAATTCAATTATCTCATTACACAAAGGTTTTGCATCCATTACCTTTGTGATGTCAATTCCACGTCTCTCTTGTGTTGAATGTATATTTTGTATTCCTCTTAAATAGGCATGTCTTCTTCTATGGTGTTAAATTTTCTTCCTTCATGAAGTCGCCTCGTTCTTTCTCTTTTCTTTGCATTCTCAACTTCATGCTCAACTGGTGTTAGAATCTTTTCTCATTTACTCAACATGATGATGAATTCGACATGTATGCACAAGATATAGAGATTAGTTCATAACCTCATTAATAAAATCATATACTCTTTAGGAGATTTATATTATGAAAAATTAGGATACTTGTTTGTAAAGATAGGACATTCATAAATTCAATAGGGATTTCCCAATGAATGTATGGCAATCCCAATAAAGCTATGACTATCCTACATTCATTGGGACTTCCCTAATAGATATATCATTGTCCTAGATTTTTTATCTTTATCCTAATTATTGTAAATTTGAGTTGTGTTTGTCATTCATGTCAAATTTGTTGGTCTGGAAGAGGTACTTATTTATTCTCTAAGTTCAGAGATGGTTCTAAAATATAAAATTATTCTAAGTTGATGTAAAAGACGTAAGATTATGTAGAGTGGGTGTATATATGTTTGTAGCAACATATGATGGTGTGTTATGGTATTTATGGATATTTGTTGGTGTTCTTTGTATACCAATATGATATTTTGATGATGTCTAATTGTTTTGGTCAATAGTCTATCATGCAAGTGGTCTGATACATGGTGCATATGCATCAAATTGTTATGTATTTTTACAGTAGTGTTTGTAGAGGTGAATTCTCATTATATTTTAGTTTTCAAAAGGATGGATGATATATAGTTGGATTTAATTAAATCTGAGGTATGGTTGCTATAGTTGTAGTGCAGTGGTGTGGAGAAATATGGTGTATTCCTTGACTTATAATTAGTGAAGTGTTATAGATGGTTGATTAAGGCTACCCAATCTATTGTGTTGCTTCTTTAGTCATTTTCAATCTTTGTTGGTTGTCTAAATTAAAGTTTGAGTTTATTGTATTGGCATGATTTAATTATTTCATCTTTTGTGGGTGTCTTATGTACTTTTGGTATATGTGGTAGTGTGCAAGTTCATGAGAGTTCTATGGAGAGTGTGTAGAACATGTGCCAAAATGGTGTGAATTTTCACATGCTTCATTTACCTTCTATAATTATGTTGGAGAGTTTTTTTGGGTCAATAGTTATGTATGAATAGGTTACATCTTATTAGGTTGACCTAATAGATGTTATTGAAGTTGTGAATAATATATAAAGGACAGATTCATTGTGTTCATATATAAAATTTAGAGTAAGTTGTATGTATCTATTCCCCTTGTCTAGTTGTCATTGATGTCACTAGAGTTGCAAGGTTTTGACCTTGTGATCACAATCGAGTAGCGGAGTTGCAAGTTTTTGGTTTTGGCTTGGGGAATTCTTCCACATTGGCCCTACATATGAGCTTTATTGTGTTTATATATTATAATGCTCAATAAGTAATGTGATATTAGACACATCTTTTACTAGCTATGGCACAAGTCCTAGGTGACAATGCATCATCGCCAAAACCTTGTGTATAATGTGGGTCGTGTTGATCTGTCGATGGTGAATGGAGGGAGTTTCCCTTTCACACCCAGTCTAAGACAATCTAGATGTTGAGGTAGACAATGTCATGGAAGCCAACATGTGCAGCCATTGAGCAAGGAAGAGTGTAATGCATATCAGTGAGACTTGATGTCATTCATAAAACCGGGTTTCGGTATTTCCAATCCAATGATGCATGTAGAGGAAAATGTCATCGCTTAAACATAGCATCATTGAAAAAAGCCTTTTGTAGGCCTCACCAATGGAAATAGTAGGTTAATATTGTGTCATCAGAGAGAAAAACAAATTATTTATTTGATAATCGGATGTGTTCTTGATGAGAGATTGCAATTTAAGTTGCAATCGATGGAGCTTTATGACATCATTGAGACTCAATTTGAGTATTGGTGACTCATCGGCAAAGCGCACCTTACAAACTATTTTGACCAATGCTTGACCACATAATGTGGAAACCATAATTGTGATGTGGAAGGATGACTTTGGTCATACAAGGCCAAACTTTTTGCATGCTCATACTATCTTAAATAGAAGTGATTGAAGATCAATTATAGCAATGATTATGCTTCCTCTTCCTCTCTTCCTCCCCCTCCCTTCCTCTCCCTCTCCTTCCTCCTCTCCCTCTATTCCTCCCCCTCTCTATCTCCCCATCCCTCATTACCCTTCTCTCTTTGTATCACACACACACATACATACATCTTCCAGACATCTTCTTCTTCTTCTTCTTCTTCTTCTTCTTCTTCTTCTTCTTCTTCTTCTTCTCTCTCTCTCTCTCTCTCTCTCTCTCTCTCTCTCTCTCTCTCTCTCTCTCTCTCTCTCTCAAACCCTCTATGATGGAATTGAAAATCACTGAGAGAGGGGGGTGAATCAGTGACACCAAAAACAAAACTACTTTAAACATTGATCGGTAGAAAAACTTAATAAGTTTGTTAAATAATATGCATGAAATCCAAAATGATATAACAACATCCACAATAAGTATAACATCCACTATAACACAAGTGTTTATATTTGGAAAACCTAAATAGGTAAAAACCATGGTGAGATGGGATTCATAAGTTAACTATCAACAGTAATAGATAACTGAGCGGTTAAGGTCTACAGAGTGCTCTACTAGGAGAGAATCCTGTTAAAGATCCAAAAGCTTAGTTAAAATCTATACCCTATAAAAGGTAGTACCCTGTAAGGACTAACCTCGGTGGAGGATTTATGAATCCAAACTAATGCATCACCTAGTAAGAGGATTTGAACAATGAAGTTTGTTAGAGCTTACCCGGTTAGGGGATTTGACTATTGCAATGATTAGAAAAAAATAGGTAGTGTGATCTAGTAATAGCACAACTTGCTTGGATAGATCCTCTTCTACACACTCAACATGTCTTTACCATCATACTCGGCAACTTAATACTTATGCCTTTGCACATAATATCTCCTTCACTCATCTAAAATAATTCATTGTGATGTCAATATATAGACATTTAGACCTCATGTCGGCCTCTAGAAATCATATCACAATTACCTAGGTGCAGTGTATCTAGTCAAACAATCATAATACATCATAAAAATACCACCAAAACTTGTCGATAAGGATAACTCATCACAACTAGTGACAACTCATCACATAATTAATGAATATCGGTTGGAACAATCAATACCGATTGGAGTTAACATATAAACTGTTTATCCTTTGATGCTCCTTTGATAATCTCTTTTGGATCTTCATGTTTATGTCGAGGTAAGTATAATCACTGGTTGCCTCCATGCATATATCGGTTGTCACCATGTACTGGTTAGATATAAACCTCTAGTATATCGGTTGTAATATAAACAACTTTTGAAGTCACATCACTAGACAATATGAACATATGTGTGTGTATGTGTTTCATAAATGACAACATATGATGAAGTTTAATCATTATAATCATCATCAAGCCAACAATCTCCCCCTTTGGCATTGATGGCAACACTTAGAAAATTTTACCAAAATACCGCTAACTGTGCTTACAAAAAAAAATTATACACATATACATATACTCCCCCTACAACATACATCATACAAAATTTTCACAACACACATACATATTTGTACTCCACCTTTCACAACAATGCCAAATTGAAAAGTAATATATATATATATATATATATATAAAAGTTTGTATCAAAATGTTTTACATATACAAAAACTTGAAAAACTAAATCAAGATGCATGCATTGCTAGTCTCATAAAAATAGCATTAAAGTTTCTTTTCATCTAAGATAAAGCATGTTCCCATGTCTCCAGCAAGTTCTCAGTGAACTCAAGTGTAGACATAATCTGAGTATGGAATTCTTCCATTGAATCAAGTGTACAGGTTTCGGGAGTAACCAAAATAGCTTCTGCATTCTTGTAGGCTCTTTGGAGTATGTCCACATGGGATGTGAGTAGGCTCTTCAATTCCTTTAGTGGTCGGAGTCTTTTTTCTTTTTTAGGATCATAGGTATCTAACCTATTTTGCAAATCATCAACAAATTTGCTAAAAGCAAAAAAAGAGTCTTGAAGTGGTACATATGCATTGCATATCTTCTCTAGCTCTTGCTCTATATCAGTTCACCTAGTATTGAAATCAGAATAAAAGAATGAAACATTAGAAGTAGAAGCAAGATATTTCCCTCCTTTTTCAATAGCTTTCCTTAATAAATATTTATTAAGAGAGAGCAATTTTTCCTATATCAATCTTTGTCATAAGTTGTTCTTCGCGCTTCCTCCTGTAACTCTTCTCAGTATATGTTTGTGCTACTTCTAGGGACTTAATTTGGTCAGATGCATCAACAACTAATTGACCAAGTTTGCTAATACGTGTTGTTAAATGCCCTGTAGTAGTTTCCATTAGTAAACTTGTCAGAATATGCACTGCATTTTGAATGGTTTCAGCTTCCATTCTTTGTTCTTTAAGTCTCTTCTTATGTGCCCTAGATTGCATGAAAGTTGCAATCTTCAACATTTCAGATGCACTCATATTATCAACAATTATAGATGCCTACTAAGTCATCATCACCTTCATCAGTCTATTGTAAAACTAATGATGTTATCAATTCAAAAGATGTTACCTTAACAATCTCCTCTTTCACTTGTTCTTTCTTTGTTACCTATTCAGAAATATCTGTATTAAATTTTCAATAGATTCCTTTTGAATGTCTTGTGAAACTGATGGCAAATGGGGTTTCACTAATGGTTCCTTGACTAGTGGAATATCCACCCCTAGTTGAGTTGTCGGTTTCTCAACTGAAGTAACTTGTGATTTAGTGATTTTAGGTTGTTGCATATCTAGTGCAGTAATGTCTCCAGATAGATCTATAGCATCCTCAATCTCATCAAAAAGTATGACTCATTGGACAATAGTGTCATCCTTCTTCTTGACAAGATAGACAACATCATCTTGTACAACTTCTTCCTCATCCATTTTAGGTCGATCAATAGTATCTTTCTAATCCTTAGAGGAATTTATAAGATCTTCCATATGTTGGATATTACGAGCAATCTGATGAGTCTCAGTCTCAATAGGATGCATATTTCCACTAATCAACTTCAATCTTCTTGTTTTGCAAGAAAAATGAAATTTGTATTTATCAACCAATTCATTCAACTCATCCTTTGACAACTCAGGAAAATATTGTATAAATACATCATCTATGATTTCTTTTTCTTTTTTTATTGCTTCCTCCCATTTTTTCAAAAGAATGGTATACAAGGAATTAGAAATATCCTTTTCAAGATCATGAGGTAATATATTATAATGGCACAAATAATTGATTACCTGTTAAATAATTTGTTCCTTTTCATCTTCATTGAATGAATCAAAATGATCTTTGACATTATCAAATCTGTTTCTTCCTAATTTCTTCATTGTCCTCTCAAAGGTAGTCTCAAGCTTGTAAGTTGAGATATCAAAAGGCACAATTGCCTTTGGCACTTGCTTATATGCTTTACCGGTTGCTTTCATTTTCTTGGGTTCCTCCTCAGTATCAGTTCCTTCACATTCTGCTAGAAGAATTAATTTTTGACCTCTTTTCTTTGATGCAGTCTCCTTCTTTGCATATACTTTAGGTACTGGTTCCTTTTTCATTTGGACACTTCATGCCACTCTTGTACTTTTTATTACCAGAAGTGCTTTCTCATCCTTCTTCTTACCTTTACCTTTACCACTTATGGACAAAACAATACTAGTTTCAGCTATTGCAATTTGAACTTCAACAATATCCAATCTTGCCTTCTTTTTTTCCACTGGAGATGCCAACAGGTTATTGGCATAACCGATCAATAAGTCATAGTTGAACTCATAACTCATCTTTTCCATTTCTTCTCCTCCACACTCAATAGCCTCCATCAAATAGAATTCAGTGGTAACTGTGAAAATAATGTCCTTAGCGAAGTGTTTTACCACATCCTCAAGCAATCTTACTCTCATACTCATTTTCTTCTGGAATTAATTGAAATATTTATTCATGGCAGAAAAGAAGGTGTTCTTCACAGTTTTGATGATGTTCTTAATCTGGGAAGATACTAGTAGATCCTTAGACCATTCAAGATCACCTATTCCGGGTAGAAATTTCTGGAAATAAAAGAATAGATCGATCAACAACTATCCAAATTTAAACTTTAGAATGCTATCCATCTTGATAGACTGAAGAATCAACAATAATTGGCTCCTTATGGCCTCACATAGGTCATAATTAGCATTTTCATCTATCATCTTATAAGCAGTATGCACTGCTGTTGATGGAACACTATTCAATCTTCTAGAATAGAATACCCGATACCCTATAACCATAGCTACCAATTTTATTGTTGGGTCCCTGATGTTATTGACAGAAAAAGAATGCCCATCAGATGTTGATCTGGTTAGAGTGTTTACTGTCTATTTTGAAATATGCCTTAGCTTAGGTACTTCACCGGTTGAGTAAAAACTAGTTACAACTTGAATAGCTTCCTTGGTTATAGTATGAGTCCTTTCTAAATACATGTTTTCCCCATGAACATGACTCAGAATAATTTGGATATGTTCTTATTCAAAATATTCAAGTATGCTGCATTATGAAAACTTTTCTCGTAAACCCTAATATATTTTGGTTGAATCTTTTCATTTTCATTTTAAAGGGATTTCAACTGAGAATATATCAACAATGATCCTAAATCCTCAATTTTGTAATCAATATAGCTGGACAAATCTCCTTTCACTATGACACCACTAGGAATTTGTGATAAGGCATTATATGACACAATTGGTTCCGCTTTTACAACTTCCATAGGTTAGATGTAATCATCAATTTCTCTACTGATTTATAAGACGGTGCCATTTCAGACAAACTAGATTCGAAGAAGGATTTTTCAAAGAAATACCTTATTTCATGCACACTGCCTCGTTTACCGGTTGAATACTCAAGTGCACACCATTTTAGTCTTCACCAACCTTCAAATCAACTTGATTACTCAAATCACAATGCAACTTCGACTAAAATCAGCTAACAATCCTTTCTTAGCTTTGCAAGTGCTCAAAAAATCTTTCTCGTATGCATCAGGGTAAAAATAACAAAGTGAAAACTCTCTTTTATCCTTTTTACCTACTGCATTAAATTCTCACCCATTAGTGTTATAAACCCTAATTACACCGCTTAATAATACATACAATTTTGACAAATGTAAAAACGGTTGATAACTGATTGTTAGAAAGTTATCAAAATTTCATGCATTCAAATTTTCTTACCAATCATTCATCTCAAGGGGTCCGGAAGTGTATTTAGCGTTGAGTTCCCCTTAACCATATTGAAAAGGCTTAGCTCACTAGTGCAAGATTCTCTACACTGGGTGAAGGAATAGTTTCTTTTCCAGGTGAATCATCACTTTTCTTCTTCCATATTCGATTCATTTCTTCTCTGGTTTCTTCCATATTGACCTTTTGTTTGCCTTTCATATCTTTATAAGGATTGAACATTTTTCTCTTTCTGGATCTACAAAATGTTGCCATGTGTCCTAGTTTATTATAATGATAGCAGGCCATACTAGATGATTTCCAAGGTTTTGCATTGCCTCTCATAGTTCTTCTTTTGGAATTCATAGCCACATGACCAAAGTTGTTACAGATGGTGTAAGTGACATTTGTTACCTTTTTCATGTCAAATGGACTAAACCGGTTGCCGTAGGGTCTTTGTCAGTTCATGTTGACCCGGTTATCATAGTTTCTCATCCAATTCCCATTTGGTCTTGCATTCATATGTGGTACTGGATTGTTTGCTCCATATCTGCAATCTACTAATATATGTCCATACATTTTTCATGTGAAGCAATGACCTTCAAATTTATTGGATACTTACCTAGCATTTGTATTGTAGCTTGCATTTCCATTAGGTTTGTTTCTACAAACATTTTTAGTGTGACCAAGTTTATCGAAAACAAAACAAACAAGTCCAAAGACCTTCTTACTGGTAGGCTTTTTGTTCTTAGGAGAAGATTTGTTCTTTTGAGTGTTGCTCTTGGTACCAAAGGATTCTACTTTTTCAGATGTGTGAAAACCAAGTCTAGAGGTATCACCATTCATTCTTTGTGATTGAATTTGTTCTTCAAGCAAGGTAGAACTTCTGTTGAACTTTTCCAATTTCCCATTTGCTTCAGTGATCTATTTGGTGAGATCTTCTTTGTGTTTTGATAGATTCTCTTTCAAAGATGATGCTAATTCAAGATCTAGCTGTAAGTTCTCTTTTTCTTCTCTCTCTCCATTCAAATGCTCATGCAAAGTATCATTCTCTTGCTTGATATTGGCAATCTCATGATCTCTTTCCTTTATGAGATCTTTCGTAGTTCTCCTGGCTTCCAGTTCCTGACTCATGCAAATAGTAAGACCTTCTGGCTCTCTCCTCAGATTTAGCTTTTCACTATTTATTTTTTTAACTTCCTTAACTAAAGCACCAATATTGGCCTCATCTGAAGAATTATTATCAGATATTTCTAACAATTGTTCAGTTAGCTTTCTTCTTTTGACTTGAGAAGCTTTCAGTTTGACCCTTAGGATTTCAAGCTCATTCCTACTGTATACACCTAAAAATGGTTTGAAGATAATTAATTAAATAAGCAATTATTTAATTAATCCCCTTTCCTAATTTAATTAAATGCATTAGGCAATTTGATTAAATTCTCCATTTCATCTAATTATTAATAAATCGAAGGATTTATTTAATAGGTTAATTTCCATAGTCCCCTTTGATTAATTAATTTAAATTAATTAATCTTCCTCCCCATTTAAATCAACTCTTCTAATCCTCTAATTAAGTAAAACAAATCAATTTATGAGTTGTTGAGAATTAATTAGTCTTTTCCTATTATTTGAATTTTTAAATTCAAATTACCCACATGTCTCCTAACTTCTAACCACCTAACCTAACCATCCCTCTAACCTAACCCATTCCAACTAACCTTGGGTTTAACTAACCCTATCCTATCTTGCACATTCTAACCTCCTTATCCTAACCTCCTATAGTGTGGATATTTTCTTCTTGGGACACATGGAACTTTGGCCACATGTCTCCTCTCCTGGACACTTGCCCTTTCATGAGAAAATCTCCTTGACACTTGTCACCACAAAGATGACAAGTGTCTCTTCCTCCAACCTCTTCTCCAACCTCCTCTAATTTCACCCTTGATATCTTCAGACACCATCTTGACCATTGATTCCTGCCACCTCACCCCTGGCCTTGGAAATCCTCTAAATATCCCCCATTTTGGAGCAATAAGGATCCCATCTCATTTCATCTTATGCATTGTTACTATAGGTGTATCATTTGAGCATTGTTGTTTTAAGCAATTGCATCTTAGATATAGTTTAATTTGATCATTTTCTAGCATAATTGTTGAATCATGTAGCTTAATCAATCTCTTTTCAAGCTTATTTGCATCATCATCATAAGCTTAATCATGCATATCATTAGCTTAATTAGTCTCTTGGATCAATCTAGCATAATCAATATCATCTTTGTATATCATTATCTTTTCAAATCCTCCATCTAGGTGTAGTCAAGTAACTGGGATTGCTTATCCAGATCTAAGAGAAAATCCATACTCGCATCTCTTAGGAGGCCATAGGTCACTTTTCCATGGTTCATCTTTGTTTTCTTATTATTTTCTAACCATGCTTGTAATGATCTATTGAGTGTTTTGTGTTACAGTTGCAGGTATCACACTTCATAGGCATGACACCTACTAGCCTCAAGCTCTCTAGCCATCTCAAAGTAGCTCATATCCCCCATGGTAGCTTTCGGGTTTCCTTCCAAGTGATTAGGCTTTAAATAAGTTAGGCTTTGATACCAATTGATGGACTTGTAAAGCACTGAGAGAGGGGGTGAATCAATGACACCAAAAACAAAAATACTTTAAACACTAACTAGTATGAATAATAAGTTTGTTAAACAATATGCATGCAATCCAAAATGATATAACAACATCCATAATAAGTATAACATCCACCATAACACAAGTGTTTATACGTGGAAAACCTAAATAGGTAAAAACCACGGTGAGATGGGACTCACAAGGTAACTATCTGCAGTAATAGATAATTGACCAGTTAAGGTCTACAAAGTGCTCT
Source organism: Cryptomeria japonica (assembly GCF_030272615.1). Classification (NCBI taxonomy): domain Eukaryota; kingdom Viridiplantae; phylum Streptophyta; class Pinopsida; order Cupressales; family Cupressaceae; genus Cryptomeria; species Cryptomeria japonica. Next base: position 625,117,098 of record NC_081412.1, read on the forward strand.
GCTAGGAGCTTAGTTAAAAGTTATACCCTATAAAAGCTAGTACCCTGTAAGGAGTAACCTCAGTGGAGGATTTTTGAATCCAAACTAATGGATCACCTGGTTAGAGGATTTGTACAATGAAGCTTGTTAGAGCTTACCCGGTTAGGGGATTTGACTGTTGCAATTATTAGAAAACAATAGGTAGTCTGATCTAGTAACAGCACAACTTGCCTAGATAGATCCTCTTCTACGCACTCAACACTTCTTGACCATCATACTCTGCAACTCAATACTTCTTCTTTTGCACATAACATATCTCCTTCGCTCATCTAAAATAATTCATTGCGATAGAAATCATCACAATTACTTAGGTGCAGTGTATCTAGTCAAACAATCATAACACATCACAAAAATACTACCAAAACTTTTCGATAAGGATAACTCATCATGACTAGTGATAACTCATCACATAATCAATGAATATTAGTTGGAACAATCAATACTGGTTGGAGTTAAACATATAAAGCATTTATCCTTTGATGCTTCTTTGATAATCTCTAGTTGATCTTCATGTTGATGTCGAGGTAAGTATAATCATTGGCTATCTCCATGCATATACTGGTTGTCACCATGTATCGGTTAGATATAAACCTCTAGTATATCGGTTGTAATATAAACAACTTTTGAAGTCACACCAGTAGACAATATGAACATATGTGTGTATATGTGTTTCATCAATGACAATATATGATGTAGTTTAATCATTACAATCATCATCAAGCCAACACTCTATGTCTTAACTTTAGTCTTTCTCTCAACATCAATTTATCAATCTCTCCCTTTCTCAACATTTCTCTTTCTCTCTCCCTCTTTCTTCCTCTCTCTCTCTCCCTGTTTCTTTATCTCCTTCTATCCTCAACCTCTCTCTCTCTTTCTCAACCACCCTCTCTCTCTCTCTCTCTCTCTCTCTCTCTCTCTCTCTCTCTCTCTCTCTCTCTCTCTCTCTCTCTCTCTCTCTCTCTTCTTTGACATTTTGTTGAATTTTAAAAATTCTAATAGAGAATTTTGCACTCACCAAATTGAATGCACATAAAAAATGGTAAAAAGAGACATTGGACCCGTGATTTGAGCCCACATTCCCTAGTTCCATCTGCTATTTTCTTTGATCATGACCAAGAAATACTTTTTCATGTGGTTGAATTATCAAAAAAGCATATTTAGCCTATTCCATCACAACTTCACCATGTTTCTGCTGGTTCGACAATATATAAGACAAAAATTTGAAGTTTTTGGAGTGATTTTTATTATATGAGTGCTGAGCGAAAAAATTGTAAACTTGGGGAGGCTTACAAAATGTGGGTTTTCTCCACAGTATGTGAGACACTATCTTTTAGAAGACAAGATATGATGCCTCCTATTTATAAGGGAAGGCTCCCCCTTTCTACTGCAAACTATATTTAATACTAATCTACATGCTAACTTTACACTAATCCAAGATGAGACAATATTTTTACTCTCTTTTCTCAGAGTAAGTATTTTTCCAATTCTTTATCTAGAATGGATTTCCTTCCTTAAGACTGAAAATAATTATCACTTGCAATAATATTAAAATCTTTTTAATTAAGAAGCAAAATATTCCATAAGAGTACAAAGCCTCATGTTTCTTTTCTTTCCTAAAAATAACTAATAGGATTGGAAAGTAACAACGAAGGTCAAAGTCTTCTTTTAATTACTATTGTATCAACCTTTTACAAATTACTATTTTGTAACAATTCTTTTGAAATAACAAATAAAGCACAAAGTCTTTAGGTTTCTATTCACATATGACTTATCAATGAAAAATGTAGATAATAAGAAAAGGCTCAAAGTCTTGAAACTATTACCCACACAAAGATCCTATTTTTTTAATTCTCAAAGTAACACAAAGTCCACTTGTATGAACTCAAACTTACTCTTTAATATTTCACACAAACAACATTTCTCGACTTAAATTTTCAAAGAACATAAAACATAAATGATATAACAACATATATATCATACACAAGATTTATTCCAACACAAAGTTTGAAAGCCAAACTTGTCTTCTCTTTATTTAGATTGATCTTGCAAAATCACAATTTGAATACAAAGTCTGACTTTGCTTTTCACTTTGCTAGATTTTTGTTGCATGAAATAAAAGATAGGAATTATAATGAGTACCCTCATATATATATAAGAGAGGCGCAGTGAACTAATCTAGGAAAGCTTCAACAAAATATGACTAAGTCAACAATAGAGTCTTATTTGACTTTGGACTTGTCTCAAATTGTTACATGAAAAATTGTATATACAAAATGACACCTGAAGTGTTGATTGAAATTACAAATTGCCACTATACTAGAGATGCATAAAAATAAATAATTGTCTAGAGACACATCTTTATTATGATCATCCTTCACCATAAAAGCTTCATATTGTTGCCAAGTAGCCTATGTTTCATAATCATCTCATGTTTGCAATGTTTGATGCCTCTAAGGATGGTGGGAAAATCAGATAGGGATCTTGCTTTTTTGAAATTTATCTTTTTCTAACTTGGAGAAGATGAAGTCATCTGGTAGAAACTGTGAGTGCAATATATTTGAGAAAAAACTTCTAAGTTGGCCAAAACATCCTCATGAGAAAAACACCTTTATTGGAACAAGAAGACTAAAAAGGTCGTGTATGAGATGTCTTCAAAAGTCCTCCATGAGTAAAAATCCCTCTTCATACTTCAAAAAATCTAAGAAAAAATTGTATATCTATTTTCTAAACAGAAAAAATTCTAAGTGCAAGTGTCAATCGGGTTCATAGGCCTGATTTATACCTAGGATACAGCTTATGAAATGTATGGTGCAAATCAAGTCTATAGACCCAATTGACATCTTATGAGGTTAAATCAAAACTAAGTGTAAGTCGGGTCTATAGGCTTGACATGCACCTATAGGAAAGGGGAAAAGCTTGTGTAAGTTAGGTTTGTAGGCCCGACTTACACCATGAGGTACAAGAGGAGATGGTGTAGGTTTGGTCTGTGAACTCAACATATACTAGGAAAGAAAAACTCGAGTAAATTGGGTTCATAGGCCCAACTTACACCAGAAAAGATAACAATGGCAGTGTAGGTTAGGTCTATGAACCCGACTTACACTGGGAAAGTCAACGTGGTGGTGTTATTTAGGTTCGTAGACTTTATTTACACCATTAGTTGCATTTCAAGTCTATGGGCCCGATTTATACCAAAACTAACAACACGAGTATAGAATCAGGTTTAAGACCTGATTTGACACCAAACTCAATAAAGGTGAAATAAAAATAACTCATAAAAGGAATTTTTTTCAATCTTTCAAATTGACAACTTGAAATTTTAAATCAAGATAATTTATCAAGGGCCAAGTCACAAATGAAGACAACAAAATTTTACCTCGATCAACGTTCTTAGAACACATGGGTGACAAATTGGCCAAAATTTATAGGGGCTATCCCACAATTGGAGCAAGCCAAAATTAAGGATAATAATGAGGTAATTGTCTCATGTTTTTATAACCGAAATGTTCATTATGAATTTTTTTGTTGTTATTTCATAATATACAATAACTACATCAATAATAGAATAATATAATTAGTGTATATATCAATAACATCACCTCCATCACATCTTTCTAGTTATATCATAACTTCAGCAATCTTAGCAATCATAACTTAATTCATATGTTGTTATCAGTTTATGTAGTTGTCTATAAGCTTGTTTCCATCGACGGGATGATAAATCTAAATTGTGACTTCCATAACCAAAAATTGGTCTACAATATAATGTGAAATTCAAAACAAAAAAATTAGCTTAGCATAAAGAAATGTATGCACCAACCATCAATTCAAAATTAGAATGATCATAAATGCATGGTAATAAGTACTCGGAATTGAAATTGATATTAAATGATAAATGCATGGTAATAAGTACTCAAAAATGGAATTAATATTATATTCAACATCCTTTTCTATTCAAAATTATCTTCTTTTTTCATCATTAGAGTTTAGTATATTTATTGTTAGGACTTTCATAATGAAGTTATGAGTGTCCTAAATTTTGTATTTGAGTGTCCTACATTCATGACAAATGCCCTAACTTTATTAGGACTATCTTAACTTCATTATGATTGTCATAACTTTATTATGGCAATCCTAATAAATGTAGGGTAGACATAGATTCAAGTTCAAACTATCATAACTTCATTATGGAAGTCATAATTAATGTAGTACAGTCATAAATTTATTGGGATTGCCCTTCCTATACTCTCTCTCTCTCTCTCTCTCTCTCTCTCTCTCTCTCTCTCTCTCTCTCTCTCTCTCTCTCTCTCTCTCTCTCTCTCTCTCTTTATGAACTAATTTCAGTGTCTTCTTTGTGTATGTACATTTAGAACCCACCATCATGCCGAGGAAAAGACAATAAAAGATAACATGAGAATAGCGTGAAGATAAAAATGCAAAGACAAGACACAATATGAGGTAGCTTTGTGAATCAAGGAAATTGAGCACCATTGAAGAATACATGTTGATTCAAGAGGAACATGAAACCTCACCCCAATATAAGAGAGATATAGAATTAAAAAATACTCTATACAAAGAGAAAATTGATGCTCAAGGTTGAGAGAACATCATTTAGCACATCTCAAGTTGAAGGCACATCATCTCTCACATCTCAAGTTGAAGGAACGTCATCTGTCACATTTCAAGTTGAAGGCACACCATCTCTCACATCTTAATTTGAAAGCACACCATCTCTCACATCTCAAGTTGAAGGCACACCATCTCTCACATTCAAGTTGAAGGCACACCTACAACATGCCATGTTGCAAGTACATCCTAATTTAAAGGCACATCACCATTTTCATCTCTAGTTTAAGGTGTGCCATCTATCCCTAATGTTGTTAAGATTCCTAATATTGAGGCAACTCAAACTTTGAGAACACCTCCTAGAATTTTGCATAGAAAGCCTAAGTATTTGATTGATACTTATACTGATATTTTGAAACCAATGGTTGATAAGATTTCAAAGTGTACTTGTCAAATGCTAACTAAATTTGGAGATTGTATTTTAAGAAGTTAAATGAGACTGAAATATCTCAATTATTTGTTGAAATAATGAGAAATCTGAAATTTAGACCCATCATGAAGATTATTGGGCTCAAAGCATTAGATGATTCAAATAAGAAATCAATTGTCAAGAATATAATGAGTATGCATGAGAGTGTGGATTCTACATGACACACAAAAGATAGAAATGTCACACGATGTGTCCTCACATCAACAATAGTATGCACTCTAACCAATAAATATTATCTCATTAGAAAGGAAATTAAATCAATGTAAATAAGTAGAAAATCTCCAATGAGATCCGTGGGAAGGGTTAAAATATTTGAGGATCCAAATGACAAAGAATTGTGGGCATTCTTTGGTAGACTACCGCAAAAAGATAAAGCAAGTGTTGAATCCTTGAGATACTTAATTAAAGAATTTTAGAAAACTAACACAAGGCTATCTCATAATCAAAGAGATGTTGTAAAGAGGAGAATTTGTAGGCAAATCGGTGATCCACGTCTGAAGCATTTTTTGGATATGACTCAAACACAGTTTTTTGCCAAGTTTCTAGAAATGTATCCTAAAATTAAAATTAGTCAAAGATTTTTTGAAATGGTAAAGCCTTTTCATGTCAAAATAAATCACACATGCACAACTTATTGTCGTAGAGAACATATTAAATTTTCTACTCATTATGAAGTTTATTGACATATACATGTAGATTTGCATACTAACAATATGTTGTAGGAATACAACATAAAGGCTCCACCTAGATCTTCAAGGGATTTCATATCTACCATTTTATGTGAAAGAGTTGATAATCAACAATTTTACAATAAAGTATGTTTGGATGGCACATATGTTCATTATGGTCACTTACAAAATTTTCCAATGTGTGAACATATGGATAGTACACATGTTATTGGGAATAAACTTGTGTAATTTGGTAAATATAAGACAATAGTCTATAGTCTAAAAGATGGCAAAGAAGCAAAAAGGTGTGAATTTGTCACTGAAAAGATTCCACTATATCAATTTATGGGTATTTTTCATGATAATATATTGTATGAGTATGAAAGGAATACCCATAAAGCTTTATGGTTGGACTTAAAATTTAGACTATGCGAGGACATGTTTCCACTTGTTACAATATTTTGAATTGTTGACTTTGCAAAGAACTACACACTAAAGCCACAAGATGAGGTGCAATCCAAGTATTAAAAATCAGCACAAGCTACTATATTTATGCATATAAAATTCATTCATGCTAGTGATAGTACAGATGACAATAGGAAGAAATTAATAGAGTATCATTTCTATATCAGTGATGATCATACATATTCTACATAGTTTGTCTCTTTCTCTTTTGAACAATAGTAGATCTCCTTGATATAGCTTAGACTATTTTGTGATGTCTTGATCAAATGATTATGGATCTCTGTTATGATTTGGATTATTTAATATGGATATTGGACATATTCTACTATACTTGACATCATTATTACTTTTTGATGATTGATATGTACTTTTTCTATATGTGTGTTTCATGTTTTCTTAGGTTGATTTGATGGCATTATATTATGTACTAACCCTATCTTATGATGAGGATGAGTATAATATTGCTTGATGTTTTGCAAGTGTCTTCTATTGCGTTCATGATGAGGAACGATGTCATATCACTCATTTGTGAACATGATATGATGTTGTGATTTCCTTTCACTTGTCTATTTATTTTATGAAATAGTATTGTACATGTTGTTGTATACATGTTGGTGATAGCAGGTTTGTAGGTACCAGACATCGACTCCACCTGGATTCACAAGTCTGAGCGTGTCTTATTCCAATAGCATGTTGATCGAAGATGACATGAAAACACACTCTATACTATAGGTTTAAGTTGATTGCCTTGTCGTTTTAGAGTCTTGGTGCGAGTTGTTGTTTGGCATCTAGTGATTCCTTTGGTTATTCTTGTGATGCAGAGTTGTGTTTCTTGACTGGTTTAGCTATTATTAATCAACTAATTAACTGATTTATATAGTTTAACAATGTTAACTTAATTAATGAATTAATATAATTTAAAATAATAAATTAAATAAATAGTTGATAAGTATTTAAATACTATTGTGTCATTATTATTTTGTCCTTTGGTATTATATTTAGAATAATGATTTAATATCATTATGGTCTATTAAGGATTAATTAATTAACTACTATTAATTTTATTAATTGAGGTTATTTGTTATATTCTTTTGATAATTTAATTAATGGGCTATTTTAATTAATTATGCCTATGGTTTTATTTATAGTGGATAATCATTTTATTTTAATTCCTATTTATACTCTTGGTTATTTAATTTTATTTATTTGTTCTACTTACCCTATTTTACCATTGGTCGGTAGCTTGATAAGTTAGATAAATACTATTTCATATTATTTATGCATTGATATTTGGGAAGTTAGTTATATTATATGGTTTCTTTAAATTTTTTGATTTGCTAAGAGTTTCCTATAGTTGAAGTTTAATTTTTATTTATTTGGTTGTCTCAGAATGTTGTCGGGTTACCATTCGACATAATTTTGGATTGGATTTTGAATTTTCTTCAAGCTTGGATTGAAGATTTTATTTCTTGGTCGTTGAATGTTGTGATCTTTGCCAAATTTTCCTCTGCTTTGAAGACCAAATCTTAGGTTGGAGTTTTTGTTCTTTTCTCTGCAATTTCATTTTGAAATCTTGTATATTTCGTACCTAATTAAAAGATTGTTTTGGGTTTTAGAATGAGTTTTTAGAGATTGAATTGTATTGGAAAAGGTTTCGGAAGAAAGGGGTTTTGAAAAGAGAATTTGCATATCTTTGTTTTCATCTTGAATTATTGCTTGTCGAAAGACTTTTTTTATTACACTGTAACTTGCACATATTGTATGTAGTTCATTTGGAAGGGTATGTGGTTGTATTTGAGTTTTATTTATCTTTTTTGATGTTTCTTGAGGTTGTTGTTGAGCTATTAGGTCTCTCCTTTGATGTCTTGTGTTCTTAGTGCCTTTATGAGCACTATGGGAGAACATTCTTTATCCAGTTTTCTTTCCCTAAGTCTGCAACCTTGTAATTTTCTATTACCTCTCTGATTTTTGCAATTTTCAGACCCACTGGGCTAGTTTTGAGGGTCGTTTTCGACCCCTTTGCAGATCTAGGCAAGTGTCCTAACCATATGAGTCATGTTTGCATGATTTTTGGCCTCTTTCCCCAAAATGCTATTGGAACTACCAGGGGTGCTACCATATGAACCAGGGGAACTACCATATGACCCAAGAATGTCATTATGCATCCCAAGGACATTGGAGAATGTGCCAAGAGAGATGAAGTCCTGAAACTAAGAAATTGAGTAAAATACCCAAAACTCTACCAAATGCACCCAAAATGCTACCATATGGTCCCATAATGTTGTGTTACATACCAAAAATGCTATAGTACATACCAAAAGTGTTGCACTACATTCTAGGGACCTTGAGCTACATTTCAAGAGCTCTAGACTACTCCAGATGTTCTAGAAAGTCAATTTTGAGCTATGTGAGTGATTGTTTGGGTTTTGTGCATTCACTAGAGGCATGGGTGTCTTTTAATGAGATAATGTGAGTGATATTTGATGTGATTTTCTCTTTTATGAGGTCTTTTGTGCTTCGATAAGAAAGTTTGTGCCTTACCGTTGAGGTGTTTCTTATGCGATGAGTTTCTCCAACAAGAGGGAGAATTCCTTGTTGCTAAGGATTGTTCTTATGACTCTAGTGGTATGTGTTTTGCCTCAGTATTGAGAAATTGGAAAGGATTTGGATTCATATTTAATTCATGTCCATGATTATCTCTTCGATTGTAATGCATTGGTGAAGGTTGTTGTCATGTATGAGGCCTTATGTAACCTATTTCATGCAGTATGTTATTTATGATGTAATGAGCACTTGTATATCTCTTGTGAACCTTAATTATTATTGTTATGATGTTATTTTGATGTATGTTCCAACCTAAGGTCTAGGTGCATTCTAGGAGGAGTGGGATTCCAAGTGAGTGATAGGGATCGCAAATGGGTAGACAACCAAGTTACCCAGCGTCTATATCGTCGGATATCTCATTGGGAGTTTGATTTTGTAATCAAGTTATAACTTAATATAATAATTATTTTGGATGGGTAGCATAGTTCATCTTAATAAGATAACAAATGGATGGTAACCCCTTTTCCATGCATAATTGTACTGATCTAGGATAGGATTGGGAAGCCCCTGGCAACCCAAGTAAGATAATCTCCCTTACCCCATTAAGGTTGAGATGGCTCTAGATTTGCATCTATTATGGCCAGAAAGTGTGCCCAGGTTCCCATTTGTCGCATGTGATAACACTCTTTCCCTACATGTTAGTCTTAGTGCCTTGAGCCTTGTTTTGGATGTGTTGCCTCTGGAGGTTTCCTATTTGGAGGTTTTGAGATTGGATCCTATGTTTTCCATTCTTGCACTTGTTTGTATCGGCCTTTCCTTTGGTTGCTAGGTGTCAACCTAGATATAGAGGGTCAGTGGGATATTGTGTCATCTCCTATCATGGGGGCTAGATCCTTTGGTTCCACATGGTCGAGTGGTTGATTCCCGCTTATGATATCCCCGAATCTGAAATGATATGTTGCCTTGTTGGTTCTGAATCCCCATGGTACGGTGAGTTCTACACCTATCTCCGCGATCACACCCTTCCTCCCAACCAATCAAATAACCAACGTAAAACCTTCATTCGCCAAACTGCTCGATATACCATTATTGCCAAAACCCTATACCGACGTAGTCTTGATGGTACTCTCCTTCGATGTCTGGAACAAGATGAGATAACAAAGGCTTTGGAAGAGGTACATGAAGGAATTTGCGGGACTCACTCAAGTGGTCCATCACTAGCCAAGAAGATCATGCGAGCTGGATACTATTGGCCCTCTATGGAAAAGGATTCCTACTACTTTGTTAGGAAGTGCAAAAAATGTCAAGTTCATGGCGACCTGATACATGCACCAGCACAGGAACTACAACCAATCACAACACCATGGCCTTTTTGTCAATGGGGTCTTGATCTTGTGGGTAAAATCCATCCATCTTCATCCAATGGCCATAAATTCATTATTACCGCCACCGAATATTTCACCAAGTGGATCGAAGCTGTTCCACTTACCCAAGTCACCGGCAAGCAAATTGCCTCATTCATCCTCAATTACATCATCTGCCGGTATGGTGTGCCCATGTCCATTGTCACAGATAATGGTCTTCCTTTCAAAAATCAGGATGTCCGTGAGCTTTGTGAGAAATTTCATATCCAACACCGCTTTTCCACTCCCTATTACCCACAAGGCAATGGTCAGGCCGAAGCATCCAATAAAAACATATTGAGGATCCTCAAAAAGACAGTCAATGATGCCGGCCGTGACTGGCATGTTCAACTAAATCCAGCGCTATGGGCATATCGCACTAGCATTCGAACCCCTACAGGTGCAACTCCTTATTCATTGGTCTATGGTGCAGAAGCTATCTTGCCTATTGAGGTCGAGATACCATCATTACGAGTTTCCTTGCATAATCTCATCGATGATGAAACCTACAGAGTATCCCGTCTTCAGGACTTAGAGTTACTTGATGAGAAACGACAAGCTGCATACAATCACCTCAAAGCCTATCAGCAGCACATGAGCAGAAGCTACAATCACCGAGTTAGACCTCGTACATTTGAGGTAGGTGATCTTGTTCTTCGAGAGAATCCTCGCAACCAACCAAACAGAGAACATCAAGGCAAGTTTGAATCAAACTGGTTGGGCCCATATGTTGTCACTGCTGTATTCGGGTCTGGGGCATATCAGTTGGCTACATCAGACGGAGAACCGCTCGCAGATCCAATCAATAGCATGCACCTCAAACGGTTTTATACCTAAGGTGTACAAGGCATCAGGCTCCCCTGCATATCAGAAAATACCAAAAACATTCAACAAAATGTCCTAAAGAAAATACCAAAAACATTCAGAAAAATGTCCTGAAGAAAATATAAAAACATTCAAAAAAGTAAAGAAAAATCATGCATCCAAACGGTGAACAACCACTCCGGTGGCACCTTGGGTAAGAACGATGGTGAAAACCTGGCAAACAGGCGCCACTCGTAAAGGCTATGGCTCCATTATCTTTCAGACTTGTGGCGATCACATCTACTTCATACATACATCCATCCATCCATCAACCATGGCTTGTTATTCCTCTGCAATTATGATAGTACTCCATACATCTTGCATCCCGCTTTTTCATAGTCATGTCTAAAACTGGGGGCAATGCCTTTAACCTATTGATGGAAGTGGATTCTACATTGTCTTATGATTCATTAAGTTCTTCATTCAAACAATCATCAAAAATCCAAAAACATTCAAAAATGACTCTCAAAATACCAAAAACATTCAAAATTGTTTCACAAAATCCAAAAAACATCAGAAAACCCATCAAAAATCACACAAAAACATGGCAACACCTTGTACATACCCATCCATGCAGATACCAAAATAAACATTGACAAACTACTCACACAATGACCATTTACCAATCAACCACACACTCAACATCAACAATCAAACTGTCTTCAACAAGGATGCATCATTCCTTACCAAAACAAAGACAAAAGTGACATTTTCTTTGACAAGAAAATTATGTTAAGCTATCAAATACTTGGTTGATTTGTGAGTAATTCATTTGTTTATCTGTATCGGGATCTTTTCAACATTGTTTTGTATCATTTGCGCATTATTTCCGATGAAGTTCTGGGGCATGTACTAATGGTGTCTACGTGGGAAGTTCACCAAGCTACGTGATCTTATGCAAAATACAGTCATAGACCACTACGGCTTGCTGACTACAGCGTATACCTCGACCATATGGACACTAACCATTACCAAGGATCCATATTCTTTATTCTTTATGTATATACTATTTGTTTACAGGTACAATGCTCATTCTTTGGTTCCTCCTCATCCAATTTGGATAAAGGTTTTATCTCTTAGTACGGTATGCACTTGTCTCAGGATCTGATCAACCTAAGATCAAGGAGGACGATCCAAGTCATGCATGAACGGTGATAATCCTTGTCTGTTCCGCAAGCAATACTCAGGTCAACTTGATCCATTATATCAAGTTGCTTGTATTAACTTGCTATATAAAAATCCATGTAAGAAATACTCTGGTCATCTTGAATCTTTATGTCAAGTTGCTTGTATTTTCTTACAACATTTTAAAGCTCAATGATGAAAAATAAAGCACCATGGATCGTCATTCCATCTCATTTGTATATATTGCATTTCGTTGCATTCCCCCCATCCATACATTCATAATAGCTGCATATCATGCATACGTAGTCATAATAATGCATACTCTATTTTACTCATCTTCTTCCATAGGACTCGATCCTAGTCCTCCATATCTTCTATCTAACATCAAATCCCCCCTCACCCTCCCTATCTTGATCATCAACATCATCCTAATCCCTTCATCGCTTCCCATCCTCACTCATCCACAAAATTAAGCCAGTTACTCTATCTACACAGATACATCGACTCCCACACACCTAGACTATCAACAGATACTCTGATCAAGTATCTTCGGGTCTCAACAGGTAATCGATTATGGTAATCCTAGACTACATCAGGCATTTATCATAATGACCTAGTCTCAACGGGGCTACCATGATTCCCCACAACCATCCATCACACGCACATACTATCAATTGATTAGCCAATCAAACACAATCCAACGGACAATTACATCAATTGTCTACGTCTCAACGAGTATTTTGCTTCATATACCTTGACTTCATCGGGCAATTACATCAATTGTCTAAGTCACATCAGGTCACTTTGATTCACTTACTCAGACTTTATCATGTCCAAGCGACCAACTGACATCAACTGTCACGCTTTGACTTGACCGGGGCAATTAAACCGATTGCACCAGATTGTCCAACCAATTTTGATCAATTGTATAGCATCAATCCAAACCCCACACTACATCTGCTATGTATCTCTTGCATGACCTCAGGGTACTCGCTGGCTTGTTGTTTCTTCATATTCACTCCATTTTCTCCCATTCTTTCATCATTAGTTCTAATTTCTTCTATTCTACCTCCCCTCCACTTTTCATTCTTTTTCGAGAGATCGCCCGATTTTTCAAAAAAAAAATCGGCCCATCTCTCGAGGGGGCATACCACCCATTAAATTTACATTTTATGGGGCATTTCTTCACACCTATTTTTCTTTCTTTGAAACGACGCGATAAACCACACCGTCTCAAAGAGGGGCAAATGTAGTCACATAAATCTGTCCACTTAATTAAATGAATACTTAGTATTTATTTGATTATTTAACCATCAATTAATAATTAATTAAATTAATATATTTAATTAATTCATCTTAACCCTCTTCTCCTATTAATTAAATAAATTATTCAATTTATTTGATTTAATTCACTTAACCAAATTCAGACCATTAATTAAATAAATAAATCATATTTGTTTAATTAAATCTTCTCTCACATTTAAATAAATTAATATTTATTTAAATCCCCCAAAATCCCACCTCTCACATTTAAATAAATAAATCATTTATTTAAATCACCTTTATCCTCCACCCACTTGTATTTTCCTACAAAAGCAAGTTGCACAATTATTTTAAATAAATAATTTATTTAAATCACCTTTATCCTCCACCCACTTGTATTTTCCTACAAAAGCAAGTTGCACAACTATTTTAAATAAATTATTTATTTAAAATCCTATTTATCCTCACCCACTTGAAACCTTTAATGGTTTCCCTTAAAGTATTCAAACTTGATGGCTTTAAAGTCTTCAAACTTGATGGCTTCCTTCTATAGTCTTCTTAAGACTTTAATGGTTTTCCTTAAAGTCTTCAAGCCTTTAATGGTTCCCCTCAAAGTCTTCAAGCATTTTAATGCTTTATCTTCATTTTTCTCATTTAAATAAATTAATATTTATTTGAATATTTATCCAAATACAACTTGCACACATTTATTGAAATAAATGAATTTTTATTTTTATAAAATCCTATTTTCCCTCACCCACCAAATCCACTTGCAAAATCTAATCCCCTTCTAGATTCTTCTAACCCCTTCCTAATTAACTTAATCCATCCCCTAATTATTGTCACATTCCTAAGCAAAATGGAGTCACTTCTCAAAGCCTAAAAGTCTTTGATAACCATTAAAGGCTTTCAACCTTCAACCACTAAATGTCTCAAAGTCTTGGATAACCTTTGAAAGCTTCCAACCTTCAACCACTAAATGGCTCAAAGTCTTTGATAACCATTGAAGGCTTTCAACCTTCAACCACTTAATCCCCAAAGTCTCCAATAACCATTAATGGTTAATTCAACCCTCCCACATGGTTAAAACATTTGTTTTGACTCAACCTCTACCCAACCCAAAGGTCTCATCAAGCCTTTAATGCTTTGACCATGATTATCTCTTAATCATTTGCACAAAGGTTTATCCTTGGATTAACTCTTAATCCAATGGGTAATCTTAATTTAGACTTGACCCTTACGTTCTAGATAACCATGAGGTCTTCTCAGGCCTTTAATGCCTCCAACCTCTTCTCTCAACCCAATCCTATGTTGAAACTTGTCACCATTTTATTGGTGCCAATTGTGCACATGGATCCCCAACTTTCAATCCTAACCCTTGTTAAGATTGCTCAATCTTAACCCTTCATTTCCCTATTTCTTCTATAAATAGAACCCTTCTCCTCAAGCAAAAGGAAGCATTTTTAGAGTATTGTTGTTATACTGGCATTAGCATAGAGCTTTTTCATAGCATCACTATCTACTCTTGCATAGTATTTGCTTTTCATTTCATATTTGAAGCTTAGTATTAAATCTCAATCCTCCATAAGCATCCATAGTGCAAAAAGCTGCTGAGAGCTACACTCATTTGGGACTTGGAGAGGAGAGGAACAAGGGAGGAGCAACTATGAGCATCTTGATTAGCTATTTCATTTTATGTTTATATGCTTTCTATTTCATGCTTAATATCTCTCTTGATATGCCTGTTTAGGATAATCTTTTGTTGCTAACACTAACGTTTGTTTCTTGTGCTCTTGTGTGTGTTGCCATCAAACAGATTTTCTAATCCTTTTTGCAGAGCATCAGATAGTATTTTAGGAGAATAAATGATGTAACTTGTAACATTGGTTTGTTAATGGAAACGGATTTATGAATATGCATATAGTCTTTTGTAATAGTGGAAATGTGATAGATTATCTTGAGACTAGTTTATGATGATAGAAGTGTATAAGTTATTGGGATTAGGAATATTTGGTTAATGTATGTATAGTAGATGGATATAATCATGTTAGAGATAGTATGCAAGTGTGTTATAATGCATATAATATTATTTCTTATGGTTAGTTTAGGTAATGGTCATGAGATAGCCTAAGGAATGCTTAGATGTATTGTGATTATTTTTGCTTGTGTTATGTGTTTTCAAGCTTATGTTAACATGGTTAAATGTTATTTGTTAAAGGATGTTTATTGAATATGAGTAGTTTATTGTATAGTTGCATTAGGGGATGTTTTACAAAAATTATCTCTTTCTACATGTTAGTTGGTGTATTTCTCTAGGGTATTTGGGTGGGAACTACATCTGGTATAAGAGCGAGTGTTGTAAACACTGGGATCTCAGGTTAAGGTTGTTGCTCTTAGTCTTTTATGGTTTTCTTCAATATTCTCTTGACTTGAGTTGTTCTTGGAGATTTAATATGTTTTTATGCATTGTGTTCTCTCTCTATCCCTCTCAAGAAATCATAATTGTGTTTGACATGTGTATTTGTCTCTTGTACTTGAATTTTGAAAGCTAGCATTGTATCAATGATTATGCTATGGAATAGTGTATATCCTCTTAAATAATCTTATGCTTACAAGATTAACTAGTTAACTTGGAATAATATATATTTTTATACAAGCTGAAATGTTTGTATGAAATATTGTGTCCCTCCATAGAAAATGTTCTCTCTTCATTTGTTTAAACCTTCATAAGAGAATGCATTAAATTAAGATTAGCAAGGTGTATGGATATATAAATAAGTGTATGAACATAAATGTCTGTGTGCACTCTCTAGAATATCTAGGGCATTAAACCCTTGGAGGTTGTGTAGTCGTTACTCCCTTTGGTGTGACCAATAATGGTCACCTCATGATATAGAATTGGATTTTTTTGATAACTCAATGATGAACTGATAGTACTAACCCGGTATTGAGACAGGGGGGTGAATCAGTATAGACAAAAATATAGTCCTAAACCGGTCTGACAGCAAACACTTCAAATGACTGGCAAACAGTGACACCGGTTTGAAACAGAGTGCAACAGGTAAAGCTAAGAATTACTGAGACAAGCATTAACCAGTTACTCACTTAGCTTTTCACTCAACTCAAGACAACTCTACCATTTCACCCTTATGCTTAAACAGGTAACCTATCATTAGATCATAATAACAGCTAGTTCAACATGTTTTATTGACAGGCATAAAACATAGAACCATCATATGCTTGATAGACAATAGCAAAGAATCACAAGATAAAAGCATCACACATGACACACATATTTTTCACATTGAAACCCAACTAGGAATAACTACGGTGGGGATGAATACCCACAAGCTATTTTTGAACTCTTTAGAATTCCGCTTTGTTAGAAGCCTTGTCCGGTTAGAGACATTACAATAGGTTCTGCTAGGAACCGATCCTGTTAGAGATCACTTGGTTAAGGGATGGCTATAGTAACCGGTTAAGGGTTAAACCCTGTTAAAGGTTACCTTGTTAGAGGATTTAAAGAACTCAATAGCTAAAGGATTTTGAACTCAATAGCTTTGAATTACCCTGTTAAAGGATTTACAGCAAGCTGGTTAAGGCTACCTTGTTAAGAGATTTTCCAACTATTGAGGTGGTTAGAGATCAATAGGTATTACAATGATCTAGTAACAACACTCAATGCTAATGTAAATCTGCTTAAGATCCTCTTCACCTTCTACACTTACACTCTACAGGTATCACTTCTCTCCTTTTGGTCTGGCAAGAATCACGTATCCCTTCTCTTGGATACACACACACAACTTTTGCCAACAACCTCAAAAAGAGACACAACATCGATCTTATAGGAAAATAGATAGTTCGGTAGCATAAACCCTAAACCATAAACCTCTTAGGTTAAGGAATTCAAATGGTTCAATCCTAACTATTGAGCACACTGCATTAAATGCAGCAGTTCTTGATCCAATCTCAAGACATTCTCCATTGTCCATTTCCATCGATTTTAGGGCGGCTGATAACCCATCACATGTTATCACCGTTTTACAGACTTCTCACATTCCCAAGGTAGATAGGAACAATATCCTTCATGCAAGATCCTTCACGCGCACAAGGCTTACGTGGCAACACGATCTATTCTTTGTTATCATGCTAACTCATCACACAAAGTCACCAGTTGAGCCACACAGACTTGAAACACATCAACCAGAAACCCTAAAGTTGAGACTACCAACTGGTAGTCATACAATGCTTCCATGTGCCAATTCCCATAATCATATGCCGGTTCACCTTGAACAAGCACACTGCTTCACTTTGGCACAAATGTCAGTTCACAGTGTTATATCGGTTCTCTCATATGCCGGTTCTCGCCTCTTCAACATATTGACATCAATGATAACATACAATGTCGTTATGTCCTCATACCAGTTCACATAATCCAACAATCTC
Source organism: Cryptomeria japonica (assembly GCF_030272615.1). NCBI lineage: Eukaryota > Viridiplantae > Streptophyta > Pinopsida > Cupressales > Cupressaceae > Cryptomeria > Cryptomeria japonica. The sequence continues at coordinate 625,134,971 of NC_081412.1, forward strand.
CCCCTTTGGCATTGATGGCAATATACAAAGATATCTCTCTGCTTCACATCTTTCTCCCCCAATTTCTGGAGATATCTTCTCTGCTTCACATCTTCTCCCCTTTTGACAACAATGCCAAAGTGGAGGCACAAGCTTCCCTGTTCCATTATGTTGCTCCCCCTGAGGAGTAGAATCCTTCAACACATCAATCCAAAATAAATTTGACTATGCAATACCTGACTGATGTGGAGCATATGCTTTTAGCTTACCTCCTGACAGGGCAACACCCCTAATTCACCTCTTAAGTACATAAATGTAGTCTTTGGGAGAGGCTTGGTGAATATGTCTGCTAACTGCTCCTTACTGGAAATATGTTCTTGTGCAATCTCTTTGTTCTGAACCTTTTCCCTTAAGAAATGATACTTAAGGTCAAAGTGCTTGGTTCTAGAATGTAAAACCGGATACTTAGAGATATTAATTGCACTAGTATTGTCACAAAATACACTTACCAGTTCAAATACAGGAACTTTGAAGCCATTTAATACATGCTTCATCCAAATTGTCTGAGTGTAGTTCATGAAAGTTGCAACATACTCTGCTTCCACTGTAGACTGAGAGATACAACTCTGCTTCTTACTCATTCATGAGACCAGTCTACCACCAAGAAAGAATGTACCACTAGTTGTGCTTTTCCGGTCATCTATATTGCTTTCCCAATCAACATCTGTGTATACCTTCAAGTTGAAATCCTTGCTATAAGGATACCACAATCCATAGTCAATAGTTCCCTTCAGATACCTAAGAATCCGCTTGACTGCAACCAATGGATATTCTCTTGGGCTTTTCTGGAATCTTGCAGTAATGCCAACTGCATGTGCAATATTTGGTCTGCTATGCACTACATAATGCAACTTACGAATCATTGATCGGTATTCCTTCTCATCAACCAATTCTGAGTCATCTTCTTTAGATAGTTTACAACTGGTCACCATCGGAGTACCAACCGGTTTGCTATCTTCCATGCCAAAGGTCTTCAACACCTCTTTGACATACTTGGATTGAGTGATAAAGATTCCATTATTCATCTGTTGGATCTGCAGTCCAATGAAGAATTTAATCTCCCCTATGAGTGACATTTCAAACTCTTTCTTCATCTCATCTACAAACTCATGACTCATCTTGTCATCTCCACCAAAGATAATGTCATCAACAAATACCTCACAGATCAAGATCTGATCTCCTTCAGACTTCAAGTAGATATTACTATCTTCACTTGTTCTCTCAAATCCAATCTTCACAAGATGGGAATGTAGACGTTCATACCATTCTCTAGGTGCCTGCTTTAGGCCATATAAGGCTTTATGTAGCCTACATACCATGTCGCTATCTTCAGATAGGGCAAACCCATTTGGTTTCTCTATATACACCTCCTCTTCAAGTACACCATTTAGGAATGCAGATTTTACATCCATTTGATATACCTTGAAGCCTTTAAAAGCTACATATGCAAGAAGTATACGAAATCCTTCCAATCTGGCTAAAGGGGCAAAGGTTTCTCCATATTCTTCTCCTTCGTCTTGAGCATATCCTTTGCATACCAATCTAGCTTTGTTTCTAATCACTATGCCATCCTCTTTCAGCTTATTTTTGAAGACCCATTTGGTACCAATGACATTTTTATGCTCCGATCTAGGTACCAAAGACCATGTACCATTTTTCTCTATCTGGTCAATTTCCTCTTCCATTGCCTTGATCCAATCTTCATCTTTATGTGCCTCTTTGAATGTTTTAGGCTCAAATTCAGAGATCATACATGATTTTTCTCTGACCTTTCTTCTTGTAAGGATTCCTACATCCTTATCTCCTATGATCTTCTTAGGATCATGATTCAGCTTGACATACTGAGGAATGGTCTTGATAGATTCCTCTTGCTTTTCTTCTTCATCCTCATCTCCATCAATATTAGCATCTACATTTGCTAGTGTAGGAACATTGTTACTAGTACTCGGTTGGCTGTCAACCGGTTCCCAGAAGGTTGCAACCAGTTCATTTACCACTTGCTCACTACCGGTTTCCTTAGATTTCTCAAAGGTTTCATCAACTCTTACATTTATGCTTTCCATAATTCTCTGAGTCCTATTGTTGAAACACTTGAGAGCTTTGCTCTTAGTGGAATATCCTAGGAATATTCCCTCATCACATTTCGCATCAAATTTGCTCTGGTGTTCACTCCTCTTGATGTAACATTTGCTACCAAATACTCTAAAGTAGCTGACCATAGGTGTCTTATCGGTCCAATACTCATAAGGAGTTTTATCCTTACCTTTCTTGATGAGTACCTGGTTCATTGTGTAGACTACAGTGCTCACCGCTTCTCTCCAAAAGGTGTGAGCTACCTTTCCTTCAATCAACATGGTTCTAGCTGCTTCAACCATAGTCGTGTTATTCCTCTCTGCTAGGCAATTCTACTGTGGAGTCTGGGAGGTAGACAATTGCCTCTTGATGCCATGTTCTTCACAGTACTTGTTGAATTCACCGAAAGTGAATTCCGCTCCTTGATCATTTCTCAGGCACTTGATTCTTTTACCGCTTTCCTTCTCCACTAATTCTCTAAAAGCTTTGAACTTTACAAAGGCTTCAGACTTGTCTTTCAAGAATGTGACCCACATCATTCTTGACCAGTCATCAGTGAGAATCATGAAGTACCTATCACCCTGCACACTTCTAGTTTTCATGGGACCACACAAATCAGTATGCACAAGATCAAGAAAATTGTCAGCAGTGAAAGATTTACCTTTAAAGGTTGAGGAAGACATTTTCCCCAATTGACACTCTCTGCACAAGGTATTATCTAGTTTTCTTAACACCGACAACCCTCTAACTGCCTTGATCTTACTAGCCTTCACAATGTTATCAAAGTTTACATGGCAGAGTCTCCTATTCCATATCCAGCTATCATCAAATTTAGCCATAAGACATGTACTTATATTTGTATTCAGATGAAATAGGTTACATTTGGTCTGCATGCCGGTGGCCACCAATTCACCATTCTTTCCTTTGATTCTGCAAACTCTATTCTTGAATTCCAGAGTGAGGCCACTGTCATTCAGTTGGGCAACACTCAGAAGGTTGTGTCTAAGACCATCAACCCAGTACACATTGTCAGCACTACTCTTTCCATTTAGAGAGACGGACCCTCTGCCTTTGACCATGCATGGTGCATCATTGCCAAAGCAAACCACACCACCATCTTACTCTTCCAAGGATAGAAACTTGCTCCGGTCACTAGTCATATGGTGAGAATAGCCACTGTCAATGATCCACTCATTGGAATTATCAAACCCGAAGACAAGAGCCTTCTTGTCTGACACATCTTCTTTGACAACAACAAACACAATATCTTCATTTTCTTCATCCTCTGATTCCTCATCTGTAACACCTTCATCAACTGCCACATAACAATTTCTTCAGTTTCCTCCTTTGAACTTCTTGAACCTTTCCGGTTTGTCCTTGTTGTCGCCATTAGGATAGTTTACAGCAATATGTCCTATCCGGTTACAAGAAAAGCATTTTAAAGGTAGCTTACCTTTGTATTTTCTGCTTCCTTTAGGAAGTTTCCTGGCAAGGAGAGCTTCAACTACCATCAAAATCTCCTCATCATCCATTTCTCTGCTATGTCTTGATTCACCGCTAGTTCTAGCTTCTTTTCCTTTTCTGGATGGTACAGCAGAAGCTTTAAAAGTTGATTCATTCTTTTGAACACTACCATCGAAACTATTTAGCTCATAGGCTGTCAACTTTGCAATGATGGAGTCTAGGGATACCTTAGTCTTGTCTATTGATCTTAGCTTCTAAATAGCAGCAACCCTTATTGCATAGACAAGAAACAGGGATCTTAGGACTTTGCTTACCACAATGGAATCTTCTATTTTACCACCTACACTCTTGATATCTCCAACAATGGTTTTGATTCTTATTCCATCCTGTTGAGTGGTCTCACCTTCAACCATCCGCATATCTTCAAACTTCCCTCTAAGGCTTTCTTCCTTAGCCTGTTTTACATGCTCATCACCGCCATAGATATTTTCAAGAGTATCCCATACCTCTTTGGGATTTTCCTTATCTTGGACATCAGTAAACTCAATGTCAGATAAACTACTAATTAGGGCTTCCATGACTTGCCCATTCTCATGTATCTCTCTCTTTTGGTCATCGGTGAGAGTACCGATAGGAGCAACATAGGCATTCTCAACATAGCTCTAGTGTTGAGCACCCATGCTTCTGATGCATATCTTCATTCTGTCTTTCCATATACTAAAAAATTTTCAGTTAAACTTTGGACCTTCCCTCTTCATCATTAGACTGGGATCTTTACCTCAAGCGGTTAAGCTTATAGCATAGAGGACCTGGAGGATGCTCTAATACCAATTGATAACTCAATGATGAACTGATAGTACTAACCCAGTACTGAGAGGGGGGGGTGAATCAGTACAGACAAAAATATAGTCCTAAACTGGTCTGACAGCAGACACTTCAAATGACTGGCAAACAGTGACACCGGTTTGAAACAGAGTGCAACCGGTAAAGCTAAGAATGATTGAGACAAGCATTAACCGGTTACTCACTTAGCTTTTCACTCTACTCAAGACAACTCTACCATTTCACCCTTATGCATAAACAAGTAATCTATCATCAGATCATAATAATAGCTAGTTCAACATATTTTATTGATAGGCATAAAACACAGAACCATCATATGCTTGACAGACAATAGCAAAGCATCACAAGATAAAAGCATCACACATGACACACATATTTTTCACGTGGAAACCCAACTGGGAAAAACCATGGTGGGGATGAATACCCACAAGTTGTTTTTGAACTCTTTAGAAGTCCATTCTGTTAGAAGCCTTGTCCTGTTAGAGACATTACAATAGGTTCTGCTAGGAACCGATCTTGTTAGAGATCACTCGGTTAAGGGATTGCTACAATACCCGGTTAAGGGGTAAACCCTATTAAAGGTTACCTTGTTAGAGGATTTGAAGAACTCAATAGCTAAAGGATTTTGAACTCAATAGCTTTGAATTACCCTGTTAAAGGATTTACAGCAAGCCAGTTAAGGCTACCTTGTTAAGGGATTTTCCAACTGTTGAGGTGGTTAGAGATCAATAGGTATTACAATGATCTGGAAACAACACTCAATTCCAATGGAGATCCGCTTAAGCTCCTCTTCATCTTTTGTACTTACACTCTGTAGGTATCACTTCTCTCCTTTTGGTCTGGCAAGAATCATGTATCCCTTCTCTTGGATAAACACACAAAACTTTTGCCAACAACCTCAGAAAGAGACACAACATCGACCTTATAGGAAAATAGATAGTTCGGTAGCATAAACCCTAAACCCTAAACCTGTTAGGTTAAGAAATTCAAACGGTTCAATCCTGACCATTGAGCACACTGCATTAAATGCAATAGTTCTTGATCCAATCTCAAGACATTCTCCATCGTCCATTTCCAGCAATTTTATGCCGGCTGATAACCCATCACACGTTATCACCATTTTATAGACTTCTCACATTCCCGAGGTAGATAGGAACAATCTCCTTCATGCAAGATCCTTCATGCGCACAAGGCTTACATGGCAACACGATCTATTCTTTGTTATCATGCTAACTCATCACACAAAGTCACCGGTTAAGCCACATAGGCTTGAAGCACTTCAACCGGAAACCCTAAAGTTGAGACTACCAACTGGTAGTCATACAACACTTCCATGTGTCAGTTCCCATAACCATATGTCGGTTCACCTTGAACAAGAACACCGCTTCACTTTGGCACAAATGTCGGTTCACAGTGTTATACCAGTTCTCTCATATGTCAGTTCTCACCTCTTCAACATATTGACATCAATGACAACATACAATGCCATTATGTCCTCATACCGGTTAACATAATGCCAACATTGTTGGCTATATTGTGTTGATTAATTTGGTGATTAAATGAAATATCATTGGTGATATTTGAATTTCAAATTTTTGTAATTTACCTTTTTATCTATTTTGGTATTTATAGTGGAACTTATCATGCTTTGTTTCATCAAAAATCTTTCATGATTTGATGATCTTATCATTTTAGACTTTCATTTTTGGTGTTGATTGTTGTCTGTAGTGGTCATTCTGAATGTTCAGTATTGTGGGCACTCGTTTTGTGTCATGTGTTGTTTCTATCATATTCTCTTTGAACCTCTAATAGTGTGTATGAGGGAGTACACCGCAGAGAAGTACACTAGGCTTGCCAAGTAATTAGATAATGATGAAATTTATTTTGTAGATAGATATGTTAATGGGATGAAATGTAATGGTAACCTTCTGGATTTTGTGATTTGTTAGCTAGAAGTGGATTTGAATTTGAGAAAATTATGATATATGAAATAATTAAATTGCTAATTCTTTGTTTTCAATGGATGCTTATGTATATATTCATGTGTAATTAATGTATAGGTGTGTCTTGGACAATTTGAAAGAATGATTGCATTGGTAGAGAGATTCATAACATGGCTTCTTCAATAGTTTAAGGATGTGCCTATGTGTAAAGGGTTGTGCAAATTGAATATATGTGTTTTAATTGCGTATAAATAGAAGTTAATTGAATGTTGTCATGTTTGAATGGTGTGAATTATTATAATAGATGCTTATAGATGCTAACTCGATGCTAGGAATTATGATTTTGTATTGCAAAATGTGACTAAATGAAGTTTTAATTGAAAATATTTTAGTGATTTAGCATGTGTTTTGTAACTAGTAGGAGATTTGTGACTAATGTTACCCCTTGTGTAGCAATTTTACTTTCAACAAATGAAGCATAGTAAGAAACATTTGTTGTCATTACCTTATTTTGAATTAGAAAATGCTTGAACTGAGATGCTTTATTAATGATGATCCCTTAAATGAGTAAGAATAGGTGTATTATTGGTAATTGTGATAAAGGAAAATTTTAATTTGTCTATGTTCAAAGAATTTTTGGATTAATATGTGTGTGTTTTAACGTAACCCTTATGACTTCTAGGAGTAATTTGATCCCAAGGGGAGGAGGATGTAGTGCCTCTCCCTAAGCTATCTTCCTCTTTTGAACAACAATAGATCTCTTTGATATAGCTTAGACTATTTTTTGATGTCTTCATCAGATGCTTATGGATTTGCCTTATGGTTTAGATTATTTATTATGGATATTAGATATCTTATATTGTGCTTGACATCATGAATACTTGAGATGATGACACTCCTAGATTATTGTGAAGATGGATTACACTTTGATTATTGATAGCATGTACTTGTGCTATAGGTGTGTTTCATGTTTTCTTAGGTTGATTTGATGGCATTATATTATGTACTAACCCTATCTTATGATGAGGATGACTATGATATTGCTTGATGTTTGTGAGTGTCTTCTACTGCATTTGTGATTAGGAACGTTGTCATATCACTCATTTGTGAGCATGATATGACATTGTGATTTCCTTTCACTTGTTAAATTTATTTTATGAAATATTATTGTATATGTTGTTGTATGCGTGTTGGTGATGGCAGGTTTGCAGGTATCAGCCATCGACTCCACCTAGCTTCATAGGTCTAAGTGAATCTTATCCCAATGGAAATTTGATCAGAGATGACATGAAAACCCACTCTATACTCTAGGTTTAAGTTTATTGCCTTGTCGGTTTAGAGTCTTGGTGCGAGTTGTTGTTTGGCATCTAGTGATTCCTTGGGTTATTCTTATGATGCCGAGTTGTGTTTATTGATTGGTTTAATTATTATGAATTAACTAATTAGTTGATTTATATAGTTTAATAATGTTAACTTAATTAATTATTTAATATAGTTTAAAATAATAAATTAAATAAATAGTTGATATATGTATTTAAATATTATTGTGTGATTATTATTATTTTGTCCTTTGGTATTATATTTAGAATAATGATTTAATATCATTATGGTCTATTAAGGATTAATTAATTACTATTAATTTGATTAATTGACGTTAATTATTTATATTATTTTAATTATTAAATTAATGTGCTTTATTTAATTAATTATGTCGATGGTTTTATTTATAGTGGATAATAATATTATTTTAATTCCTATTTATACTCTTGGTTATTTAATTGTATTTATTTGTCCTATTTCATATTATTTTTGCATTCCTATTTGGGAAGGTAGGTATATTATATGGTTTCCTTGAATTTTCTGATTGGCCGAGTTTACTATAGTTGAAGTTTAAGTTTTATATATTTGGTTGTTTGAGAATGTTGTCGAGTTACCATTTGCCAAAATTTTGGATTGGATTTCGAATTTTCTTGAAGATTGCAATGAAGATTTGATTTCTTGGTTACTGATTGTTGTGCTCTTTGCCGAATTCTTCTCTGTTTTGAAGTGTTAATCTTAGGTTGGAGTTTTTGTTCTCTTCTCTGCAATTTCATTTTGAAAGCTTGTATACTTCTTACCTAATTAAAAGATTGTTTTGGGTTTTAGAATTAGTTTTTAGAGATTGAATTGTAATTGGAAAATATTTGGGAAGAAAGGGGTTTTGAAAAGAGAATTTGCAGATCTTTGTTTTCAGCTTGAATTATTGCTTGTCGGGAGACTTTTTTTATTCCACTATAACTTGCACATATTGTATGTAGTTCATTTCAAAGGGTCTATGATTGTATTTGAGTTTCAATAGATTTTGTGATGTTTCTTGAGGTTGTTGTTGAGCTATTATGTCTCCCCTTTGATGTTTTGTGTTCTTAGTGCCTTTCTAAGAAATGTGGGAGAAGGTTCTTTATGTAGTTTTCTTTCCCTAAGTCTGCAATCTTGTAATTTTGTTTTACCTCTTTGATTTTTGGAGTTTCCATCCCTACTGGGTTGGTTTTGACCCCTTTGTAGATCTGGGTAAGTGTCCTAACCATATCAGTCATGTTTGCATGATTTTTGGCCTCTTTCGCCAAAATGTTATGGGAAATAGTAGAGGCACTACCATATTAACTAGGGGCACTACCATATGACCCAATAATGTCATTATACATCCCAAGGGAGTTGGGGAATGTGCCAGGAGAGTTGAAGTCTTGAAACTGATAAATTGAGTAAAACACATAAAACTCTACCAAATTTACCCAGAACACTACCATATGGTCCCAAAACATTGTGTTACATATCATAAATTCCATAGTACATACTAGAACCATTGCATTGCATCCCAAGGGTACTGAGTTGCATTCTGAGAGCTCTAGACTACTCCAGAAGTTCTAGAAAGTCAATTTTCAGCTATGTGAGTGACTATTTGGGTTTTGTGCATTCTCCAAAGGAATTGGTGGTTTGTGTTGAGATTATTTGAGTTGTCTTTAATTTAATTTGATCTTTTATGATGTCTTTTATGCTCCAGAAAGAGGATTTATGCCTTACCATTGAGTTGTTTCTTATGTGATGAGTTTCTCTAGCAATAGGGATAATTCCTTGTGTTGAGGATTGTTCTTATGACTCTAGTGGGATGTGTTTTTCCTCTCTATTGAGAATTTGGAAATAATTTGGATTCATCTTTGAATCATGTTCATGATTGGATCTTAGATTGCAATTCATTGGTGAAGGCTATTGTCATGCATGAGGCCTTATGTATCATATTTCATGCAGTATGTTCTTTATGATACAATGAGAACTTTTATATCTCTTGTTAGCCTTAGTTATTGTTCTTATGATTTTTTTTTATGTATGTTCCACCCTAAGGTCTAGGTGCATTCTTGGGGGAATCGGTTTCTAAGTGAGTGACTGGGATTGCATGGGGGTAGACAGGCAAGTTACCCAAGGTCTAGATTGTCGAATATCTCATTTGGAGTTTGACTTTGTAATCAAGTGATAACTTAATATAATAATTCATTGGGATGGGTAGCATAGTTCATCTTAATAAGATAAGAATGGATGGTGGCCCCTCTACCTTGCCTAGTGGTAGTGATCCAAGATAGGATTGGGAAGGCCTTGGCAACCTAGGTAAGCTAATCTCTCTTACCCCATTAAGGTTGATATGTCTCCACATACGCATATACACTAGTTGGGATGTGTGCCCAGGTTCCTATTTATCACATGTGATGACACTCTTTCTCTACATGTTAGTCCTATGCCTTGAGCCTTGTTTTCAAAGTGTTGCCTTTGCAGGTTTCTTATTTGGAGGTTTTTGTTGGCAAATGCACACTCCAATGAGATATTGTAGGTGATTGAAGGTTTTTTCATTGATGGAAACCTTACAATCCTATGACACCGACAAGACAATTTACCAGCACCGACAAAGATAGACTCTACATCGGCACAGAGACCACCGGTAGTACAAGGAAGCATACTGGCACAGAAGCTGACAAGAATTTCGTTTGTAATATATTTTGTTAATTATTGTAAAATCATTGTAAGCCGACTTGGCAAGTTGTAAAATGACTCTTATATATAAGAGATCATTGTAGAACATTTTGTAATAAAAAGGAAGAAAATATACAGGCGAAATAAGGAAAACCTATTATGCGAATTATAGGTTAAGGGTTTATGTATGAAGTAGAGCTATAAACCGGTACTGGATCTGGCATAGTAGATGCTATTTTGAAGCAGTACAAGACATTGGATTTATATAATCCATTTTGTAAGTCAGTGAGACTTCCCATTTTTTAATTGAGCAGTGAGCTCTAGGCACTTGGCCTTCCTGCATGTGCAGGCCCCTATTGTAGTAGTAATATTCTCTTATTGGCCAGTAAGTGAATATTGTGGGTCATAAATCCCACCGAGGTATTTCCCACACCAGGTTTCCTCATTAAACTACAGTGTTATGGTGTGCTTTTTATGTGGTTGTTGTTATCTTTGTTTATTGCATTATTTCTTTTTTACCGGTATATAGTATTGATATGCTCTACATGTTTTAAGTTAAGAAAATCATTTAACCGGTTAGATATTGATTCACCCCCCCTCCCCCCTCTCAGTATCTGTGGGGATCCTAACAATTGGTATCAGAGCTTGGTCCTCTATTTTTCATAAACCTAACATCTTGAGGAAGATCTTGACACCGGTAGAGATGGAAAACTTGATGAAGCAATTAGAAGCGGCTCCCTCAGACTATGATGCAGAAAAATTAAAACATATCAAAACTTGAAGATGATCTAAAAGCTGCACGGGATATTATTCAAGCACTTCAAGAAAATCTTACCATTACAAGAAACAAGAGAAGAGAACTTTGTGAAAAGATGCAAAAAGAGAATGATGAAAAGGAAACTCTTAGTGATCTGATGAATAAGCTGAAACAAGAAAACATGACAACAAAGAATGAGATGCAAGATATGACTATGAGATTTTGTAAAGAAATTGAAGATAGGAAGAAGAATCAAGAAGACTTGACTAGAAGACTGAATGATGTTGCAAATGAAAACACAAGACTTAGTTATGAAAATGATATGTTGAAGACAGATCTGATGCATGCACAAAATGACTCAAATGAACTCATGAGACAAAAAGGTATCTTGGAAGGAGAACTAGCTACTGCAAATCAACATAAAGAAAAATTCAAGAAAAGCTCAGAAGAACTTGGTGACTTGTTGAAGAATCAGAAACCTAATGGTGACACTAATAGTCTTGGCTTTGAAGCTGGTGAAAGCTCCGGTACTGCAAACACACAAGATCAAGGCAAACCAGTAAGACAACCTACTACTTATAAATTTAATGGCAAATGCTTCAACTGTAACAAGTATGGTCATAGAGAAAATCAATGTAGATCTAGAAATTATCAGAACACAAATACACCCACCGGTCAATGTTCCAAATGCAACAAAGTTGGTCACAATTCAGAGAATTGCAAAATGAATGTAAGATGTTATGTTTGTGGAAGATTTGGACACTTATCTAATCAATACAGAACACAAACCGGCATAAGATATGGAAAAGCTATTCAGAAAAATAATGTGACTTGTTATGCCTGTAACAAGATTGGACATATTGCAAAATTTTGTAGAAGCAAGTCCTCACCGGTAAATAACAAAGGTCCTAGTCTTAAAGGTAAAGAAAAGGTTGAAGAAGTAAAGCAGGAATTCTCAAAATAATGGATCAGGAAATCAAATCTAAATGATGATAGGAACACTCCTCCACCGGCAGAATAGAGTAACACTCCACCGGTAGAAGAGAGTAACACTCCACCGGCAGGAGACTCTTCATCTAAACAAATAAAATTCCCTTGAGGGTTTAGCAATCAAATGTGAAACATGCTATTATTCCCTCGGTTGATGGTGAGAGGTTGAAATTACTTCTATACCGGTAGATAAGTTAAGTCATTACTTAATTGGCTAGCATTAAATGTGGTGGTTGGCAAAATTAACATTATAAATCAAGTGTTTTGGCTCCAATTTCATTTCACCAAGCATTCAAACATTCGAAGAGCGTGAAAATTCCAGAGCAAAGGCATTTCGAGCAAAGAAGTGAAGCAATTCAACAAACAATCATTCCTAAGGTAGATAAAGGTATTTATAATCATAGCTTCTTCATCTATTCCTGAATTCATAGCAAACCCTACTATATTCGAAGTGATTAAACGCCCTAGACCCGTATTTTAGTTAGTTCCCAAGATTGCCAAGAAAGTTGATAATGTTGGTGCATTTTCTCAAATCCCCAAAGGAGTAGTTTTTGCAGAAGACCCTAGAATGTACATTCATTGTCACACAGAAGAATTAGGTGATGAGGAAATCAAGAGCATGTATAAGACTATAATTTGTGACAATTCGGGTAATGTGAAACCTGAACACAAAATAGTTGAAACCCTAGGATTCACTGAAATTATCAGTATTCTGAAATTTCCTAAGGATGTTATAAGGATAGTATTAAGCAGGGTTCATGGTGAATTCTTCTGGTTGTACTCAGTTCACAAAATTACAAAAGAGGCAGTAAAGGTTGTCACAGGGTTACCTACCACTGGTAACAGACCTAATAAAACAAAGAAGGTCTCAAATGACCTAGTGATTAACCTAACAGGTGCAACATGTGATAAGAGATCCTTAAGAGTAAATGATGTAACTGACATCAATGTCAGATTCATTAGCATGATTTTAGGCTACAAAACCACACATGCAAATAGGTTAAACTTAGTCTCTTGCCTATGCATAAAGAGTGCCTATGATATGATTAAAGATAATGCAAAAATAGATGTGTGTGAATGGTTGAAAGATGAACTTATTGACAATCTTGGAAAGATAAAGAAAGACATTAAGGGGACATTTAGATTGGAAACCTACTTGTTTGTTTAATGCTACACATAACAAAACAAGTGCCAGGTATTGGTAATAAAAATCTTGGTTTTGATATACCGGTAGGCAAACAATTGTCTAATTTACTAAATAACATGGTTGAAAACAGAGAAAAGAACATAAATGAATACTTTCAGGCATTGAAGGCTCGAATGAATACTAGAGTCAGATTATCACAAGCAATTGTAAATAAGTATAAGGATGAAATATGCTTTGTTATTAAGAAGGATGAGATTTAGATGGAGGCAATTATCCCAAGAACCATTTGGGTTACTGAAATGGGTTATGAAACTGATGACCACATAATTGAAACATATGCAAAAGCCCTCTTGGAAGCACCCAAGGAACCTAAAGAAGAGGTATTTGGCAGTGCTGAGACTATTGAAAATCAAATCCAATTAAAGAAAAGGGCAAAGAATGTGGAAGAAACAGTTAGAAGAGGATCTAGGCAAGCAAAATCTATTAAAGAAGATGTACTCAAACAAACTGGTATTACTAAAGATGAGTTAGAAACACTTCAGCAAGAGACTCAGCTTTCACTAGTTGCAACCTCTTCGGAAAGTGATATGCCAACTGAATTTAAAAGAGTTGTGAGAAAAAGGGAACCTTCACCGGTATCTACACCTTCTCCTAGAAGAATCAGATAGAAACAACAGGAAGTAAGGCCCCCGGCAAGAGAAGTAACTCCAAAGAAGAAGTTAACACCCAAGAAGAAGACTCAACAAACCATTGCTCCAATTGACAAACTTCTAAATGAAATTACAGAGGATGGAAAGCTGAAAAACATCAATAAATTATATGATTCGTTATCAGTTGATGACAAGGAAAAATTTGAAAATAGTGTAATTCTACACTTGGACATTTACAAGAAATTTCTAATGCAAGTTGTAGATGAATTACCGACAGAACTGTTTAAAAGACTTGAAGCTAGAAGGCAAGTTGTTGTAGAGCTTGATAAGAAAATGAAAATTGAAAAACTAATTGATGTTTATCCTGTCAACTTACCAAAAGAGATAGATGAATTGATCTCAGAGGCTAACCGGTTAGTATTTTCAACTGCACACCAGCATGTAGCACTTATGGTTGGTAGAGTGAATGAGGTAGCAGAGGAAACTGCTAATGCATGGGACATACTCCTTGTAGAGAAGGAAAAGAAGGAAGAATATAGAAACCCTAAACCCATCAAAGTATATCAGAAGGATAAGGATAAGGGAAAAGGAAAGGTTGGTGGACCACCTAGCATAAAAATAAAAGACAACTTATCCCCACCGCCTCTGGATACTCCACTGGTAGTTACCACTGACAATCAACCGACTAGTGATAGTATGGACATACCACAAGAGGACACCAATCCCAATTCTGAGGTGTTATATACAATGGATATTGACACACAAAAAGTCAATATTGTGGTAGATAAGGATACAACTGGGAAAACAGATATGGCTAAAGAGCCACCGGTAACAAATGGTATAGAAGGTAAACTGGCAAATGATAACACTAAGCAATAGGCAGAGCAATAGGCTCCATCACAATAGCAGGTTCATACAGAGATAGTGCCATCGACATCAGCTGAGCAATCCAAACCTTTGCTTAAAGAAATGGAAACACAAACTGACCTAACAGAGATCACCACAAGCAAGGAAACTACTCCCACTGGCGGGATACAGAGTGTTGGCTCTTCAAATGCAGAATTCAAATCAACTAATGTAACAAAAGTTCTTTTGGATTCCATTAAGAAGATAACAGTTTGTAGCTCACAAGCATACAAGGAAATAGATGATACCATTCCAATTTTGAAAATGACAGCACCTAAATGTAATGTAGATAATAAAGATTCCTTGATTCAACTTGACACTTTGTCTAAGTATATTACTGACAACACTGTGATAGTTGAACAAATAAAAGAGGAAGCATTCAAGGAGAGACTAGAGAAAGAAAAATAAAAATTCTTTGAGGAGGAAATAAAGAAGTATACAAGGCAATTTGACACACTTTTACCGGAACTGTGTAGTACATTGAAGGAATTTAAAACTCTGTACAAGGATACATGTAAAAATAACTTTTTGATAGTTGATGTAGACAAAAAGATCAGCAAGATACAGGAAGAAATAAATCAACTAGCTAATAATTTCATTAATTCATCTGATTCATTATCAGTTTTTGAGCAGAAAATAACAGGTTTTGAGGAAGAACTACTAAAGCTGGAAAGAGAGAAGGAAAGAATAAAAGCAAAGGCTAAAGATCTACAATGGAGACTTAGTCCAAAATTGGACTACCTCACCTCCTTAAGAAAAGAAATATCAGATGCTTTGATTCAAGGGCAGAAAACAACGGCAGAGCAAATGCAACACCTCACCGGTATAGTTCAGAGGATTGAGGCCGCAATAAAGGATAGCAAAAAGTTCATTGAGAGCTTGAATCTAGTTTTGGCAGATCTTTTTCAGATTGTAACCAACCGGTTACAAGAATGAAACAGGAAACCACACTCATTGACACTTTGACAACCTTTGTCATTGATGCCAAAGGGGGAGTAGTGGAAAGAAAAATAACCAAAAAATGACTCATCAACTCAGGGGGAGCACATACTCTTTTGGTACACAAATTTTGGGTAAGACAATTCCGGCAGACTCTTTTGGATAACAATTTTTGGATTTTTCTCATGAGTGTTGCCATCAATGCCAAAGGGGGAGATTGTTGGCAAATGCATACTCCAATGAGATATTGTAGGTGATTGAAGGTTTTGTCATTGATGGCAACCTTACAATCCTATGACACCGACAGGACAATTTATCGGTACCGGCAAAGACAAACTCTACACCGGCACAGAGACCACCGACAGTAAAAGGAAGCATACTGGCACAGAAGCCAACAGGAATTTTGTTTGTAATATATTTTGTTAATTATTGTAAAATCATTGTAAGCCGACTTGGAAAGTTGTAAAATGACTCTTATATATAAGAGAACATTGTAGAACATTTTGTAACAAAAAGGAAGAAAATGTACATGCGAAATAAGGTAGACCTATTACGCGAATTATAGGTTAAGGGTTTATGTATGAAGCAAAGCTATAAACTGTTACTGGATCTGGCATAATAGATGCTATTTTGAAGTAGGACAAGACATTGGATTTATATAATTCATTTTGTAAGTCAGTGAGACTTCCCATTTTGTAATTGAGCAGTGAGCTCTAGGGACTTGGCCTTCCTGCATGTGCAGGCCCCTATTATAGCAGTAATATTCTCTTTTTGCCCAATAAGTGAATATTGTGGGTCACAAATCCCACCAAGGTTTTTCCCACACCGGGTTTCCTCGTTGAACTACAATGTTATGGTGTGTTTTTCATGTGGTTGTTGTTATCTCTGTTTATTGCACTATTTCTTGTTTATCGGTATACAATATTGATATGCTCTACATGCTTTAAGTTAAGAAAATCATTTAACCGGTTAGATACCGATTCACCCCCCCCCCCCCTTCTCAGTATTTGTGGGAATCCTAATCGTTTTAAGATTGGATTCTATGTTTTGCATTCTTGCACTTGTTTGTATTGGTCTTTCCTTTAGTTGTTAGGTTTCATCCTAGATCTAGAGGGTGAGTGGGATCTTGTGTCATCTCCAAGAATGGGGGATGGTTCCTTTGGTTCCACATGGTTAGGTGGTTGATGCATTCTTCCATTGGGATATTCTTCATTAAATGCTCTTGCGTGGATATGGATATCTTGTCTTCTCAACTTTGAATGGATTTTTGTAGTAGATTGATGTAAATGAATCTTAAGACATATGTGTATTGCTTCATGATGTAAATATAATGTAACTAAGAGCCATGCTCCTCATTTTTTAAGAATCTTGTATTCATGTAAATGGTTGATAGCACTTTAGGAGAATAAATGAAGTAACTTGTAAGAATGGTTTGTTAATAGAAATGGATTTATCAATATGCATATAGTCACTTGAAATAGTGGAAATGTCATAGATTATCTTGAGACTAGTTTATGATGATAGAAATGTATAAGTGATTGGGATTAGAAATATTTGGTATTGGTGTTTTAAAATGAAGCTAAAAGTAGTTGGTTAATGTATGTATAGTAGATGGATATAATCATGTTAGAGATAGTTTGCAAGTGTGTTATCATGCATATGATGTTATGTTATTTCTTATGGTTAGTTTAGGTAATGGCGTTGAGATGCCCTAGGGAATGCTTAGATGTATTGTGATTATTTTTGCTCACGTTATGTCTTTTCAAGATTATGTTAAGATGATTAAATGTTATTTGTTAAAGGATGTTTATTTCATATAAGTAGTTAATTATATGGTTGAATTAGGGGATGGGGTGAACTCACAAAGTTGGTTCCCACTTTTTGGTATGTCCTGATTTTTGCTGAAATCATACATTTTTAAGAAAATATAATGATTTAAGCTTTAAGAGGTCCAATTTTAAGTAATTAATTGAAGAGAGTTAAATCAAAGGCTCTTAGATCAAAATTTCTTGGATATAACCTCTCTACTTCTAAATCATACTTGCAATGGAGTCTCCTTTGCATCTATCAAATGCTGATAAAAAACCAATTTTACATTAACTTTTGGGGGGTCAAATTAATTCATTTAAGAGTTTTTTTTAAAAGTATTTAGTCCTTATTATAAGATTTCCAAATAGTATAACTTTTAATATATTTAATTTCATTAATATATTTTTATTTTATTTCTTATGAATGTAGGTTTTTCAACGAACATGAACTTCTTTGTTCAATGCATTGGGAAAAATATTAAACTAATTCAAAAAAATTCTAAATAATACCTATGCACTAGGTATTGATGTCTTCTTTCTAACAAAAAAAAGAAAATTGAATTTTGATATGTATAGAGCAAGTTATGTGTTCAAACGTACACCTATATCTAAATTATAATTAGTCAAACTTCAAAACTTAATAAAATTAAAAATATTCACCATACCACTATCAAACAAACTACATGCCCGGGGTATTGATGTTACAAACCAAAATTCAAAAGAATTAAGTTTTTATCATTTATAGAAAAAAATTATGCGTTTCGAGATACACATCACTCTTAAAAGATGTTGTTTGCTATAAAAAATTACTTTTTGAGGGAGATGGAAAAATCAATAAAATTTTATTCAAACAAATTTGAAAAAAATATATTTAGAATCTACACACAAGATGTTAAAAATCACTAGTTTATATCATCTTCAAATTCTTAACGGTTTTAAAGTTATAGGTGTCAGAAAGTGAAGGTTTTTTTCAAAATATTCATGTGTCAAAGTTGGTCAAAACGTGGGAGCCAATATTGTGAGTTCACTTGATGTTTTAAAAAAAATTCTCTTTTCGCATGTTTTTTTATTATGGAAAAACCAGGTTTTGAAGGGACCCCGAAACCCTTTACAAATGAACCATAAAATATTAAAGAATTAAGAAACTAAGCGGAATAGATAGCGAAAAAACCAGCAAAGTGTTGGGCAAAAGCCAACACAAAAGTCCAACACTACCAGCAACAACCAGCAAAAATAGAAAAAAGACAAATTACATTATGTTTTTAAGTGCATTAGCCAAATTCTCACTAATCCCTTGCATTTCTTTGATATTCTCCCTGAGGATGGGGATTTCCTTTGATGAAGCCAAGGAAGCCTTTTTCAAGCTTGCCCTGGTCCATTTAGCCATACCTTCGGGAGCACTATCCACATTCCCAGCCTTAGTAGCAACCTCTTCAGCATCAAGGTCCACAATAGACTTCGTAGAGTTGGGACCATCAAGGTGTTTGTCTATTTCCTCCATGTTCCTGGTCACAGAGTTGAGGATCTTCGAAATCAAAATCAAGAAGTTCTTCATGGTAGCCTTCCCTTCCTCCAGCTTGATGATCTGAACTTCCAGCTTCTCCACCTTTTTGACCATTTCCTTTTTCCATTGCCGCAGGTTGCTTTCACCTTTCTATCTCTGCTCTTCCTGATGTTTAGGATTTTTTTCATTTTATTAATTCTTTCATAAACCCATCTATTGAAACCCAGATGAGCATCAGAATGGTTCTTAAGCTTATCTAGGATAAGTATATAGTATTCATCTCATCACTAGCTCTATCCTTTTCCATGCTTGTATCCTCCTTATCCTTGTTTAGCTCTATTTCCATCTCCTTGTCCTCCTATTTTTTCTGGTTATCCGGCTCCTCCATGGGTTGGTTGTTGAGATCACCAGGGCTCTCACTATGGGTAGGTTCCTCCTTATTACCCTCATCCTCTTCCTGTTTTTCCTTCTCATTACCACTATCCATTTTGGATGTTTCCTTGACCGAACTATTCTGATCAAAATCTTCCTCTTCTCCTCCTTCCTCTTCCCCCACTTCCTCATCTTTCCAGCTCTTCACCCTGTCACTATCATCAATCTCCATATCACTACCTTCTTTTCCAATATACTCAAGATCAACCTCCACATCCTTATGTTTATGGCTCAAATCCCTGTCCTCAACATTTTTCTCCACAGAGCCATTTTTTAGCCTTTTTATTCTATTTTCTTTGATCCTTGCTAGGCCCAGAATCCTCACTTTTCCTCTTTCCTTTGTTCGGGGATACCGATAGAATTTTGTCTTTCTGAATCACCAAAATCTTACAATGCTCATAAATGAGTAAAATAAGACCATAATGTAGCATAGGAGAAGAGGGGTTCTTACTGTGCTTGTTCAACGAGCACAAAGGGGACCTAAAAAGGTAATAAAGAAGAGACGCCCTTTTATCATGCCTAAATTGGTTCAGAAGCACAAAGTGATAGGTATGGACCCTAGTGAAGCGGCCCTCCATAGTGATATACTCCATAATGGCATTAAGCACAAAAACTCAAAAAAATTTAATGTTAGATGCTTCATAATACCCCCCAGATGCTTTGCCTAGTTTATCTATCTCCTTATCTTTGCACAGAAAGAGATTCACAACATTATTGGAGACTTTCAGGTCCCTGAATAAGTTAAGGCCAGTATGGGGCATACCTATGACCATAGAGATGAGGTCTGCATCCAGCTTGAATTTGACACTATGGATTTTGAAAGTGCCATTTTTTCCATTTTTTAGTCACTCTAGTAACTGCCAAGTTAACTCTGCTTTTGTCATAATCCACCAGTTTTTCCATGAATGGCATCATAAAACCCTTCTTCAGCTTCATCCCTTGGCATCTCCTGCCATCTAGAAGGGTTATCAGGTTCCTCTCTTCTAAGGTCACCTCCCATTCTTGAATTCATTCTGCAATTTTTCTACTTCAACAAATTCGAAGCGAGCTTCCAGATGACACTTGGACACTTGAAAATAAGCACAAGCAAAGCATGCAAATTTTAAATATTCTTATTTAAAACTCTGCCCTTCTGACAAGCTACCATCTCCTTTTTAAAGTTTTGATGTTTAATCATTAATACAACAACGATTAAAATGCAATCTTTCTTTGCCCATTATTATGTCCTTTCTAATGAGGTCTTTAATATTGAAATCAATATTATCTTCACCATTCCATATGCTTTGTTTTTTGGATATAACGCGAAGGTTAGCAAGACCGTCCGCGGCGGCATTTTTTTCCCTAAAAGCATGCTCAATAATAACAAATTTAAAACTAGTACTAATTTCTTTGCCTTAAAATGATATTTTTGATAGACCACTAAGGGTTAGCTTCACCCTTTAGGCATTTAATAATATTAAGAGAATCTCCCTCCAACAATAATTTGTCATTATTGAGAGTTTTAGTAATAATCAGAGTATTAAGGGCAGTTGAAGCTTTAGCATAATGGCTCGTTTGGTTACCCAAAGGACCAGCAACAGCCACAAGACAACCTCCAGCAAAAATCCTGACAATGCCCCCATATCCAGCATTGCCATCTCTATCTTTATCCTTGCTATTTCTACTATTGGAAAGGTTCCATCTTTCATTAAAATCTTCCTTAGCAAATAATCCAGTATCAATGCCATATAAGCAATCATGGATCCCTCTATAAATTTTATCCACCACCACTTCAGGATTCACACTTTTTTCCCTAAAAATCTTGTTGTTACGCTCCTTCTAGATGTTCTAGGTGACAATGGGGAGAATAAGTTTCCAGGGTTCAACATTCTTAGAATTAGATTTAGGGAAAAACCATTGCTGCCAAAACTCTTCCAGTGAGTTCAGGAAAACCCATCTCAACTTCCACTTATTAAGAATTATATTCCAAATATCCTGACTGAAAGTGCACTGGTAGAGAATATGGCAGGCAGACTCCTCCTCCTTGCAGCAAAGAGAGCACCTATTAGGAAAAAAAAATCCACACTTATGGATATTATCAAGGGTTAGCATCTTATTTTGGATAAAGATCCAAAAGAACATATTAATTTTGGGAGTCAAATTCTTTATCTACACTTTCGCCCATAGAGGAATCTCATCCGAAACTTTGTAATGTATAGAGAGTTGAAGAAATGGAATATCGGCCATTAGAAGTTTCCTTCCAAATTATACAATCCTTAGAATGCGCCATGAAGATTTTGGAATAGAGCAAGGTCTCCAAAATCTTAGGCCCGGACAAACCTGGCTAAACTCAATCCACTTACCATTTCTCTAGTAGTCCCTAACAAGGTCTCCATACCTTCTTTTAAACCAGTCTTTACATTTAGTAAGAATGGGGATTTCCTCGAGCAGTTTATCCTTTAGCCATTTGTCCTCCCAGAATCTGATAATTCTCCCATTATCCAGTTTCCACTTTCTTCCAGCAGTAGCCCAGACTTTAGTCATTTGAACAGCATTCCAAATAGCATAGCCATCCATAAGAAAGGAATTATCCATAAAGTCTTCATCAGACGGTTGCATATGAAGTTATTTCTTTTTCCAAATGGAATTCGATTCCCTTTCCTCCCCTTTCATTCTCCAAATTTATTTAGCTAACAGGGCATTGTTCATAGTCATAATGTTCCTTATTCCCAGGCCCCCAAAAGCCTTAGGAGTGCAAATATTATTCTAGGTAATAAGGGGGATTTTTTTTATCTTCCACTCCCGACCATAAGAATTTTTTTCGTATTCTTTCAATGGCCTCAGAAAACTTCCTAGGAATCTTAAACAGACTAAGGGCATAGATAGGCAGATTTTGAAGAGTATCCTTAAGCATTGTCTCCTTACTCGCTTGCCTGAGGAGGGCTCCCTTCCACCTAGCCAGTTTTGAATTAAATCTATCAACCAGCTTCATCCAAAAATTCTCTGAAGGCTTTAAGCATAGAGGGAGACCCAAATAAGTAAAAGGAAACATTGCAATTTTACATCCAAGGATCCTTTCAATCCTTCTTTGTCTATCCACATGGGTGTTGATGAAGAACAAATAAATCTTATCCCAATTTATTTTTTACCTAGAAGTAGCTTCATAGGAATCCATGACAATGTTCATATTTCTAGCTTCTCTTATGGTAGCTTCTCCCATGGTAATAGAGTCATCTACGAACTGTTCATGAGTATATGTTAAGTTGGACAAGGAAGGCTTAAGGCCTTTGAGTTTCCCTTCCTCCACACTTCTCATAATAAATATGCCCAAACTTTCTGCCAAGATAGTAAACAAGATAGGAGAGAGAGGATCCCCATGTCTTAGGCCTCTAGAGCTTTTGAAGAAACTGGAGGGAGATCCATTAATAATAACATCATAAGAGGTAGTACTAGTCATATGAGAACATAGCTATATCACCTTTTCCCCAAACCCAAAAGCTTTCATAATTCTAAAAAGGAATTGCTAATTCACTTTGTCATAGGCCTTGGACATATCTAGCTTCAGAAAAAAGCCCTTTCTTTTAGTGACAGTTAGAGAATGAATGTTCTCATGAACTGAAATGATGGAATCCAGAATCTGTCTACCAGGGACAAAACCATTTTGTTGGGCAAAAATATGCGAGGAAGGATATCCAGCATTCTAGAAGTGAGCACCTTAGATATAATCTTGTAAAAAGAATTACAAAGACTAATAGGTCTAAAATTATTGAGAGAATAAGCTCCAAGGATCTTAGGGATGAGGACAATAAAGGTAGCATTGAGTTCTTTGAGAAGCCATCTAGACCCAAAAAATTCTTTAACACCATTACAGATGTCAATCTCCATAGTATTCCCAAAAATTTGAAAGAAGAACATAGGGAATCCATCCGGACCAGGAGACTTCTCTCCAAGAAAGGAAAAAATAGCCTTTTTGATCTCCCGATTCGAAGGGATCCTACATAGAATTTTTTTGTCATCCTCATTTAAAATGGTAGGGATAGCTTGAGCAAGAACGTCTTGATTTTTGATATCCAGAGAATCCTCACCACCCAAAAGATTACTAAAGAAATCCATAGCTTCCTTTCTAATTTCATCTTCATCCAACAAAATACCCCTATTACTGGATAAGTTGGAGATCTTGTTGGCCGCCCTATGCTTAAGAGCAGTCACATGGAAAAAATGGGTATTTTTATCACCTTCCCTTAAATATAACGCTCTTGATCTTTGTCTCCAAAAGGTTTCTTCATTAGAGATAATTTCATGGTATTTGGAAAGCAGCCCGTTTTCAGAATTCCTCAAATCCTCACAAAGGCCTTCCACTTGAATTTTATCCTAAACTTCTTTAATATCTATCTTAATATTGTCTTTCATTCTGAAGATATATCCAAAAGTCTCTTTATTCCATATTTTGACTTTGGCTTTGATAATATTAAGCTTTTTGGCCACTCTAAATAAAGCAGTACCCTCAACCACCGAATTCCAACACTCAGAAACAAATTTTTCTAGAGAGGGGTGGTATAACTAGGCTTTTTCAAATCTAAATGGAAAATTACATTTTGAGGAAGTAGGATTGGCAATGAAAGAGATAGGATAATGATCAGAACCAATCTTAATGATAGATGCCAGAGAAAAATTATACTTAGAGAGCCAATTGGGGGAGATTAGGGATCTATCCAACCTAACTTGAATGAGATCAAAGCCGATTCTTCTATTGGTCCAGGTATAATTAATCCATCTGAAATCCACATCTATCAAAGCTTGATCATTGATAAATTCCATGAGATCTTGTCTTCCATCTAACTGCAAAGGAAGGCCTTCCATCTTTTCATCCTCTTTTAAGGGAGTATTCAAAACTCCCATAATCATCCAGCTTTTAGCTGAAAAAACTGTCTCTCTTTTGTCAAACTCCTCCAAAATTTAGCTCTTCCAGCTTTAGTATTTGGCACATAGATATTAGAGATAACCCAGACAAAGTTATCAATATTATGCTCAAGCAAAACTGAGGTCCTGTTAACCCCTGAAGCAATTTCCTTACCTTTAATGGAATTCTGATTCCAAAAGATAGTTGTACCTCCTAAGGCACCCTCCGAGCTAGTACAAATCGCCCCATTATTTTTAAAAATTCTAATTTTTTCCACTTTATCCTTACACATTTTAGTTTCCTGAATAAGAACTACATCTGGTTTATGATCTCTAACAATATTACACAACACGTCTTGATTGTGGGGGGCATTCAACCCTCTAATATTCCAAGAAATTATCTTCATAATTTAACCAGAGATAAGGCTGACTTGATGGAAATTTGTGTTCCATCAGCATGGTTCTTCCAACTTTCCTGTTCCCTCTGATTCTTTAGAGAGGGTCTCCCCTATTTTTTGTTCTGATTTCCAACATCTGCAACCTTCTTATTCTTGCTTCTAGTTGAAATACCTCCATTGGATCCTCCCTTATTTGACTTGCCTTCTTTATTACCGGAAATCCTAGGATTTCCCTCAAGACCCACTGTCTCCATGCTTCTGGGAGGGGTTTTACATTGGGAGTTCGGGTTCATATATCTAGTCTACTTAGGACTTCCATTGGTTAATAACAGCAAAGGCACCATTTCCAAGATATTATAGTCCTCAGCTTCATTAAAGTCTTCCTTGTTTTCCTTGTTATTAAATGAAGCTGAAACATCCTCACTGGATAAATCAATAGCTTTACCCTAGATGATAAGATCAACCTCCAAATCTGCAGATTCAATATTTTCAACCAGGTCTTCAGTACCATTCTCTTCCTCCTCATTACTTTCCTTTTTACTATTAGAACAAGCGCAATCAAAGTTTTCCTTGTAGTTATTCATGTTGGCATTCTACACTCTTATGAGAATAGTTGTTGTTGTCATTGATGGCAACCAACTGGCAACCCACCGGCAGTTACCGGCACCGGCAATAGACTTCTACATACACCAATAGCCACTTCACCGGCAGCAACAACAATGCATACCGACACTCAAGCCGACATAGAATAAACTTTTGTTTATTGTTTTATAATGTAATTATCTCTTGTAAAATCCGACATGGCATAATTTAAAAGACTCATATATGTATGAGATCTTATAGGTCATTTTTTATATGAGAGATAGGAGGCATATAGATGATAAGTATAAGGCAATTTTGTATAAGGTGACAGCAAAGGTTTTGGTTATAGACTGAGCTTAAACTGGTATTGAACCTGGCATAGTTGATGTTGATCTGAAGCAGTACATTGTATTGGATTTTGATAATCCATTTTGTAAGTCAGTGAGACTTACATTTTGTAGTTGAGCAGTGAGCTCTAGGCTGCTAGCCTTCCTGCATGTGCAGGCCCCTCATTGTAAGTAATATTTATTCATGGGCCAGTGAGTGAATATTGTGGGTCACAAATCCCACCGAGGTTTTTCCCATACTGGGTCTCCTTATTAATATCTTGTGTTATGGTGTGCTCTCTATGTTGTCTCTATTTTTCTTATTTGCTGCATTAATTCTCATTTACCTATATACTATTTTTTGATATAAAGTTTTTAATAAGTTTAAATATTCTTCTAACTGGTTAGACACTGATTCACCCTCCCTCTTAGTGTCTTTGGTACTATCATCAATTCTAACAATTCATACCCTTATTTTCCTCATTTTTCAACTTGGCCACTTCCTTCTCAAGGATTAACTCTAAAGGTGGAGCATCATTTTTCCCTTTCATTTGCCATTTTTGCTTCAGATTACTATCAGTTTTACTATTCTTACCCTTCTTGGAAGGACAAGATTTCACCCAATGACCCAACTTTTTATAATGAAAACACGCAAACGGGAGAGATTAATATTCAATCACTTGGGTCCATTTCCCAAGTTTAGAAAAAATCTCAATGGATTGAGGCATATCCGTCATTTGATTTACATTAACACAAATACAAGAAAAAACCAGCCTAGATTTGGCTGCAATCATCGGGTCGATCAACAGGAGTTCCCCAAAGGAGCCCGCAATCCCTTTGAAAAACCTCCTCATTCCAAAACTTGAATGGAAGGCCAGGAAGACACGTCCACACAGGAGCTGACCCGAAGAAGGAAGTATCCAACGGTAAGTTAGGTGCCCATTTCTATAAAGCCAAAGTTGTCTTGCCGAACATCCACGGACCTTCATAGAGCGCTTTATTCAAATCTTCTTCAATATTAAAAGAAAAGGAGAAAAACCCCCTAGGGAAAGCCGCCACATCCACTTGGCCTTTGAGAAACCATTTTCTCCTTATAAAGTTCCTAACAACATCAATGTTAGGTCTAAAACTAGCAAATTGCCCAACCAAAGTCATAGCCAGACCAGAGAGAGAGAAATCAACCAGCTTATCTGGCACAGATATAGCAAAAACCCCTATCACCAGATCAGAAATATTTTTAACTTCTGGAAGTCCAATATGCACCAAAGGCCTGACTCCAAATAGAGTCATCCATTTCTTTACTTTAACTCTATCATGTGCGTCCTCTACTTTGGAATCTTTATCTTCAACCGATTTGTTTCTCGCCTTGTCCCCCACAGGACCCTCGGAGGCCTGGGAACCTGCATGATCACTAGCACCAGGCATAGAAAGTCCACCATCACCATGTTTGAAATTTCAATTTCCCACTCGCCGCTCACCTCCTCCCGTAAAGTTCGCCATTATGTTGGTACTAACTTTTATCTCTTTTCGCATGTTAGTTGGTGTATTTCTCTAGGTTATTTTGGTGGGCATTATAGATACTACACATGTTATTGGGAATGAACTAGTGGAATTTGGCAAATAGTGGAAATATCATAGATTATCCTGAGACTAGTTTATGATGATGGAAATGTATAAGTGATTGGGATTAGGAATATTTGGGATTGGTGTTTTAAAATGAACCTAAAGGGGGTTGGTTAATGTATGTATCTAGTAGATGGATATAATCATGTTAGAGATAGTTTGGAAGTGTGTTATCATGCATATGATGTTATGTTATTGCTTATGATTAGTTTAGGTAATGGCGTTGAGATACCCTAGGGAATGCTTAGATGTATTTTGATTATTTTTGCTTGCATTATGTGTTTTCAAGATTATGTTAAGATGGTTAAATATTATTTATTAAAGGATGTTTATTTCATATAAGTAGTTAATTATATGGTTGCATTAGGGGATGTTTAAAAATAAATATCACTTTTTGCATGTTAGTTGGTGTATTTCTCTAGGTTATTTTGGTAGGCATTATAGATGGTACACATGTTATTGGAAAAGAACTAGTGGAATAGTCTATAGTCTAAAAAAAGGCAAAGAAGAAAAAATGTCTGAATTTGTCACTGAAAAGATTCCAATGTATCAGTTTATGGGCATTTTTTATGAGAGCATATTGTATGAGTATGAAAGGCATACCCATAGAGCTTGATGGTTGGACTTGCATTTCAAACTAAGCAAGTACGTGTTTCCACTTGTTACCATATTTTCAATTATGACTTTGCAAAGAACTACACACTAAGCCACATGATGAGGTGTAATGCTAGTATTAAAACTCCACACAAGTTGCTATATTTGTGCATATAGCATGCATTCATGCTAGTGATAGTATAGATGACAATAGGAAGATATTAATGGAGTTTCATTTCTATATCATTTATGATCATACATATTCTACAGATTTTGTGCAAGGTTGCTTTCACATGTTCTACTGTAATTTGGCTAGTAGAGGCATTTCATTTCATCAACATAGCATATGGTTAGATAATTGTACATCACAATTCAAGAAATCTCAAATATTTTATTGGCTGAGTAGAATACATAATAGTAGTGGTGTTCAACATATATGGAATTTCTTTGAGGTCAAGTATGGAAAGGGGGATCATGATGGTGCAAGAGCATGTATCAAAAGAGCATTAGCATTAGAAGAGTTAAAGTACAAAGATAAAGAAAATTTGACAGATGTGAAATCTATTGTCAAGTGGTGTAATGCTACAATGGGTCCAAGTAATCCAGGTGTGTCTATAGTTCATAGATTTTTTTGGTTGATAGATGATACTAACATTGCAAACTATGAGGTTTGTTGTATATCTTTAGGATCTAGTGAGCTACACTCTTTTAGAAGCTCTAATGTAGTTTCACAGATTTTATATATATGACATATGGTGTACTTTTTTTTGTCATATGTAAATGAATCATGGAATGAGTGTGAGTCAAATTAGCGGGTTTATGAATGGTGTACAAGAACTATGAGCCCACTTGAGCCCACTTGACTTTGACCATGTGTGAGATCTAGTGCAACCAGGTAAATTATCTATATAAATATTTGATCGAATTCAATTTTATATCTTATTTGTGTTGCAAATGTTAGTTTGATGGTACTGATATGGTTGTCATTAATGATTGTCATTGATGTTGACATACTGTACAGGTATTGGTTTTTTGAGTTGGTGATATGAAATATGTTTCTAGGATTGTTTGTTGCTCTAAAAGTTGTTCTCTAGATGATGTTCAGCGTTGACTAGTAATTGATTGTGTTGTTCATGATCTGGATTTCTCTGCTTTCTGGATATGATGTTGATTTCTTGGATTCATGTTTCTCTTGGTTTCATTCTTGTTTTGCAAAGTTGGGAAGTACTATTTTGGGTTTGTTCTGATCTATAATTGGAAATTATGTTATGACACTTGTGTAGTGTATGAGTCTTGTTTTGTCTCTGGTATTTGTGATGGAGGTGTAGCATGTTGATCTAACCATTGAAGTGTGTTTTGGTGGGGTCCACTTCTCATTCCTTTCAACCACAAGAATGTTTAGTGCAGACCTATTTAAAATTATGTTTAGCTGAATTGGAAGGTTATGTAGTCTCGAGGACAATATAAGTAAAGGATGATTAGAATGAATTTAGTATGGAAGATATGCAAGATTGAAAAGTAAAATTTGGCTGATTCTAATATAAGAAATTATGTGAAGGAGTGTAAAGTTTATTTCTGAAGTATTTTTTTTTTTTAGGCACAAGAGGTAGTTTTGGCATTGCAGTTAGTAACAGTTGTGACACTGTGGTGGATTTTATTTTCTTTTTCTCCTTTTGATAGTTATTTGTTAAAAAATTTAACTTTTTACTACAAATATCCAAGACAAGAAGCTCAATCTCCTAAGAAACATAATCCATCACACCTAAATGATTTTCATTACTTAAATAAAGTATATAATAGCAAATACTAATATTTCACCTTAAATTTCTTTAAGGTCAAACATACAATTCCATCTTACAATTTCACACAATACAAATATACAAATACTATCTCTTTCTTTCACACAAAAATATACTCTAACATTACATAATCGAGTATCAAATACATCAATGAATATTCCATAAGAACTTCTCCTACTACTACATCATGTCTCTTTTTCAATTACAACAACAATCATTTCAAGATACATAACATAAGGATACATAATATCATTTAAAAATATAAAGCATCATGATACAATGTCTTCTTTTCCATGTACATATAAATCAGCTACAAAGAATAATCACTTGAAGAATCCAAGAATCTAATACACACACGCTAACATCCAAGAAGAATATCCCAATGGTAGAAGGCATCAAACCATCCAACCATGTGGAACCAAATAGGAACCACCCCCCATGCTAGGAGATGACATAAGCTTCAAACTCACACTCAATAACTAAGCTGACACCTAACAACCATAGGATACAACATGACACTACAAGGCGAGCCAACATAAGAATATAACATTAAAATTCATTGCATGACTAAATCAAAGTAATCAACCTCTAGAGGCACAATAAACAAAAATATATATGGATAATGGACATGTGGGGTATATTTTCATCACATTCTATCCTCATGTAGCATCCATCTCCATCTTGGAGTCACTCAAGGAAGATCAGGTATACCGCTCCAACGGTCTTCCCAATCTAGGATCCCAAAAACCACCTCCTCGAGTCTGTCAAAATGGGGCATACAACAACATATTATTTATCTTGATTATGTGAATTCCTAATTACCCAACCCACTAATCAATTATTAATAATGTTATCACATGCAAATTAAACCATAAACTCTTCATGTGGTTCCATAGGTCTAGACCCCCTTCCTAGAGATCTAGTGCTCATAACCTAGGTCCAACACATCCAAGAGACCACACTCCCAAACACGGACCAAGACCATAGGGTAAAAAAATGACAAGATACATCTTAAAACAAAATGAAACTCAACATGAGAAGAATCAAAAAGTCAATACAAAACTAATACAATTGAATCACAAAGATAGCCATCAAAATATAACCAAGATCCACTTAAAAAGGATCAAGCCATAAGCTCATAATACCAAAATTAAAAAATAAAGAGAGCCTCAAGAATGTCAAATACACAAAAATAGGGGCAATAAATTAAACCAATATTATAAATTGATCCTCCACAACGAGTCACAACATAACCTCTCGCTGGAGCTACAATTAACCATCCTCAACAACAAGGAATCACTCAACTTCCTAGACCAACATATCAAAACCTCAATGGACATGCACAAAACCACTTGCTGACAAATGAATGGCACAGTACCCCAAAATCATCAAACATAACAAAACAAGCCTCTAGAATGAAGACCAAGTAGATAAATCAATTGAGGGAATCAAAAACCAACCCAAAAATCCATTGATACTACTTTGGCGCTATTGAAGCCCAGAGTAGCGCTATTCTAACAGGGGACTAACTCATGGAAAATGAGATACAGAGATACTCAAATTTGCGCAGATTCAGGCGTAGGCCTTACAATGGCATAAATATGACCCAGAAGTGACCAAATGCTAATAAGAAACCAAAACAAAGCCTTTTTAAGGCCAACAATACTACACATCCAAGAATTTCAACTTATACTGGCAATAACTTGCATAGAAAAGATTATAGACATAGCCACTACAGATCTAATCAAACCAAATGGACACAAGACAGGGTATGCAACAACAAATAAACCTCACAAAATCAACTGTTATCACAATAAATTC
The DNA here is from genome assembly GCF_030272615.1 of Cryptomeria japonica. NCBI lineage: Eukaryota > Viridiplantae > Streptophyta > Pinopsida > Cupressales > Cupressaceae > Cryptomeria > Cryptomeria japonica. Next base: position 625,166,483 of record NC_081412.1, read on the forward strand.
ACAGGCAACTTATAATCAACATATCAGCATACACAAATGTACAACACACAGATTCATAAAATCATATATAAATATTTTTCCCAAAATATTACTCTCAATTACTAATAATATAATAATCATCCATTCCCAAATCTCCCCAAACAAACTTTTAGCAATCACAAAGAAAATAACTCTTTTCAAAAATCAAAATACAAGAATGGAAAAAGATCTTCAACTTGGAAGTAGAGTGATGGTAATGCAATTGTAGAAGAGAAAAAATCCAAACCAACAAGCTTTCCAAAATTTAACCCAACCAAGCAATTCTACCTCCATGCAATTTTAAAATCCAAAAGTCACAGAAAGCTATCCAGAAGCACACCCACAAAAATGCTCACAAAGCCAATAAATAGAATCTCATTCAAAACTATAGAAGAATATTCACCAATAAAATATATTCTATACCAACCCCCCTTTCAAAACTCGAGGTAAGAATATTAAATAATATTATTTACTTACCCTCAAATCTCAACCAATAAAATAATAGGGTAGCTATAAACATAATATTTAATTACTCTATTAGTAACAAGAGAATGTAATAAAAATATAATAACAAATAATAATAAATTAAAGCCCAATAAAATAAATCAAAGATAATATAAATCAATGCTCCAATTAAATATAAAACCACAAATAATATAAATAATATTATCCTCACAATCACAACTCCCAAGAGGGACCATCATAACAAGGGGTAGGTACATAAATAATAGCAAATAAATAAAACAAAATGCAAATAAATAAATAATCAAAATAATAATTAATTAGATAAACCATAAATAATCCAACACTAAATAAATAATCAATAAAGAAGATAAATAAATAAATTTACAAACAAACATAAATACCCATCTAGTAATTAAATAATAATCTAATAAATCAAAAGCTCAAATAATAAATCAAAACCAATATAAATAAATAATAAATAACCAATAAATAGATGAGCCAAAAATAAATAAATAATTAAATGTATACATACATATAAATGCTCTTAGCCAATATAATTTAAACTCAATACTATAAATATCTCCCATATATAAAATAATCAAATAAATAATAAATAAAGAGATGAATGTACTGATAAGCATAAATACTCAATAAATATAATTCCACCAATTTAATTATTAATTAATTATAAACTCCCAGTAAATAAATATGTATAAATATATTGTATTTGTACTAGCCATTATTTAATAATTTACGCCAATGACTATATGTAGTAACTGATTAATTAATTTCCACAATTCCAAATAACCAATAAAATATAAATCCATAAAATAAACATTAATGAGTAATAATTCTCCAATAATAATAATAATCACACATTAATATTAAATATTAATGCCATCTATTTATTTTATTTAATATTTTTAAACTATATATAAATAGATTAATTATTAATTAATAAATAATCACAAACTCACAAGACAACCCAACATAAGGTTGAACACCATACCACATGATATAGACCAATGACTCAAGCCAAGGCACTAATTGACAAGGGTATCAACTTAAGCCAAGAGTATGAGAGGGAAACACATGCCATGTCCAACAACTTGCCATTGGGATAAAGACATGCTCAAACCTAAGAGACCAAGTGGAGTCAATGTCTGGTATCTGCAATCCTGCATCCACCACTAAATGCAATACAACATATATACAACACATATACATCATAAATGATCTGGCAAGTGATAGAGAATCGCTATGTAATATCGTGCTCGCAATGAGTGGTATGACATCTTCTCTAATCACGAAAACACTAGAAGATAATCACAAACATCATAGCATCAACACAGTCATCATAATCATAGAGTAGGGTTAGTGTAATCATGATGTCATTAAAATCCCATAACCAATATGATCCATCACGAATAATGATCAAATATAGATCCATCATCATATCCAATACAATCATGAAATAGGGTTATTACACAACATGATACAATCAAATCATCATAAAGTAGACTAAGCTAGATCAATATATTCTTTTGATGTACAAAAAGACAATATGAATCACAGAGGGGCACTATATCCTGTCCCCTTGGGCTTGAATTACTCCAAGAAGTCGTCAAGGGTTAAGTTGAAAGAATACACACATCAACCGAAAACTTCTTAATTCAAACATTTCCTAGCCCAAAGTAAGATAATGACAACAAGAGTTTCCTTACTATGCTTCAATTATTCAAGTGAATGCATTACATAAGAAATAAAATAGGTCACAAAACTCTTACTATTACAATAAGCGTGCTAAATCCTTAAAATATCTTCAAGAGAACTTTATTTAACCACATTTGCAAGACTAAAACTATAATTCATATCTACGAGTTAGCATCTATAAGAAAAAATCACAATAATTCACACCATTCAAGCATGGCAACACTCCTTTAACATCTAATTACACACAATTAAGAAGATAAATATAAATTATACATAATATTTTACTCATAGGCACATTATTATATTATCTAAGAAGTCACATACATCATAGACCTATATGAGGAAAATTTGAATAAACTTCCTTCCAGACCAAATAAGATCAATAGAATCTCACAATTACCAGAAATCTAAATCATATAGTTTCAAGGAAAATAGGATTTATAGTATTCAAACTACTCAGTCTCTACCACACTTCTGCTACGTTACTCTGATACAGACATTCACACATCTTTCATCCAATCAAATTATTCAAGGAACTCTAATCCATTAATTACGCATGATATATATAGACATAAGCACTCATTGAAGGTATGAAATCAACGGTTCTTTTAGTTTAAACTATTTCATATATTACAAGCTTCTCAAATCAAAATGTATTTTTATCTAACATTCCATAAAATCCTAAAAGTTACCAGTACATTTCATCTAATTAACATATTTCATTTATTCAATTGATACTAGAATTATCTAATTGTTCCTTAAGTCTAGTGCACTTCTGTGTGGTGTCCTTCCTTGCACACACTATCAAAGGTTTGAAATGAACATGATAGAAACAACACTTGACTCATGATGAGGGCCCATAATACTTCAACATTTAGAATGACCACTATGGACAACAAATGAAAGAAAGTCAAAGGAAAGATCATTAAATGCAACATAAAAACATGAAAAGAAAGAAAATTTGTTGGCAAAATCAATCAAGAAATAAAGTGTGACAAGTGCCACCACAAGAACAAAATAAATGAAAGAAGAAATTAGTGGTCAGTCCTAAAGTGAAGAAATCCAAAAAATCAAATTAACTCCAACGATACTATGCACAATTATCAAAATAACTCAAAACAAAATAACCAACTCATCCAAATCAACATCATGAGGTGACCAATGTTAGTCACGCCAAAGGGAGTAACACTACACAAAACCCTGAATGTGTTAGAGAGTGTGTGCCAAACATTTAAAACCATAAGTTTATTTATCTATATTTATTTTAATGTAATAAAATCCTTTACGATATTCTAGACAAGTATCCTTCATGAAATATGACATATGCAAGGAAGAATTAAGGTGTCTCATACATACAATCATACATGATTAATGTTCAAGATATCCTATCTATAAATTGATCATATGAATACCAAGTTATAATATAAACAAATGTTAGAACTTCAATTAATCACTTGATGATATATTTTAGCATATATACCATTTGAAGTTCAATGCTCAACAAATAGCATGCAGATGATCAAAATGTTCTACATGATATCATTGAACAATTTAATCAATCATATATTAAAAAACATAGATTACTCCTAACAAATAAATCTCAATATTTTAGGCAAAATTCAATATCATATTTCAATGACTTCCACTCCAACCACCTATGATCATTTACCAACATACCCTTATCTAATCAATTGTCTATACTAAGCATAAAACTAGATATCATATCCTTACATGCAACTTACTTTATCTCCATTTTCATTTCATGTCACACAAATTCAAGTACATGCTTGCGTTATCCTATTCAAACTCATATCCTATCGTCGTATAACTACAATCATTCATAGACTAAGTATTTTCAGCAATTTAAGGAAAATTATAATTTAGAGTCACAATACAAATTCATACAATTATCAATCCATCCTAATAGAATTCATTAAGCAAGCACTTTTTCAAAATTCAAATAAGGTAAGGATATAGAATCTTTTCTTAATCTATCCATTTGATAAAGCAAAATATTCCATCAAAACCACACAACTCCTACTCAAGCTGATTTTTATCTTGCCAAACCAAATAAAGACACAATGCTATGATTTCATTTTCCTATACATGCAGTGCACTAATCTTTACTTCATTCAGCACACATATTATAACATGATATTTTAACCTATTAGTTCGTAAAAACATTTATACGTTATTTATGAAAAGATATTCTATCTAACTAATTCTTCTTCAAACAAAAATCATGAATGCAATGCATAAATTTTGATCTTAGATGCAAATTTATTTATGAAAAGATATTTTATCTAACTAATTCTTCTTCAAACAAAAATCATGAATGCAATGCATAAATTTTGATCTTCAATGCAAATTTATTCCATCCAAACTTCTCTTTTAATGTATTCAAAATCATATTTTCCATTGAGTATTCAATGCTTCTACTTAGTGTAAAGAATCTCTTAAGTTCTATAAAAAAATTATCCAGATAAAGGGAAGAGGAAGAAAAGCATTGTCAAACAATCAATATATACACACCAAAATTGTACATGGACAATTTGAATTTTCCTAGACATGCCATATTTATCATACCATGTATCTTTTTACAACATTTTCTAAGATATGCAAATTCAACCTCCCATGAGGTCTCCTAACATTACAATTGCAACTAGAAATCTTAAGTCCTTATTGAAAGATATGATTTACTCAAACAATCTTTTCTTAAATTCAGATTCATGCACATATATAAAGACCCAAAAGTTCGCTTTGGTACCCATGCAACACCAGCTAACTCTTTATATTTTACGAAGAAGGGTAAGGGAAGGAGAAGGACATTATTGAGCTACTATTTTATATCTATTGATGCAACTCATGCAAATTCTTCTATTTTATCATCATGATCTATACTAAATAATTCTTATATTCATAATACAAACACTTCATCTTACTATTCATAAGAAAATCAACGTAACAAGCTAATCAGTTAAGAGAACATGCATAATTTTCTATCATTCTATAGCATAATCATTTATATAGGGAAAAAAACCTCTAATACTCAGGTAAGCACAAGAAATTACAAAGCAAGCAAGACCACTTAGGATCATATATACATCACTCACATCCAGGAGACATGCATAAGAAATGAATACACATATTGCACACAAGTATGATTTCTAGAAGAGATTAGGGAGAAACGCAAAGCATAAACATATAATATATCATAAGTTCCAATGAAATTTTCCTTCACAAATCACAAAGAACAACTCAAGTCAAGAGAACACTATAGTACACCATGCAAGGCCAAGAGAAACAACCTTAACTAGAGATCTCAGTGTTTACAACACGGGCTTTGATACTAGATGTAATGCCCGCTAAAATACCCTAGAGAATTAAACCAAAATCTACAAACAAATGGAGATAAAAAAAAATTTAATATAACCATTACAACCACGCTATTACTAGTATTTATTAATACAACATTATTACCATTATTCATCAATACATCGTTAAATATATACATGAATACATAAATCAACAAGAACATAACCATAGAATCATATTACGCAAGCGGAATAACCATTTAATCATTAACATAACTCTATATAAACTCATACAATGCAAATACATTCCCTAGGGTATCTCAACATTACTACTTGAAAAAATCTTAAAACATCACATATTCATCTCAGAACATCATATTCTATTATCCATATATTCATTCACTTTCCATACAACTATGATAAATCCTTAGCACATGCATAAATTAGTCACATAACATACTCCTTAGATTCTTATAGAAACTACCAAATCAAATACTCCTAATATCCATTCTTCCATTCCTCATAAAAGCAACATAGATAATATAACCATTCCCTTTAAAAAGACTAGAATATCCTTCTGATAACTTTTTACTACAAATCTCTAAGAAAAGAAGCTCAATCTCCTAAGAAACATAATCCATCACACCTAAATTATTTCCATTACTTAAACAAATTCTATAACAACAACTACTAATATTTCATCTTAAATTTCCATAAGGTCAAACATACAATTTCATCTTACACTTTCACACAATACAAACATACAAATACTATCTCTTCCATTCACATAAAACTATACTCTAACATTACATAAACAAGTATCCAATACATCATTGAATATTCCATAAGAACTTCTCCTACTACTACATTGTCATGCCCAAAATTTAGGGCAAAAACGGAACGATTTTTTTTTTTTTAAATATTAATTAATTAACAAGTTCGCTCACACGACAAGCGTTAATGTATTTGCCATATCTATATTCGAGCTAATTCTGAAACGAACCAAGCATCGATTATTGTTTAATTTTATTTGCGGAAATCTAACTGGTCTAATTTTATCTCCATGAGATACCTAGTCATTAAATTTTATTAAATCAATCACGTTAAAGAAAATAGGAGAGGAAAATTAATTCAATCTCCAATATGACTATATAGTCTAAACATCCATTTTTAAATTTTAATGCTCTAATTAAATTAACTAGGACAAAATTAAGCATTTATCACATTAAATACATTTGAAATTATAAGACTAGACTTTATTCTTAAAATTGTATATTTCTCTTTCTTTTACTTCCTATTAGTAATCAATACGGAGGTATTTAAATATTTAAATCTCTATTAAATACTTACTCCAAAAAAAATAACCAGTATATATATACATATACATATATATATACATATATACACATACACATATATATATATATACATGTATGTATATATATATACATGTATGTATATATACATGTATGTATATATATACATGTATGTATATATACATATATGTATACATATATATATGTATATACATCTATATATATACATACATGTATATATATACATACATGTGTATATATATATACATACATGTATATATATATACATACATGTATATATATATATACATACATGTATACATATATATATATATATATACATATATATACATATACACATACATATATATATATGTGTATATATATATATATATCCTTTAAAAATAATAACTTTCCAATATAATAGTCAATATTTTTCCAACCCTAATTAGGGATCTATTTATATATATATATATATTAAACAACTCTAAACTATTATATTATTTTTATTTCATTTACCCTAGCCCTACCCGGGCTAGGGTTTAATCTCCTTTTTTTTTATTACCACTAAATTTCCACAGGGCCGAACCCCCATGGCAGCGGCCATTTTTTTTTGATGCAGGTTTTGAAGAAGGGCGATGGGACGAGGGCGCCACTGTGTGAACGCATAGTGGCGGCGCGGCACCACTGTGTGTCCACACAGTGGGAGCCGCTGGCGGCTCACACCTCTGTGTGTCCACACAGTGGGAGCCGCTGGCGGCTCACACCACTGTGTGTCCACACAGTGGCGGCCGCGGCCGACACTATGTGTCCACACAGTGGGAGCCGAAGCGGCCCACACTGTGTGTTCACACAGTGGGGTCCGCGAGCAACCAAAATCCCCTCTTTTTTTTTATTATTATTATTTTTTTTTTTAAATATATTTTATATAAATATATATATATATATATATTTATATATATTTATAAATATAAAAGTTATAAGGGTGAAAATATACAAATATATTTTTTTCAATAAGATTTACATGCAATTTTTTTTTTAAAACGAAATAACAAGGAAAAACATTATGTAAAATCAAATTACATGCGCACATATATATATATATATATATATATATATATATATATATATATATATAATTGGTATATAAACTTAGGCTCTTTTTATTTATTTATTTTAATTGCTGATAAAAGAATGAAGCAAATCTATTGTTAAGCTTTTTATCAACACTAATTAGAAATACAATTTAGAAATACAATTTAGGAAATACAATTTAGAAATACAATATACTTTTCTATAATAAATAGATTCATTGATTTCTCAACTAATAAAACAACTAATTTATTTACATGTTAACAGCAAATACAAATCATGATTTTCTGCAATTAAATTGGAGATAGATTCTCAGCTAAAAAGAAGAACTCAGATTTAAATAAAACTGATTTTTTTTTTTATATTACAAAAGAAGCTTTTGCATGCAAATCAAGCAATCCCTTTACTTTTCAAAATAGAAATAGAAACATATCTGGCTTTTTACAACTCTTTCAATATTCTGCAAATATTACAAGATGTTTCTTTATTTAACTACAACATTAAATCACATGCCCTATCTCAAAATTACAACTTGTCGCTCACTCAACGAACGAGGTATATTTCTACTAACAATTTTAAACAAATAACTGCAAAAGGATTTAAGTATCTTCAACAATAATCTTCTGCATCTTTTCACTGTTCCTATTCTCTTCTCCTGACTTTTCCTGCATATTAAAACTCAATATAACCACGGAGTGCTCACCTCCCAGCCTAGGCTAACTGGTAGCCACCCCCGAGCTCGGAGAACCAATTCCTAGACGGGTAACAAACAGGCAAACACATAGAAGGCAAAATACATACAGATTTTCAGACACACTCCCAACTTGGCTTCACAGCACCACACTTTGGTGGTGACTTTTTTTAAGGGTGGTAGTGGACCAATACCCTGAGGAGAACTGCAAGTATGAAATAAACAAGTAGCCACCTCATGGCACAATAAATATATCAAGAATCTCAACCCCTTATTCCTTATGCCCCCCAAAGGCATTCTAGCCTTATATCCCTCCTTATGACCCCCATTGCACAAACAGGCCATGCAGAAAGGGTCACACAAAGATCCCTTGTGATCTCTCTCAAATGAGAGTCTCTCACTCGAGGGTTGTCACTGCTACCACCCACAAGATCCTCTTCTCTCCCAAGAGTAAGAGGTCTTGAGAAAACTCCCAAAACACAACAAAGCATAATGCAAGATTTTCAAATGAAATTCTAAAACAAGACATACAAAAACACAAATTTCTTTCACCAAATCATACACTCAAACACATGCAAGAAAATAACCATTTTAAAGAATGATCAAACCAACCTTAATCTGCCCAATGGTAGTTTTGAAATTTGAGGAAGAGCTGCCCAATCCACGAATCTTCTTTCTTCTACCCTTAGTCAATTTTTCTATTCCAAACTATTATTTTCTTTTTCAAAATTTCTCGTCTCCAAAAATGGAGAGTGGGTGATTACCCTCCAATTCTCAAAAATCTTGCTTAAGAAGCTCATTCTCTAAGTTCTCACAAGTTTCTAAAAACCAAAAAGGAAAGAAAAGCAGAATGCAAAAAGACTCTCATTCCAAAAGGAAAAATCTCAACTAGATTAAAACTTCTAATTTTCAATTTTCGCACAACTCAAAAAAGCCAATTTTTAAAGCATCAAAAAGATCATTTAAAAGTAGAAACTTGCCTAAAATTACCCCTAACCCCTAGGTATACCTTATGGGCTTTAGGAAACCCTATTAAACTACCCCTAGGTGTTCATTTAACCCATTTTAAACCCCTCTGAAGTTTATTTTCGGGTCAAACATATGTTGACCACCCCAAAGATTATATTCCCAAAGTATTTATGACAACACATTATACTATTTAAGAAAAACTATAGTTAAACACTTTCCCACCAAGAGACAAAAATAAAACATTTAAATTTAAATCCACACATGTGTCAAGTGACACAATTAAAACACTTTTACAAAATAAAACATGAAATTGTCTCTTGTGGTTTTTACACATTAAATTTAAATAACACTTAACACTCATGCAGCATATACTGTTACGAATAAAATACAACACAAACGAGGTGTTGTCTCTCCAAATAGACAACCCCTGGCTTACGAACATACATAAGTCTAGGTTTGGTTCTCCGTAATTTCCATGGTCACATGGTAAATTCCCTGCGCATCTCAATTTACACATTAGTACTTTCAAATATCCACATATAATATAATTCAAAGGAATACAATACACGTCATCACTTGCATACAATTTTCATCTGCACAGATTAAATACATCTTTTATCAAGCAAATTCTCATAAGCAATTTCATCCCAATTCACATAAACTTAACCATACATCATAGTTCAATATTCAGAGTAAAGTCCTACAAATTCAATAACGACATCTATCATTGCAATATCATCCTATCTAACAATCATGTAGTGTTCTATCTCATAAAGCATATAAGTAAATCATCAAATCATAGCAATGTTATCCAAATCCTGAAATCATATAAGTTCTAAGTCTCAAAATGCATCAAAATAAAGTATCCATAATAGTCTAAATATAAATTCCACTGAATGTCAGACTGAGTCGAGGTGAGGCCTCACATACATAATGTCTCTTTTTCAATTACAACAACAATCTTTGAAGATACATAACATAAGGATACATAATCTCCTTTACAAATATAAACCATAATGGTACAATGTCTTCTTTTCCATGTACATAGAAATAAGCTTTAAAGAATAATCAAATGAAGAATCCAAGAATCTAATCCACACACGCTAACATCCAATAAGAATGGTAGAAGGCATCAAACCACCCGACCATGTGGAACCAAATAGGAACCACCATTCATGCTAGGAGATGACATAAGGTTCCAACTCACGCTCAAGACCTAAAATGACACCTAACAACCATAGGATACAACATGACACTACAAGACTCCAACATAATAATATAACATCAAAATACATCACATGGCTAAATCAAAGTAATCAACGTTCAGAGGCACAATCAACAAAAGGGCATATGGATAATGGACACATGTGGGGTAGATTGTCATCACATGCTAGCCTCATGTGGCATCCATATCCACCTTGGATTCACTCAAGGGAGATCGGGTATACCGCTCCAACGGTCTTCCCAATATAGGATCCCAAAAACCACCTCCCTGAGTCCATACAATTGGGGCATACAACAACATATTCTTTATCTTGATTATGTGAATTCCTAATTACCTAACCCACTAATAAATTATTAATAATGTTATCATTTACAAATTAAACCATAAACTCTTCATGTGGTTCCATAGGTTTAGACCCCCTTCCTAGAGATCTAGTGCTCATAACCTAGGTCCAACACATGCAAGAGCCCACTCTACCAAACACAGACCAAGACCATAGGGTAAAAAAATGACAAGATACATCTTAAAACAACATGAAACTCAACATGATAAGAATCCAAAAGTCATTACAAAACTAATACAATTGAATCACAAAGAAAGCCATCAAAATACAACCAAGAGCCACTTAACAAGGATCAAGCCATAAACTCATAATACCAAAATTAAAGAATAAAGAGACCCTCAAGAATGTCAAATACACAAAAATAGGGGCAATAAATTAATCCAATAATATAGAATGATCCTCCATAACGAGGCACAATAAAACCTCTTTCTGGAGCTACAATTAACCAACCTCAACAACAAGGAATCACTCAACTTGCTAGACCAACATATCAAAACCTCAATAGATAAGCACAAAACCACTTGCTGACAAATGAATGGCATGGTGCCCCAAAATCATCAAACATAACAAAACTAGCCTCTAGAATGAAGACCAAGCAGAGAAATCAATTAAGGGAATCAAAAAATAACCCAAAAATTTGTTGATACTACTTTGGCGCTATTGAAGCCCAGAGTAGCGCTATTGTAACAGGGGACCAATTCATGAAAAATGAGATACAGAGATAATCCAATTTGCCCAGATTCAGGCACAAGCCTTACAATGGCATAAATCTGACCGAAAAGTCACCAAATGCTAATAAGAAACCAAAACAAAGCCTTTTAAAGGCCAACAATACAACACATCCAAGAATTCTAACTTATACCAGCAATAACTTGCATAGAAACGATTATAGACATAGACACCATAGAACTAATCAAACCAAATGGACACAAGACATGGTATGCAACAATAAATAAACCCCACAAAACCAATCATTATCACAATACTGATGAATAATGATGAAAATTAAGTACCAAACCGGTACTGAGAGGGGGGGGTGAATCAGTACAGACAAAAAATTTCCCTCAACCAGTTTGACTGCAAAGACTACACTTAACTGGTAAATAGTAACACCGGTCTAAATCAGGGCACTACTGGTTACACATAGTGGGAGTATGAATAGCATAAACCGTTAAACACTTAGATCTCTACACAATATAATATCTCATTTCCACTTCACTCGTATGCATAAACAAGTAATATATCATCAGAAATATAATGACTGTCGGTTCAACATGCTTTACCACTTGACAGAAAATATTAAAGCGTCACATGAAAAGCATCACACATGACACACTTATTTTTCACATGGAAACCCAACTAGGAAAAACCACGGTGGGGATGAATACCCACAAGCTGTTCTTTAAACTCTTTTGAAGTCCGCTCTATTAGGAGCCTAGTCCGGTTAAAGACTTTTACAATAGGTTCTGCTAGGAACCGATCCTACTAGGGATCACCCAGTTCAGGGATGGCTAAATACCCGGTTAAAGGTTAGAACCCTGTTAAAGGTTACCTCACAAGAGGATTTGAAGAACTCATTGAATTGAGTCACCCTATTAAAGGATTTACACAAAATCATGTTAAAGCTACCCGGTTAAGGGATTTTCCAACTGCTGAAATGGTTAGAAGTCAATAGGTAATACATTAATCTGATAACTGCACTCAATGCCAAGGCAGATCCACTTTAGCTCCTTTGCTTATGCAATCACACTCTGTAGGTATCAATACACTTCACCGGTCTGGCAAGAATCAAGTATCTCTTCGCTTGGATACACACATAGAATTTTCCAACAAACTCAAAATTAAAAACATCAACGACCTTAGAGGAAACAGATAGGTCGATAGCATAAACCCTAAACCCTAAACATTTAGGTTTAACAATTCAATCGGTCCAATCTTGACCATTAATCCTACTGCATTGAATACAATAGTCTTCAACATATCTCAAGATGTTCTTCAACATTCATTCTTTGTTGCTTCAGGAAGTTGATAACCCATCATGCGCTCTCCACCATTTATAGAGACATCACACATACCCGAGGTAGATAGGATCAATCTTCATGCAAGATCCTCAAGGAAATCCTTCATGTGCACAAGGCTAACATGGCAACACTATCTAGTCTTCATTACAATTCTAACTCATCACAAGATGTCATCAATTGAATCACACAAGCTTGGAATGCATCAAATGGAAACCCTGAGGTTGAGATTACCAGCCAGTTGTCATAGCAAATGAAACCCCAATACAAAAATTCACATATATCAGTTCTCATTCCAACATACCGCTTCACTTTTTCACATATATCGGTTCACATTATCATACCGGTTCTCACATATACCGGTTCACAATATCATACCAATACTCTTGCTAGTTGCTTACTTCAACATATTGACATCAATGACAACATACAATATCATCATGTCACCAAGTTCTGCACATATGTCAACAATCTCCCCCTTTGGCATTGATGGAAATATACAAAGATATCTTTCTGGTTCACATCTTCTCTGCTTCACATCTTCTCCCCCTTTGACAACAATGCCAAAGTGGAGGCCCAAATAGCTATGTTCCACTATGTTGCTCCCCCTGAGGAGTAGCATCCTTCAACACACCAATCTTGAAAAAGATTTATCAATTGCAATACCTGATTGATGTGGAGCACACACCTTTAGTTCACCTATTGAAGGGGAAGCACCCCTAGTTCACTTCTTAAATAGGTAAATGTAGCCTTCTGTAGAGGCTTGGTGAATATGTCTGCTAACTGCTCCTTACTGGAGACATGTTCCAGTACAACCTCTTTGTTCTGAACCTTCTCCCTCATGAAATGATACTTGAGCTCAAAGTGCTTGGTCCTAGCATGTAAAACCAGATTCTTGGAAATGTTAATTGCACTTGTGTTGTCACAAAATATACTTACCAATTCAGATACAGGAACTTTGAAGCAACTTAATATATGCTTCATCCAGATTGTCTGGATGCAGTTCATAAATGCGTCAACATATTTCGCTTCTACTGTAGACTGAGAGATACAACTCTACTTCTTACTCATCCATGAGACCAGTCTACCACCAAGAAAGAATGTACCACCAATTGTGCTTTTCCAGTCGTCCACATTACCAGCCCAATCAGCATTTGTAAACACTTTCAAGTTGAAATCATTACTGTATTGATACCATAATCCATAGTCAATAGTTCCCTTCAGATATCTTAGAATCCACTTGACTGCTACCAAGTGGGATTCTCTTGGACTTTTCTGGAACCGTGCAGTAATGCCTACTACATGTGCAATCTCTAGTCTACTATGTACTACATAGTGCAACTTACCAATCATTGATCGGCATTCCTTCTCATTCACCAACGTTGAGTCATCCTCTTTTGATAATTTACAACTGGTCACCATCAGTGTACCAACCAGATTGTTGTCTTCCATGCCAAAGGTCTTCAAAACCTCTTTGAAATACTTGGACTGAGTCATAAAGATACCATCTTTCATTTGTTGAATCTGTAGTCCAATGAAGAGTTTAATCTCCCCTATAAGTGATATCTCAAATCCCTTCTTCATCTCATCTGCAAAATCATGACTCATCCTGTCATCTCCACCAAAAATTATGTCATCAACAAATACCTCATAGTTCAGAATTTGATCTCCTTATGACTTTAGATAGATATTGCTATCTTCCCTTTCTCTTTCAAATCCAATCTTCACAAGATGGGAGTGTAAGTGTTCATACCATGCTCTAGGTGCCTGCTTCAATCCATATAGGGCTTTATGTAGCCTACACACCATGTCATTGTCTTCTGATAGGGAAAACCCATCCGGTTGCTCTATATACACCTCCTCTTCAAGTATTCCATTCAGAAATACAGATTTTACATCCATTTGATATACTTTGAATCCCTTGAAGGCTCCATATGCAAGAAGCATACAAACTCCTTCCAAGCTAGCTACTAGAGCAAAGGTTTCTCCATAGTCTTCTCCTTCTTCTTGAGCATATCCCTTACACACCAGTCTGGCTTTGTTTCTTACCACTGTGCCATCTTCATTCAGCTTATTTCTGAAAACCCATTTGGTGCCAATGACATTTTTATGCTCAGGTTTAGGTACCAAAGACCATGTACCATTCTTTCTATCTAGTCAAGTTCCTCTTCCATTGCCTTGATCCAGTCTTCATTGTTATGTGCCTCTTTAAATGTTTTAGGCTCAAATTTAGAGATCATGCAAGAATTTTCTTTGACCTTTCTTCTTGTAATAATTCCTTCATCCTTGTCTCCTATGATCTATTTTGGATCATGATTTAGCTTTACATACCTAGGAATGATCTTAGTTGTTTCTTCTTGCTTTTCTTCTCCATCCTCATCTTCATCAGCCTCGGCATCTACCAGTGTAGGAGCACTGTTACTAGTGCTAGGTTAATTTGCAACCAATTCCTAGAAGGTTACAACCTGTTCATCTACAACTCACTCACTACCAGTTTCCTTAGATTTATCAAAGGTTTCATCAACACTGACATTATTACTTTCAACAATTTTCTGAGTCCTATTGTTGAAACACTTAAGAGCTTTACTCTTGGTGGAATATCCTAGGAATATTCCTTCATCACATTTTGCATCAAACTTGCTCTGATGTTCACTCCTCTTGATATAACATTTGCTACCAAATACTCTAACGTAGCTTGCTACAGGAGTCTTACCATTTCAATACTCATAAGGTGTTTTATCCTTACCTTTCTTGATGAGTACCTGGTTCATAGTGTAGACTGCAGTGCTCACCGCTTCTCTCCATAAGGTATGAGCAACCTTCCCTTGAATCATCATTCTGGCTACTTCAACTACAGCCTGGTTGTTCCTCTCTACTAGACCATTCTGTTGTGGAGTCCGGGGGGTAGATAGTTGCCTCTTGATGGCATTCTCTTCATAGTACTTGTTGAATTCTCCTCCTTGATCAGTTCTTAGGCACTTAATCCTCTTACCACTTTCCTTTTCGACTAGTGCTCTGAAAGCTTTGAACATTCCAAAAGCTTCAGATTTATCTTTCAAGAATGTGACCCACATCATTCTTGAGCTGTCATTAGTGAGAATCATAAAGTCCCTATCTCCCTGCACACTCCTAGTTTTCATAGGACCACATAAATCAGTATGCACAAGATCAAGCAAATTGTCTATAGTGAAAGGTTTACCTTTGAAGGTTGAGGAAGACATTTTCCCCAGTTGACACTCTCTTCACAAAGGATTCTCTGGTTTTCTCAACACAAGCAATCCTCTGACTTCCTTGATCTTACTGGCCTTCACAATATTATCAAAGTTTACATGGCAGAGTCTCCTATGCCATATCCAGCTATCATCAAACTTAGCCATTACACATGTACTGATATTTGCATTTAGTTGAAATAAGTTACCTTTGGTCTGCATATCAGTGGCCATTAGTTCACCACTCTTTCTTTTTATTTTGCACACTTCATCTTTGAATCCCAGAGTGAGTCCATTATCATTCAACTGGGCAACACTCAAAAGGTTGTGCCTGAGACCTTCTACCCAATACACATTATTAGCATTGCTTTTTCTATTTAGAGAGATGGACCCTCTGCCTTTTACCATACATGGTGCATCATTACCAAATCGAACCACACCACCATCATACTCTTCTAGAGATAGAAACTTACTCCAGTCACCAATCATGTGGTGAGAACAACCACTATCAATAATCCACTCATTGGAATTATCAAAGGAGGAGACAAGAGCCTTCTTGTCTGACACATCTTCCTTAACTACTACAAACACAATGTCTTCACTTTCTTCATCTTCTAATTCCTCATCGGTGACACCTTTATCAACTGCTACAAAATAGTTTCTCCTATTTCCTCCTTTGAACTTCTTGAACTTCTCTGGTTTGTCCTTATTATGACCATTAGGATAGTTTACTGCAATGTGTCCTATCCTATTGCAAGAAATTTATTTCAAAGAGTGCTTACCTCTGTATTTACCAGTTCCCTTTGAAAGTCTCTTGGCAAGAATAGCTTCAAATTCCATCAGGATCTCCCCATCATCCATTTCTTTGCTTTGTCTTGGTTCACAACTGGTACTGGCTTCTTTTCCCTTTCTAGATGGTCTTGCAGATGCTCTAAATGCTGATTCAGCTTTCTGAATACTGCCATCATAATTATTTAGCTCATATGTCATCAACTTAGCAATGATGGAGTATAGGGATACCTTTGTCTTGTCTATAGACCTCAACTCCTGAATAGCAGCAACCCTTATTGCATAGATTGGCAATAAGGATCTCAAAGCTTTTCTAACAATAGTGGAATCATCTATTTTACCTCCTACACTCTTGATGTCTCCAACAACAGTTTTGATTCTTATTCCATATTGTTGAATGGTCTCTCCTTCAACATCTGCATGTCTTACAACTTTCCCCTAAGGCTCTCTTCCTTAACTTGTTTCACATGCTCATCACTGCCATACACATTCTCCAGAGCATCCCATACCTTGGGATTATCTTTATCACGAACATCAATAAACTCAATGTCAGATAGACTGCTGATTAGGGCTTCCATAAATTGCCCATTCTCCTTAATCTCTCTTTTTTGGTCATTGGTGAGAGTACCAGTAGGAATAACATAAGCATTCTCAACATATCTCCAGTGTTGAGCATCCATGCTTCTGATGTAGATCTCCATTCTGTCCTTCCATATCTTAAAGTTATCTCTGTTGAACTTTGGACCTTCCCTCTTCATCATTAGAGTAGGATCTTTTCCTCAAGCGGTTAAGATTACAACATAGAGGACCTAGAAGATGCTCTGATACCAATTGATGAATAATGATGAATAGTAAGTACCAAACTGGTACTAAGAGGGGGAGTGAATCAGTACAGAAAAAACTCTCCCTCAACTAGTTTGACTGCAAAGACTGCACTTAACTGGTAAATAGTAACACCGGTCTAAATCAGGGCACTACTGGTTACACACAGTGAGAGTATGAATAGCATAAACCATTAAAACCTTAGATCTCTACAAAATTTAATATCTCATTTCCACTTCACCTGTATGCATAAACGAGTAATATATCATAAGAAATATAATGACTGTCGGTTCAACATGCTTTACCACTTGACAGAAAATATTAAAGCATCATATGAAAAGCATCACACATGACACACTAATTTTTTACGTGGAAACCCAACTGGGAAGAACCACGGTGGGGATGAATACCCGCAAGTTGTTCTTTGAAATCTTTTGAAGTCCGCTCTGTTAGGAGCCTAATCTAGTTAAAGACTTACAATAGGTTCTGCTAGGAACCGATCCTGCTAGGGTTCACCCAGTTAAGGGATGGCTAAATACCCAATTAAAGGTTAGAACCCTATTAAAGGTTACCTCGCAAGAGGATTTGAAGAACTCATTGAATTGAGTCACACTGTTAAAGGATTTACACAAAAGCCTATTAAAGCTATCCGGTTAAGAGATTTTCCAACTGCTGAGATGGTTAGAAGTCAACAGGTAATACACTGATCTGATAACAACACTCAATGCCAAGGTAGATCCACTTTAGCTCCTTTTATTCTGCAATCACACTTTGCAGGTATCAATACACTTCATCGGTCTGGCAAGAATCAAGTATCTCTTCGCTTGGATACACACATAGCATTTGCCAACAAACTCAAAATTAAAAACATCATCGGCCTTATAGGAAATAGATAGGTTGGTAGCATAAACCCTAAACCCTAAACATTTAGGTTTAACAATTCAATCGGTTCAATCCTAACCGTTAATCATACTACAATGAATACAACAATCTTCAACATATCTCAAGACATTCTCCAACGTTCATTCTTTGCCGCTTCAGGAAGTTGATAACCCATCACGTGCTCTCCACCGTTTACTGACACTTTACACATTCCCGAGGTAGATAGGATCAATCTCCATGCAAGATCCTCAAGGAAATCCTTCACACGCACAAGGCTAACATGGAAACACTATCTGGTCTTCATTAAAATGCTAACTCATCACAAGATGTCATCGGTTGAATCACACAAGCTTGGAATGCATCAACCGAAAACCCTAAGGTTGAGACTACCAACTGGTAGTCATGCCAAATGAAACCCTGATACAAAACTTACCATAGACCGATTCTCATTCCAACATACCGCTTCACTTTTTCACATATACGGGTTCACATTACCATACCGGTTCTCACATATACCGGTTCACAATATCATACCAATTCTCTTGCCAATTTGCTTACTTCAACATATTGACATCAATGACAACATACAATATCATCATGTCACCAAGTTCTACACATATGCCAACAAATACATTCACAGGCAACTTATTATCAACATATCAACATACGCAAATGCCCTTTTCTAGCAATACAACAAATAGATTCATAAAATCATATATAAATCTTTTTCCCAAAATATTACTGACAATTACTTATAATAGAATAATCATTCATTCCCAAATCTCCTCAAACAATCTTTTAGCAATAACGAAGAAAAGAACTCTTTTCAAAAATCAAAATGCAAGAATGGAAAAAGATCTACAACCTGGAAGTAGAGTATGGTAATGGAATCGTAGAAGAGAAAAAATCCAAACCAACAAGATTTTCAAAATTTAACCCAATCAAGCGATTCTCCCTCCAAGCAATTTTAAAATCCAAAAGTTGCAAAAAGCTATCTTAAATCACACCCACAAAAATGCTCACAAAGCCAATAAATAGAATCTCATTCAACACTATAGAAGAATATCCACCAATTAAAATATTTCAATAAAATATATTCTATACCAACCCCCCTTCCAAAAATTGAGGTAAGAATATAAAATAATATTATTTACTTACCCTCAAATCTCAACCAATAAAATAATAGGGTAGCTATAAACATAATATTTAATTACTCAATTAGTTACATGAGAATAAATCAAAGGCAATATAATAAAAAATAATAATAAATTAAAGCCCAATAAAATAAACCAAAGGTTTTATAAAGCAATGCTCCAATTAAATATAAAACCAAAAATAATATAAATAATATTATCCTCACAATCACTATTGGCATTGCACACTCCAATGAGAATTGAAGGTGATTGAAGGTGTTGTCATTGATGGCAACCTTGCAGCATTGTGGAAACTGGCAGGCACAACCACTGGCACGCACTTCATTGGCAATGACAACAATGTTCACTGGCATCCCAGCCGACAAGAACAACTTTTTATATTTAATTGTAATATCTTTTGTAAAGCCGACATGCCATATTGTAATAAGAATCATATATAAGTATGAGATCTTGTAAGTCATTTTGAGATAGGACATGGATAGAAGATGAATGAGGTCGAATAAGCGAATATTAAGGTAGATTTTGTATAAGGGTTTATTGTTGAAATGTGGCGACTGATCAGCAAAGTATTGTACACTCAGCACGTATCCTCACCGGGGTCCGGGGTTGGGCCGGGCCCCGGGCAGGGGTTCGGGGGCGGCAGCCCCCAAGAAAAAAAAATTTGCCATTTTTTGTTGATGAAAACCGACATTGTAATAAAACCCTAAAAAGGCCGACTTTGTTTGTTGCCCTAAAAACGCATGTTATAAGCGGCTAGGATGCTTAAGGCATTGTAAGGTTGATGTATTGTTTTTGCTGGATAATAAGAAAGATTGGACGGTTGTGTATGGTGGACGTAACCCATTCTGGGTGAACCACGTTAAATCTCTGTGTTATCTGTGTCCTGTTTTATTTCTTTATCTTTTGTATTTAAATCTGCATATAATTGTTAGTTCATATTTGCTTCGGATCTGCTTGAAACCCTAACATTTATGGTTTTAGTATGAGCTTAAACCAGTACTGAACCTAGCATAGCAAATGTTGTATTGTAGCAGTACATTATATTGGATTCTCATAATCCATTTTGTAAGTTAGTGAGACTTCCTTTTGTATTTGAGCGGTGAGCTCTAGGCAGTTGGCCTTCCTGCATGTGCAAGCACCTCATTGTAAGTAATATCCATTCATTGGCTAGTGAGTGAATATTGTGGGTCATAAATCCCACCAAGGTTTTTCCCACACCGGGTTTCCTCGCCAAAAATCTTATGTCGTGGTGTGCTTTCTATATTGTCTTTATTGTTCATAATTACTGCATTAATTCTTGCTTACCGGTACATCATTTTGAAATGCAAAATACTTAATAAGATCATAAATTTTGTTAATCGGTTAGATACTGATTCACACCCCCCCCTCCCTCAGTATCTTTGGGACTATCATTAATCCTTTTTATCACAACTCCCAAGAGGGCCCTTAATAACAAGGGGGTAGGTACATAAATAATAACATATATATAAAACAACAATGCAAATAAATAAATAATCAAAACAATAAATAATTAGATAAACCATAAATAATTCAAACAATAAATAAATAGACAATAAAGAAGATAAATAAATAAATGTACGGACAGACATAAATAGCCATCCACTAATTAAACAAGAAATAAATAAATAATAATCCAATAAATCAAAAGCTCAAATAATAAATCAAAACCAATATAAATAAATAATAAATAGCCAATAAATAGATGAGCCAAAAATAAATTAATCGATAAAAAATAAACAAATAATTAAATGCACACATACATATAAATGCTCTTAGCCAATTTAATTTAAACTCAATACTGTAAATATCCCCCACATATAAAATAATCAAATAAATAATAAATAAATAGATGAATGTATGGATAAGCATAAATGCTCAATTAATATAATTCCACTAATTTAATTATTAATTAATTATAAACTCGTAGTAAATAAATATGTATAAATATATTGTATTCGTACTAACTGTTAACTTTATTTCGGGGTTGTGTGTAGGCGGAATTTTAGTCGAGTGGCACCCCTCTCTTTTTACTTCACAGCTACGCTCATTGTACAAGCTAGGTGTCTTTTCAACATTGTTCATGATGGCTTACTTTTTCTGTTTGAGGTTAGGGGCAACATAGATTTGCCATTTATGACTCCAGTTTTGATGACTATGCATCCTATTGAACCCCACTCCGCATCACGCGAAGATCGGGACACATGGCACCTTCGCGTTTCCCATCCTTTTTCTATTTAGACGTTCCTTTTCAGATGTCCTCGGAGCTCCCATGTGTTACCCATGGTGACCTATCTCTCCAACTATGATTCACGTTAGAATATTTTTTGTTCGGGCAGGTATGGAGATGATACAACAAGGTGGAGGCAACAACCTCAGAAGTTGTTTTGTTGGGTGTGTTCCTATAGGATGTTACGATGGTTTTTTGTGCTCACAAGCGGTTGCGAGAGGATAGTGCATGCTTTGGACTGTTAGCCGAGCCAGGGGGCTCTATTTATGGGGTTTTCTTTCTTGTTTTAGGGGTTCAAAACTTTTATAAAAAACAACAATTAAGTATTCTAGATAGAATTTTTTAAGCCTTTTAGCTGTTATTGTTTTCTAAGAAAAAGAATAATCAAATTGTGCCTACAGCCTCTCTAGTATATGTTTTTAGTGTCTTGTAATGGTTTTCTGTGCATTCTTATAATTCTGATGAGTTTGGAGATATATGTCTAATACTCTACCAATTAAACTATGTTTTGCACTTGTTATCTAGTGGATGCGTGATGTATGTTTCTTTATGTTAAAAGGAATCTTGGTTGTGTCTTGTTTATGGTTCTGTTCAGATATATAGATTGTTGAATGGGTTTTAAAACTAGATGTTTCTAGGTTTTATATGTTGTTTATGTTTTTCCAAAAATGCTCTAGCGCATCACCTAAATAGTCTAGATCACTTTGCTCTAAGTTTCTTCTTCCCCTTTTCCCCCAACCACAAGGAAGAGATGGCTTCTTAAATATGGAGGTCATTTAGTGATTTCAACGCAATAGGTCCCCCGTCACTGAATTTCCCATAAGGTTGTTTGTTTTGAAAGTAAAATTTAGAGTCAACACTAACCATTATTTAATAATTTACACCAATGCCTATATGTAGTATGATTAATTAATTTCCACAATTCCAAATAGCCAATAAAGTATAAATCCATAAAATAAACATTAATGAGTAATAATTCACCAATAATAATAATAATAATTGCACATTATTATTAAATATTAATATCATCTATTGATTTAATTTAATATTTATAAACTATATAAACCGGTTAATTATTAATTAATAAATATTCACAAACTCACAAGACAACCAGACATAAGGTTGAACAACATACTACTTGACGCGGACCAATGACTCAAGCCAAGACACTAATTCACAAGGGTATCAACTTAAGCCTAGAGTATGAGAGGGAAACACATGCCATCTCCAACAACTTTCCATTGGGATAAAGAAACGCTCAAAACTATGAGACCAGATGGAGTCAATGTCTGGTATCTGCATTCCTGCATCCATCACTAAACACAATACAACATATATATAACACATATACATCATAAATGATCAGGCAAGTGATAGAATCACAAGTTCATATCGTGCTCACAATGAATGGTATGACATCGTCTCTAATCACAAAGACACTAGAAGATAATCACAAACATCCTAGCATTAGTACAGTCATCACAAAATTTCCAAGGGAATAGGCCCTCGTACCAACAAAACCAGTACGCAAACAACTGTGTTGATAAATCCACCCAACCAAATGGTCAAATAGTCTCGGTCCCCAATCCTTTGTAGACCGTTTACCCTAGCACCAGTAAGGAATTGACAGTGCAGCAAAATAATCTAGCGGACAATACTAACTCTTGGTGTTTTCCATGCAATAATGCTCACGCTCCTAGATATTGTCTAAGAGGTAATTTGCAGCAAAAAATTTTAGAGCAATGGACCTTAGACATGACACCAGATGACTCAGCCTATGCATCTCCCGATATGGATAACGCATCTCTCATCACCCAAATGCAGGTTATGTCAATGCAACAAGAGGCAGAGATAGCTCCAAACCATGCACTATTCTCTTAGATGGAGGACGAGGACGTTGTACTAACCAATGGCACAACTACCTCAAGGGAAGTGGGGCCCCTCGTGCAATCAAATTATAACCTCCGCTCAAAAAGGTGTTTCACTGGGTAAAACACAAATGCCCCAGGAAAAATGTTCGTAGATAAAATTCTTGAACAACCCGCGGTTGCTTCCACGTGCCCAAAGAAGGATTTTATCCCTTATAAACCAAGAGAGACAAAAGCGTCGATGCCAATAATACTAGACATGGTGGAACAACTAAAGAAAGCTCTAGCCAATGTCTCCTTATGGGATCTCCTTAGTATCCTAGAGAAAAAGAATCAACTGAAAGAGGCCCTGTCTGATATCGGGAAAAGTGCAAGCGGGACCGCCACCAAAGCTCCGCAGATCAACAAGGAAAGGTTTCAACCCTCTACGGATAGACCATTCCCTCCAACCGTGTTAACTAATGAAGCCACGCCTCCTAAGTCTCAAGTGGAAGGTAAGCACAAACCAAAACCTTTCTACCTAACCCTCATAGTCGGGGATAAGCTCTTACATATTTCTATGATAGATTTTGGTGCCAGCACCACCATCATGCTTAAGCAAATCGTGGAGGTCTTGAATATCAAATATGAGACCTTAAATAGGGGTGTTATGTAGTTAGATGGAAATAAAGTCCAGACTGTAGGTCTTATCAAGAACCTTCCGCTGACATTATTTGCATGTCCTAGTATCACCGTCTCCCAATAAGTGGTAGTCATCGACATCCCGCCTGTTTTTGGGCTCTGTGTTTCTCGAGATTTAACAACCAAAATAGGAGGCTACTTGTCCTTAGACTAGTCCCACCTTATCCTCTACACTCAGTGTGGTGCCAAACTCAAAATCATTTCAGAGCCCCTCCATGCTAAACACGTAGTAGATTAGGCCATGCTCACCCACTCACACTTCCATCTCAAACGAAGAAAAGAAAACCATAGAGCTCCTGGAGGATGAAGAAGTGATCCGGGATATTCCACCCGATCAGGAGATTTTCTTAAATGAATTCATACTCTAATCCATACTCCAACTACCATGCCACTAGCCTAGGTACTTACTGCGTCTTTGACGAAAACCAGGTCATCTCGAAATTTATTAAGGAACCATTTTCTGAAGAGGAATTGTCCTCCACACTCTGGACCCTACACTTTGATGGTGCGAGATGCAAAGTAGGTTCAGGAGCTAGGATTTTCCTCACTTCATCCTTAGGCGAATGGATTATAAATTCTTTTCATCTATAATTTGCATGCTCGAACAATGAAGCAGAGTATGAAGGACGGATCTAGGGTTTGAGCTTGGTAGAGAGGATGGGTATAAAAAAAATGAAAGTTCTAGGTGATTCTGAGCTGGTGGTGCACCAAGTCCGAGGAATCTCTATCACCAAGAATGTCTGCATGAGATCCTACCATCACAAAACATGGGATCTGATTGAAATCTTTGATGCTTTCAATATCCAGAGAGTTCCTCGAAAAAAAAAAAGTTGCGGTCGACCAGATGACCACCAATGGGGCACAATTTGACCCTGCTCGCCAATTCCCAAATAGTCTATGTCATTGTCCGCCCAGCTATTGTAGATAATGACACTCATTGGCAAGTCTTTGAAAGTGATGAGTAGATCACCCTGTTCTTTCAAAACTCAGGGGATTTTGCAGATCAGCTACAACCTAAGGTGAAAGAGGCTTACAGGAACCAAATCATCCAGCTGAGATCCAAGAAGCTTCCTAATGGGTTGATCACCCTGGAAAATTTGTTTGACCATGATGACACCAAAAATATAAGAGAAAGCTTATAGGTGATAAACGAGACTATACCAAAATTCCAGTAGGAGGCGAAAGAATGCTCAAGGTCAGGAAGGAGGTTCCTCCAAAGGACCGAAAAAGATTGGCCCGATATTGTGATGAATATATGGGTGTACTGGCATGGTCCTATGATGATTTGAAAGGTTACAATCCCAACATAATTCAGCACACCATCGAGCTCACTGATGGAGCCAAACCGGTCTGCCAAAAGCAAAGACTGCTCAATCCAAAGATTGAATCCCTCATGGCCCAAGAGTATAAAAAACTGATAGAATTGAGAATCATTTAACCCATCAAGCATAGTACCTGGGTATCCATCCTGGTGCCAGTCAAGACAAAGAATAGAGATATCCAAATTTGTGTGGATTTCTGATAATTAAACTAGGCATCCTTAAAATATCACTACCCTTTGCCATTAATGAAATAATTGCTAAGCACGGTGGTAGGCTCAGAGATGTTCTCAATGCTGGATGGTTTCTTGGGTTATAGTCAAGTCTTGGTGAAGTTAGAGGATCAACACAAGATGACTTTCACAACCAAATGGGGAACATTCACCTATCAAAAAATGCCTTTTGGGTTGTATAATGTTGGTGCAACTTTTCAAAGAGCTATGGACCTGGCCTTCAAGGAGCTCATCAACAATATCATCATCATATATTTTGATGACTTAATGGTGTTTTCAAAGCATGGAGAAGATCATTTTGATCATCTCAAGCTGGTGTTCCAAAAGTGCCTAGAATTTGGGATCTCTTTAAACCCAAAAAAATGTATCTTCGGAGTCCCTAAAGGGAAACTACTAGGACATATAGTATCAAAGGAAAGGGTCTCTATTGACCCCGACTGAGTTAAAGCAATAAAATATCTTCCCCTCCCTATCATAAAAAGGGGGTCCAGTCTTTCCTAGGAAAGATTAACTTTGTCAGCCGCTTTATTTCTGATTTCGCAGGGATGGTAAGGCCCATCACCTTGATGCCTAAGAAGGAAACACATTTCAAATGGAATCTCAAAGCTAAGGAAACTTTTGAGAAGATCAAAGAGGCTATATGCTTATTCCTCGTGCTATCCAACCCGGATATGTTTTCTCTGGTCACTATAGCATTGCTATGGTCCTGGCCTAGAAAGATGCAGAAAAGGGGAGTGAGCACCCTATAGCCTTTCATTTAAAGACCCTGAAGGGATACTGGGCAAAGTATAACTTCATTAAAAAACAAGCTTTGCTTGTGGTCAAGGGCCTAAAAACATTCAGGCACTTCATCACCTGCAATAAGACTATAGTGTATGTTGCTCATCCAGTGGTCCGAGAATACATCACGGAAGGTGACATCACTGAGAAAAGGGCAAATTGGATCACTAAAATCCTAGAGTATGATATTGACGTCAGGCAAACCCAAATAATTTGTGGCAAAGGCTTGTGTGAATATATAGCCCAGGAGTGCCAACCCCGAGAAATGAAGATGACCACAAAACGAGTTGTGATGGTTACCTTTGAGCCATCAGAGACATGCTAGATGGAGGCCTGAAAACACTTCATGAAGATGGGGAGCTTCCCTGAAGGTCTTCCCCTTGAAAAAATGAGATTCTATAGGCTTCAAAACAATAGTTTTCGCTTGGTGGATGGCATACTTTTCAAAATAAATTTCGATGGAGTCCTACTCCGCTATGTGAGCCAATGCTAGGCTAGCGGGACCTTACAAGAGTTTCACTACGGCTTGTCAAGAGGTCACTTTTCGGCACAAATGACCATCATAAAGATCACTTGTGCCAGATATTATTGGGCCTCCATGTTCAAATACATCCACACCTTGGTGAGGAAGTGCAAATAATTTCAGTATTACATTGGCAGGTGTAAAAAGGTGGCAATGCCACTCAGACCCATAATGGTGGAGGAACCCTTTGCTCAATGGGGACTCGACTTTATAGGGA
Source organism: Cryptomeria japonica (assembly GCF_030272615.1). Lineage (NCBI taxonomy): Eukaryota > Viridiplantae > Streptophyta > Pinopsida > Cupressales > Cupressaceae > Cryptomeria > Cryptomeria japonica. The sequence goes on from NC_081412.1 coordinate 625,194,372, forward strand.
TGATTAATATCCCAAGCTCAACTAGACATAAGTAGATCCTGACCTCTACCGACTACTTCACCAGATGGTCCAAAGTTGTTCCCTTAAATAATTCATCAGAGACCGAGGTGTTGATATTCCTAGAGGACCTAGTGTGCTGATATGGTCTGCCAAAGACCATAATATCAGATAACGCGTGTGCATTTGTGGGTTCATGAATCACCCAATTTTCCCTCAGCAAAGGTATTTACCTAAAAAACTCCTCTAACTACTATCCGCAAGGAAATGGGCTCGTTGAGTCCACTAATAAAAAACTTATTAGACTCGTTAAAAGGACAAGCTCGGAGAACAAGAGGGAGTGGCATCACCACTTGAGGAGCATGTTATAGGCTGATCGGATAATGCCCAAGGAGGTCTTGAAGAACTCCTCATACAAGTTGGTCTATGGTAAAGATGCACTTTTTACCATTTCCTTGGAGATCCTATTCTTGCAGTTACTCAAGTCCATTGAAGTAGTAGAAAACGGTCCTATGGACATAAGATTGGCAGATATTATAGAACGAGAAGAGGCTAGAGAGGCAGCTTTCGTGTCTCTCTAGAACCGTCAGCAAACCCTCAAGGGGTGGTTAGATATCAAAAAGAGTTTTGACTTGAGATTAAAACAAGGTGACCTCGTGTTGAAACATAATGAAAGGCTGGCCAAGCCCGGTCAGCATGCTAAGTTTGATGGATTATGGGAGGGACCTTTCCACATCGTAAGTTGCAAAGGTTTCAATTCATTCAACCTCAAAGATATGCAAGGGCACTCTCTCCTGATCCCAGTCAATGGGTTTCATCTTAAACCTTTTCATTAGAAGTTTCTCTCTAAATGTATATAATGTAAATAATGCCTTGTGTGCCTTATTTATTTAATTATTCCTATTCATTTCCCAAGCAAGAAAAATGCAATCACAAGATATGCCATAATTAAACAAGAGAAAAGAAAAGTCATTATATTATTGGTGTTTTGTTGTTATACAATACATGGATAGGCTCCTGACCTTCTTTTTTACAAAAGTTGCAAGATGAAAGCCCTCAACGACAGGCCACCATTTTCTCAAAGACTCTCTCCTTCTTCATCGTCCTCCATCTAAAAGTCAGGGTCTCCACTATCATCTGAAGTATCCTCTCCCTCTGACCACTCATGGTCATAAGCACCACCAGGAACCCCACCCATAGAGATAACAACCATATTTGGTTGAATGTGCGATGTTAAGACCCATGGGAAAATGTAATCCTAGAAATTGGGGTACCATTTGGTACCATTTGGAGTAAGAATTATTAGATGGACACGGAGGAGGAACTCCGCAGTGAGCTTTTTCTCGAAAATGGTGGGTTGCTAGTGTCATCATCCTTAGACCGCCGATAAGTGGGTGCCAAGTCACCTCCTCACTAGAAGTAATAAAGCATCTCAGATCTAACGCTAGAGGAAGTCCCCTGAAAGGGACGTAGTATGCCACCACATCTTCTAGCCCTCCCAGATATTCTTGGGAGAAGAGTGCCTTGGTGAGCTGCGAGGTCAATAGCCCAGCCAATCCGGAATCCAGTAGCGAAGTGACAAAATGCGAAAAAATATCCGTGTTCACATGGAATTGGTCCATGTTATCTATAAAATCCTCGCTAAGCACCCATTTGATAGCAGCAATAATCAGGGGATTCTTCTGCCTTATCATCATCTACAACCTCCTGTCAGAAATGTTCCCAAGCAAAGCGACCTGAGCTTTGCTGCTGATGAATCTAATAGGAGTATCCATATTCTGAAGAAACTCTATTGTCAAAGTAGAACCTACACAAAAGAATGTCTGAAAAGACATATTTATAACAAATTCTCACCTCAAGGTGACAAGTGACAAATACGCCAATGTTCTCGATTTTCAATGCTCCTGTCATGTTTCATTAATTCGGATGATAGAGTGAGGTTTGATTCATAATTGGCAATGTCTTGCTTGGTACCTCGAAGAAAGAGGTGATACAAATAGATGCCACACGTATGTGTAGGTACATCGCATTTTAAAACATAACTCTCGCAGGACTGTCTTAGCTTGTGCAAGCCCTGTTGGCTACCGATTTTTTTGGTAAGAGAGAGGATATGTCTGACCAAGATTTTCATCTCAAGTGGCTTTAATTAATAGTGGGATAAACAAGTTTCCTTTGGGAATCATGAATGGTGGCGCTTGTCCTTTTCAAGGTTAATTGCAACTACAAAATGAGTTGGCATGCGTGTAAGCGGACGCTTGTTTTTAAACATCCCTGTCGCAAAAATATAGGCATGCAGTGCATTAAAGGAAGTGGGTCACCTGATGATCATCTTATTTCTCTTTCCATAACATAAGTGTCCACTTTCTTTTGAAAGGTTGATAGAGAAAAACCCTCTTGTGGAAAATGGAAGCCGAAGCTTCTTCCCCAAGTGCTACTCAAGGGAGACTGTGGATCGATGTTTTCGAAGAGCTCTCCTATTCATCCCACCATACCGCCTAGGGTGGATTATTTGAAAACCAAGGTTAGGCCGAAGACAATTACCCACAATATGTTCGTTATAATTGATTATTTGAAAATGTTGTCAAGCTCGAGCTTCGCATACAACCCAAAATCCTCAAGGAGGCTGCATGCAGTTGAATGTTGCATCATAGAGCAGAGCCACAATCCATGGTGGCTCAATTCTAGAGCAGTGGTGCACCCTAATTTGTGGTCTCTATGGTTCCTTACTATCCAAATTTTGCGGCCGTGTGCATCTACGGGTTTGACCCCATTTTCGATTCAATCAGCGGCTCATCCTTAAGAGTAGTGATCTCCCCATAAGCCATAAGAGCTATGATGTGCTGTCCCATTTTTTATGGAATAGAGGTGTTCTCTGAGAATACTATGGAATGATTTTGGAACACCAAAAGGGATGCCTTATCTTTTTGCCAGAGTGTCCTTAATCAGAGTCTATCCTCTGGGCTTCTGAGGCTCCCTTTGTCCTTCAGTAACCTGAAACATGATGAACTCAAAGATATCTCATCTACTCTTTCATGGCCGCTATGATGGGTTTCCTTTTCAAATGTCGTAAACAGAGGGAGTTTTTTCATTTTGATTTCTCTATTTTCATAGCCAGAGCCATGATAAGGCAGCTATTAGAATTTTAGAAGTTGTGGCATTTCAAATTCACCTTGGTCCTGGTCTATCTGTTCTTGCACCAAAATGAGGCCTTCATCAGCCAACACATGCGGTTGGCTACCTGCAATGAGTTGGGGAACCACATGTCCGTGTCAGCTTGGACACCCATTCTACTAGCTTCTTATGATTCATATCATTTTTCCAACTATTTCTTAACTCCCATCCTTAGGGATTTCGGTTCAATCCCTAATGAACCGCTTTCTCACTTCTCTAGAATTCAAATGAACTGGATGTGTAATGAACACCCCCCCTACGACTAGTTCATAGGTAGAAATTTCTCTTTCATTCGAGTGCATGGTTTCTCTGAGGAACCATTCTGCTTGCCTACCTATGTGACTGAGAGAACCCTTTCTCTAGAAATTGTGCGGCAATTAGTAAGAATCGAGAGAGCCATCAGGGCAGGAAAGCATGACACCTCCATCACTGAAGACATCAAGGCAATTGGTCCCATTACTCTAGTCCAGAGAAATAAGAGTGAGGAAGTCCTAACAGCCAAGCTAGTGCAACTCGACCTAGTAGTGATTGATGATCATTGGAGATATGATCCAGACCATAGACTCCTAGCCCAGAAAGAAGAGCGAGGATTTTTGGATCTACCAGTAAGAAGTATGTCAGCCTAGGGCTAACATCAAAAATTCCCCCTTTGATAGATGTTTCGAGCTAGAATGGCATTAGCACAATAAATCTGATGAAGAGACACATGATAGTTCCCCACGTGGGTACTCATCTCCTGAGGTAGCCCAACAATAGGACGTAGAGATTATAAGTATCAAAGAGCCGGATCCTGAGCCCCATATTCTTTCCTCTCGCTGGGTCCGCTCACAATCCCTATTCCTAGGCTGGCAAGAGACAAACTGATAAATAGGTGCATGACTGCCCTCCTAGTAAAAGGCAGTACTTGAGTTACACAAAGAAGAATTCATCTCCTCAACCCCTAGGGTTACCCTCAGATCCTCAGTGGTTGGTGACTTCCATGGTTTAGGTATGCCCTTCTTCGCCTTTTCCTTCTACTTAAGTTGTTTCTTCTATTGCCCCTCTTGTTGTAATGCAAACCCAAATTCCTTCTGCCCTTACACTAGCACCTGCCGGACCACTGGTTTATCCCCAAGGAGCATTTCCGCAGGCCTCTATTCCATTCCCAACCTCTATTTTTGTCCTCGTATCTTTTTCCTCACAAATGTCTGAAGCAACCACCATCTCATGTAGGATTGGTTTTGGAGAGTCCACTCCTCCCCAGAATGTCAGAGCAACATCCCCTAATCCGTTCCCCTTAGGAGCCTCTCCCTTTGTCCCATTGTTTTCTCCAGCCACACTTGCACAACCTATCCATACTGCTTTTGGTGGCCCCATTTCCCAGTTTCCCTTTGCGGTTCCCCCTGGCGCAGCTTTTGCAAGCCAGGTTATTGCCAACCCTGATGATTTCTAGCAACAAGTTGCCTATTCCAAGACCGCCGGTATAGGCAAGATCGGCAAATAAAAAGAAAAGGAAGGTACCAGGCCATCCCATCCTCACCTACAAATGCATTTCAGTGAGGAAAAAGATTGTCTTTTCTTTGTAAATATGTTCCCCAAGGTTGATAAGTCAGAAGCCCAAATGAGACCTAATGATTACACTCTGCATGTTATTGGCATCAACCTCCTAAATGCTACAGCATCCAACAAAGTTGAGATGATGGAGGAAACTTCAATGGTTGTGTCTTCAGACTTCATCAAAAAGAGTCATCACCTAGAGAAGCTGTAAATGGAGAATATGAACCTTCAAGAATCTCTAGCCCAACAGCAAAAATAAGATAAAGCTAAGAATGTCGAGATCAATCACCTGCAAGGATTGCTGACACAGGCTAATTCGAAGAAAGGAAAGTTGCTGGATGCCCTTAATAATGTGACTTCTCAGCTAAAGGGCCAGGAGACAATGAGAAATGTAGGTTTTAAGGAACTACAAGAAAAGGACCAAGAGATCTAGCAACTAAAGGCAGCTTCTAGAGATGTCACCCAAGTGCAAGCATGGATGCATGAGGAGATTCCTCTAAAATAAGAGTATGCACAATAACTGAGCAACGCACAGGGCATTCTTTTGGAGGAGAAAGAAAGATTTGAAATAGAGTTGCGTGAAAAAGACAATGGCATAGAGCAAGCCGAGAGAAAATTTCTAGATGCAGAGGTTTTTCTGCAGCAGGGGCAAGATCGTATATTGCAACTCCAATAGGCTATGCAGGATGGAGGTGTCAGGGTCCTTGCTCTAGAAGTCCAAGTGATCATCGAGCAAGATAGGTGAAGGGAGATGCAACATGAAATAATGACAAAGAGTGAGGAAGTCTCACGACTGCTAAGTATTCCTCCCCTCGTGTAGGTTTCTTAAGACTTTTCTCCTATCCTATTGGAATTGTATATTTCCCATTGGGAAAGAATTAAGTAATGCAGCCCCTCGTTGCAGCCAGTGCTGAGGTTCATTAGAGAAGCACGATGCCTCTGCATCAAGGTAGGAGCCCTCATCAACAATTCTATGTTCGTCATTGGTCCCAAGATCCTCATGGCTTAGATTCTACTCCAAATGTTGTATGCGGCCCAGGATGAAGAGTTGAGAGTGAAGAGAATAGCAAACTGTTGATAGCTTATCAAGAAAACTAATGTTTTCATCAATCACCATAGAGTGATTATGCATGTGTCAGTGGTGCTTGAGCCATTGCAGATCTCAGTCTCAGACATCAAGAAGTGCGTAGAGAGGTTTGTTTTGTTAGGCCTGCCTTCTCCTTTCCCCGCAGATGGTTCTATGCTGGAAGTTGAATAGATTTTAGATCAAATCGAGCAATTTCAGTGGGATAGAACTTGCTTCCAGCACCTAAACAATCCCATCTCTATGGAAGAGGTCGAGCATCTCCTGCACCCCCTCGCCCAACTCTACACACTTTTGAAACTGGTCCATGACAAAATAGTAGGCTTGTCGTTCGAAGAGGTAATCTGTCTGGATCAACATTACCAAAGTCTGGAGGCACAAGCACTGCCCTCTGAGGAAGAATGGACTCCATTGCAGCAGGTCTTCGATCTACTCCTCCCTATCCTGACATGAAGTCTGGTCTCTGAACCAACATTTTTGGGTTCTAGCATTCCACGGGCAAATTGCCCCCTTTTATTTGCCAAGAAATGTTAACATTATTTCAGGGTTGTTCATAGGCGGCATTTTAATCGAGTGGCACCCCTTTCTTTTGACTTCCTAGTTGCACTCATCATATAGGCCAGGTGTCTTTTCGGTGTTGTTCCTGATGGCCTAGTTTTTCTGTTTGAGGTTAGGGGGAACACAGACTTGCTAAATGTCTCAGGTTTTGATGACTGTGCATCCTGTTGGACCCCACTCTGCATCGCACGAAGATAGGGACACATGGTGCATCCATGCTGACCATCCTTCTTCTATTTTGACGTTCCTTTTCGGATGTCCTCAGAGCTACCGCATGTTACCTGTGGTGACCTATCTCTCTAGCTATGATTCGTATCAAAATATTATCTATTTGGGCAGGTATGGAGATGATACAACAAGGTGGAGGCAACCTCAAAAGCGGTTTTGGTGGGTGTGTTCTTGTAGGATGCCATGATAGTTTTTTCTGCTCAGAACCAGTTGCGGGAGGATGGTGGATGCTTTGGACTATTAGCCCAGCCGGGAGCTCTATTTATGGGGTTTTCTTTCCTATTTTAGGGGTTCAAAGCTTTTATAAAAAAGAACAATTAAGTATTCTAGATAGCATTTTTTAAGCCTTTTAGCTGTTATTGTTTTCTGAAAAAAGCATAATCAAATTGTGCCTACGACCTCTATGATATCTGTTTTCAATATGTTGTAATGGTTTTCTATACATTCTTATAATTCAGATGACTTTGGAGATATATGTCTAATACTTTGTTGATTAAACTATGTTTTGTACTTGTTATCTGGTGGATGCATGATGTATGTTTCTTTATGTTAAAAGAAATCTTGTTTGTGTTTGTTGAATGGGCTTTAAAACCAGATGTTTCTAGGTTTTATATGTTGTTTATGTTTTTCCCAAAATGCTCTGGCGCGTCGCCTAAATACTCTACATCATTTTTCTTTAATTTTCTTCTTCCCCTTTTCCCCCAACCACAAGGAAGAGCCAGCTTCTTAAATCTGGAGGTCATTCAGTGATTTCAGCACAATAGGTCCCCCGTCACTGAATTTCCTATAAGGTTGTTTGTTTCGAAAGTAAAATTTAGAGTCAACACTAACCATTATTTAATAATTTATGCCAATGGCTATATGTAGTAATTGATTAATTAATTTCCACAATTCCAAATAACCAATAAAATATAAATCCATAAAATAAACATTAATGAGTAATAATTCTCCAATAATAATAATAATTGCACATTATTATTAAATATTAATGTCATCTATTGGTTTAATTTAATATTTATAAACTATATAAATCGGTTAATTATTAATTAATAAATAATTACAAACTCACAAGGCAACCAGATATAAGGTTGAACAACATACTATCGGATGTAGACCAACGACTCAAGCCAAGACACTAATTCACAAGGGTATCAACTTAAGCCTAGAGTATGAGAGGGAAACACATGCCATCTCCAACAACTTGCCATTGGGATAAAGACACGCTCAAATCTATGAGACCAGGTGGAGTCGATGTCTAGTATTTGCAATCTTGCATCCACCACTAAATGCAATACAACATATATATAACACGTATACATCATAAATGATCAGGCAAGTGATAGAGAATTGCAAGGTCATATCGTGCTCGCAATGAGTGGTATGACATCGTGTCTAATCATGAAGACACTAGAAGAATATCACAAATATTGTAGCATCAGCACAGTCATCACAATCATATAGTGGGGTTAGTGTAACCATGGTGTCATCAAAATCCCATAAGCAATATGATCCATCATGAATAATGATCAAATATAGATCCATCATCATATCCAATACAATCATAAAATAGGTTTAGTACAAAACATGGTACCATCAAATCATCATAAAGTAGAGTAAGCTAGATCAATATATTCTTTTGATGTACAAAAAGACAAGATGAATCACAGAGGGGCACTATAGTTTGTAACATATTATCTTCAAATACTGTCAAAACAGTTGCTACTTCTTTACATGCTAGGAGAGATAGAAATGAATGGTTGATTGATAGTGGATATTCAAATCATATGACCACTAATAAGAGTAAGTTTTTAAAACCTAAGAAATATGATGGAGGTTCTTTTAGGTTTGGAGATGATCGGACAACACAAATTGTTGGAATTGTCTCTATTATTTTTTATGTAAAATGACAATGTTTACCATTTGAATGGTTTGCATCATAATCTCCTAAGTGTTGGACAAATGTGAAAAAATGGTTACAATGCTATTTTTAAGGATGGTGGTTCTGAGATTCGAAAGAGATTCAGAAGTGTTATTGCAAAAGGGAAATGGACTGGTGGAAACATGTATTAGCTAGAAGGTGCTACAAGACACTGTTTATTATTTTAATTCAACAATAGTTGGCTCTGACACTGAAGGATGTGTCATATTAACTTTGATATTATTGTAAAGATTATTTCAACAAGTGAAGTAAGAGATTACCAAGGTTGACTAAACCGGATAACAATATTTGCAAAGAATGTCAAGTGGGAAAGTAGACAAATGGAATATTTAGAGGAAAGGGACAATCCTCTATCAAATTGTTAGACTTGGTGCACACATAATTATGTGGTCCTACCAAAACAGGGAGTATACAAGGTGAGAGGTATTTCATCTGCTTAATTATTGGTCATTGTAGAATGACATGGGTTGCATTTTTACAAGAGAAATTAGAAGCATTAGAAAAATTCAAGATATTCAAGGCAAGAGTTGAGAATGAAGTTGATAGAAGAATTCAGTCTTTGAGGTTTGATAGAGGGGGAGTTTATTTCTAATGAGTTTAACAATTTCTATGAGAAACATGGTATTAGGACACCACAACAGAATGTTGTAGTGGAAAGAATGAATTGAACTATACAAGAGGTAGCTAGAATGATGATCAAAGGAGTAGGTCTACCAAAGGTTAGTTGGAGAGAAGCTATACACACAGTACTATACACCCTTAATAGAATTTTATTCAAAAAAAGATATTGAATGACATCATATAAAACATGGCATGGAAGGATTCCGATTGTGAAGTAATTCAATGTATTTGGCAATAGATGTTATATCCAGAGAGATGAGGACAATCTTGGAAATTTTGATAGAAGAGTAGATGAAGGTGTATTCCTACGATACTCTACAAGGAGAAAGGCATACTTGTGTTACAACAAAAGACTAAAGAAAATTGTTGAAATTACAAATGTGAAGGTTGATGAAGACATTTTTAAAGACCCTGACAAATTAGTAGGATATGAATCTAATGAGTCATTTGACAAAAAGAGTAAAGAACAAAATAAATAAGAAGAGAAAGAAAAAGAAACTTGGGATGCTACAACATCTACATCAAAGACCTCGAGGTATGCATAGAGAAATCACTTCGAAGATCAAATTATTGGAGACAAGAATAGATGAATTATCACAAGAAGTAAAAAGCTCAAGAACAAGTTTTGTTCTTTTTACTTCCTAAGACTGAACCAAAGTCAATAGAAGAAGCCTACAATGATCAAAATTGGATGATGGCAATGAGAGAAGAACTAGACTAGATTGAGAAAAATCAAACATGGGAACTTGTACCCAAACTAGGAGGTAAAAAGGTAAGTGGAACAAAGTGGGTATTCCGAAACAAGTCGGATGAAGATGGAAAAGTTGTAAAAAATAAAGAAAGATTGGTTTGCTATGGTTACACTCAAGTTGAAGGCATTGACTTTGATGAAACATTTAGTCTTGTTTTCTAAATGGAAGCTATTAGGATGTTTCTTTCCTTTACAACCTTTAAGGATTTCAAATTTTAACATATGGATGTAAAATCAACATTTTTGAATGGAGAACTGAAAGAAAAATGTTATATTGAACAACCAGAAGGATTTAAGTTGAGAAATGATTCAGATATTGTTTTAAGGTTGAAGATGGCTCTATATGGATTAAAACAAGCTCCTAGAGCTTGGTATGGAAGGCTAGACAAGTATTTGTTTGATCAAGGTTTTAAAACGGGATCTGCTGACAGGAATTTTTATTTGAAAGTTGATTTGGGTAAAATCCTAATTGTTGTAGTGTATGTTGATGACATAATATTTGGAGGAAATGATGATATGTGTAGAAGGTATGTTGGTAAGATGCAAAAGGAATCTGAGATGTCCATGATCAATGAATTATATTTCTTTCTTGGATTGCAAGTGAATAGAGTAGCAAAGGAATTTTCATTTATTAATCTAAATATGTCATAGAATTGCTAAAGAAGTTTGGATTGAAGAATTCCAAACTGGTGTGTACATCTATGACCATCGGATGACAGTTAACAAAAGATGATAAATCTCCTAGGGTTGATGCAAGTAAGTATAGATCAATGATTGGAGGACTATTATATCTGTCTGCTACCAGACTAGATATCATGTATGTTGTTTGTTTAGTGACTAGATTTCAGCAAGAACCAAAAGAATCACATGTTGTTGTAGTAAAAAAGAATCTTCAAATATTCGAAGGGAACATAGGAGTTTGGATTATGGTATCCCATAGATTCAGATTTCACTTTCACAACTTATACAGGTGCAAATTGGGTAGGAAGTGTTGATGATAGAAAGAGTATAAGTGGTGGAGCATTTTTCCTTGGGTCCTAGTTAGTCACTTGATCAAGTAAGAAGAAGGATTCTATGTTTCTATCCACTACTGAATCTAAATATATTACAGCATCTTCTTATTGCACATAGATACTTTGGATGAAATGGACTTGAAGGATATTGGTGTGTTATTTGATGAACCCATCTCAATTGTGTGTGATAAAACCAGTGCAATAAACATTTCTAAGAATTTAGTACAACATTCTAGAACAAAGTATATATCTATTCGGTATCACTTCTTGAGGGAAAAGGTTTTGGAGAATAAAGTAAGGATTGAATATGTACCTATGAAAGAATAAATTGTAGATATCTTCAAAAAGGCATTGTGCAATAATACTCTTGAGTATCTGCAACAAAATTTAGGGGTATTACCCCTTCCTAATTTGAACTTATGTACATTTGCATGTGCATTGGTTCAGTGAATTTTGTAAGCATTATTGTCTAGATTTATTCTTGGAGGCTTCCTCTTAGGAGGAGAAAAGTAAGTTTCATAGGGGGAGATGTGCCTTCCTTTTTCATTGATGTCAAAGTGGGAGAGATGTAGAGATGATGATGATGATGATGATGATGATGATGATGATGATGATGATGATGATGCAGAGAGAGTTGCAAAGATACATAATGAGAGTTTTTGTGTTTGTTGTGGATGGATGTTATCATCAATGACAAAGGGGGACATTATTGCAAATGTGATGTTGATGGTGTTGATATGGTTTTCATTGATGTCAAAATACTATACAGGTATTAGTTTTTTGGTTTGGTGCTCTGGAATATGTTTCTTGGATTGTTTGGTGCTCTGAAATTTATGCTTCAAATGATGTTCAATGCTCATTAGTAATTAATTGTGTTGTTTATAATCTGAATTTCTCTATTTTCTAGATATGGTGTTGATTACTTGGATTCATGTTTCTCTTGGTTTTGTTCTTATTCTGTTACGTTGGGAAGTACTATTTTAAGTTTGGTCTTATCCAGAATTGGAATTTATGTTATGGAACTTGTGTATTGTATGAGTCTTTTTTTTGCTCCAGTATTTGTGATGGATATGTAGCGTGTTCATTTGATTGTTGAAGTGTGTTGTGGTGTGGTCCACTTCTCATTCCTTTCCATCATGGGAATGTTTAGTTCAGACCTATTTCACATTATGTTTATCTTACTTGGAAGGTTATGTAGTCTGAAGGACTGTATAAGTAAAGGATGATCAAAATGAATGTAGTATGGAAGATATGAAAGACTAGAAAGTAAAATCCAATTGATGTTGATATAAGAAATCATGCGAAGGTGTGTAAATTAATTTATGAAGTATGTTTTTGTTGTTAGGAAACAAAGGTAGTTATGTCATTACAGTCAGTGATAGTTGTGTCACTATGGTGGATTTTCATTTCTTTTTCTTCTTCCAACAATGAGCCCTCCTATAGTGAGCATTTTAGCAATGAGCCACCTTTGTAAAAATCACTTTAACTGGTGTCACCCTAACAGGATTTATATATTGAGAACTAACATTATCTATGGTTTTTCCCTTATTGGGTTTTCCATGTTATATATGTTGTTCATTGTGTATGTGTATGCTTTCATATTCACATTTGTTCTAGTTAAATAAATTAATAAGTTGGTTAGTCTAGATCTATGGAAGAGTTAAAAATTTTAAAAGACAATTGATTCCCCCCCCCCCTCTCAGTTGTCTGGATATTCAACAATTTGTTACTGGTAAATGGCTTAGGTGGTATAAAGTGAAGAAGTATAACCTGTGGTTGTTTGAGGACTTTGAGACAAATAGAAAGATTCTTCATCATTCAAACCTTGTGGTGGCATCAAATGTTCAACTGATCAAATATGGGGGTAGACCATTGAACAAGAACTTATGAAAGGTTCATGAGGTTGACCATGAGGTGATTCTTCAAGTGATAAAGAGTAAAGTGGATCCAGATGGTTCATTGAATTTAATGTAAATGCAAAAGAAAATTGTAATGTCAAGCTTATTTAGATATATGTACATATGACTTGTATATCTCTACAAATGAAATACTTAACACATTGTAATATCAAATATTTCTTTATGAGATACTTATGTGCAATATAATTTTGATTTCCAATTATTCAGATGCTTAGTATTAAATTATTATAGTTATGTGATTTTCAAATGGAAAGAATCATTGCTAAAGTAAAAAGAGCAAATCTAGAGAAACTAGAAAAAAAAAAATTAAATTAAATGAAAGAGAGAATCATTTTAGCTATGTGTGGAATGAAAATAAATATATCAATTTAAAGGTAACTGAGAATTAGATTATATGTTACACTTATGTGATTTTTAAATGGAAATAATAATTGCTAAAATAATAAGAGAAAATATATAAGATTTATGCCTATAGAAAAACCTAGAGAAACTAGAAAAATAAATAAAAAACCATAATAGCTAAAAGAGGAAATCTTATCTCGAAACTTAAGCTACTCATTATATGTTGGTAATGCTAAGAGTGTTTATCAAAAAGTCAAAAAATTTAACTTAGAGGCATGCCCTGACAGGTATCCTCTAAAGCCCTTTTGGCTAAGAAATTTGTTATGCCATATTGTTCTTGAGGAATAAAAGAAAAGGAAGAGCTTCAAACATTAAAGAGATGACTGATTTGATTCACTAAAGTAATTAATTCTCCAATTAGACTCATATTACTAGCACAAAAAACTTCTCCAATTCACCTTTTTAGAAAATTGATATTTAGAGGGAAATAGAAAATAAAGATTTGAAAGCTCCAAGTTGCCTGATCATTATGAGTTATAACCTAGAAACGTGTTCTCTTAAGTTCTTTAAGTGTGAAAAATGTCAAATTTTAACGTGTATCTTGGAACCTACAACACATACAAATGAGTCATCGAAACATATGGGGTCGTGTGATGACCCTCTACAAAAACTCTCAATTTTCAACTACTCAATTCTATTTTCCCATGCTGAGACTTTTTTAGTTGCAACATACCCTTACTTTCATTCTTCTTGTCATGGATGTAAACCATCAGTGTGAGCACATCTGGGAGGTCAGGTGGGTAAAAGTACAAAGTTGTGTCACATTTTTATAAAGGAAATGGCCAATGTTGATTCAATTTTTTAAAATTGAATCAATAGAAAGTGAAATATATGTTTTAAATTTTAAAATGATGTAAACTAATGAAATGTAGGCTCTTTTATGTATTTTATGTTTGTAATTTTTATAAAAAAATTTAAAATTATTTGAATATAATCTTGTATAAAGTAAACACTATAATTTAATCATTGATAAAATGCTAAAATTGAAGTTACACTAGCCACCACACTTTATTTAATAAATTTTACTTTTTTTCAATCTTTTTATGTATATTGATAACTTGAAACTTTAGTGCATGGATATTTTTTTATTTTGTTTTTAATAAAAGTGGAGAACCGCTAAATTTTATTAATATTTTTAATTTTTACGACCTGGTTCAAAGAGCACCGGTAGGAAAGAACGAGGCAAAGAAAACCTCTGGTCTTGCTCATACATAATAGAGTCAGATAAGAACAAGGATCAAAGAGAAATAACCAGCCAACCCAATAAGGATTCCTCAAAAACCATATTGGTCGACAAAAAAACCCACCCCCCCCAGAGTATATGAGTACAAAATCTCTCTAAGTGAGACAATATAACATCAAGACTACAGAAACCAATAGTTGGTGCTTTCCAACGGAGGAGAGGAAGGGTGGATAATATCAACATTTTGTACTGTGGGAGCCACAATCTGAAAAGGCAAAACTGAAGTTGGAGAAGACATAACCGCATTCAATGAATCCAGGAGAAAGTGAATACCTGAAAACACATTAATAGTCACTGCAAAGATATCTGGTGAAACATGATCTAAAAAAGATACAAGATCAAACATAGTATCATCATAAAGATTAGAAATCAAGCCTCCTCTAATAACTAAAAGAAGTTCACCGTGTCAGCCAGAAGATAGTAATTGAGAAGAAAGATAGAAAACCACCATAAGGAAAAACACCAAACTCAAAATGATAGAGAGACAAAGCATTATCCAAATCAGCAGCAGACTAAATATAGGGATGAATGTATGCATCCAAAAGCACCCTAACCATAGAAGAATCCAAGAGCATGTCTATACAGATAGTAATTAAATGAGATGCAACCTCAGCAAGAAAACTATCTGCATTTTCCACCAACCATCATCTACCCAGTACTTTGCGAAAAGCCAGAGAGAAATCTAGAGAAAAAATCTTAAACAGATGACCAAGCTTTTCATCATCAAAACAATGAGAGTCCTAGAAGTCATGTTGCTTAACAAGCATCAAGACTCTATAACCAGAAGCCTCCATCAAAAAAGAAATAATGCGATGCAAAAAAGAGAAGGCTTATAAAGAAACCAAAGGCCATCATAAAAGAGTATGCACATCTACCAAAAGATGAGAAAGATATCATAATAATGATCAGCACAGCCTAGCCCATGACAAATCATGCCAACAAACAACCGCAGACTGCCACCTCATAAAGAATAATGAAAATTTCCTTCAAAAAAAGCACGACCATTACTCACACAAAAAAAACTTATGATAAATCAAGATTGTCACACGAAGTCAATCCCCATTATGAAAAAAGAAAATAAACCCAAACTACCACCACAAAGAATATAATAAATCAATCATAAATATGCCTACGAGGGAGCCACCACTACAAATGTGAATATTAATGTACTCATTAACTTCAAGCAGACAATACAAATCTCAAAGTAAATAAGATTAAACCCACGTGCAAGTTGTACTGCAAAAATAGATGAAATCATATTACGAGCATCCAAAAACAAGTCTTTCATGAGAGAAAAACAGCAGGCACAAAGTACTAATGAAGCATGATTACAAAATACCCCCCGAACCAAAAAACCACAACCCCTAAACTAGGCCACGACCAATACCATGACTGGAATTACAAGCAAACATGCAGACTTAATGGGGAGATATGAACGCCCAAGGAGGCCTCAAACACCACCACACTAAACTACATACCTGGGTATAATCACAAACAAGATACAAGGTCAAAGCTAAGTCAATAGTGTTGGCATATGTGCAGAGTTTGATGACATGATGATATTGTATGTTGTCATTGATGTCAATATGCTAAAGTATGAACTGGTATATTGAAGTAAGAAAACTGGCAAGAGAACTGGTATGATGATGTGAACTGGTATATGTAAAAAAGTGAAGTGGTATGTTTGTTCAAGTGAACCGGTATGTTGGAATGTGAACCGATATATGTAAAGTTTTGTATCGAGGTTTCATTTGGTATGACTACCGGTTGGTAGTCTCAGTTCTAGGGTTTCAGGTTGATGTTGTTGGCATTTTCATGATTATGTTGTGATTGTCATTGATGGACACACACTTGCTATGAGATCACTTTGTGAATGTGTGAATTATGCTCAACTGGTAATTGTTCCAAACCGGTATCATGCTATAGTCTTTAGACTATTGATGTTATGAAGAAAGTGTTTACCGATCTCAAGTGGTATAAAGACCCAAGCGGCATAGAGAGATCAAACGGTTTAAGGATCTCAAGTGGAGCGGAGCAAAGGAGCTAGAAGTGGCAGTTATCTTTTTCCCAGTCTTCAATTTTTGTCAACCAGTAATCCGTTAAACCGGTATTACTCTGAGTTATCAACCGGTAACTGGAAAAGTTGTATAAACTGGTAATACTGTGATGAGTTACCAACCGGTATATTTTTGTGATGAGTTACCATCCACCGACACTTTGACAGTGATTTTGTGTCGTGTTACCAAATGTGTCTAGATACAATGAACCTAGGAACTTGCAATGTAATCCTATTGGATCGACTTGAAATCAGATTCCTTTTAAAGACATAATGTCTAGGGTTTTAGAGTGTGTGAGGAGTTGTTAGGGTTTGTAGTGGTTGATGAGTTCTTGTATGTGCAATCTTAGCAGAAAAGATCAAGTCTATGTGCTGTAATAGAGTGTGGATTTACTGAAGACTGAAGTAATGCTGAAATGCATTAGCTATGAGCTACAATGGATCTAATCAAGCAGACTGTGCCATTTGCTAGATCATTCGCCTATTGATTACTCACATCTTTGACAAGTTAGAAACCCTTAACCGGTTAGGCCCAGAAAAGCCTTTTTAAATCCTCTAACAAGGTGATTCACATCTGTGGATCTAAAATCCTCTCATAAGGTAGTCTTTAATCGAACTTATCTCCTAACAAATATTGAGATTCCTAACAGGATCTATTCTGGTAAAGAACATTGTATGACCTTAACTGGTCTGGTTACTATTCTATAGATAGTTACTTGTGAGTTTCATCTCACCGTGGTTTTTCCCATTTGGGTTTCCATGTCAAAATCTCTTACGTTATGGTGATTGTGCTTCTGTGGGTGAATGCATTATTTGCTATTTGGTTTGCATGTGTGTTAACCAGTTTGTTTGCTAAACTATTTTACCGGTTTACTGCTAGACTATTAAAGTGTTTAAGTACAATATTTTTTAGTATACTAATTCACGCCCCCTCTTAGTATTTCATCAATTGGTATCAGAGCCAACCTTTCTATAAGTATAAGCACTTGGAAAGAGATATGGGGGAATAAACTATGAGGGAACTTACTTATCGGCTTACTCATTCTGAGCAAGCCTATGATGAACTTATGATCAAATATAAGGCCTCTCAGACAAAAAGGAGAGAACATGCTAAAAAACTGATGGAGCTAACTGAAAACAATTCTTCTGATGAAGCAAACATGGAAGCCGTAATTCAAGAAATTGAAAAACTGAATGAGTCCAATGCCAACCTAAGAAGGGAACTTGAAGGCCTAACTATCAGAATGTGTCAAGAGCTTGAGAACCAGAGGAAAGCTGAAGATCTGGTAAAAGACAAAGACTATGAGATCTCAAAGCTGAAGCAAGAGATCAGTGCACTTACCACTTGTCTTCATGAAAGAAAAATGGAAAAAGAAGAAATACAAGGTGAACTAAACATGGCTATCTCTGAGAATGCAACCTTGAAGGAATCCAATGCTTCTATTTCCAAAGAACTCACTGAGTCAAAGGAAATACTTGCCAATTCAATAAGAGCACTGTCAAGCTAGAGCAGAAGCTTGAATCAGCAAAACTGGTAAAGAATACCAATGCACTTGGTTTCTTTGATTATGAGGAAGGTGAGACCTCTAGAACAAAAGATATAGCATCAAAGAAACAACCAGCATCAAAGGATAAAGGTAAGCAAAAGTTCAAACCTGTTTGCTTTAACTGTCTCAAGGAAGGACACACTGCTAATGTATGTAGAAGTAAGGCTTACAATAATTTTCCTTATTTTCTAAATGATAAGCCTAAACCTAATAGATTCAATGGAAATTGTTATGCACACAACAAGTTTGGGCATAGAGCATTTGAATGCAATTCTATCATGCACAATACCGGAAGGTATCCTCAAAGGAGTTAAGGAGTTTTTCCTGAATCCTCTGAGAACCAGAACCCAAACCGGTTGAATACCTATAGTCATCAGTCAGGTAGCAGTGACTATCAAGCAGCAACTGGATGGAGAGAAATCTGTATTATTTTCCATGGTCATGGTCACACTATTGCAACATGCAGAAGGAAGAATGGAAACATGAATAATGGACCTTGGAGAGCACCTAGAATGGTTTGCTATCACTACAAAAAACCGAGTCATACAGCAAGATTTTGTAGAGCAAGAAAGAGTATATCAGATGATATACCAGTCACTCTGGAAGGAAAAATTGATGTTGAAATTGTTCAAGCAAATATGAAGAGAACTTGGAAGAAGAAGCCAAAAGAAGTGATTCAAGAAGAACCAGTTTCTGCACCCAGTGTGGACATCGTTGAACCAGAAAACTAAGCATCAAAAAAGCTTAGGGGGAGCAAATGGTAAAATATCTCGAACCCCCAATTGACATCGGTAAAAGACCTTAACGGATATGAGATACCTGTCAGATTGGTAGAAGATAGGAAATGGTATAAGGCAAAATTAGGGTTTATGCCCTAATAGTGGAGCATTTATTATGGTAGGTGGAGAATCTGTTTAAAAGGAATTTTCAAATCATTTCTCACTATCATTTTTTGAGCAAAGAATTTTTTAAGTGCAAAGCAAAGAAAACTGATTTACATTGCGATTCAAAGAATTTATCAAAATCCTGAAGAAGAATCTAAAGCAAATATCTGTTGGAGAAGTGTAGAACGCAAAGCGGTATTTCAGCAACCGAAGGAGTGTGTAGTGAAGTTCAAATTGCGAAGCCCTAAATTTCAATCTACGAAGGTATTTTTCAATTATTTGTTTATCATGGCTTCAGCATCACATGCTAGCTCTACTACACCTGTTGATTTTGTAGACTTCATTCAACGGAAGGCAAAATACAATGCCCTATCTCAAATACCCACTAGTGTCATAGTGGAAGAAGGCATTTCAGATTTCATTGACTGCAAGATTGAAGACCTAGGATCTCTGATGATCCATTCCTAGTTTAGTATGTTCTGCAAAAAGGATAAGAAGATTAAATCAGAATTTAGCATTCTGGAAAAGAAGAAACTTCACAACGCAGCCTATTTTCTTGAAGAATTTTTGGATGATCACATTGGAATTATTCTGAGTAGAGTACACAGTGATAAGATGTACTTAGAGCAGACGCATGATATCACACCAGAAGTGATTCATGCTGTCACCAGTTTCTACAATGGTGCCATCCCCGAGAAAGATTAGCAAGATAGAAATGACTAAGCACACCAGTTCTATGAGCGATTCATGGGGAATGACTGTCAATTCAATCAAGGATGATCTTGTAAAATATGCATGTATGGTTATAGGATACCAGACGTTCCATGCCAGCAGAATCAACTCTGTCTCTACTGCTGTGGTAAATGCCACCTATAGGATGATCAAGGAAGATGCATCGTTTGATATGTGCACTTGTATGCAAAGACAACTTCTATTGAATCCCAAGTCGATCAAACAGGACAATGCACTGAGATTTAAGTTCGGACAACTACTGGTTGGGTTGTTCTTTTACTTCCAAGGCTACTTTCTAGGAGTAGGTGATATTCAGTGGTCTGCTGACCAATTGGTGACAAAGCAAATCAAGGAA
Organism: Cryptomeria japonica; assembly: GCF_030272615.1. NCBI lineage: Eukaryota > Viridiplantae > Streptophyta > Pinopsida > Cupressales > Cupressaceae > Cryptomeria > Cryptomeria japonica. The sequence continues at coordinate 625,214,408 of NC_081412.1, forward strand.
AGCCTACAAGTGGTTGGAACCAGCAATCTGAAAGTGCTAAACAAATACTTTGATGAGTTCAGATGCAAAATGAACCAAAGGGTAAGAATATCCAGTGATGTAGTCAAAAGTATGAGGAAGACATATGCTTCACCATCAAATTTGATGAGTGCATAATGGATGCAGTTAATCCTAGATAGGAAGAAGTGGCAACAATGGGATATGAAGTAATGTATGATATGTTGGATGGATATGCCTCTACCCTACTTGCCTCACCTCTTGATCCAAAGGCAAAGAGAACCGGCACCTATCTAGAAAGGGTTACACCGGTTCAAGAACCCTCAGTAAAGAAGGGAAAGGCAATGCCTTCAGCATCGACAGTGGTTACTCCAGCAAGTCGCAAAGTGACCAAGCAGTCACCAGTAAAGAAGAAACCGAAAGCAGCACCTGCCAAAGTCTTTGAGAGGAAGCGGAAGAAAAAAAGCAATACACCAGACTCAGAGAACACTGTCTCTGAAGAAAAGCCTAAAAAGACTAGCCAAATGAGGAAAAAGACAAAGATTGAACTGGCAACATCGGCACCAGTAAATATTGATATTTCCTCTTACAAACCTTTGACACATTGTCAAAGAATGATTAAGAATATTAGAAGAAAAGTACTTGGTGATTTGGAAGAATGTTTTGATGATTTTAATGATGTTGAAAAGGAAGAAGTTGAACAGGAAGTTATTAATTATTTATGTATTAATGATCGGTGGCCTTCAGAAATTAAGTCTAAGACACTTGATTCTTTATATAACTCTTTAGATAACAAATGGTGCATTGCCAAAGAAAAAGAGCAGGAAATAAGAGAAGAAGTATTTTCACATTACTTCATTGATGTACCTAGATCAGAATTGTATGAAGTAGTGGAGAGATATAAGGGCATTTTCTTCATGAGAAGAAGAAGACTCCTGTTATTGGAAGGAAAAGTTTCGGAAGTGGTCAAAGATACCCAATCCCTTGCTCAATCAGCTTTAAGACTACATGAAGTGGCTAAAGCCAACAAGAAAATAGAGAAAGAACTAGAAATCACTCAATCAGATAAAGTATACAACAGTGAAGGAGAACCGGTCACCACTCAAATGGAACTAATTGATATTGATTCCTTAAACAGTGACAATGTTACTCCGGATGCACCAGTAGAAACAAAAGGTCAGGAGAAACAAGAGGAAGACAAGAGAAAACAGGCAGAGGAAGAAAAGGAGAAACAGGAGGAAGACAAGAGAAAACAGGCAAAGGAAGAAAAGGAGAAATAGGAGGAAGACAAGAGAAAACAAGCAGAGGAAGAGAAGAATAAACAGGAGATAGAAAAGACAAAACAGGCAGAACAGGAAAAGAAGAAAGAGGATGAGAAGAAAAAGAAAGAGGAAGAAAAGAGAAAAGAAGAGGAGAATAAGAAACAAGAGGATGAGAAGAAGAAGAAGGAAGCAGAAAAGGAAGAGAAGAAGAGAAAGGAAGAGGAGAAGAAAAAGGATGAAGATGAAGAGAAGCAGAAAGAAGAGGAGAAAAGGAAGGCAGAAGAAGACAAGAAAAGAGCCAAAGAGAAAGAAGAAGCGCCACAGAGCACTCAGATCAAGACTCCAAAGGCAACCGGTAGTGAAGCCAAACTGGCTGACATTACCAGTCTTATTGACCTCCAGTCTGCAAATGAATCGAAGCTACTACAGAGCATTAAGCTTGCTCAAGAGCGATTGGATGCTCTAAGGAGGAAAAAGGAGGAAGATGTTATCCAAACTACGGTGGAAACACTCACCAATTTGATACCTGGTACAAACCTCCCCAGTACCGATTCCTCACTTGCCCAATTAAAGCTTCTATGTACAGTTGCGGAAGACCAGGTCCAAAGCCTGGAAGAAGTTGTAGAAACAAATGCCAAAAAGGAGCATGAAAAGGCTCTAAACTTTGCCTTGGTGAAGAAGTTGAATGAGCTTCGGTCAGAACTTCAGAAGGCACAAAAGGACATCAGAGATGCAATGGATGAGGGTAATCTACTACTCAGCAAGTTTTGTCAACCTCATTTATTTTGTGTTGATGTGCTCACTCAAAAGGACAAACTGCATCTGATATGCAGTCATTTATTAGCACCTTCAAGATGCCATATGATTCCTTCTCCACATATGGACAAACTGCTCACCGGTTTCAACTTCAATTTGCAAGAATAGTGGCAGAGATAAGCAACCGGACACGTAATTTGCAGGAACTTCAACTGGTCCTACTGCCAAGACTGCAAATTCTCTAGAAATGCTACCTCAATATAGATGCACTAACGGTTACTCAAGAGATGAGTACCATGGATGCCATGGAGGAGCAAGTTTATCAAATGCAAACGGAGAAAGAGGTTGCTACCTCATTGCTTGAATCGTGGTCTTTATCCATGAAGACATTTATGCAAGACTTTAAATCCATTTTTGACAAATTTCGCTCTCTATTGTCATAAACTCTTATTTTGTTAATGCTAATAGAACAGGGGTTTTTCAACTGTACTTTGTCATTGTTCGCAAAGGGGGAGTAGTATTTTGTATTTAAAATTTTGATGCATGTTTTGCATAATTTCATGTTTATCTCAGTAAAGAAGTAGTATATATTGTATTTTCTGCAAAAAGGGATAGTGTATATGCTTAGGGGGAGTAATTTTGCTTATGGCATAATTTTGTTGTAAAACACCTAGATGTCAAAAAAATTTCCTAAGTGTTGCCATCAATGCCAAAGGTGGAGATTGATGGCATTTTGATGATTATGTTGTGATTAGCATTGATGGACACACACTTGCTATGAGATCACTTTGTGAATGTATGAATTATGCTCAACCGGTAATTTTTCCAAACCCGTATCATGTTGTAGTCTTTAGACTATTGATGTTATGAAGAAAGTGTTTACCGATCTCAAGTGGTATAAAGACCCAAGCGGCATAGAGAGATCAAATAGTTTAAGGATCTCAAGCGGAGCGGAGCAAAGGAGCCAGAAGTGGCAATTATCTTTTTCCCAGTCTTCAATTTTTGTCAACTAGTAATCCGTTAAACCGGTATTACTCTGAGTTACCAACCAGTAACCAGAAAAGTTGTATAAACTGATAATACTTTGTGATGAGTTACCAACCAATATATTTTTGTGATGAGTTACCAACCGATATATTTTTGTGATGAGTTACCATCCACTGACACTTTGACAGTGATTTTGTGTCATGTTACCAATGTGTCTAGATACAATGAACCTAGGAACTTGCAATGTAATCCTATTGGACCGACATGAAATTAGATTCCTTTTAAGGACATCATGTCTAGGGTTTTAGAGTGTGTGAGGAGTTGTTAGGGTTTGTAGTGGTTGATGAGTTCTTGTATGTGCAATCTTAACAGAAAAGATCAAGTCTGTGTGCTGTAATAGAGTGTGGAATTACTGAAGACTGAAGTAATGCTGAAATGCGTTAGCTATGAGCTACAATGGATCTAATCAAGCAGACTGTGCCATTTGCTAGATCAATCACCTATTGATTACTCACATCTTTGACCAGTTAGAAACCCTTAATCGGGTAGGCCCAGAAAAGCCTTTGTAAATCCTCTAACAAGTTGATTCACATCTGTGGATCTAAAATCCTCTCACAAGGTAGTCTTTAATCGGACTTATCTCCTAACAGAGATTGAGATTCCTAACAGGATCTATTCTGGTAAAGAACTTTGTATGACCTTAACCTATCTGGTTACTATTCTGCAGATAGTTACTTGTGAGTTTCATCTCATCGTGGTTTTTCCCATTTGGGTTTCCACGTCAAAATCTCTTGTGTTATGGTGATTGTGCTTCTGTGGGTGAATGCTTTATTTGCTATTCGGTTTGCATGTGTGCTAACCGGTTTGTTTGCTAAACTATTTTACCGGTTTACTGCTAGACTATTAAAGTGTTTAAGTATAGTATTTTTTAGTATACTAATTCACCCCCCCCCCTTTTAGTATTCATCAGATGCATTCCAAGTCTGTGTGATTTGACCAACAACATTCTGTGATGAGTTAGCATTGAAATGGAGATCAGATCATGTCGCCACGTTAACCTTGTACACATGAAGGATTTCCTTGAGGATCTTGCATGAAGAATATTGATCCTATCTACCTCGGGAATGTGCGAAGTCTCAATAAATGGTGGAGAGCGTGTGATGGGTTATTAGCTTCTAGAAATGGCAAAGAACGAATGATGGAGAACGTCTTGAGATCTGTTCAAGACTATTTTATTCAATGCACTGTGTTTGAATGGTTAGGACTAGGCCAATTGTATTGATAACCTAAATGTTTAGGGTTTAGGACGTAGGCTATCGACCTATCTATTTTCTATAAGGTATTCAACTTGCATTGTGAAGTTGTTGGCAAATGTTATGTGTGTATCCAACTGAAGAGATACTGTATTCTTTCCAGATCGGAGAAGTGTGTTAATATCTGCAGAGTGTGATTGCAGAAGCAAAGGAACTAAAGTGGATCTGCCTTGGCATTGAGTTCTGTTATCAGATCAGTGTTTTACCTGTTGACTTCTAACCATTTTAGTAGTTGGAAAATCCCTTAACCGGGTAGCTTTAACAGGCTTTCTGTAAATCCTTTAACAGGGTGACTCAAATTCATTGAATTCTTCAAATCCTCTTGCGAGGTAACCTTTTATAGGGTTCTAACCTTTAACTAGGTATTCAACCATCCCTTAACCGGGTGATCCCTAGCAGGATCGGTTCCTAGGAGAACTTATTGTAGAGTCCTTAACCGGATTAGGCTCCTAATAGAGAGGACTTCAGAAGAGTTCAAAGAACAACTTGTGGGTATTCATCCCCACCGTGGTTTTCCCAATTGGGTTTCCACATGAAAAATCAGTGTGTCATGTGTGATGCTTTTTCATGTGATGATTAGTATTTTCTGTTAAGTGGTAATGCATGCTGATCCAGTGGTCTTTATATTTCTGATAATGTATTACTTGTTTAAGCATATGGGTGAAGTGGAAGTGAGTTATTAGGTTTTGTGAAGATCTAAATGTTACCGGTTTATGTGTTTCACAGTCTCACTGTGTTTTATTGGTAGTGCCCTGATTTAGATCGGTGATATTGTTTACCAGTTAGTGCAGTCTTTGTAGTCAAAGTGATTTTAGGAAGTTTTTGTCTATACTGATTCACCCCACCCCCCTCTTAGTATCTATTGAGTACTTACTGTTCATTATTATTCATCAAATAGGTTGTATCCAAATAATTATACAGGATGAGGGGGTAAACAACTGACATCCACATCAATGAAAGATTTAATATCTTCATCTAAGGCTTTATTTGCCAAGAGATTTACCACCCTGTTGGCTTCCTTGTAGCTATGACTATAGAGAAGGAATTAAAAAATTTCAGTTGTGAAAGTATCTTATCCAACCAATATTTAAGATGCCAAGAATTCGAGGAACGATTTGTGATCATATAAAAAACAACTAGAGAATCAACTTCTATAATGACATCCAAAAAGTGCAAAGAAAGGAGCAAATCAAGCCCAACTGATAGAGCATGTAACTTGGCCACATTATTGGTCCCACTAGGAATACATTGACATTGTGCTTTAATAATATGAGCCCTATTATCAAAAACCACAACACCAATGGCAGACTTCCCAGGATTACCACAAGAAGCTCCATCAAAATTCAATTTATACTTGGAAGAAGGGGGAGGCAACCAGACTACCTCTTTCCTATTAATTAAAGAAGACCTTGTTTTAGAAATGGCCCCAATCATAGGGAGTTTCTGCAAAGTCAGCCAATGCCTGGTAATCCAATTATCCCATGATGTAAAAGTATGTTGTAGACTAATGCCCTTGTAAATGAAGGCCAAGGTAGTCTCAGAGATGGATTTTTCAATACATAAGAGCACATCTAGCAAGGTGGAAGAGTGTTTCCTAAAACTCTTGTTATTCCTCTCAAGCCAAATCTTCCAAATCCAAACAAAAGGAACAATTATCCAAAAACAAGCATAAAATGAAGATGAATATAACAGAGACCAACTCATGAATTGGGACCTAAGGTCACCACATAAAGCAGTACACCAGTTTAACTTCTTAGACAACTAGTACCAACATTGAGAAGCAAAGGGGCAATGAAGAAAAAGATGATCAACTGAATCAAGAGACCCTTCGCACATAACAGAAGGAAAAATAACAGTAACACCAAGCCTATCCAATCTCATACCAGTTAGAATTCTATCTTGAACAGCTAACCAGGCAAAAGCTCCTACTTTTCGAAGACAAGCAACATGCCAGAATAACTTATAGGGCAAGTCCTTCCCCCTACTACCTGCAGACAAATAATTATACCCCTCCTTAACTGAATATTCCCCAGACTTTGAATAGACCCAAATAAGCTCATCTTCAACCTCAGAATAAAGCAATGGGTTTTTCTTTAATTCATCAACAAAAATAGATTTAAGATCTTGGTCCATGGGAAGAAAGTCAATAGATTTCCATCTTGCCATAGTTACAAGACCCGAGGAATCCACAAAAAAATAATCAGCTCTATGTATACCCCAAGAAGATTTGAGAAGAGTCATAAGAGGCGACCAATCCCTTAGGCTAGAAAGTGTTGGGAAACCATTCCAGAATTCCTCCCAAAATCTATCCTTACGACTATTGTGAATAAGCTAGGTTAACCCAGAAATAATAACAGATCTACACACAACCATAAAATTCTAGATTACAGACCCTTTAAGGAGTGAAGAATAAGTAAAAATGGCCTCCCTAGAATAGTTTCTCAAATATTTTGCAGACAATATAGATTCCCACTTGGAAGAGGGCTTCTTATACAACTTCCAAACCAACTTAGCACCAAGAGCCAAGTTCTATTTACCAAGATCCCTAATCCCTGCACCACCCTTATCTTTCGGAGAACAAACCCTATCCCATGCTAACAAAGAGATCCTAGACTTATTATTAACATTATCATTCCATAAAAAAGACCTTAATACTGATTACAGAGCAACCATAGATTTCTTAGGAGCCTTCAAAATGGATAATAGATAGATTGGAACCGCATTTAGAACAGCCTTAATAAGCACAATTTTCCTAGAAAAAGACAGCAATTTATGAGACCAGGAAAGTATCCTTGAAGAAATAGCACCTGAAATCCATTCCCAAAAATTATGCTTCTCTAAGCCAGTAAAAAACGAGATTCCCAGATACTTACATGGGAACTGGGCAACAGAGAAACCCCAAAAATGAGTCAACCTGGACTGCACCAAAGGGGAAATATTAAGAAAGAAAATCTTAGATTTAGCCCGATTGACCTTTTGACCAGAAAATGAAGAATAATCCAAAATGATCCTATGAATGACCTTTGCTTCCCCCATAGATGCTTTACCAAACAATAAGGTGTCATCAAAAAATAAACAATGAGAATGACTAGCAACCATATGTGGAATAGAAATCCCCTTCCAGAGGCCACTATCCCTAGCTCCCAAGATAGCTCTACTAAGAGCTTCAGCTAGAATAATAAACAGGAAAGGAGACAATGGGTCCCCTTTCCTGAGACCTCTAGATGAAGCAAAAAAACCATATGGGGAACTATTCAAAACCATCGAGGACCTAGTAGTGCTAATACATGCCTATATCCATTTAACTCATTTTACCCCAAACCCGAAATTCTTAAGCACACAAGAGAGAGCCTGCCAACTGACCCTATCATAAGCCTTCATCATATCTAATTTTAGTATCATTGCCAAAATAGAAATTTGAGAGATAGAATGCAAAATCTCATGGGCCACAATAGCCCCTTCTGCCATTTCCCTACCAGGGACAAAACCCCCCTGCTCCCCCGAAACAATCTTTGGGATGAGCTTAGCAAGTCGTACAGAAATAGCTTTAGTGATAATTTTATATAAAGTATTACATAAGGCAAAAGGATGAAAATCCACAAAAGATTTAAGATTCTCTAATTTCGAAATGATAGCAATAAGAGTAGTGTTAAGCTCCTTCAAAATTGACCTATTGTGTCTAGCCTCTTCTAAAACAAGATGAAGGTCTTCCCCAAGAAAAGGGTAGCATTTTTGAAAAAAAAGAGCAGTAAAATCATCAGGTCCAAGAGCCTAATCAGATCCCATTGAAAAAACAACCTCCTTTACTTCTTGAATAAAAGCAGAAAAATCCTCCAAGATATGCTTGTTGGGAAAAATACCCCCAAATTTCTCATCATCAGAGGAAATGGCATTAAAATCCCCTCCAAAAACCACAAACTGACCTTGCAGGGGAGAAAAACTAATAGATAAAGACTTCCAAAGAGCTTTCTTACTTGCAATCGTCATTGGACCATAAAAATTGAACAACCAGAATTTAACATTTGAAACATGACTCTTTACGAAGACCAGCATCCAAAAGGGAGGAGAAACAACCAATTTTAACTTAGTAGACATATCATTCCAAAGAAAAGCCAAACCCCCAGATAGCCCAACAGAAGGGGAGACACAAAACTTCCACAAATTCCATTTAGAAAACTAAAAATCAGCACCCTGATAGCTTAACTTAGTCTCTTGCAATAGTAACACATCACACTTCATTAAATCCAACTACAATTTAATGAGGCATCTTTTGTTTGGGGCATTTAAGCCCCTAATAGTCCAAGACACGATTCTCATTACTCTCGAGGGGAGACAATGTCTCCCCTCTTCTCAATTACAAAATTTGAACCCTCCAACTCAACCTCCAATGAAGCCTTCAAACTACACTTGGAGGCAACAAACTGAGTAAACGAAGGACTAAATTTTGTTTTCCTCTTAACTGATACCGAATTCGGACTCAAGAGCATAGACTGAATACCAGCATCAATCTCTAACTGCGTATAGAACACCTTCGGCTTCCTACCTCACTTAGCAGGAGAAGGAGATGGAGAGGAAGGGGATAAAAGGAATTGAACCAGAGGTTTATTAATTACAGGATCAAACCCCACATTCCCAATTACACACAAGGCATTATCATCCTCCTGGACTTTTTCTGATGAAAGAATGTCAAAAGGATTACAAGTTGGGGGGATAACCAAAGAAGAATTCAAATTGACCAAATCCTGATCAATCGCATCCACAACTTTGTCAGTGATATCCGAATTAAGGAAATGTTATGATCAGAACTAATTTTTGAACTTTAGAAATTAAGTCCACATCAGAAAGGAAGGAATCCATTCTATTAATGAAAGGATGATCATCTTTCTTAGAAAAACTAGAAGAATTCATTAACAACCCTTCCTTCATAAGAGAAGGAGACCCTAAATCCCTCCTACTAACCCCATTCTACTCTCCTACCAAAGGACAAATTTCATTGTCAATAGAAGTCGGACCTTGTAAAGTAGGTGATTTTGATAGACCCCCATTAATGACATTAGGCTAAGGAGTTTCCAGATTTGAATTGAATAATTTAAAAGGTCGTGACACCTTATCTCCAAAAGACAAACCCTTAAGGGAAGCAAATAGAACATAATCCATAACCACAGAAGCTCTAGAAAACCAAGCAGAATCATGAACAATACTTTGCCATCAAATACCATAAATGGATTTCAAGTTACAATTGCAAGGGACCACAGAGGATGAAGAAAGAAAAACACAAATCTTGACCCTAAAAACCCCATCCTCAAAAACTGAATGCGAATGAATAAATTTCCCGAACAAATCCCCAATTTTTTGCAAGATATCCAGATCCAAAAACTCATAGGGAAGACCAGGCAAGCAGAACCAAGTGGGAATACATTTTACAATATCTTGCGATGCAGAAAAAAAAGGTTTCCAATTTTCCACAAACATTAAATTACGATCAAGCCACAAATATGGTTTTCCCAAAGCCTGTTGTTTAGCATCCACAAAATCAAAAATAACAATGAAGGAATTCGCATAAAGAACCTGAAAGTAAAGTGTGCCATACGAGAGAGAGTGAATTTTATGATGAAGCTTGGAAAGGAAAATATTATCACCCCAAACCTAGATTAGAACCGCCAAGGAGTGCAAATCCCTGGCTTTCTTATCCAATGGAGCTTCAACCATAGAAATACTAGGAATCGGTAACCAAAATTTCTCCCTTCAAGGCTCTTTATCCAAGGGTTTATCCATTTTCAAATTAGAAGATAATACAACTTTTGGTCGTGCCAACCCAGCAGAATTCCCCTGCACGCCCTTCTGAGGGATTTTTTTACTCCGGGGGTTTTTTCCAGACCCCCCAAATCCTCAGGTCTTAGTACGTGTAGAAAAATTCTTCTAAGGACCAGAAAACCCTTTGAAATAAGTCGATCACAGCCTTCCAGGATGCCCTCGATGCCACTCTATTTTATCTCGAGAAAGCACATCAACCCATTTACCATTCTGAAAAACCCACTATGGAGTGTGATTAGTCTAAAAGCCAAAAGGATCTGGAAGAGGAAGGGGATCGCCAAGGGCATCCTCTCCGCAACTAAGCTTGCACCCTGAAACCCTAGCATGCGAAACTTCGCCCATTTCACCCACCATATATTTTTTTACTATTTTTTATAAATATATATTTTTCAAAAAAATTGAAAAGTTGTGCGTATTGAAATATAACTCTTTCCATTTGCCACCACCTTTTTTATTCATTATTTATCAAAATTAGAAAAGAATTATATCATCTTCACATATATTCTTTTCTCTAGTGCATTATTTCTTTTTCAAAGTTTTAAAATAAATTTTAGTTTTTTTCTTGTCAAGATATTCTATCTTATATTTAAGTGCTAATGACCTACTTTCAATAAAAATAAAATGTAAAATATATTAAAAAATTAAAATATTAAAAGACATATATTTTGGAATATTCACTTGTAGATCTATAAAAGGGTATTTCTACATTTCAAAAATATATTATTTATAAGAGTAGGAGTTGTTGAAACATTTAATTTTTAAAAAAAAAAATCATAATTACATCCAAAATGATATAAAATATCCATTTAGTAGACACTTCCAATTGGAAAATTTGCGGTCCATATATAACTTATCTATAATGAATCTATATGGACCATATGTTTGACTAAAATTAATTTTTAGTTAGAAAAACTTAAATTCACTTTTGTTGATAAGTTGGCTTGAAACATGACACAATGTTGTACTTTTATCCAGGTTTATGCTACACATGCCCCTCTTTCACTCGCGAATTCGCCTAACCATTATGAGTCATAACCTAGTGACATGTTCCCTTAAGTGCTCGAAGTGTGACAATTGTCAAGTTTTGATGATGTGTATCTCAGAACCTACAACACATATGAATGAGTTATTTGAACCTACAAGGTAATGTGATGTCCCTTTACATAAACCTCCCTCGGTTTTTTATTACTCAATTCCATTTGCCTGTGCCAAGAATTTTTCTATTGCAACAAAAAGAGTCAAATGCATTCAATTAAAAGTTGCAATATACCCAAACTTTCATTTTTCTTGTTAAAGATGCAAACCATCAACACAAGCAAGTTCTAGATGTTGGGTTTATGCTAGGCATGCCCCTGTTTTGCCCACCAAGTCACCCGATTGTTATAAGCCATACCCTAGCGACGTGTTCTCTTAAGTGCTCAAAGTGTGGAAATTGTCAAATTTTGATGATGCATATCTCAAAACCTACAACACATAGGAATGAGTCATCTAAATCTATGGGGTCATGTGATGTCTCTCTATAGAAACCTCTCTTATTTTTTAATTAACCAATTCCATTTGCCCATGCCAAGACTTTTTTAGTTGCAACAAAAAGTGTTAGATGCGTTTAATGAAAAGTTGCATCATACACTAACTTTCTTTTTTCTCTTCGTGGATGCAAACCATCAACACGAATGCATTCAGGAGGTCAAGTGTACTCTAGGCATGCCCCTATTCCTCTTTCCAAGTCTATCAATCATTATGAGTCATACCCTAGCAATGTAAGGAAGTTAAGTAGCAAAAAAACTTCCTACACTAACCTTCAAAGGAGGATAATGCAAAAAAAATTATAGTTCATTACAACAATTACAAAAGGCTAACATAAATAGACATAATAGCATACATACCACAACATAGTGATTTACATGGGGAAAACCCTTTCAATAGAAAAACCCCACACTCCAAAAGTCCGAATATATTATTCAAAAATCAATAACAAATTACAATATACTTGCAAGGAAAGCTCTTCACAAGAGTACCACCAACTAGATATTTAGAGGTAACTCAATAGCCATAAGACTCTCACACACAACCTCTATCTCACACACCTCATATATAGGAGATACAATACATGAAACTATCAAACAGGATTACAAAACCATGGGCTAAAACCACCCAATAAAGTGGAACTGACCTTATCTCCAATCTAGATGCCTTATGATGTGTCAAAACACACATCTACATGTTCTCTCTTTTACAACTAATTTATGTGTCTGATGCATTTTAGTATTTCCTATTTCAAGATACCAAACTTTCAAAGGCCATAACTTGTGAACTGGGTGTCTGATTGACGAGCCATTTCAAGCATCGGAAAGCTCGTGAAGTGCTCTGTCACCTCTTAACCCACTATGCTGATTATGCATACTTTTTAGGATGTTTCAAGGCCTATAAAGTCCTCAAAATTAAATTTTAACCTTTCATCGCAACCTTAAAAAATGGAAACTTTAATATCTTCAAATCTACTTATGATCTTGCAACAAAAAATTGTCAGCATGCTTATCTAACCAATCTGAAGCTTTGGGGAAAATTTTGAACCAATTTATGCCCAAAAAAAAATTTACCATAATTAGTAACCTTATATAAATGCAAGGTTGAGACACCATTTTGCCAACATTCTCAAACTTGTCGAACACCTTGCAAGAGAAAAGCGAGTATCTATACATAAATTAATTGCTAGGGGCCATGAGGCCCATAGACTCCAAAAACCATCTAAACTTCTTTGTTCTCATAGCTTTAGTTAAATAATCTACATCATTCATCAAATTTTTCACCTTAACCAACTTCGCCCTACCATCTTTGACCATATCTCTAACAAAATGATATTGAACATCAATGTTTTTGGTCTGAGCATGAAATGTCAGGTTCTTAGCTAGGCAGATTACACTCTGACTATCACAATAAACTATCATTGTACCTTGTTTTTTTTTGAATATTTGAAAACTGTCTTTTAAGCCAAATGGTTTCCTTACAAGAATGAGTAGTAGTCATATACTCTACTTCCATAGTGGACAAAGAAACCATATTCTATCACTTACTCGTCCAAATAATTGCACCACCATATAAAGTACACACATAAGCACTTGTGGATCTTCTACTATCAATATCACCTGCCCAATCTAAATCCACATAACCATGAATTATATTAAGGGAATCACTCTCCTACCAAGTCACTGGATGATAACACAAAGAGTACTCTAAGATACCCTTCAAATATCTAAAGGGTCTTTTAACTACATCCCAATGAACTTAACTTCAACAGATAATATGTTCATCTTAACTTAATATGTTGATAATATGTTGATCTTATCTTAACCTTAATTGTACATGAAAACATAGAAATGAATTGCATAACACAACCACAAAAGAGACACAAGATATTTTTATACATGGAAAATCCAATGAAGGAAAAACCATGGAGAGGGTTAACTCTTAAAATAATATAACTAGTTATATGAGGTTACAAAAATAGGCTCACTACCAGAGGGCTCACTTTCTAGAGAACTTATTGCTCAAATACAATCAACTTACTGTTGGAAAGGCTTACTACCAAAAGAAGTGAACTGTGAAAGTTGCATCTACACATGCATGAAATCAATTCTAGTTAAAACTCTGACAATAAACTAATTGCTTGCATTAGATCTGATTAAGAACCTCTGCAAAACACTTCACTAACTCACTACACCAATCTGATCATACTGAAACAATGCTTCAGCTCTGTCGCTTGCCACTTATATTCTTCACTCATGCTCACTTTCTCTTTCACAATATGTTCAATCATATTCTTCCACTTTCACTTTTCCATACTTTTTTTTTTCACATACACAACCTACAGGGATATATAAATACATATCAATTCGGCCTCTGAGATACTTTTCAAAAGAATATTTTAATGATTAGGATACACACTACAATCACCAAAGAAGAATACCAATATAGGTCTTCAAATCTGACCAATCCAAAAAATAATACATCCTCGAAGTACCAAAACAACACGCTACCAAAATGTTGCAATTATTGGAGCATAAAATGGAACAATCAAATCATAGCTAAGACCAAAAATTCTAGAGTGCAATAATCATGATCCAAGTCAGTCTTACACAATTCAAGATGTGAAAACCAAACTATCAAATAAATGTTACCAGAAACTAGACAAACCAAAGGAAACCGAAGCACAAGAATCCACTCATCATAGCATATCTGAACATACAACTGAAGCATGACATCTAAAGAGTAGCTTCTGAAGTATAAGACAAGATATCACAACCATGGTCTCTCACATCCAGACACTCATTTCCTTAAAATTATAGAGCAATAATCATATCAAAAATTGCAATAGCATCAACAACAGCAACAACAAGGATCTGCAGTTTATAACATACATACCTATCTTTTAATGTGTTGCAACTCAGCATATATAACATCTCACATATCAATCTAGACCAAATCTTATCACCAGATTTGACATAAATGACAACTTAGATAAGTAATTCCAACAATCTCCCTATTTGTCATTGATGACAAAATACTTATATCAAAACTTGTCCTAACTCCCCCTTAGATAATGCTTCCAAGATTCCCAAAATTCAAAACTCAATAACACTCCCCAATACACAATATTTCTCCTCCTTTGACATTGAGGACAAAGGGTAACAACAAAATGGGTTACCAAAACAAAATCTACATAGCAAAAGAAAGAATATTTCACTTATGCTTCTGAGAGATTCTCTTATACTTCTCCTTCAATTTTGGAAAGAATGTCTTACAGGAGTTCATCACCAAATTGATAGTCAATCTTAAACTATAATTCTGCTTAATTAAATCAACTGCATTTGATAATGAACCAGGATAGATATGTTTTGATCACACTTCTCAACTTGAAAGAGAATACTATAAAGATTCTCTAACTGAGGTTCAACAATCTCTTTTAATTTCAAGAATATACTTACCACATCTTCTTTCTATTTCTGATAAAATATAAGATTTGATTGCAAGGAGTTTATCTTTCTTCTCTATGCACCATTAATATCACTGAAAATATCAAATGCCTTACCCAAGGAACACGACTCATATTCAATAGAGTCATTTTTTTCTTTGAAATGTTCCACGGATGTAGGCCACTAAAAATAGTATTTGTATACTTTTCTTTATTCTGCCACACAAACTCTCATAGTCCTTATGTCTACATATAATCTATAGTGAGTGTAGTCACATAAATCTGTCCAGCTTAATTAAATAAATATTCGCTATTTATTTGATTAAAAATCCACTAGCCATCAAATTAATTAAATTAATATTTAATTAATTCATCCCCAAACATTCTTCTATTAATTAAATAAATTATTCAATTTATTTTAATTCATTCATTAAATCAAATTCACAATCAATTAAATAAATAAAATCTATTTATTTAATTAGAATCCCCTTTTCCTCTTTTAAATAAATTAAATAAAACATTTATTTAAATAATTATCCCCATCCCACTTGCATTTTCCTACAAATGCAACTTGCACACATTTATTGGAATAAATGAATTTTTATTTTAATAAAATCCTATTTTCCCTCACCCACCAAATCCACTTGCAAAATCTAATCCCCTTCTAGATTCTTCTAAACCCTTCCTAATTAGCCTAATCCATCTTCTAAACTTTGTCACATCCCTAAGCAAAGGGAAGTCACTTCTCAAATGGCTCAAAGTCTTGGATAACCATTAAAGGTTTTCAACCTTCAACCACCAAAACCCTTAAAGTCTTTGAAAACCATTAAAGGCTTTCAACCTTCAACCACTTAATCCCCAAAGTCTCTAATAACCATTAATGGTTAATTCAAACCCTCCCACATGGTTAAAACATTTGTTTTGACTCAACCTCTATCCAACCCAAAGGTCTCATCAGGCCATTAATGCTTTGACCATGATTATCCCTTAAACATTTGCACAAAGGTTTATCCTTGGATTAACTCTTAATCTAGTGGGTAAGCTTAATTTAGACTTGACCCTTAGCCTTTAGATAACCATGACGTCTTCTCAGGCCTTTAATGCCTCCAACTCCTTTTCTCAACCCAACCCTATGTTGACACTTGTCACCATTTCATTGGTGCCAATTGTGCACATGGATCCCCAACTTTCAAACTCAACCCTTGATTGAATCTTTCAATCTCAACCATCCATTGCTCCATTTTCCCTATAAATAGAGCTCATTCCTTCATAATCCAGATCCTAAAAACTTGTATGCATCTAAGCTATAGACATTTTAGAGAGCATTTTTAGCATAATCATCTAATACTTTGTTATTTTGGTTAAAATACATCATTTTAGCATCAATAGCATAGCATTAGTTTCTCATTTCATACTCGAAGCACAATATTACAATCTCAATCCTCCATAAGCATCCATAGTGCAAAAAGCTGCTGAGAGCTACACTATTTTGGAACTTGAAGAGGAGAGGAACAAGGGAGGAAGGAACTAAAACCATGCTAAGAGGCATTTGGAGATGTCTCGTTATCTTTTCTTCTTTAGTTAGATATATTAGCATGTTTTTAGCATCTCTCTTGGTATGCCTTTTTAGATTAGTTTTTGATTGACTAACACTGACAATCTAACGTTTTCGTGTCTTTTTGTGTTGTTGATCATCCACTAACCTTATGCCATTTAGGAGGGCATCATTTGGTGAACCCGACGTGAATCGAACACGCAAAAACATATCCTTTTTTTTTTGTATCTAACATGTTTGCTTGTTGAAAGTGCCACACAGGTTGCGCTTTAGCGCTATTGAACCCGTTTTAGTGCTACCGACACTTTTTATTTTAGCGCTATTGTCCCTAAAATAGCGCTATTGTAAAAGTTTCAGTGCTTTTGACCTTATTCTAGCGCTTATGTTATTCTTCTAGCGCTATTGGAAAACTTCTAGCGCTTTTGCGTCTCTGTCTCTCCCATTCTTTCAGCGCTTCTGTGTAAAGTAGTGCTTCTATTTAAAACACAAACTAGCGCTATTGCGACAGAGTGTCGTCCAAATCGCCTTGTAACCGAAAAATTGAACATCTTAGGCTTGTGGAAGCCCCCCCTTGGACATAAATTTTACTAACAAATTGTGGTTGTTGCAGGTTAAAAACTAACCCCTAAAAATCAAAAATTTTCCTTTGGTGCATTAAAACTTGAAACAAAGAAATTTGTCATACTTTCTAGTTAGGATAAATTGTCTTTTGGTGCTTAAAATCAACAAAAAAATTTGCTTTCCTTGCATCAAATCTAAAAATCACAAGCCACACTTCAATTTTGGGCAAGTAAAAAGAACAAACCACTTGTTTTTGATTTTTTGCAAACAAATTTTACTTCAAGCAACAAAACGTGTTTTTCATTAAGTTGACCAGGATTTTCGAATTCTAGATTACAAAAACACATTGCTTTTTCAAGTTAAAAAGAACACCAATGCCTGTTGGAGCAACATCTCCAAATAGTTAGACCACATTTTGACATGATGGATTAAAAAGAACAAGTGTTTTACGTGTTTGGCATGCTTGTGCACAAAGGTCAATCGAGTGGTCCTACTTCTAACATACACTATCCTCTCCCTTGGCTTTCGTGGTCCTAGGTGCAAGAGAAAAGTGTTAGTAACACTCAAAATTTTATCTTTTTAAGAGAGGCCTGCCAAGGGATCAATACTCTTGGGAACAACCTCGAGCGATAAATCCTTCGAGCCGCTATAGAAATCAAGTGAGAGCGAAAGCTGTAGCCTTGGGTATAGTTGTTCCTATAGTGTAACTAGCCGAAAGGACAAATGGGCCCCACCACCAGTTACAAGGCTCTTAAGTGAGTCACTGCAGAATGAACT
Organism: Cryptomeria japonica; assembly: GCF_030272615.1. NCBI lineage: Eukaryota > Viridiplantae > Streptophyta > Pinopsida > Cupressales > Cupressaceae > Cryptomeria > Cryptomeria japonica. The sequence continues at coordinate 625,232,402 of NC_081412.1, forward strand.
TATGTCCAGAAACATCGAACATGACTAAACACCTTTAAATAGTAGCCCACCTGTTCTATTGATTGAGAATATTTGCGATACAATTTAGTGCAAGAGCATAGATGGTTTTGCTCCCAAGATACTCACCATACATATTTCCTTGAGTAGAAACATAGCTTTTTGAAAAGTCACTTGTGGCTTGATAAAAGTGGTGACTCCCCCATCATAGGGATCATCTATTTGTTATGCTCGTACAAGACTTAGTATATCACATCCTTACTTGCCACGGCGGGATTCATAAGGTATGTAGTACCAAAGTCGAAGAAATATCAAGATGTGGGCTAAATTTATCACAACTGGCCATTTGACCTTAGGGATAAAAAGTGTTTGAAGTGTGTTCGTTTTAAAGACCTAGTGCAAATTGAGCCGACTTCGGGCTTTGGAAATACACCTTAAAATACATCTAAAGGAAGGGTCATATACAAGTCCAAGGATTGGGTTGATCTAGACCCATACTCATTTGTGCCTTTTAGGAAACATTCTTGTGTTTGTGTGCTTGCTTTGTTTTCTTGTCAAAAAAAAATCAGAAAGTCAATCCCCAAAAAAACAAAGTATTCATCCAACCAAACATCTGTCAAAACAACCCCAAAAACATCAAAAACAACATACAAACAACAAAGAGTCAAAATTTTATGACCATTCTTCACATCTTGCGAAAGAAGAAGTGTCATCAGAATATCAACTTGAAAAGAAGACCATTGAGCTCAAAGGCTTTGATCAAAAAGAGGAAATTCTTCTATATCAATCGACAAATCTTTGTGTCCCATAGAATCTTTCTACATCGCATGTGTCTATACCTTCAAGGCAAAACAAACGAATTTGATTCAGAATCATTGAACCGCAAAGCTTTTATGCAATATAGAGCTCTGAGTTATCACAAAAATCAAGGAGGAAAGATTAATCCAAACTTCTTCCCAAACATCTGTATCACCTACAACACAGCTCGAGAAATACCACCAACACCCGAAAGGGAAGAGATAGAGTTTGTCCCATTTGTAACACAAAGTTTTTATTGAAAGTTGAAAACATTTTCATCCATCATCTCACTCATACATCATCATTTCATCATCAATTCATCCCAACTCTCAAAACATTAAGAGTTTCTTGTCCCAAAATTCTCTTTTAGATATTGCTTGAAATCAAACACTTCACATCACTTTTTGGATTGTTTCTACATCTAGGATAAACTCATCCTAAGAAACACATCTACGCAGGTTAAAACTAGTTCATGAGTGAATCCTCTCATTACTAGGTAGTTAAATCTGTAAGACATCTCAGATTTCTCTACACCTTATCACATCCAATCTTATCAAACAAGGAAGCAATTCAAAGAAGGAATTTTGGTTACATCCACCTTAAAAGTGCTAGAGATCCACGTACAACACAAATCATCAACCATCAATCTTTCATTTCATCAAACAACTCATCATCATCTTCAATCAACTTCAACAAAAACTCAAAAAAAAAAAAAAATGGCTCAAACCCGATCACAGTCGAGACAACGAGAAATAGAAAGAGAAAAAGAAGAAGAGGAAAATCTCCATGAATTTCAAGAAGCACTTGGAGGAAATGCAGATGACGAAAACCCAAGTACCCCCACTCCCGCAACAATAGAAAGGGCTCAGCATAACCCTCTCTTTAATAGGCTTTTTGACGAAATACTCAAGAGCAATGCGGATGCTCACTTCTTAAGACTCACTCGAGAAGGAGCCAAACTCCCCTCAGACTTTGATCTTGCCCAATTAGGACAAGCATCAGAAAGACAAAGTCACCATGAAGAGGAAAGAGATAGAGATCCCATCAGATATAACATTCCTCGAGGTAACCCACCACCTCGTCCTCCAAATGAAATGGAGATGTTGCGGCAACAAGTCGAGAATCTCACCCAACAGCTTCATAGTGGTGTCAAGACTAACCAATTCTCACTCAATGACATCTGTCCCTATCCTTTTGATAGGAATCTTTACATGCCACCATTTCCTCGAGGATTTGAAACACCCAAGTTTGAAAAATATAGAGGAAAGGGGGATCCCCGCAATCATGTCCGAGAATTTCATTCCGCTTGTCTTGAAGTGGCATATGAAGACACATACCTAATGCGCCTTTTTCCCCAAAGCTTGGGAGGCCCAACCACATCATGGTTCTCCCGACTACCAGGTGGCATTAGAACATTTGAGGAACTCATCCAGAAGTTCCTAGCTCATTATTCTCATAACATTGAACGCGACATCAACATAGCTGATCTGTGCAACACCAAACAAAAACCAGGTGAACAATTCTCAGTATTCCTGCAACGATGGCGTCAAATGTCTAGCAGACGTTCTCTTCAGTTACCTGAATGAGAACTAGTGGAAATATTCATTTCCAACTTAAATGAAGAAATGGAATTTCACCTGGATGTCAAAGACACAGACTCTTTTAATGATATGATCACCAAGGGTTTGAAATGTGAAAGGGCACTCATCAAGAAAGGACTCATCAAAATCTTTAATGAACCAAAAGATGGTCCTCGCCCACGCTTCAACAGCGATAAACCAAACTTCTGGAATAAAAACAAGCATGTTGTCAATGATGGGGTTGTGGATGCTCGAACTATCCAAAACACACAACCTGTGGTTCGGTTTGCAGGACAAAATCCTCCACCACAAAACAACACAAATGTTCCTTCCAATCAAGGTCACATCACATCTCACGATGAACCTAGGCCTCATCAGCAAAAACAGAAATGAACATACACTCCCTTAGGGGAACCCATTGAAACAGTGTTACGACAACTCATTTCTCAAAATTTCATCACTCTACCTAAACTATCAAACTATGAGCCTCAAGTCAAACCGGCATGGTGGAGAGATACTGAACACTATGAATTCCATCAAGGAAGAGGGAACAAGACAAGTAATTGTCACCGATTAAAAGATCTTATTCAGGATCTTATTGACCGAGGAGAAATTGAAATTGAAGGACATGACCCAAAAACAACCAATAATGATCATCTGATGTTCAAAAATCCACTTCCATCGCAAGATCAAAGGGGTCCTTCCACTTCCAGACGAGGACCTGATACCACTGATTATACGCAAGCTGCGTATAATTACACTGTCAATCATCTGTATGATGCCAATGAACAAGTTGCAACCATAACCTTTAAAAATCCCAACCCAAATTGCAATGTTGTCACGCGTCGCGGCAAAGTTACCATCAAGGCAGCTCCACAAGGCACCACCTCCATCCCAAAGCAGTATAATCTTGTGGAACAATTAGACAAAACCCCTGCGCTTATATCCATTTTAGAGCTTTTGCGCCTATCGCCCTCTCATAAAACTATCTTGGATCAAGCACTCCGAGAAGCGTCAGTCCCTGCAAATCTGAATACGGACCAATTTCAAGCCATGGTTGGAAGTCTAAAGTCATCACCTTGTCTCACTTTTTCTGAAAGTGACAACTCTTCCTTCCAACAACCGCATAACGCTTCACTACACATTGAATTCTTTATCAACCAACATAGGATCAAGCGAGTCTTGATCGATAATGGAGCAGGCCTGAATATTTGTACACTACAATTGGTCACAGCATTGGGATATGCGGTAGAATCAGTGGATCCTCGTTAGAAGATCACAATCAAAGCCTATGACGATGCGGAGCGTTCATCCAAAGGAGCTGTGGTACTACCAATCTGAGTGGGCCCCGTGATAAAGCACATCATTTGTCAGGTTCTGGACCTTCCTCTGCCATATAATCTATTGTTAGGAAGACCTTGGATACATGCCATGCAAGCCGTTCCATCTACCTACCATCAATGTATCAAGTTCCCACATAACGGTGTAGAGATCACAATCCTGGGTGATGCAAACCCCTTTGCATATTGCCATAATATCAACCATCAACCAGAGATTACCGTTCCTAATAATAGAGAAGCCATTTCTTCCACATCATATATAAGTCCCACCTCTCTTGCCCGTTCAAACACCACTATACCCAAGCAAGAAAAGATGAAGATGAAGATCGCAGAGGAAGGTCCTGGGGAATACAACTTGAGTCAACTCTTTTGTGTAGGGAAAATTCCCACTTCTCCTAGAACTCATGGTAAACCACAGCAGGTACTCAGCAACCACTAAAAATACTAGCATGTGCTTTGACGCCTTTCGTTCTTGGAAAGAGTCAAGAGGAAGAAACACAAGATGAGGACCTGGCGGAATGGATCTATAAGGATCCCATCACCACTGACATACCACGAGTTACACTTCCTACGGAACAGTATGGCAAAGGTCTCCTCATTATGCAACGAATGGGGTATGATGGTCAGAGTGCTTTGGGATATTGCAAACAAGGACGACATGAACCTCTACTACCAGAATTCAAGCCCAAAGGTAACACAGGCCTAGGCTTTGAGAAAGAGATCTTTCCTAAACTCAAGTTCAAAGGAAAACCCAGCAAACCATTTTGTCCACCTACTGTAAAGCGGACGCCTTTCATTATCAAAGCAGCATCAAGCACCATCCCAACTGCCCCACTGAGGCTCACAACCCCAACACAACTATCTCCAATACCAATCATTCCACCAATCAAACCAGTACTCCCATTAGCAGTACCATTAACAGCAGCAACTGTATCAGAACCCTTAACAGCATCTATGGCACCCGCAGTTCCAGCAGAAACCACTGAGTCAATACTACCAATACTTCTTGTATCAGATTGTTTAATCCCCATCGACCTTCCTACAGCACCGATCATTACAAAGCTACATCAACGAATCACACCTGCAGTATTTAACTCAAAAGACATCCCAGTATGGTATAGTAATCGGATGTTGGAAAGTGATTCAGAGACCGACACGCATGAATGGGAATTTGATTCTGTACAGCTTAACACTTCAGATGAGGAAGACACATTGCCACCTCCACCACACAAAGACATCCCTATTTATGGAGAAGCACAGATAAAGACCACTTGGGTTCCTGAACTGGAAACGTCTTCCACAGACCCTACGTCTCATCCTACGCCTGATTCTGACAGGGAAAGTACCATCAATGACCTTCACCATAACATCTTAACCCTCACTGATACCTCTAACGAACTTAACCTGGTCGATGAAGTAATGCCCATTGTCCACCCTGAACTCATCGAATGGAACCAACCAACTCCCCCATGTCTTGACTTCTTCCAAAATGATGAGGCTATCATTGACTTTTTGGAATTAAGGGATAACCTACCAAGCGGGGATCACAAAGCTGGATTCGCCATCGAACTTAGTAGCGCAGCATACTTCGAGGCGGATGCCAAACCTTTCAGCTGCAAAAATATAACCATAAAACATGGATTCTCCAGTGAAAACCACACTGTGGCACTGTTTGATCCGACAAAAGTAAAAAGAAAGAGCATATCCAACGGTGAAAACCTCTCCAAGGCGCCTGAGGATGAAGGGTTTGACATTCTCCCTGATAGTACACAACAGGAACGATCAACAATTCTCATCGAGGAAACCAAAGAATATAATGTGGGGACTCCTGAAAATCCACATATCATACATCTGGCATCTCTTCTCACTCAAAAGGAACAGCCTAAATTTATAGAGTTCTTCCAGAAGCGTGAGATCAACTTTGCATGGTCATATGCAGACATGCCTGGGCTTGATCCTGATTTAGTCATGTATCACCTCACCATAGCAGAAGGAGCCAAACCTGTCAACCAGAAGCTTCGTAAGATGCATCCTCAGATTGCAGTGCTAGTCAAAACAGAACTCAAGAAACTCCTAGATGTTGGTTTCATTAGACCAATTGATTATGCAGAATGGATCTCCAATATTGTGCCTGTCGGCAAACCAAAAGGGGGCATCTGCATTTGTACTAACTTCAGAGATCTGAATAAGGCATGTCCTAAGGATGACTTCCCCCTTCCAAATATCGACATCATAGTGGATCTGACAGCAGGACATGCCATGCTTTCACTCATGGATGGCTTTTCAGGATACAATCAGATAAAGATCGCACCAGAAGATCAACATAAGACTGCCTTCACCTGTCCATGGGGCACGTATTGCTGGAATGTGATGCCTTTCGATCTAAAGAATGCAGGAGCAACCTATCAAAAAGCAATGACCACCATCTTCCATGACATGATGCATACTATGATGGAAGATTATGTGGATGACTTACTAGCAAAATCACTCACCAGAGAAGGACATCTCCACATCTTAGATAAAATCTTTGATAGACTTGAACAATATCACGTTCGACTCAACCCAAAGAAATGTGTCTTTGGAGTAACCTTCGGGAAGCTTCTAGGATACATTGTATCAAGCAAAGGCATTGAGATTGATCCAGCAAAAGTTAAGGCAATCATGGACATGCCACCTCCAAAGAATATCAGTCAGCTAAGGACATTACAAGGACGACTTCAATCCATCCAAAGATTCATTGCACAATTAGCTAATAAGTGTCACCCATTTACACATCTGCTACACAAGAACATCCGCTTTCAGTGGGATGCCCGATGCCAGCAAGCATTTCAAACACTTAAAGACTATCTTATGAATCCACCATTGTTGATGCCACCAGATCCAAGTAGACCATTTTTACTCTATATCTTGGCAACAAGTACAGCATTGGGTGTACTATTGGCACAACATAATGCAGAAGGCAAAGAGTGTGTTGTATACTACATCTCTCGCACACTGGTTGGCTATGAACTCAATTACACGCCTATTGAGCGAGCTTGCCTAGCAGTAATCTTAGCAGCTACTAAAGTGAGGCACTATCTATTGACACACAAGGTACAACTCATTGCAAAGATTGATCCACTCAAGTATTTACTCAGCAAAGCAGCATTGACAGGTCGCTTGGCCAAATGGGTGATGATTCTAAGTGAATTTGACATTGAGTATGTGGACTGTAAAGCTATCAAAGGGCAGGTTATTGCAGATCAGTTGGCTGATGCACCACTTACAGGCGATCATCCTCTTATTTCCAATTTTCCAGATGAGGAGATATTCATGATCACAACAGCACAACCATGGAAACTATATTTTGATGGTTCATACACTAGGCACGGCTCAAGGCCAGGCATTCTATTTATCACACCTCAAGGTGATAGCATCCCGAAGTCTTACAGGCTCACATTCCCATGCACAAACAACATAGCAGAGTATGAGGCCTTGATCACGGGACTCAGGCTAGCCATACAATGGAAATTACAAGAACTGCAAGTATATGGCGACTCCCAACTCGTCATTTGACAAGCAACAGATGAAAATCAGACCAAAGATGATAAACTCATGCCATATAAGAAAATGGTGGACACTCTAAAGACATCGTTTACTACTATCACTTTTGAGCAGATACCACGAGATCAGAATCAAGCTGCTAACGCTATGGCTACCATTGCATCTCTCCTAGATCTTCCACATAATTCAACATGCTACGAGTTCTTGGTCGAACAGCTTTGGATCCCTGCTTATGATATCCCCGAATCCGAAATGATATGTTGCCTTGTCGGTTCTGAATCCCCATGGTACGGTGAGTTCTACACCTATCTCCGTGATCACACCCTTCCTCCCAACCAATCAAATAACCAACGTAAAACCTTCATTCGCCAAACTACTCGATATACCATTATTGCCGAAACCCTATACCGACGCGGTCTTGATGGTACTCTCCTTCGATGTCTGGAACAAGATGAGATAACAAAGGCTTTGGAAGAGGTACATGAAGGAATTTGCGGGACTCACTCAAGTGGTCCGTCACTAGCCAAGAAACTCCTACGCAATGGATACTATTGGCCATCTATGGAAAAGGATTCCTACTACTTTGTCAGAAAATGCAAGAAATGTCAAGTTCATGGCGACCTGATACATGCACCAGCACAGGAACTCCAACCAATCACAACACCATGGCCTTTCTGTCAATGGGGCCTTGACCTTGTGGGTAAGATTCATCCATCTTCATCCAATGGCCATAAATTCATTATTACCCGCTACCGAATATTTCACAAAGTGGATCGAGGCTGTTCCACTTACCCAAGTCACCGGCAAGCAGATCGCCTCATTTATCCTCAACTACATCATCTGCCGGTATGGTGTGCCCATGTCCATCATCACATATAACGGTCTTCCTTTCAAAAATCAGGATGTCCGTGAACTTTGTGAGAAATTTCATATCCAACACCGCTTTTCCACTCCCTATTACCCACAAGGCAATGGTCAGGCCGAAGCATCAAATAAGAACATATTGAGGATCCTAAAGAAGACAGTCAATGATGCCGGCCGTGACTGGCATGTTCAACTAAATCCGGCACTATGGGCATATCGAACTAGCATTTGAACCCCTACAGGTGCAACTCCTTATTCATTGGTCTATGGTGCAGAAGCTATCTTGCCTATTGAGGTTGAGATACCATCATTACGGGTTTCCTTGCACAATCTCATCGATGACGAAGCCTACAAAGTATCCCGTCTTCAGGACTTAGAGTTACTTGATGAGAAACGACAAGCTGCATACAATCACCTCAAAGCCTATCAGCAGCGCATGAGCAGAAGCTACATTCACCGAGTTAGACCTCGTACATTTGAGGTAGGTGATCTTGTTCTTCAAGAGAATCCTCGCAACCAACCAAACAGAGAACATCAGGGCAAGTTTGAATCAAACTAGCTGGGCAAATATGTTGTCACTGCTGTCTTCGGGTCCGGGGCATATCTGTTGGCTACATCAGAAGGAGAACCGCTCGTAGATCCAATTAATAGCATGCACCTCAAACGGTTTTATACCTAAGCTGTACAGAGCATCAGGCTCCCTTGCATACCAGAAAATACCAAAAACATTGAGAAAAATGTCCTGAAGAAAATACAAAAACATTCAAAAAAGTAAAGGAAAATCATACATCCAAACGGTGAACAACCACTCCGGTGGCACCTTGGGTAAGTACGATGGTGAAAACCTGGCAAATAGGCACCACTCGTAAAGACAATGGCTCCAGTATCTTTCAGGCTCGTTGCGATCACATTCATACATACACACATCCATGCATCCAAACCATGGCTTGTTATTTGATCTGCAATTGTGAAAGTAATTCATGCATCTAAACATCCCGCTTTTTCATAGTCATGTCTAAAACTGGGGGCAATGCCTTTAACCTATTGATGGAAGTGGATTCTACATTGTCTTATGATTCATTAAGTTCTTCATTCAAGCAAACAACAAAATCCCAAAACATTCAAAAAACGTCTCACAAAATCCGAAAACATTCAAAAACGTCTCACAAAATCCCAAAACATTCAAAAACGTCTCACAAAATCCAAAAACATCGACAAAAACATCGACAAGAATCACACAAAAACATGGCAACACCTTGTACATACTCATCTATGCAGATACCAAAACAAACATTGACAAACTACTCACACAATTACCATTTACCAATCAAACCACACAATCAACATCAACACTTAAAACTATCTTCAACAACGATGCATCCTTCCTTACCAAAACAAAGACACAAATGACATTTTCTTTGACAAGAAAATTGTGTTAAGCTATCAAATGCTTGGTTGATTTGTGAGTACAATCATTTGTTTATCTGTATCAGGATCTTTTAGCATTGTTTTGTTTTGTTTGCGCATTATTTCCGATGAAGTTCTGGGGCATGTACTAATGGTGTCTACGTGGGAAGTTCACTAAGCTATGTGATCATAGGCAAAAATACAGTCATAGATCACTACGGCTTGCTGACTACAGCGTATACCTCGACCATATGGGCATGAACCATTACCAAGGATCCTTATTCTTTATTCTTTATGTATATACTGTTTGTTTGCCGGTACAATGCTCTTCCTTTGGTTCCTCCTATCTCATCCAAACTGGATAAAGGTTTTTATCTCTTAGTACAGTATGCACTTGTCTCAGGATATGATCAGCCTAAGATCAAGGAGGACGATCCAAGTCATGCATAAAAGGAGATAATCCTTGTCTGTTCCACAAACAATACTCTGGTCGGCTTGACCCTTATATCAAGTCGCTTGTATTAACTTGCTATATAAAATCCATGAAAGGAATACTCAGGTCATCTTGAATCATTATGTCAAGATGCTTGTATTCTCTTCCAACATTTTAAAAGCTCAATGATGAAAATCAAACACTATGGATTGTCATTTCATCTCATCTGTTTATATATTACATTCCGTTGCACATCACCCATCCGTTCGCTCATTCATATATAGGCTTTTATATGCAAAATGTGAAAATTAGGCTGGTCTTGGATACAATCATGATCGAGTACTCTGATACATCATCAATGCATCATGCTAAGTCTTACAAACCTTGCATTCCTCATGATCATATCATCCTCGCATTTAGTTGCACCTTGCATTAAAAACATTTAGTTGCATCTTGCATTAAACATTCATGTCATTTTTAAACTATGCATATAGTTCATTTTCTTGACATTTAGTTTTCATTAAAATTATTTGCATCATTGCATCAATCATAAATAATTAGATTCATTCATGGGATCAAATTGTCTTTTGATTGCTTTTAAATCATTTACTAGACATTCATTTAGTATCAATTATCCATTATCATTTTATTATCCTTTATCATTTATTATTACACACATTCATTTATAGTTAAAAGGTGCATTCATTCCTTTATTAACTAAGTATCCTATTATGCTCATTTTAGATTCATTCACATTGCATTCATTATCATACTTTTTAATTGCATTAAAGTGCAGTTATTAAAACCATAAGTTATAATATCCTCACATTATCATTTTTACTTAACATCATATTTAAAGCATTTAGAATCATAACACCATTTGTTTCCAAACATTGGTTCATACCATTGTATATATCCATTATACATATGCATTCATTTAAAACCTTATCATATAAACATTTGTACTTTACATTTTGTTTATCCATCTTACATTCATTTAACAAACATATAGATGCATATTCATCCATAAACATCATTCATTCGACCATTGCATTAACATCATCACATAAATCATCTCATCATTATATCAAAATAGGAAACACCAAACTCCTTTTCATATATCATCATAAGCATACATCATCATCATGGCATTACATACATAAAGCATTGCATCCACAATCAAGCAAATCATACATAAACCTGCATTCATATGTTAGTATCCAACATCATAAATCATCATAAAAACATGCATATAGGAAACATCTCATCAATGCATACATATACACATATCCATCTAAACAATAAACTCATCATCCATACATAATCAAATGCATATCATCAAAATATGGGATCTCCTCATATATATATATATATATATATATATATATATATATATATATATATATATATATATATATATATATATATATATATATATATATATATATATATATATATATATATATATATCATCTCATAAATCAGAGTACAATGAAGTCTACAAAATCGGCTACCAAGAGCCATCCAAGATACAGTCCACAAAATAAATGATACAAATACATATATGCATAAATGCTCTCTCAAATGCCGCTCTGGCCAGATGCTGTCCTCACACCTCCCCCTACTCCACCACTGGTGCCTGCACCACCTGATCCATCTCTCTGTGGAGGCCTCATCGAACCCCCACTCCCTCCTGCATCTCCTGATCTCTCCCTCCTCAAAGGACCCATCACTCCCCCACTACTCTGCACCCTCTGCGATTGCTCTGATCTCGCCTGCCGCATCTGTGAATAGCTGAGAGCTCACTGACTCACTGGCACCACCTGCTCATATAACCCCTACCAGTACTCTATCTCAGCCTGAGCTCGCCGCATCTCCCTCATCACCTCCCCTGAAGGCCCCTGTGCTCCAATCCGCACTCTCTCCAGCAGCTCCGCCAATCTCTCCACTGCAGTATCTCTCTCCCGCAGAACCACCGTCAGCTCTGACTCCCGTGCAAATAGCTGCACATCCCTAGCTGCCACCTCTGCCTCCAAATCCTCTATCCGCGTCTACAAGCGCACTATAATATGCTCCCGCAGATCTCTAGTGCCTCCCTCCCCGGTGTCCATAGCTACCTCCCCTGCACCTCCCTCTCCAGAAGTCCCCACCCCTCTATCCATCGAGATCTCCCTCTCCATCCCCCTCCCACTCAGCTGCACTCCTCTCAGAATCAATGGTCCTTGTGAGATCTGTAGAGGAAGTCCACCTCTCCCTCTCCACTGGCTCCGCATCCCTAATCCTCCTCCACCTCCTCCTCCTCCATCTCCTCCACCACCTCCACCTCCTCCATCTCCTCCACCACCTCCTCCACCTCCACCTCCTCCTCCTCCTCTATCTCCTCGACCTCCTGCCCTCCCCCGTCTCTGTCCCCTCTCATCCTCAAATGCTAGGATCGGCTCTGCTGGGTCCGATATCCGTAGGATCAGGTGCGTCGCCTGATACTGCGTGTACTCATCTGTAACCCCTGCATCAACGACCCTTGGTCGTAAGTCCCATGGCCTCACCTGTAGTGTCTGAAACTCTGCTAGTGCCTGATCATAAGGTAGCACTGGACCCCATGCATACCTCTCTCGAATCACCCGTGCATACTCTCCTGATCCGCTAGGTAGTCCCTGCTGCCGTCCAAACTGCCTCATCACTCTCCCTGGCACCTATCTCTCCACATGATATGTCGTCCTCCCAATGAGGAATCGAGTCATAAACACGTACGGCAGTGCCTCTGCATCATCACCCCATGGCTCACACTCCAAGTATGGCCGCCATATCACTGCATCCAGGTCATCCAATGCCCGTCGCCACCACTCCAACTTCCCCAAGTGGGGCTGACTCATCATACCACTATACATAAACATGTACGGCTGATCAACCGTACGGAATCTCAGACTCACCGGTCGAATCACTGGTAGATACTCCCAAGCCCAAATGTGTAGCAGCGTCATGCCCACTGCTAAAGAACCCCTCCCTCGGCACACTACCTCGTGGAACTCCTGATACATGTGCGTCAGCACGCACGGCCCCCATGCAAATCGGGTCCCCTCGGTCATCATCATCTCGATCACCTGTCCCCATCCCACCGCCAACCCATGTGACTGCCTGTCTGGACACAGAAGTCCTCCCACAATCCCGGACAACACTGCTGGAAGTGGCTCATACAGTGCCGCTATATCCTCCCATGCGATCAAGCCATCATCAATGAACACATCCTCATCAAAAATCCTCTGTACTGCCACATTCCCCCAGGATCTATCATATGTGACTAACTCTCCTCAAATCGGAATCCGTAGGATGCACCACACATCCTCCAGCGTCACAGTCATCTCCCCCTGTGCCAAATGAAAGGTGCACGTCTCGCTGTGCCACCGCTCTGCCAATGCTGTGATCAATCCGTGATTCATACGAATCATGGGCATGTGCATCACCTCGTAGAGACCAGTAGCTGCAATACAATCAATCTCTGCCTGTGATAATCGGTCCCGCAACCCCTGTGTCGCAGGATGGCGCTCGTGTAACTGTAACACGCGCAGATCCTCCTGCACATGGACATTCATCAATCACTATCAGTTGTTTTGTTTTCAAACTTTCTTAAGTTTAAACCTAGACTATCATCAGATACTTTGATCAAGTATCTTCGGGTCTCAACAAGTAAGCAATCATGGCCACCTAGACTTCAACAGGCATTTATCCTAAACAAATGACCTAAGTCTTATCGGGCTGCTATGGTTCAAAACAACTCCCACTTCACTTCGCCATCCATCAATCATTGGCATCAGGAGATTTTCTGCATCCAAACTGGGGCATCTTTTTATCTTAAGGCAAAAGCGCTATTTTACCAACAAAAGCACTAATTTTCAACAATAGCGCTACAACTATATCACAAGCGCTCAAACAGTTATACAATAGCGCTACAACCACCAAAGTGCTAAATAAGCCACCCATTAGCGCTACTTAAAAACAAAAGCGCTCAATTAACCCAGCAATAGCGCTACTTCGCCAATAGCACTAAAACTTACATACAATAGCGCTAATGCATGGCCAAAGCGCTCAAACAAGGTGACAATAGCGCCATTGCGGCACAATAGCGCTAACTCATGGAGCAAAAGCGCCAAAACAACAGTTCCAGTGCTCTTGCTCCGACTTGATTTGGACTCAGCTAAAAACCTAGCAAAAATGCACAAAAATTGAGTTTTTGAATTTGCGTACCGCTGGTCCATAGTCATCTGGCCGCTGGAATCGTCGGACTCGCTCGAATCTGTGCTCGGTGATCGGAATCGGCATCGTAGCTGCTGCTTGCTCTTCCAAATGTCACTATCAGAGCTCTCGTTTTCAACTGGTCGCGGTCAAAAATGATCCTGTTTTCACCCCTTTCACCCCATTTATACCCTTCGTGGTCCCCGTAACTTCTCCCCTGCTCATCGCCGTGGTCCCCGTGAACTTCCCAAGCCCCCCATTTCTCCATGTTTCCGCCGTTTTCTTCTATTTTTCACCCGTATGACTAACTTCTTCTCTTCTACCACCCTATCAATTCTCGTTCTTTTTCGAGAGATCGCCCAATTTTTCAAAATTTCTCGGCCCATCTCTCGAGGGGGCATACCACCCATTAAATTTACATTTTATGGGGCATTTTCTTCACACCTATTTTTCTTTCTTTGAAACGACGCGATAAACCGCACCGTCTCAAAGAGGGGCAAATGTAGTCACATAAATCTGTCCAGCTTAATTAAATAAATATTCGCTATTTATTTGATTAAAAATCCAGTAGCCATCAAATTAATTAAATTAATATTTAATTAATTCATCCCCAAACATTCTTCTATTAATTAAATAAATTATTCAATTTATTTTAATTCATTCATTAAATCAAATTCACAATCAATTAAATAAATAAAATCTATTTATTTAATTAGAATCCCCTTTTCCTCTTTTAAATAAATTAAATAAAACATTTATTTAAATCATTATCCCCATCCCACTTGCATTTTCCTACAAATGCAACTTAAACACATTTATTGGAATAAATGAATTTTTATTTTAATAAAATCCTATTTTCCCTCACCCACCAAATCCACTTGCAAAATCTAATCCCCTTCTAGATTCTTCTAAACCCTTCCTAATTAGCCTAATCCATCTTCTAAACTTTGTCACATCCCTAAGCAAAGGGAAGTCACTTCTCAAATGGCTCAAAGTCTTGGATAACCATTAAAGGTTTTCAACCTTCAACCACCAAAACCCTTAAAGTCTTTGAAAACCATTAAAGGCTTTCAACCTTCAACCACTTAATCCCCAAAGTCTCCAATAACCATTAATGGTTAATTCAAACCCTCCCACATGGTTAAAACATTTGTTTTGACTCAACCTCTATCCAACCCAAAGGTCTCATCAGGCCATTAATGCTTTGACCATGATTATCCCTTAAACATTTGCACAAAGGTTTATCCTTGGATTAACTCTTAATCCAGTGGGTAAGCTTAATTTAGACTTGACCCTTAGCCTTTAGATAACCATGACGTCTTCTCAGGCCTTTAATGCCTCCAACTCCTTTTCTCAACCCAACCCTATGTTGACACTTGTCACCATTTCATTGGTGCCAATTGTGCACATGGATCCCCAACTTTCAAACTCAACCCTTGATTGAATCTTTCAATCTCAACCATCCATTGCTCCATTTTCCCTATAAATAGAGCTCATTCCTTCATAATCCAGATCCTAAAAACTTGTATGCATCTAAGCTATAGACATTTTAGAGAGCATTTTTAGCATAATCATCTAATACTTTGTTATTTTGGTTAAAATACATCATTTTAGCATCAATAGCATAGCATTAGTTTCTCATTTCATACTCGAAGCACAATATTACAATCTCAATCCTCCATAAGCATCCATAGTGCAAAAAGCTGCTGAGAGCTACACTATTTTGGAACTTGGAGAGGAGAGGAACAAGGGAGGAAGGAACTAAAACCATGCTAAGAGGCATTTGGAGATGTCTCGTTATCTTTTCTTCTTTAGTTAGATATATTAGCATGTTTTTAGCATCTCTCTTGGTATGCCTTTTTAGATTAGTTTTTGATTGACTAACACTGACAATCTAATGTTTTCGTGTTTTTTTGTGTTGTTGATCATCCACTAACCTTGTGCCATTTAGGAGGGTATCAGTGAGCATATACACTTTTCTTCTCCATGTCATCCTAAATATCTTCTTTAACAACTAATGTCTTAATATATTACTTCATTCAATCTCTAAGAGCTTCACACAAGACATCTAGCAAGCTGTTTGCAATATTGTCCAGAGAAATATAGTTTTGGACCAAATATTCTACTAGAATTTCCTCAATTCGATCTTGAACATAGGAGGGGTGCTAAAGACACAATTCACCAACCCTTTTCAATCCAACTTCTTCATTGAGAAAACTTAGAATATTATCAACATTTCTCGGATCATCCATTTCATCCTCTCTTTCTTCAGCAGCATGCTTATCCTTAATCATAGCAGATGATTTCGAACCATCCAGAGAAATAACCTCATGTGCAACATCACTTTTTGTCTTCTTCATTTATCTTGGAGGAGACATCACACTTTTCCTCTTTGAACTTTTACTATTGGAGGGACTTCCTTCAAGAATACTCACAAAGCTAGGAACCAGATCGGAGAAGAACTTCTTTTTCTGAAAACTCTAAGAAATATTTTCTGCATGCCAAATCTTTGTTTTTCAAACATGCTAAATATCTAAAAGTTTGTTTTCCAATAGAAATATTCAATTTCCATGTAATATATTATTTCAGGGGTAGAGATTGTTAGGTCCCGGACACAACTGAGAGGGGGGGGTGAATCAATTGTCTAATAAATTCAAACCAAAAACCATTTAACCAACTTAATGCTTAATACCGGTAAACCAATTAAGTATGTCGGTAGACAGTGTTAACAGTAAATTGCTATACCGGTAAAGATTAATGCATGAAACATAAACACAAATTCATCCACAACACATAAAACCAATATTTGTAAGTGGAAACCCTATAAGGGGAAAAACCACGGTGGGAAACCTTACCCACAATCAGATGATACTACTACAGATAGTAAGTGTACATAAATGGGGTCTGCAAATGTAGAAAGGCCAATAGCCTAGAGGTCACTGCTCAATCACAAAAGGGAGTCACACTGACTACAATTGGATGGTTAAATCCAATAAGAATGTACTATACAAAATAGCATCTTCATATGCTAGATTTAGTACTGGTGTAATGCTGATATGCTTCTACAAAAACCTAGCTTCACCTTCAAATAATGTCTTCACGTATACCTTTGCTTAATCTCGCATATACATTCTCACAATTCTTCTTCGCATTCCACATTCGATCTTACAAATAAGATCTTACATTTATACTATACCCTAAGACCAATTTTAGTAGGTCGGCTCTACAAGATATTACAATAAAAGCATTTTATAAACAATATACTATCTGATGCAATAACTAATTGAACATGTTGGTTTAATGCATTTACAA
The DNA here is from genome assembly GCF_030272615.1 of Cryptomeria japonica. Lineage (NCBI taxonomy): Eukaryota > Viridiplantae > Streptophyta > Pinopsida > Cupressales > Cupressaceae > Cryptomeria > Cryptomeria japonica. The sequence continues at coordinate 625,249,906 of NC_081412.1, forward strand.
CAATACTAAATCATCTCCATAGCGTGCAATGCTGATCTGGAAAAGATAAACCTGTCGGTGTAACCCTAGATAACCTTGGACCTATTTGTCGGTAAAAGCAAATATGCAAATATGAATATACAAATGATTAATTCTTCAAAAGAAAGTGTCCACATGATGTCTTCGACATTACCAAGTGTCTTCCATATCATTTCAAGTGCTGGTGAACATTATATCCTGTCAATTAACCATATACTAGTAAATGTGCAATAGTTACTTGCTTGCCGATGAATGTTGTTGGATCTCCAAAGTGCTAGTGTTTTAGTAGGTGTTGACATCAATGATAAAACCATACCAAAATACCAACAATCTCCCCCTTTGGCATTGATGGTAACACAAGATGGAAAAACCATCAAAGTGCCAAAACAGAAATGCCAAATACCAAAAACCAACAATCTCCTTTAAACAACAATTTCTCCCCCTAGGAGCAACATGTGTTTTACCCAAGGATTTATTTTCAATACCAATCTCTCCTCAAAAGATAATGTGTTTTTCCATAGATATCTCTCCCCCTTCGACATCAAATGCCAAAGTTACAAAAATCAAGTTCATATACAAAATACCAATCAATTCAATATACCAACTACCCCCCCTGAGAAGTAGCTTCCACATCAAAGACCGGAGTAAAAGATTTGTCTTTCAATTCTATCGGTTGATGACAATCATCAACTATCTAAGTCTCCACCAGTGATGGTATGACTCCAAGCTGATCTCTGAGATATTCAAAAGTCTCCTTAGGAAAAAGTTTTGTGAAAATATCTGCAAGTTGTTCTTTAGTATTCACATAAACCAGTTTTATCTCTTTTTCTTCAACTTTTTCCCTTAGAAAATTCAATTTGATAGAAACATGTTTTGTTTTAGAATGTAATACCAGATTCTTAGATATATCAATTGCTATAGTGTTATCAAAATATATAGTAATAGGTTCCTTGCAATTTACCTTTATGTCTTTCAACATTTGCTTAAGCCATAGTACCTGTGTATAGTTAGTTGCTGCTGCAACATATTCTAATTCTGTTGTTGATAAAGATGTACAACTCTGTTTCTTACTCAACCAAGAAACTAATCTCTTTCCAAGAAAGAATGCTCCGTCGGTGGTGCTTTTTCTATCATCCACATCTCTTGCCCAATTTGCATTTGTGTATGCACATAGATCAAAATTTTCTTCTCTAGGATACCATAATCCAAGATTTGCAGTGCCTTGTAAGTACTGAAAAATCTTTTTTACTGCTAATTCATAATTTTCCTTAGGATTACTTTGAAATCTAGAAACAATACATACTGCATTCATAATATCAGGTCTGGTTTGTGTCAAATACAGTAAACCTCCTATCATAGATTTGTATCTAGTTGGATTAACAGGTGTAGATTCATCCCTTTGAGATAATTTGTCATTTGTAGTCATAGGTGTGCTTACCGGTTTAGAGTTCTCCTTCCCAAATTTCTTTAGTAATTCTTTCAAGTACTTGGATTGACTCAAAAATATACCTTTATCAGTCTGTGAAATCTGCAATCCTAAAAAGAATTTTATTTCTCCAATCATAGACATTTCAAATTCTTACTACATTTTAATAGAAAATTCCTTGCATAATCCATCTTCTCCTCCAAAGATTATATCATCAATGAATACTTCTATAATCAATATGTCATCATTAGTTATTTTGTAATACAAATTGTTGTCTACATTTCCTTTAGTAAAACCAATCTTTAAAAGATACTTATCCAAACTTGCATACCAAGCTCTTGGGGCTTGTTTCAATCCATACAGAGCTTTTCTTAACCTACAAACCATATCATTGTCATCTGTCAAAGAAAATCCATTAGGTTGTTCAATATATACTTCCTCTTCAAGATCTCCATTCAAAAATGCACATTTAATATCCATTTGATAGACTTTGTAGTCCTTGTGAGTTGCAAAAGCCAAGAATAATCTGACTGCCTCAATTCTAGCTACCGGTGCAAAGGTTTCATTGTAATCAACTCCTCCTTTCTGAGAATATCCTTTACACACTAGTCTTGCTTTATTTCTGACACCCTTACCATCTTCATTAAGTTTGTTTTTAAATACCCATTTGGTTCCAATTACATTTTTATCTTTCGGCCGGGGAACTAATGTCCAAGTATTATTTTTCTCAATTTGTCCTAATTCTTCTTACATAGCTTTAATCCAAAATTTATCTTCACATGCCTCATTAATAGATGATGGTTCAACTTGAGAAATAAGACATACCTCTTCATTTTCCAATCTTCCTCTTGTCATAACTCCTTTAAATTTGTTTCCAATTATCTGATCTTCAGAATGATTCAATCTTACATACCGAGGTGTCTTAGTTTGTTGTTGTTCTTCAATTACTGTGGAATCCTCTGATGATACCGGGTTAACTGGATCTTCATTCTGTACCGGTGGATTTAGTGTAGGTTCATTTGTCACAATTTTTGTTGCCATTTCAGAGTCTATATACCTTGAAGTTCCTCTGAATTGTTCATCAATCTTTACATTTGTACTCTCAACAATTTTCTGCAATCTCTTATTAAAACATCTATATGCCTTGCTCTTAGATGAATAACCAAGAAATATTCCTTCATCACTTCTAGGATCAAATTTGCCAATATACTCATCTCTTCTAATATAACATTTACTTCCAAAAATTCTAAAATACTTAAGAGTAGGAGTATTACCAAACCATAGTTCATGAGGGGTCTTACCAGTTTCACCTTTGATGTGAACTTTGTTGAATGTATAGACAGCAGTGCTAAATGCTTCTCTCTAATACACATGTGGTAGATTTGCTTCAGATAACATACTTCTTGCTGCATCCAAGATAGTTTTATTTTTCCTTTCAACAACTCCATTCTGCTGTGGTGTCCGAGGTGCTGATAACTGGCTTCTGATTCCATTCACTTCACAGAATGTATTAAAGTCCTTAGATGTGAATTCTTCTCCTTGATCTGATCTAAAACATTTGATTTTCTTACCAGGTTCATTCTCAACCATTGCTTTGAACAGTTTGAACTTTCCAAGTGCTTCTGATTTTTCTCTGAGAAAAGTAACCCAACACATTCTAGAATAATCATCAATAATTAGCATGAACTATCTATCACCTTGTAAGCTTTTAGTTCTAGCTGGACCACATAAATCAGTGTGAATCAAAACAAGAGCATTATTGGATTTTTTTGGAATACTTTTGAAACTAGCTCTAACTTTTTTTCCAAATTGACATTCCTTACAAATTGTATTCTGAGGTTCCACAATTTTAGGTAGATCTCTAACTGCCTTAGAAATACTGATTTTTATCATGCAATCAAAGTTTACATGACATAGTCTCTTATGCCATAACCAACTTTCATCTATATCTGCAATCAAGCATGCCTTTTCACTGTTATTCAAATGAAAGATATTACCTCTAGTCTGATTACCGGTTGCAATTTCCAAACCAGTTCTATTCATGATTTTACATTTTCCATTTTTAAATTGTAACTGAAATCCCTTCTCAACTAATTGACCAACACTTAAAAGATTATGCTTTAATCCTTCAACATAGTAGACATTGTCAGTGTTATGCTTACCATCAAGAGATATTGAACCCTTACCTTTGATTGAACAGGCTTTGTCATCTCCAAATCTTACTAAACCTCCATTGTATTCTTGATAGTTCAAGGGTTTACCTTTGTCTCTTGTCATATGATGTGAGCATCCTGAGTCAATGATCCATTCATCCTTTACTTCATCTTTAGCTACTAGGGCTTGTTCTACCGGTTGAGCAGTAGGTGTCGGTTGATCTTCTGTTATAGCAACAAAAACCCATCCATTGTTTGTTAGATCCTCATCAGAATCACCAGTCACACCTTCATCAGCAGTGTAACAAGATTTGTCTTTGTTCTTCTTAAATCTGTATCTCGGATATTCAAGGTTAGGCTTGTATGTTCTTCTAGCTTCATCTCTTAGTCTAGCATGTCTATCAGGGCATCTCGAAGCCATATGACCAATTTTATTGCAGTTGAAACATTTAAAGGGTGTTTTACCTTCATACTTACTTCCAACTGGTCCTTTTGGCATTTTTCTTGCAAATAGTGCTTCAAGTTCTTCAAGCTCTTCATTCTCCTTCCTAGTTTCTTCAAGTTCTCTTGCATAAAAGGCTTTCCAGTCTGATTTGTCAAATGATGGAGCAAATGATGTTGATGCTTTAAAGGCCAAATCTATCTTTATAGTAGCAACAGGACCAAATTCCTCAATTTCAAAGGCTAAAAATTTTCCAATCAATGTATCCCTAGTTACTGATGTATTAGGCATTGTTATCAACTCATTTATAGCAGTAACCTTCATTTTATATGCCAGTGGCAATCCTCTTAAGATTTTTGAAACAATTTCATCCTCACTCAGAGTTCCTCCACAACATTTAATACCCAAAACAATTTCATTTACTCTTTCCATAAAAGCAGAAATTCTTTCATCTTCTTCCATTTTCAGATGTTCATACCTAACTCGGAAGCTTTCAAGTTTTGCAATCTTGACTATGGAATCTGCTTCATTTAGTGTTTCCAAATGATCCCAAATAGCTTTAGCAGTAGACCTGTCTGATAATCTCATGATTTGTTGATCTAATAATGCGCTCAAAAGTGCTTCTCTTGCTTTGCAATCATTCTCCTGATCTTTAGCTAAGGTAGTTGGAGCAATCTGACCAACTACAGGAGCAGTATAACCATTATTTGTAACTTCCCAGATGTCTTTACCAATGCAATTTAGATGTGTCTCCATCCTGATCTTCCATATCCCATAGTTGGTTCCATCAAGTTTAGGACTATCTAATAAATTCAAACCAAAAACCATTTAACCAACTTAATGCTTAATATCGGTAAACCAGTTAAGTATGCCGGTAGACAGTGTTAACAGTAAATTGCTATACCGGTAAAGATTAATGCATGAAACATAAACACAAAGTCATCCACAACACATAACACCAATATTTGTATGTGGAAACCCTATAAGGGGAAAAACCATGGTGGGAAACCTTACCCACAATCAGATGATACTACTGCAGATAATAAGTGTACATAAATGGGGTCTACACATGCAGAAAGGCCAACAGCCTAGAGCTCACTGCTCAATCACAAAAGGGAGTCACACTGACTACAATTGGATGTTTAAATCCAATAAGAATGTACTATACAAAATAGCATCTTCATATGCTGGATTCAGTATTGGTGTAATGCTGATATGCTTCTACAAAAACCTAGCTTCACCTTCAAATGATGTCTTCATGTATACCTTTGCTTAATCTCGCATATACCTTCTCACAATTCTTCTTCGCATTCCACATTCGATCTTACAAATAAGATCTTACATTTATACTATACCCTAAGACCAATTTTAGTAGGTCGGCTCTACAAGATATTACAATAAAAGCATTTTATAAACAATATACTATCCGATGCAATAAATGATTGAACATGTTGGTTTAATGCATTTACAACAATACTAAATCATCTCCATAGTGTGCAATGCTGATCTAGAAAAGATAAACCTGTCGGTGTAACCCTAGATAACCTTGGACCTATTTGTCGGTAAAAGCAAATATGCAAATATGAATATACCAATGATTAATTCTTCAAAACAAAGTGTCCACATGATGTCTTCGACATTACCAAGTGTCTTCCATATCATTCCAAGTGTCGGTGAACATTATATTCTGTCGGTGAACCATATACTAGTAAATGTGCAATAGTTACTTGCTTGCCGATGAATGTTGCTGGATCTCCAAAGTGCTAGTGTTTTAGTAGGTGTTGACATCAATGACAAAACCATACCAAAATACCAACAAAGACTATGGAATAAAGAATTAAACATACAATCAAGGAGCCAAATCTAAAAGGATGACCTTGTTCCTTGGTCATCTTGATCAACAATCACATAAATCAAAGTTCTTGTCTTCTCTCACCATCTGAAGCACAATGTATACAACACTAGCCAAAGTAGAACCTTCTCTATTTCTGAATTAGATCTTATAAGAAACTCCATAAGCAACATACCTCATTGTAGGGTCAGAAATAGTGTCAATTATGAGTGCTCGTTGATCATCTGAGATACTGGTTAGAGTTTCAACTTCTTTGTTTTTGATCGATTTCTTTACCTGAAGGGGTCCATTATCACATAAAGTAGTCGCAACAAAAATAGCTTCTTTCGAAATCAGATATGGTTTATCCAAAATCATATGATCATCCTCAATGAAATTCAAGAGAAATTTATCATGTCTTCATTTCTGAACCAATGAAACTCATTCCAAACATCTAAACCCTTATGCCCTAAATTTCCGATTTATTGCACATACTTTCATTTGACAAAGAATTTCCCAATTTCCTAATTTTATCATGATTATACTCATCCAAACACACATTCTCAATTATCCAAATAGTCATTGTCTTAAAATCCATAGGAAGAGATATGAAAAATACCTTATGTTAGGAACTAAGGTCTGAATCTCCTTCTTTTCTTTGCTTGCTCTGTTCTTCAACTTTTCAATGTAAGATGCAAAAATGATTGAAACGTTGAATATTTATCTTACTCGGAGTACCTAGGGTTTCATTGCCAAAAATATCTTATCAAAATGACATCAGCCAAAACTTTACTCTTCTACAAGTGCAATCTAGTGGAATATACATCAGCAGCAATATCAACACCAACTTTTGTTGCCACAAGCATTGCCTGATAGTTCTGATACTTAATGTAAAGTACAGATGCTAATAGCTAACAAGATGAGAGGGGGGGGTGAATCATACAAACTTAATCTTCCATAAAAACAACAGATTCAACCTCGGTAACATATACTTCAGCAATATAACCAAAAATTGCTAAACATGCAAAGTCATAAACACATAATAATCATAACACTCATAACACCAGATTTAACGTGGAAACCCAAATAAGGAAAAACCACTGTGGGATTTTGGACCCACTAAGAAATATACTCTTCTAGAGTATGCTCAGTTAAAAGCAAATCTTGTTAAAGATTACAAACACATTGCTAGATGTGACCCAGTTAAGGGATTTCCCTCAGATCTGTTAGGATCTTCACTTTGTTAGAAGTGACCTTTTCAAAGGATTTCAAACACTCATTTAGAATGTTACCTTGTTAGAGGGTTTACAAATAAGACAGTTAAGTCCACTCGGTTAAGAGATTTTCTGTCACTTACAAAATAACAGTAATAAAAATATATCTGCAACTTTACATCTAAAATGCTAAAGAAGATTCTTATTTGCTCAAAACAATCTAGTCATAGGACTTATTTGTCCCTCTCCTGGGCTCTCTACTCTGTTATTCAAACATGTCTTCAAGCTTCTGTGCTCAGTAATCACTATGTAGCATCCCTATGCATACACTTGTCCGCATACATTGTTTATCAACAATTCCTTATTTATAAACAATTACTAACCGCTTAATCTCCTTGATCACATTTCCCATGATCAATCTTAGCCATCAGATCTTCAAACTTGACTAGGTTCAATGTATCCTTCGATCTGAAAACGTTTTACCTTGCCTCGGGACTTGCAGTCCTTTCTTGGAACTTGCACAAGGTTATTGCAGTTCAATCTGCGTTGTAGATCTTCCTGTCGATTTTCCTTTTCCATAGATCCTCAACAAACTTCATGCACGACATTCCAATCATTTATACATCTCCAGCTAATCATTGTCCTTCATTAAATAATGCTTTTATCCATCTAATGCGCATTGCCATCACTCGGTTGCAACTCGGTAAATACTAAACTTTACTTGGTACACATTTCGCCTTCATTAACGGATATCGATAACCTTAGGGTTTACCGACTAGTTTCTTTGCTTGGTGACATAGTATAGTATAAACCTTACAATCAACAACATATGTAGGATATCAAAACAATCTAAACATCATGATCTCATCATTGTCTAACTCAGTAATAGTTGCCCATTGAATAACTTATTTCTCCCCTTATTCATCACATTATTTCTGTGTCTTTTACCGACATCTTAATTCTCTTCAAATCAATCTTCTCAAGATATGGCAACATCATACTGAATCAGATAATCAATTTCTTGACATCAATGACAAAATAATGTTATAAAGATAGTTATCATCCTTCTTCAGTTATATCAATAATCTTCAACAACCTTCTCAATATCCTTGTTGTAATGCCAACAATTTCTCTTACTGTAATGCCAACAATCTCCCCCTTTGGCATTGATGGCAAAACCAACAATTAAACGGTAATACCAACAAGATATTTCAAATTGATTCAGATTCAAATTGTTGTTAGACTTCTCCTGTTATCCTTGAGTTGTTAAAATCTTCTGAAGTCTTCTCCCTTTTCCAATCTTCTCCCCCTGTCATTAGTCTTCTAATATTTCATCATTCAGGGCTTTACCATTCAGTCAACCATTTAGTCTTCTCCCCCTTTGACAACAATGCCAAAAAGTAAAAGAACTAAATCATGATTGCTTCCTCTATGAAGTGATTTGCCTTGCTGTGTATTATCTCAGTCTCAGTCAAAGCAACTTGTCTCTATTCATAATTTCTTGCACAACTTTAGAAAACCTTCTAAAGTGCGTAAAGTAGCATCAATCCACACATAATATTCTGTAGATTCAACGAATTGATGCTTTCACTGAACTCGGTCAGTGAGTAGAAGATAGGGGTAGGACCCCTAACTTGCTTCTAAGATACTCAAAAGTGTCCCTTGGCAATGGCTTTGTGAAGATGTCTGCTAAATGCTCCTTTGAACTGATATATTCCAGCACAACTTTCTTCTCTTCAACTTCTTCTCTGAGATAGTGATACTTTATAGATATATGCTTTGTCTTAGAGTGCATTACTAGATTTTTTGAAATGTTAATGGCACTAGTACTATCACAGAATATAGCTATTGGCTTGATAACTTTCTCATTTATACCTTCCAATAGTTGTTTGATCCATGCTATATTGGTACAATTCAATGCTGCAGCAACATATTCAGCTTCTGTTGTTGACTGTGAGATACATCCTTGTTTCTTGCTAAGCCAACTCAATAGTCTTTCTCCTAAAAAGAAAGCTCCACCACTTGTGCTTTTCCTATCATCTATGTTGCTTCCCCAATCAGCATTAGTATAAACTTTTAAATCAAAATTATTTCTCTTTTCATATACTAAGCCATAATCTTCAGTGCCTCTCAGGTATCTAAAAATTCTCTTGATTGTTGTCATATGTGTCTCCTTTGGATCTGCAGAGAATCTTACTACAATACTTACTACATGTGCTATATCCGGTCTACTATGCACAACATATTGCAATTTTCCAATCATAGATCGGTAAAGTGTCTCATCAATAGATGCAGATTCATCATTCTTTGATAATTTACAGTTAGTAGTTGTAGACACCTAAAATTGTCCAGTCTAATTAAATAAATATTTTGTTTATTTAATTATCTAAGCCTAATTCTTCTATTAATTAAATAAATCTTTATTTATTTAATTTATTCATTTATCCTCTTCTAGCCTTATTTCTCATTTAAATAAATACATTTATTTATTTAAATTATTCTTTTCCTAAATTAAATAAATATTTTTATTTATTTAATTATCATACTTCTTCTATTAATTAAATAAATCCTTATTTATTTAATTAATTCATTAGCTTTTTCTACACATGACACATGTCATTCATCTCTTAATTCATACACTACCTACCCCTTTCATTATTTTATTATTTCTTTTACCTACCCTCTAATCCTAGCCGACCTCTCCTTTTACACCTCTCAATCTTATCCCTCCATTTCATATTGTGTCTTCTATTTAAGAAGATGCTTTCTTCATTGTCAAACCCTAATCACTCATGCTAATGATCTTTCATGCAACTTACTACACTACGATCCTACTTGCAACCACATTCCGTTCTTTGTTGAGCTCTTGTGCATACAAAAATTTGAGAGCAAATATATCAAGCAAGATCAATGGAGATAGGAAGAATGGAGATCAAAACCCTATTGGACATGTGATGGTATAATCTTTGTGATTTTGTTTTATTTTGCATTGTCTTAGGTAATCTTCATATGTTATGGTGGATCTTTGTTGATTGTTAGGCTAGGGTTTAGTGGTTGGATTCATTTAGCCTTTCAATATTGTTATTATTGTTATCCATTTTCACCATATACAGTAGTCATAGGAGTACTTACTGGTTTAGAATCCTCCATTCCAAATTTCTTCAAGATTTCCTTTATTTACTTGGATTGAGTAATGAAAATCTCATCTTTCATTTGCAGTATCTATAAACCTATAAAATACTTTATCTCACTGATTATTGACATCTCAAATTCTTTGCACATTTCATTTCCAAAATTCTTGCATAAGGAGTCATTACCACAAAATATAATGTCATCAACAAATATGGCTGAGATCAGTATTCCATTGTCCTCATCTTTCTTCATGTACATATTGTTGTTTTCACTTGTCCTTATAAAACCAATCTTGATCCAATAAGAGTGTAGTCTTTCATACCATGCTCTAGGTGCTTGTTTCAGACCACATAAAGCTTTGTTCAGTTTGCATACCTGATCTTTACTCTTGTCTTCAACAAATCCTTCAGGTTGTTCTATATAAACTTCTTCTTCTAGTATACCATTCAAAAATGCAGATTTAACATCCATTTGATATACCTTGAAATTTTTGAAAGTAGCATATGCCAACAATGTTCTTACTCCCTCAAGTCTAGCCACAGGTGCAAAAGTTTCACCATAATCTATTCCTTCTTCTTGAGCATAACCTTTGCAAACTAGTCTTGCTTTGTTGTGAATGACTTCACCTTTTTCATTTAGCTTGTTTCTGAAAATCCACTTTGTACCTATTACATTTTTGTCCTTCGGGCTTGAGATTAGTGTCCATGTGTCATTCTTCTTGATTTGATCAATTTCTTCTGTCATAGCATTTACCCAATCTTCACTATTGAATGCCTCTTTCACTATTGTCGGTTCAAATTCAGAAATCAGACATGTGTTATGTCTCAGTTTGTTCCTTGTCATCACTGGATCATCCTTATCTCCTATAATCTGACTTGATGCATGATTTCTTCTTACATATTTGGCTTATATAGGCTTGGTAGGTTCTCTATGATCTTCTTCATCACTCGGTAACTAGACATTATCTTCATTTTCTTCAGCAGCTTTCTCGGTAGGACTTCTCGGTTGAATATATACAAATTATTCATAATCTTCTGGTTCTTTGGAATTTCCTTCATCATTTCTTTCTACAAATTCATCAATTTTCACATTTGCACTTTCCACTATTTTGTTAGATGATTTGATCAGACATTTAAATGATTTACTTCTAGAAGAATAACCAAGAAATGTTCCTTCTTCACATTTCTGATCAAATTTTCCATTTCTGTCATCTTTGTGAACATAGCATCTACTTCCAAAGATTTTAAAGTAACTTACATTAGGTTTCTTTTCATACCAGATTTCATATGGTGTCTTCATAGTTCCTTTCTTTAGTTGAACTCGGTTCAAGGTGTAAATTGCAGTGCTGATTGCTTCTCTCCAAAATGTTTGAGGTACCTTCTTATCTATCATTAGAGTTCTTGCACAATCCACAATTGATCTGTTTCTTCTCTTGGCTATCCCATTTTGCTGAGGTGTTCTCGGTGTAGATACTTGCCTCTTTATACCATGATCATTGCAGTATAAGTTAAATTCATCAAAAGTGAACTCTCCTCCTCTATCAAATCTAAGACATTTCAGTTGTCTTCCTATTTCATTTTCAAATCTTGCCTTGTACCATTTAAACATTTGAAAATCTTCTGATATTTCTTTTAAAAATATGACTGACATCATCCTTGAGTAATCATCCACAAATAATATGAAATATTTATCACCATAATAACTTTGAACTTTCATAGGACCACAAAGATCAGTATGTACTAGATCTAAAATTCCTTTAGAAGTGTAGGACTTACTTGTAAAGCTTGATCTTGTCATCTTACCCATCTGGCATCCTTAGCACATAGCATTCTTAGGTTTTTCCAGACTCGGTAGACCTCTTACTCGGTGCTTCTTACTTATTTTGATCGGATTATCAAAATTTACATGGCAAAACCTTTTATGCCATAACCAGGTATCATCTATCTTAGCATAAAGACACTTGTTCAAAGTTGAGTCAAGATAAAATGTATTACCTTTTGTTTGTGTGTCGGTAGCAGCTAACTTTCCATGCTTGTCATGAACTTTGACAATTCCTTTCTAACATTCTATTCGGTATACTGTATTGTTTAGTTGTGCTACACTCAACAAATTGTACTTCAATCCTTCAACCCAGTATACATCATCACATTTAGCATTGTCAAGAAGTGTTATAGATCCTTTACCTTTCACTAGACATGGTGCATCATTACCAAATCTTACATAGCCTCCATCATAGTCTTCTAATTTAACAAACTTGTGTTTATCACCTGTCATATGATGTGAGCATCCACTATCTATGATCCAAGAATCATTATTATTTATGTGAGACATTAGGGATTTTTATTCCTACCTTTCTTCATCAAATCTATCTTTAATAGCCACATAAACAACTTCCTCAGTATCATTTTCATCAGATTCATCATCGTTGGATTCCTCATCAGCTACTAGACATGTTTTTCTATCTCTCCTTCTAAAGTCTTGGTGTCCTCTGTATTGGTTGTCTTTCTGCCTGTTATCTCGGTATTCTCTCTTTTCACTAGATTCCTTGTCAGGGCAGTTAGAAGCCATATGTCCTATTTTATCGCAATTGAAACATTTTAAAGGTAGCTTCCCTTTATACTTACCTTTTCCTCTCGGTAACCTTCTGGCTAATAATGCTTCAAACTCTTCTTGCTTCTTGATTTCCTCATACAGTTTGTGCACTTTTTCCATGTTCTTGCAAAATCTTTCACTTGCTCCACTGTGATCCCCTTCAGAGTACTTAGTCATTCTATCCTTGTAATCATCAGATTCACCAATATCAGAAGAATTGAATGCAGATTCTACTTTATTTACCGAAGACCCACTGTTATCAAAATTTCTTAACTCAAATGCATGTATCTTACCAATGGTAGCATCCAAAGAAACTGGCATGTTAGGTATAGACCTCAATTATTTGATTGTAGAGCCTCGAATAGCATAAGTTGGTAGAAGGGTTCTCAACAACTTACTTGTTATATCCTTTTCTTCAATAGTTCCACCTGCTCCTTTAATTTGATTGACAATCTCCTTTAGTCTTGTACTGTATTGGGTTATGTTCTCACCTTCATTCATCCTCATGGATTCAAGTTGTCCTCTTAGACTATCTACTTTTGCTCTTTGAACATGTTCATCACCCCCATATATAGATATGAGCTTAGTCCACATTGCTTTTGCATCATTACAGCCTTCTAGATCACTAAACTCTCAGTCGATCAATGCTAATGTTATTTCAATCATAGCTTGAATATGTTTTTGCCTTGCCTTAATCTCTTCCAAGGTCATAGGGTTGGTGCTTGGTGCAATGTAATCATTCTCCAGATAATATGTTTCATATTCTCCAATTCCTGATAAATGCAACTTCATCCTTTTCTGCCATGTGGAGAAACTTGACTTGTTCAGCTTTGGTACATCCCTTTTATACATCTTTGGATCTTTGCCTCAAGTACCTTTAAACTTTTCTTCTGGAGTCCTTAGCTCTGATACCAATTGATAGTTATGATACTTAATGTAAAGTACAGATGCCAATAGCTAACAAGATGAGAGGGGGGGGTGAATCATACAAACTTAATCTTCCATAAAAACAACATATTCAACCTCGGTAACATATACTTCAACAATATAACCAAAAACTGCTAAACATGTTAACTCATAAACACATAATAATCATAACACTCATAACACCACATTTAACATGGAAACCCAAATAGGGAAAAACCACTATGGGATTTCAGACCCACTAAGAAATATACTCTTCTAGAGTATGCTCGGTTAAGAGAAAATCCTATTAAAGATTACAAACACATTGCTAGATGTGACCCGGTTAAGGGATTTCCCTCAAATCTATTAGGATCTTCACTTTGTTAGAAGTGACCTTGTCAAAGGATTTCAAGCACTCATTTAGAATGTTACCTTGCTAGAGGGTTTACAAATAAGACTGTTAAGTCCACTCAGTTAAGAGATTTTCTGTCAGTTACAAAATAACAGTAATAAAAATCTATCTGCAACTTCACATCTAAAATTCTAAACAAGATTCTTATTTGCTCAAAACAATATAGTCATAGGACTTATCTGTCCCTTTGTTGGGCTCTCTACTCTGTTATTCAAACAGGTCTTCAAGCTTCTATGCTCGGTAATCACTATGTAGCATCCTTGTGCATACACTTGCCCGCATACATTGTTTATCAACAATTCCTTATTTATAAACAATTGCTAACCGCTTAATCTCCTTGATCACATTTCCCTTGATCAATCGTAGCCATCGGATCTTCAAACTTGACTAGGTTCAATGTATCCTTCGATCTGAAAACGTTTTGCCTTGCCTCGGGACTTGCAGTCCTTTCTTGGAACTTGCATAAGGTTATTGCGGTTCAATCTGCGTTGTAGATCTTCCTGCCAATTTTCCTTTTCCATAGATCCTCAACAAACTTCATGCATGGCATTCCAATCATTTATACATCTCTAGCTAATCATTGTCCTTCACTAAATAATGCTTTTATCCATCTAATGCGCACTGTCATAACTCGGTTGCAACTCGGTAAATACTAAACTTTACTTGGTAGACATTTCGCCTTCATTAACCAATATTGATAACCTTAGGGTTTACCGACTAGGTTCTTTGCTCGGTGACATAGTATAGTATAAACTTTACAATCAATAACATATGTAGGATATCAAAACAATCTAAACATCATGATCTCATCATTGTCTAACTCGGTAATAGTTGCTCATTGAATAACTTATTTCTCCCCTTATTCATCACATTCTTTCTGTGTCTTTTACCGACATCTTAATTCTCTTCAAATCAATCTTCTCAAGATATGGCAACATCATACTAAATCAAATAATCAATTTCTTGACATCAATGACAAAATAATGTTATAAAGATAGTTATCATCCTTCTTCAGTTATATCAATAATCTTCAACAACCTTCTCAATATCCTTACTGTAATGCCAACAATTTCTCTTATTGTAATGCCAACATTGCCTTCTCACAGGGGGGAAAATAGATTTTTTATTATATCTCCCCTTGAGCACTAACTACAAGATCAATTTCTAGAGGAAGAAGCGCCCATGCCAAACACGAGTGTAGAGGGCTCAGTAGATTCCTTCCTTTTCCATACCATAACATTCCTTTTAGGTTTATTTACCATAGCCTTCTCATTCTTGCAATAGTTAGAAAAATATCCATATGTATTGCAATTATAGCACTTTACCTTATGTCCTAAATTTGTTTGAATCTGCATTGATTAGCTTTATGACCAAATCTATGACATGTCTGACAATAACCTTGAAAAAACACATTCACTTGAGATCCATTCATTCCATTCACAACCAATCTATAGCTTATTTTATTAACATGACTATTGTAGTTGTTAGCCTTATGTCTAAAATTTCCACATCTAAAGCATTCAATATTTTAATTCACATTTCTTCTGCAATCTACAACTTTATGTCCAAAATACACTGAAAATATTTCTTATCCCACGTTATCCCCAGAGCATGCATGTGCCCCCTTGAATCCTCCCCATCCATTTACCCTTTCTCATTCTTCCCCTCCTATCTTCCCTAGTGAAGACGTTGATCCCTCATGGTGGAGGCATTAAAGTTATGGTGCTTGCATGGCGCCAAAGGTAGAGGCATTAATCCACAATCTTCGCCTCTTGGCCCCTTTGAGTCCCCCATCTAACATCGATCAACACATACTCATGTGTTGATCATGGGTGTCTGCATTGATTCCACCTGTTCAATATCTGTGCAAGCATTATTCGCCCATGCAGACATTAATCCTTGGGCGAAGGCATCGAAATGATGATCAACGCCTCTGTCACGCTAACTTTTCTACCCTAGATTCTACCCTAATAAATGCCCTAATCTACCAGTTCACAGAGTGGGGTTGGGGTACATACCGGTGAGCCAGACTCAGTTGGTCTCTCATGATGTCTAACTCTCTTAGCGCAATGTTGGTACACTAGAATCTAGTTCATCTCTCTCCAGTGGCTCTAAGCTCTCTATTTCTCCAAAGCTGTGTATGACAATGACCCTTCCTTGGGCCCCTTGTGGCTTATATAGGGCCTCCAATGGGCTCGTTTCTTCACCCGTGTTCTAATTCACCAATTTTTCACCAATTTTCTTCTTCCCCTATCATTTTTTTTTCTTTTTTCTCTCATTTTCTTCCTTTTCTTGTCATTTTTTTCTTTTTTGAGAATTTCTCTGAATTTTTTTTAAAATTTCTAGTTAAATTCTCAAGGGGGCTCATACCACCTACATCTTCACGTTGGGGCATTATTTTCTATCTTTTACCCACCTTCAATTTTTTCATTGCATAAAAGAGGGGGAAAATGTAGACACTTAAATTAATAATTAATTTAACCTTACTACATAATTTATTTATTTAATTATGTTAGCCCTTTATGCTTCTCAGTATTAATTAAATTTAATTTAATTAATCGTGTCACTATAGTCCAAATAATTGATTTATTTAATAAATTAATTATCTGTTATTCCTCTAAAGTTCCTCAATTAATTATTTCTTCTAAATTCCCTTTAGTTATTTAATTCAAATTAATTAACTAAATCATGTGACTCCTCCAATCACTCTCCCTAATTCTTCATTAAGCTAATTAATTCTTCTAGAATGCCCACTTGACATTATTTCCTAATTTTTAATTCCTCCACTCATTCTCTCTCCTCTTGTCAAATCCTCCTACAAATCCCACTTGTCTTTTAAATCTTCAATTAATATTCTTAAACACCTCCTTAATCATTTGCTAGTGGCTAATCCCCATGATTAGCCACCAAGTCAACCAATAGCCATAAATGGCTAAGTCCTCTTGTCCCCTCCTCACCTTCCAATCCTAAATGCACCTAATTGGGTCATTTAAAGGATTTCAAAATCTCATACTCTCCCATGTATCTCACCTTCCCAAGGAATTTTTAATTCCTTTTCTCATTCCCTCTCCCCATGCAAGTCATTATTTGGGAATTTTTAACTCCCTTGTCCTCACTCCAAGGAATTTTTAATTCCTTTTATTCGCCCAAGGTACTTGAGGATATCTTCCCCATGCACCTTATGGAGTGTGGATACAAGAAATGCCTTTATTGCAAATCTATTGGTCTCCACACCTTGTCCTCTCATGTCCTCTCAATACATGTGCATCCTCTCCTCCAATCTCCACCCTTGATTCATGTTCAATCTTGACCATTCATTCCTCCCTATCTCAATCTATAAATTGGGTTCTCCTCCCCTTCATTCCATATCAATCATTCATGCAATCTTATGCTAGTATTTTGGTCTTAGAACTCATCTCATAGCACCAGCACTATAGCCATATTTGCATTCATGGCCTCCATTTAACTATCCATCCATCCATCACTCCAAATCCTTAGTTACTTGTTGTTTAACTTGGGGAGAAACCTACATCAAGCAAGGATCCGATCCATTCAAGTCAAGGAGGGGCACATATTTGGATTCATCAAAGGCTCAAACCGAAGGGGGGAGGTAAAATAGAGAGTTATAATGGTTTATATTGTGTTTTGATGGCTTATTTGCATCTAACCATTGAATCCTTCCTTTTCTATTTTTTGCTTGCTTCATTGTGTATGATGAGCCTATTTCTATTTACTATGATAATTCAACTACTAAATTAACATTTATAAGAATCTAGTGTTGCATTTAAAGACTAAGCATATATCTAGCAAGTTTCATTTTCTGAGAGAAAAGGTAAATGAGAAAGAAATGAGATTGGAATATGTATCTACAAAGGAAAATAATGTAGATATTTTCATGAAGCCTTTACCTAAGGATACTTTGAGTATCTCAGAGAGAATTTAGGGGTGATTTCCCCTCCTGATCAGAACTAAGGTGCATTGATATGCATCAATCTGATGCATTTCACAGTCATATCTTATGATCTGGATTGATGAGGTGACTGCTACTCAGGGGGAGTAGTCATATATTCATATTTGTGAGATTTTGTGTTTGCAAATATGTGTCTTTGTCGTTAATGTCAAAGGGGGAGAGATTCATATGAAAAACTATGTAATAATTTATGTGGGTCAGAATATTTGTAGTGGGAGACAATTATCTGAGAGAGTTGTTGATTTCTTTGGCATTGATTATTTTCCACATCATATGTTTCCATCAATGCCAAAGGGGAATATTTTTGGATGAGTGTTGCAAATATGTTCTTATGAGATATCTTTGAGTGTTTGAGAGATGTGTTATCATTCATGTCAACATATTTTCTTTGTCTAGTGCAGTGATGTAGTGAAGTTCAGTTGGTTTATGTTGTATGTTGATGATCATTATTTGTGGATTAAATGGTTTGTAGAGTATTATCTCTAGTTGGTTCATTCAATATTTTAGTCTATCATATGTAAAATTCATCTATCAAATCAATTAGAAACAGAGGGAAATCATGAATCCCTATCTATAAAAGAATCTTAAATAAACCAATGAAATAATGCAAAGAATCAATGAGAATGTAAAATAATCAATTAAAACTCCCTATTCCATGATCGCATTTAGCTTCCATTGTTCTTCTCTTCTTTGTGGTATGATGGCTCTCAGATATTGTGCTGGCAACTTGTAATTGACACAAAGATTCAAAGTTCGTGATTGTTTGAGAATGGAGATTGAATGCTCAATTTATAGATTATTGGAAAGGATTGATTGAAAGGTGGAACAAATAGATCAAGAGGTGGAACTCAGGTGAGCTCACATGTTGATTGATAGTTGAACTGCTAATTTGGAGGTGAAACTGAATAGATTGAATAGATTAAATGAGTTAACTAATTGAGAAAAAGGCTAATTGAAAGATGAAAAAGGGTGATTGGGGGATAATTAATTGATGACAAAGAAATATTTATTTAGAAAAATCTAACTAGAAGATAGAAAAAGAATGATTGGAGAGAATTAAAGAAAAGACGTAATTAATCAATTAATTGAAAAGATCAATTAAAATAGATAGAATAGTTAACTGATTGAAAGTTTTTTGGATGTTTTTTGGAAAAAAGAAAAGTGGAAGATAGAAATAGAGATTGGAAAGATAATGATTTAATTAATTGATTGATTGAATTAATTAATTTAGCATGTGCTTGCACTCTGACTTAGATTTTTAATTTAATCCTTGCACGAGATTTAATTCAAATATTGAATTTATTTTAAATTCAATTTGTTATATATTTAGAACTTTGGCTTCGATTTTCAATTTGATTTTTGAAATCATGCACACGTATTTGAAATTAGGAGAAATAGAAGAATTGGAAGAATTAATTTGAGAATTAGAATTAATTAGTTAATTAAATAATTTAAAGAAACTATTTAATTATTAGAAATGGACTTTAATTAAATAATAAAGATTATTTAAATTAAAGGAATTAAATCATAATTAATTAAACAATTAAAAAAAAAATTATATTGCATTTAAGGGGAGAAGATTGTTACAAAAACATGTACCGTTTTTCTACATAGATCGCAGGTCCAAACTTCACAAGTTTAGCAGATTACTGTGAATTATAAACGGAGATGTACAAAGTTATACATATGATACTATAATGCATAAATTCAAAAAGGAGACACTATGCTCATATTTGCCAAACTAAATTGCCATGTCCATGTCACAGCAGTGTCTGCTCCTGAGCTACTTCCATCCAAGTAGTCCACCCCTGGGGACCCTCCATCCACACAGTTTGCTTACCTTCAAGTAGTTCTGAGAGCACTGAATCTGATCTTTAACTGGGTCTCTAACTTTGGCAACCTCTATTCCAAGGCACTCCATTGCTAGGTCAACCTCCTGCTTTCCTCTTGTTGCCTACCTCCATTTGTATCCATTCTCCATCTCATGAAGGTACATCTTTGCAATTCCATCCTTAATGAACCTAATGAACTTATGCTTCTCAATGTTCATGGTCACGGAGACCTGCAAAAACATGTGGTGAAGGGTAAGTCCATGAAAAGACTTAGTAGGGGCCCTACCTATGCCTTGAAATTTATCTTCATTTTTTATTTTTCATATATACCATAAAATTTCAGTGGAAAGAATATGCCAAAATAGATTAGTGTCTTTTTTCAGACCTTTAATATACCCAATTAGAACATCAAGCACATTAAATTGGATAGGAATAGAGATACCAAATAACAACCGTATTTCTCTAGCAATACTATATTCAAAAAAATGTGTCTAACTGATTCAGGAACCCTGCAAACATTGAAAATATCACAATTATTATGGTCTTTTCTGAAAGGCGGCCTATTGATAATAATAAGCCATTTAAAACAATTTTCTTTGGGTGCTATCTAGGACTACTCCATATTCCTGAAAACACCTTTTGCCACTATTTGACTAGAAAATCTGCAAGCCATGACTTATTAATATGTAAAATAATGGATTCATCATATATTAGAGTCTTGTAAATATTGATAGCTTTAATATTAGACACGGGAATGGTATTATTCCACAAAAAATCTTTATAGCAGTCATTAGTACTCTTGCACTTTTTGGGCAACTGAAGGTTACCGCAAGCTTTTTTCATCGTGTTGTAAGTCCTCTTGTGGGAATCTTGCAAGTCAAATCTACCTCTAAGGATTTCCCAACTAGGAATCTTGTCATCCTCAATAATGTCTCTAAAGCAGCAAATGCCTTTTGTTGCCCAGGCTTTAGCAGAGCACCCTTGCATAAGAGCAAGAGGTCTAGAGGAGTGAAAGAGGTTCCACCAAATGGATCTACCCCCATGGATGAACTCATAGTTGCAAACCCTAGTATTGCTGATGAAGGGCCTAATACTTTCCTAGGCCTTCCAAATAGAATTCAAGACACTCGAGCCCTATACTGAGACTACAAAGTCTCCAGCCACAAGGTCACAAAAAGGTAAGGATTTCCAAGATTTGGCCTTTTTTTGGTACAGCCCTCAGGATGTTATTTCTTACCAGAATTTTCCAAGGTTCATTTCCATCAAATGCCTGGAAGATCCATTTTGCCGCAAGAGCAGTCCCTTGGATTCTCAAATCCTTTAGTCCTAGTCCTCCCAGACTCTTTTCCTTGTGACACCAATCCCATCTAACAGATTGCATCTTTTTATTTCCTTTCGCATCAGACCAAAGGAAGTTCTTGATGGTTTTTTGAATTTCTAGGATCTGGTAGTTGGGGAACATCCACACCAAGGAGTAGTATATGTTGTAGGAAGACAAAAAAAATTGACACACCTGCACTCTTCCAGCGAGCGAGAGATACCTATTATCCCACTTATTGATTTTTTTATCAATCTTGCTTTTGACCCATAGCCACATTTCCTTGAGGGATGGTGAGATGCTGAGGGCTCAGACCCATAGCATCAGAGGCAATTACGAAGAGAGTAGGGGATAGAGGGCAACCTTGTCTAATAGACCTGCTAAGAGTGATATTTTGTGAAAAGGAACCATTAACTTCCACCTGGGCCGATTTATCTTTGAGGAGAATCATCACCCATTTGCAGAATTCTGTTGGAAAGAAAAATGCTTCTAACATCATCAGAATGAGCCCCCATTCCACCCTGTCATATGCCTTCTTGAAGTCTAGGAGGAACATGGTTGCATTCTATCCTGATGTCTTTACCCACTCCATGGCCTCCCAGCTAGTAATTAAATTTTCAAGGATGTATCTTCCTTTGATGAATCCTATTTGTGTGGGACAAATGAACTTAGGCAGTATATTCTCTAATCTAGTAGTAAGAGCTTTAGCCAGTATTTTGTATGATACATTGAGAAGCATTATTGGTCTCCAATTTTTAATAAGAGACTTTTCTCCTTCTTTGGGATCAACTTAATAATCCCTCTGTTAATTCATTCTCCTAGGGAGTCAATCTCAAAGGCCTCTGAGTAAAGATAATGAAGGTCTTGACAAACCCATTCCTCGTTAGCTTTGTAAAATTCAACAGGCAGACCATCTGGGACCGGGGTTTTATCATTATTCAAACTTTTAATAGCAACTTTCAGCTCTTCCACTGATATGGGACCCCCCAATGCTTGCACGTCCTCTGCAGTAATATTAGAGGGGATAATCATCCTACACTTTTCTCTAGCATCCCAAGAGTTAATGGAGTCTTCTGAGGTGAAGAGGCCTCTATAGAATTGATAAAAGGCCCCCTTAATATATTTAATTAATATTTAGAAAAGGGTTAATGATTAATTGAATAGAGATAGAAATTGAAAATAGAATTTATTTAAATAATAAAGATTATTTAAATTGGAGAATTAAATAGAATTAATTAAATAATAAATATTTAATTAACATTAGAAAATGATTAAAATGATTAAATGATGATAGAATGGAAAATATAATAATTAGTAAGATGATGAAGAAATATGAATTTAGAAGAATAAGATTAATTAACTTAATTAAATAATTAAATAATTATTTAATCAACCAGATGAATAATTAGTACATGATCAATGAGACATTTTTAGGTGTCTACATGGTCTACATTGCTCCGCATTGTAATATCTTAATTTGTGGATTTAGAATTATGTTTGGGATGTTGATATGTGTCCTCAATTCAAGGGGTTTGTAGTTTGGAGCTCTGCAAGTGATTTTTATAGGTTGATAGTCAGTTCAATTAATGTTTTTCAAGTTCGATATGATGATGATGATGATTCTTGTAATTTGAGTTAGTGTGGATGTTGATTTGGTAATTCATGGTCTGCATTGATCAGTGAGCACATTATTGATGATGTTCCTTGATCCGATGGTATTTTTCATGTTCTTGGCCAACATGATGCTTGTAGTGTGTTGCGGATATTTGATGCATAATTCTTGGAGGTGTTTGATATTAGAGGTGGTCATTTAGGTCCATACTATATCTTAGTTGACATTGTCTTGGTCTGCATGTGATATTGTAGCGTGTATGGTTATATTTTTGTGATTAGGTGATATGTTTTGATCCAACCTTGATGATATTGATTCAAGGTTAATGTCATGTCTAAATAAATGTAATAATCATTGTGATAGGTGTGTGGTGTGCGAATAATATATTAATCATTCGAAAGCTGAGAAGAAGTGTGAGAAGAGGATAAAAGTTGTGTGCTTAACTGAAACTGTAACCAGGCATTAAGGATGTTATTTCTTAGTTCATGATTTTCTAGAAGTGATCTAAATCTATTTGTAAGGTAGTTAGACTTCCCAGGGTTGTTTCTCTTTGTTTTTTTTTTATCAATGAGCTCTAGGCAGTGTGCCTGAATGAATGTGCCAAGAGGTGACTCTACATCAACCTATTTAAGACATGTAATGTAAATGAAACTGCCAAGAGGTGACTCTGTGAATGCCAAGAGGTGAATATGCAAATGCCAAGGGGTGAATAACAGATACATATCTAGTTTTGAGGAAATCTCGTGCAAGAGTTTTCTTTGGTTTCAATGATATGTAACCCTGTCTAATACATATATCAAATGTTGCATCTAGTTTTGGGTGTGAATAATCTCATGTAAGAGTTTGTTTCCTCTGGTTTCAAGAATAAATACCTTGTTTAAGACATGCAAAAATGATATGCAAAAATATAGTACAATATGGTACAAAGGGAGCGATATGGGTGCACCCCCCCCCCCCTTAAGATGTCAATATATGATGTCTTAAGGAAGATAGAAACAAGGATACCAAGCATAATAGCCATCTGATGGAAGATGTGTATCTCAAGGATAACGAGGAAACCGAATTGAATTCTAAGAAGGAAACGAACAAAGATTCTGAGGACCTGACTAAGGATAGGGATAGCGAGGATAAGGAATGTGTTGGTAAAGGGCTTATCCTAGATAACCTCAAGACACTCTCTAAGGTGAGAATGGATTATGATAGATGGACCTATGAGATCCTGAAAACTTGGAAAAAAAGGGAATAAACTCGGATGAGAAGAGGGAGGATGAAAATAGAGAGCAGATTAAATGGAATCGGGAAATGGAGCATAAGGTAAAATCGCTAGAAGAGGGAAAAGAAGCGATGAAAAATCTGATGGGCGTTATCCCAAGTATCCTCTCTGTCATCACTAAAAACTTGGAGGACATCGCCAAGATCTTTGATCATACCTGCACTCTGAATCCGGTTGTAGATCTTGACCTGGATGATGACACCATCCAGACTGGAAGCGGTGATGCTACTCAGGTGGGCGGTACTGCAAAGAGAACTAGGGCCAACATCAAGAAAGTTGTGGCTGCATCCACTAAGGATCCCCCTAACCTCAAAGACAACATCAAGGAGCTGCACGAAATTAGCAACACCCTGGCAAAAGCCCTGGAAAAAATTTGAATTCTAGAAGGCCTGCTGGCTTAATGGGGCTTTTTTGGGTTTTCTCTGGTTATCCGTTGGTTTTTTGTGGTTCTGATCTTTTCTATTTCTCGTCGCTTTTGTTGTTTATGCTGTTTTAGTTCTGTTTGTAAAGGGTTTCGGGGCCCCTTCAAAACCTGCTTTCTCCTTAATCAAAAATAAGGATACCAACC
The DNA here is from genome assembly GCF_030272615.1 of Cryptomeria japonica. Taxonomy (NCBI): domain Eukaryota; kingdom Viridiplantae; phylum Streptophyta; class Pinopsida; order Cupressales; family Cupressaceae; genus Cryptomeria; species Cryptomeria japonica. The sequence continues at coordinate 625,274,605 of NC_081412.1, forward strand.
TTCAACACCAAGGAGATATCCTTTAGGTAAAAATTCCATAAATCTAAGATAAAGAGGGAATACTCTTCAAACAAGGATAAGATAGTTGAAAAAGAGATATCTTGCAACAACTGTAAAGAGAATCTTTGGAGGAGAATAGATATTTTCTCAAAATACATCAACCTCCAAGAGGAGTTTCTTGATCAAATATAGCATCTTCTACCAAAAGAAAGGAAGGGGAACAACAATTCATACCTTCCTCCTATTTCTAGGTGAAAGATATTCTTGATGAAGGATGACACACTTTTGACCCAACGAGAGGGAGTAATTTTATAAAAGATAAAAATTGCCAAGTGAGGAAGAGCTTGTAGCCAAGGACTTACACCTCTTTCATAAGAGAGAATCCTTGAGCAAACAACAACTTCACACAAGGAATGATATCAAATTATAAGCAAATACTGCACAACAAAGGAAAATTCAATCCTTATAAAGAGGGAGAGAGAGAGATAGATCATTGTCCCACAAGTGTAAGGACAATGAGAATAATTACACAACCTCTAAGAAGAGATAAAACATAAGAAAATGTACAATATACTCACATGAATAAACATCCAATGTGTTGGGACTCATTAAATTTGAGTCAAATTTTGAGCCCCATTTCGAAATTTTGATATTGCATTTTCAAAAAGGCACCTAATCTCATTTAGGTGGCCTAGTTAGAGAGAGGGTAAAATGGAGCCAGTTGATTTTCAAAGGGTAAGGCTTGGGAAGTGTGTCCTACACCTTTCATTTAGTTAATGAAGTGTGTTGCAACTTTCAGTTTTTAGTTTGGATCAGTTTATCAAGTACCCATTTCAAGGGATGAGTTGAAAGTGCATTTTAGGTGCAAATGCAGATTTTACCAAGTAGCCTACTTTGAGTGCTTATATCTTTTGCCCCATTGATTGTCATGGTAAAATTAAAAATGGATTCAATTCTATGAATAAATGTGAGTCAGAATGCAAATTTTCAAGTCTTTATTAATCCATTTTCTCAGTTTTCAAAGCTCAATCCGTTTGCAGTTGGTGTTGTTTGACAAGTCCCTGTTTCAGTGCCTAGTCGGAGCCCTGTTTTGCATAAGTGTAAAAATTGCCTCAGTGAATTTCAGGTCAGAATGTTTATTCTGGGCTATTGTTGGTGTAAATGAAAAGCTATGTTTTCAGTTTCAAGCTCCTACCAATCCGTTTAATCGGTTTTCAAAAGGGTTTATTAGGCCATCTATTTTAGTGATCCGTACTTTCATTGTTATATCAGTTAATGTAGCTATTTTCATGAGCGCACTATTTGTACCCAGTCAGACTTTTGGTTGAACTGAGAATTCAAATATTTTATATGTACTTCAAGGTACCTATGCCTCAGATTTGAGGATCTACGGAGGTTGTTTGATATTTTTAAGAAAGGCATCATGAGTTGCCTGCACATTGACTTCATCAGGTCCGCAGTGCCGACAAAGCCAATTGGTCATCTTTCACCATTAATATCTCTTCACTCGGGATTCATCTTGAAAACCTATTTGGTAGAGTTCATTCTTGTATATCAGAGTACACGTGTGTCAAATGGCGAGGTCCAGAAAGGTGTTTTGGCTGGTTTGAAAATTACGTCTTCGTAATTAAATGCGAAAATGTGGCGCAAGTGCCTGAAAGTTGCAAAACTCAGTTTGATGATCCAAGAATGGTGTCGATCAATTCCAGAGATATGTTTAAGGTTCTTGAGACATTTCAAAGGTCAGTTGCATGCAAACAAAAAAAAATTTAGTCGGACCCACTTTGGGGCCCGACCTGGCTTGCCACTTCATGAATCTTTTCAGGCAAAGTTTAAATTGTTATTTTAAATCATATGTTATATGATTTAAGAATAAAGGAGAAAGATGTCCAAAAGCATTTAAGTATTGCTGGTTCCAGAAGATCTAGCAATAGAAGAGAAATGTTTAGAGGAAGAACGAGAAAAATGAAAGGAGGACAATGATAAACAAACAAGGAATGGAACTCAACACATTGGTGATTTGGTCTTTAGCATATTGGAGGCACTTCTTTACATAACTCAGCTTTATTATTGTAATGATTCTGATGATTTAATAGAGGAAGAGAGGAACTGGAAAGAGCAAATGAATCTTGTTCCTCTATTGACCGATGGAAGGCTCCAGCAGATGCATTGCCAAGTCAAAATGGCAATAGTCTCTCCTTGCGTGGTATTGGAGCAGCAAATAAAAACTTCAGCTAATGCAATTACCTGGTGTAAAGCTACAGCTCCTCCTTGTTGTGTGGATATTTGGAGAGCATATAAAGTTAAAACAAATGTCTGCTCCCCTCTGCGTGATGTTTCCTCCTCTACGTGGCTGGTAAAAGGAATTCAAACAAGTTCAGGCAGATGCTATTGGTAGGTGTTTGGCCAGTGCTATGGATTAAAGGTTTGAAAAGTTCTTAAACAAATGCAAACTGCAAGTGTAAAACCCTGATTCCCCAATGTTTTCAAGCTCTTCCCTGCCTGTAGCACGTGGTTGGCGCAAAATAAACAACCCCCCTGCGTGAAGGTGGAGTGGCCACAAATTGTTGGAGAATCACGTGAGGTAAGAGGACAACATTGAAGTTTTCAGCAAATACAAATAAATGGCATTCACTCCTCCCCCCATGTGTTGCAGAAAACCTCTCAAAACAAATGCACGTTGTAGATGTAAAGTGGAGCATGGAATTGAAAAGGCCACTAAAAACATAGCATAGAGCTTTGCGTGGTGAGTGGGTTGAAGTGTAGGAAGTTTGGAGGAAACATTGCAGAAAAACTTTCAACTAAATGCAAACCATGTGAATTTCGCCCCCTGCCGTAGCATTTTGGAGGCCATTCAAAAAAAAGCAAACACCAATGGCAGCTCCACATGGCTTTTCCAGTAATCCTTCTGTGTGGGAATGGTGTTTAGGCATTAAAACTTCCAAGCAAATGCAGAAAATGCCAATAAAACTCAAAGAAAACCATCAAAAGTGCAGTCCCAGGCATAAGTGTATTATCCCACATTGGCCGGGCGGGAGCATTTTTGAGTATTTATAAGTAAAACTCCACACAAGTATAATGTCAAAGCTTAAAGGCTTTTGATGAATAGTGTCGGTTGGGAGCCTCGATGGACCCCACATGCGTGGGCACATTTCTTGAGGCAACCAAGGAGGTTGAGTGGCGACCAGGTGGACCCCACACAGGCACAGATCCCGAGGCAGGTGAGTTTTGCAAAGAAAGAGCGACTTAACCGGTGAGCAAGTTTGTCGAAGATCTACGGTGCGCGTGGATTCACGAAGGGAAGATACTCGAAGAATACCCTTCACGAAATAGCGAAAAGCATGTGCGAAAAATGAATGATAAAGATCAAGCATTTTCGACAAGATCCAACAGTGCACGTGGATTCGCGAAGGAAAGATGCATGTTCGTTAGCCATTGCAAAATGGTGAAAGACAGGTGGCAGGTCCAGGTGGAGGTCCAGCTCGTGGGTCCCGCTGAGGTCCCGATGACGTGGCGATGAGGTGGTGTACAAGCAAGCAATCCAGTGCTGGTGACGTGGTCGACAAGTGGCAAAAGATGAGGTGTCATCCCAGGTGGCACCCAATGGATCCCATCAGCGAATCACAAGCTTCCACGTGGCAGGACGCCAGGCCAAAAATGGGTGAAAAAATTAAAATTAAATATATAGTTTCAACTATAGAGTAAATTCAAAAAATTTAAATGATGGTGCACATATTCAAGATTAATTCGCCCAGGGGTTGTTTTTTGGCCAAATATGCAAGCATTGTATATCACCCAAAAGCTCTCAGAATGAGGAATGCAGTTATGAAGTTTGTTTCAACAAATATCAGATATTTCAAGAGTAGTTTCCACGGGAAGAAAATGAGATATTCTTGCAGTTATGAAAAAGGGATACTTGGCATGTTCTGATGGATTCTGATCTTTTTCCCTCTTCTTCTTATTCCCAATTCTTCTCAATTGTAATGGTTCTAGAATTCTGTGAGAGTGGCTCCAGTTTTCATGGCTTCCAATTCTGAACTTCTTGACCCAAACTTGTAAAATTCTATGGATCTTTTCAAGGTATAGAGGTTACATTGCAGGATAGTAGATTGTTTTCTAGTTGCAGATCTTACTTGTGTCAGGCATGAGTAAATTTCCCACAATATCGTCTCTGTGTATGTATTTCATTACTATGAATTAAATCCTTAAGGAGGAAAAAATTTGTCAATTTCAAGGAGATTGTGTGATTGTTTATAGGTATCCTTCAATGAAGGTTTTAAACTCTGTAATCATACATGAATAATGGAATGTGTCCCAGATCTGATAATTCTATGAATGGAATTGAGTAATGCATTAGTATAAGGTGTTAATGTAGGAATATTGTTCAAGGAAAACCAATTTGTAACTAGGATAGACATTTGTAATTCTTTGTGTGACTCTGTTGCCCAATGAACAAGGCACTGGTCTTGCAGATTTGGGGATAGTTTCATATTTAGACATTTTAAAGAAAATATTTTCCCTCTGTGTTTAGGGGTTTGTGTTCTATTATTTCCAAGCTCTGTTTCATCCTATTGTTTGTACAGATCTAGCCAGTTTATAGTGTTTCCTAACTCGTTGAGCTTGTGAAATGATCTATCTGCCTATTGTTTGATGTAGGCATAAGTGTGTAATGAGTTAATTTCATGCATCAAAAGGGTGTCCCCCCCTAGGTCTAGGAGAACCTGAAGTGTAGGAGGATCAATTAGAGTCCTATGTTATGTTGTCCAAGCCCTGATGTTTTTAATAGACTGAAATTGATCATTTCATAGAAGGATTGTAGGTGTACTTGGGCTAATCATTTTTATGAACAACACAATGCAAGAAAAGACATTATTATATGTAAAATTTAACTCTAAAGAAGTGGTGATATTCAAAAAGAGAGATGGAAAGAGAGAAAGATCACAAATTCCTCTAGGGATGTATTAGTCATCAACGCATGAAAAATTCAACCCCTAAAGGGAATAGTGATACTTTATATTGCAAGAGACAAAAGGATAATACCATCCTTGGCCTCCTAGCAAGAGGAAAAAGAGAAGAATCACACATTTTCAAACGAGATATTATTCATAATAGATGTTGTTATTCCCAAACAGTGCTAAGATGGGAGGGGTGAATCAAAACTTTACCAATTTTACAAAATTAAAACCTTTTAACTCAAGATTGCACTAACTTATTATTCATCAATATAAACAATTATTTTAGAAGAACATGCATGCATGAAAAGATACACAGTAACACCAAGATGTATCTCATGAAAACCCAAATGGGAGAAAATCACAGTGTGAGTAGAAACTCACAAAATTTGCACTCTTCTGGAGTACGTCTGGTGAGGAACCATCCATGTTATGAGATTACAAAGACATTGTTAGGTGCCACCCGGTTAAGGGATTTTATTTAAGGCATGTCAGTGCCTTTACCCTGTTAGAGGTAGCCTTTTTAAAGGTCTTAAGATCATCAATTAAGATGTCACCCGATTAAGAGATTTTACAAAGGGATGTTAAAGTCCACCCGGTTAAGAGATTTTGAGTCGTAATGGTTAGAAAGCAACGGGAACTTGATCTGTTGGAATAGCTACTAACAGATTGATTAGATCACAATGAAAATCATAAACTGTCTCCACCAGTTGTGTTTGCTCTTCACTACACCAGTCCTCTACTCATACCCTCGGCTCTACACTTTGTCGGTCTACTTCACACACACTCTACTATGCTAAATCATTTAGCACTTCCTCGCTCTTCACTCTACACTTTGGATCACCTCTCACAGGATTTGCACTTTGTAAATTTTTTGATAAAAAAGGTTTTGTATGAACCCAAAACATTTTATACACTTTTCGTCGTCACCTTCAGGTGTTTCCTTAATCAATGCAATCATAGATCTTGGTAGATTTTGAATTCAATTCAAATCTTCTCGCTCTTTCTCTGCATTCCTTGGAAAAAGTCTGCCAACTACTCAGCCAAATCTGCCACTGCATCCCCCAAAAATAGCAACTTCTGGGTCGAGTTCAGTCTTTTAAATGCGAACTAAAAAATCTGCAAGTATTCATGGCTTAACTACATGATAAATAAAGTTGACTTCACCAACCTTTATTTTGGCATTGACATAAACTCACCAACTCACCTTTTTCCATCGCAATTATGTAATTGATCACCACTCTGAGATTTATGGTGACCACCTATCTTCCTTCTACTTTACCGGTATACCACTGCGCTTGTCATTACCGGTTCATCCTTTGATGTCGGTTTGCAGTCCTTCCATCAATCCTCTTCTTTTGTTTGCCAATTAGGTTATGTTTTGCATACAACCTCAAGCCTTCTTGCCTAAGTCACCTTATGTGACTTCGTCATCATCAGAATGACCAACGTAAAGATCTAACCTCAACACCGATCTTCTTGAGTGACATACCGGTTAGCTTAGTTTGTATTCCCTTGAGCTAATTGAACTTTGATCATCTGTCTCTTATGTTTCTTCCATGTTGTTTTCAAGTCATCACCTTTGCTACTAAGATACACCACTCCACTGATACCACTTCACTGGTCAGTGTTAGACATCAATGGCAAATCTCAGCTAATATACTAGTTCTCTGGATTAACTATTTTTGTCAATGCCAACAATCTCCCCCTTTGGCATTGATGGCAACACTTCAGAATTTGTCTGATCAATTACTTCTGCATGTACTTTCTTCATTTATTTCTTTATTTCTATATCAATCATTACTTTTACCTTGAGTAATGAATATCTCCCCCTAACACTAGCAGTGCTCTATTTTAGCAACTTCAACTCAACTCTACTTACCAATACTCAAACACTATAATCATATCTTACCCTTTGACAACAATGCCAAAGATGTATTTCAGTACACTTACAAGACTGCTCCCCCTAACCGAAGTAGTCCACACTTATCAATCTATTCTTAGAGATTTTTCATAAAGAAATCATACCAGATTGATGTAGAGCCCTTTTTACTTACTTTAATGCATGTTGGAGTACCACCCCTATCTTACCTTTGAGGTATTCAAAGGTGTCCTTCTGTAGTGGTTTGGTGTTCATATATCAACCACTTATTCTTTTGTTGCTATATACTCCAACCTCACTTCCTTGTCTTGAACCTGTTCCCTGAGGTAGTGGTATTTGATAGCTATATGCTTTGTCTTGGAATGAATCACTGGATTCTTGGATATGTCGATAGCACTGGTGTTGTGATAGTGAATCACCACAGGTTCAGTCACCTTTTCTTGGATACCTTCCAATAATTGCTTGATCCATACTATCTGTGTACAGTTGACTGCAGCAGCCACATACTCAGCCTCAGTTGTGTACAGTTGACTACAGCAGCCACATACTCAGCCTCAGTTGTGGATTGAGAGATGCAATTTTGTTTCTTTCTTGTCCATGACACAATCCTATCTCTAAGAAAGAATGCACCTCCACTAGTGCTATTTCTATTTCCCTTCCCAATCTGCATCAGTGAAGACACTTAAATTTAAATCTCCCTTGTGTCGATACCAAAGACCATACTCATCAGTCTGCTTAGGGTATCTAAACATTCTCTTAACCACCACCAAATGAGTCTCTTTTGGATTTGCAACAAATCTAGCAACCAAGCCAACATCTTGTGCTATATCCGGTCTACTGTGTACTACATACTGCAACTTACCGATCATGGATCGGTAAAGTGTCTCATTCACTTCATGAGCCTCATCATTTTTGGAGAGCTTGCAACCTGTAACCATTGGAGGTCCAATAGGTTTGCAATCTTCCATTCCAAAATTCTTCAAAATTTCCCTTATGTAATTAGTCTGGCTAATGAATATACCATTCTTTAGCTATGATACTTGCAGGCCAATGAAGAATTTTATTTCACCGATCATGGACATTTCAAACTCTTGCTTCATTTGTTCTACAAAACCTCTACTCATCTCATCATCTCCTCCAAAGATAAAGTCATCAACAAAATTTCTACAATCGGATGTTTTCCTTTTTCTCCGGTCTTCAGATACAAGTTGTTGTTATCACTAGTTCTCATAAACCCTATGCTTAACAAATATGAGTGCAGCCTCTCATACCAAGCTCTTGGTGCTTTTTTTATCCCATATAGAGCCTTCTTTAGCCTACATACAATAGCTCTTCCATCTTTTGATATAAACCCTTTTGGTTGCTCTATGTACACTTCTTCCTATAAAACACCATTCAAGAATGTCAATTTGACATCCATTTGGTAAACTTTGAACTTCTTGTAAGCAGCATAGGCAAGTAAGATTCTATCCCCTTCCATCCTAGCCACCGGTGCAAAGGTTTCTCCATAATCCAAACCTTCTTCCTGAGCATAGCCTTTGTAGACTAACCTTGCTTTGTTTATTACTACTTGACCGATTTCATCCATTTTGTTTCTAAACACCCATTTGCTGCCTATCACATTTTTGTTTTCCGGTCTAGGCACTAGAGTCCAAGTTTCATTTTTCTCAAACTGCTCCAGTTCCTTCTCCATGGCTTTGATCTAGTCTTCATCTTTTAGAGCCTCCTTTGTTGTTTTGGGCTCAATTTTGGAGAGAATAGAGGCATTCTCTCTTTCTCTTCTTTAGTCAATACTCATGCATCTTTGTCACCAATGATATTTGCAGTGAAGTGATTGTTTATGACATACCTTGCTAGTACCAGTTCATTTCTTGGAGTTTCTTCTACCGGTTGTGCAGGTTCTACTTCACATGATTCCTCATTTGCCACTACAATAGGATTCTCTTCAGCAGGTTCGACTGATACATTGTACTCAAATCCTTGATAACCCTCCGGTTCACTCTTGCTATCCTGTTTATTTTTCTTAGATAACTCATCTACTCTAACATTGGGACTCTCCACAATCTTATCGGTCCTTTTATTAAAACATCGATATGCTTTACTCTTTGTGGAGTAACCTAAGAAGGTTCCTTCATCACTCTTGGGATAGAACTTTCCAGAGTATTCATCCCTCTTGATATAGCACTTGCTTCCAAATACTTTGAAATAGCTCACATTGGGTGAGTATCCACACCATAATTCATAGGGAGTTTTATTTCCCCCTTTCTTCACCTGTATCTGGTTCAAGGTATACACAGCAGTGCTTAGTGATTCTCTCCAGAAGATATGTGGCATATCCTTCTGTATCATGAGAGTCCTCACACAATCAATCAGAGTTCTATTCCTTCTTTCAGCAACCCCGTTCTGCTGAGGTGTTCTAGGTGTAGGCATATGTCTCATAATCCTCTGTTCTTCATAGTAATTCATGAACTCTTGAGAGGTGAACTCTCCTCCTCTATTTGATCTCAGACATTTCAGATTCTTACTAGTTCCTCTCTCTACTTGAGCCTTGAAGACTTTAAACATGTGAAAGGCTTCAGATTTTTCTTTCAAGAATACAACCCACATCATTCTTGAGAAGTCATCTACAAACAACATGAAATACAGGTCTCCATAGAAACTCTTAGTCCTCATAGGACCACACAAGTCTGTATGAACTAAGTCTAGCACATTCTCAGATGAATAATATTTGTTGTTGAAACTAGCCCTGGTTAACTTTCCTAGTTGTCATTCTTTACACATAGCATTTTTAGGTTTCATAATATCAGGCATACATCTGACAGACTTTATTTTACTAACTTTTGCTATGCTATCAAAGTTAACATGACACAGTATTTTATGCCACAACCAATTGTCTTCTACCTTTTCCATTAGAAACAGATTACCTCTAGATTGTTTATTGGTAGAAATCAGACTTCCTGATTTGTCATTTATTTTGCATATTCCTTCATTTAATTCTAACCAGAAACCCTTATTGTTAAGTTGTGCAATACTTGACAAACTATATTTTAGCTCTTCTACCCAATAAATATCTTCATAATTTGTTTTATCATTTAGGGTTATAGATCCCTTACTTTTTACTACACAAGGAGCATCATTATCGAATCTCATTGTTCCTACATTGCAGTCCTCCATGCTGAGGAATTTGTTTCTATCATCAGTCATGTGGTGAGTGCAACCATGGTCAATTACCCAATCTCCACACCGGTTTGAACTAGAGATTAGTGTCATATCACTTTCCTCTATGTTATCTTCCTTTACCACTACAAATGCAATTCCATCTCCATCTTATCCTTCTCATTCTTCATCAGTAACTCCTTCTTCTACAAGATAGCACTCCTTCTTTCTCTTGTCATTGTAGCTTCTAAAATTATCCTTTCTATCATTGTCAGGACATCTGGATGCAATATGACCTATTCTACTACAAGAGAAGCACGTCAAGGGAAGTTTACCTTTATAAATTTCTTTTCCTCTTGGCATTATTCTTGCCAATAGAGATTAAATCTCATCTTGTTCCTATTCTTTAGATAACAGGTTGTCACATTCATGAGAATGACTGGTTCTTGTAGTAAAATTGTTTATAGTTTGTTTTCTTCTCCTTGTTGGTGTAGATATCATAGAAGCTTTGAAGGCAACATCAATCTTTGGTACACTATTATCATAGTTACTCAGTTCAAAGGCAATAAACTTACCAATCAGTGAGTCAAGTGAAACACTAACTATTCCCAAGGATCTGAGTTCCTGAATTGCAGAAACCCTTATGGCATATTGTGGTAGCAAGGTTATCAAGATTTTGCTAACCACATCATCTTCTTCAATCTTTCCTCCAGCACTTCTAATGGAATTTACCACATCCTTTATTCTTTTACTATATTCTTCTATATTTTCTCCTTCTTCCATCCTCATCTCATCAAATTTTCCTCTCAAGCTATCCATGTAAGCCTTTTGAATATGAGGATCTCATCCATAAACAATCTTTAGCTTATTCCACATCTGATAGGTTGTTTTCAGATCTTGAACCTCAACATACTCATTATCAAATAGAGTGCTAGCAATCATATCAATACTAGCAGTGTTGTCTTGCCTTTCTTTGATCTAATCTGTAGTAAGAACCCCTATAGGTTCACTATACTCTATGATTACATGATTCCAATATTGATCTCCTAGGGTTATTAGGTACATATTCATTCTATGACACCATAAGGTGTAATTCTCCTTAGAGAACTTAGGACCCTCCCTTTGTATCATCTTGGATCTTTCCATAAGCTATTAAGCTCTTCTGAATCTAAGGACCAGTGCTCTGATACTAATTGTTAGTCCCAACCGATGCTGAGACGGGAGGGGTGAATCAACACTTTACCAGTTTTACAAAATTAAAACCTTTTAACTCAAGACTGCACTAGCTTAATATTCATCAATATAAATAATTATTGCAGAAGATGTTGGTATTATGGATGACTTTGTCCTGTGTTGCATTGGTTTTGTCATTAATGTCAACACTTGTCACACTTTTCATAACTGGAGACCTACATTGATGTTTTGGCATTCTGGTATTGCACTCACCGGCAGACTGTTACAGACTGTTATACACACACTGGCAAGATATTTTGTTCACCGGCAACGATGAAGACTTGTTATCACTTGGAGATCATTTGACTATGTTGAAAACATTGATTGGAATCTTTTTTTTGGTGTTTTGGATATTGGAATGTTCGGATTGACATATTTGCCTTTACCGACAGATAGGACTTGGTTATACATCGGCACACCATCAGATCAACATTGCATGTTATGAAGATGACTTATTATGTTGAGTTGACATGTTGTATCTTATCTTGTAATTGTTTTTATTGTAATATCTTTTGTAAGCTGACCTACTCATTTGGTCTTTGGCTTGGTATAAATGTAAGATCACTTGATGATCGAATATATACACTTGGTTAAGGATTTTGATATAAGCAAATATTGAAGAGCAGATCCCTATGTGAATCAAGCAGACATCATTTGAAGGATGAAAGAAAGGTTATGAAGAAGTTCTGAGCCTAAACTGGTACTGAATCAAGCATTGTTGATGTTATTTTGTGTAGTACATTATCTTGGATTTAACCATCCACTTGTAAGTCAGTGAGACTTCCCTTGTTGTCATTTGAGCAGTGAGCTCTAGGTTGTTGGCCTTTCTGCATGTGCAGACCCCATTTATATACACATACTATGTGCAGTAGTATCATCTGATTGTGGGTAAGGTTTCCCACCATGGTTTTTCCCTCACCAAATTTCCACGTCAAAATCTTTGTGTTATGTGTTGTGGGTGTTGTTTCTCTTTTTGTCTTTCACATTAATTTTTATCGGTACTACTAAATCTCCTTAACTGTTTTACTAGTACTTAAGTTTGGTTTACCGGCATTAAGGTTTAATTATTATTTTTGGTAAAATGGATTGCAATTTTTAATAATTGGTTGACAACTGATTCACCCCCCCCCCCCCCTCTCAGTTGTCCTTTTGAGACCTAACAATTGGTATCAGAGCATAGTCCTCTTTTGCAAAAGCCTAACAGCTTGAGGAGATCCTATGGCATCTAACATTTTTAGGAAGGACACTCTAAAGCTTGATGGAACTAACAATGGTACATGGAAGATCAGGATGGAAACTCATTTTAATTGCATTGGAAGAGACATATGGGAAGTGACTAAGAATGGATATGTTTCTTCTGCACAAGGTCAACCTCATCCACCTACATTGGCAAAGGATCAAGAGAATGATTGCAAAGGAAGAGAAGCACTTTTGAGCGCATTGTCAGATCAGCAAATCATGGGATTATCAAATCGATCTACTGCTAAGGCTATTTGGGACAAATTGGAGACATTGAATGAAGGAGATATCACTATCAAAATTGTAAAACTGGAATGCTTCTAGGTTAGGTATGAAAATCTAAAAATGGAAGAAGAAGAAAGAATTTCTGCTTTTATGGAAAGAGAATAAAATTGTTTTGGGAATACAATATTGTGGCAGATCCTTAAGTGAAGATGAAATTGTATCTAAAGTTTTGAGAGCATTTCCCCCGGCATATAAAATGAAAGTGACTGCTATTTATGAATTGAGAACTATGCCTAACACTTCAGTTTCTAGAGATACATTGGTTGGTAAATTTTCAGCTTTTGAACTTGAAGAATTTGGTCCTGTTACTATTCCTAAAAATGATTTGGCCTTCAAAGCTTCATCATTAGCAACATCGTCATCTGATAAAACTGATTGGAAAGCACTCTATGCAAAAGAACTTGAAGAAATGAGAAAGGAAAATGAAGAACTTGAGGAATTAGAAGCTTGATTTGCTAGGAAAATGCCTAGAGGTCCAGGAGGGAGTAAGTATGAAGGTAAAGCACCCTTTAAATGTTATAATTGCAATAAAGTCGGTCATATTGCTTCTAGATGTCCAGACCGGCATGCTAGACTAAGGGATGAAGCAAAAAGAATATACAAGCCTAACCCTGATTATCAGATAATCAAATTTAAGAAAAATAGAGATAAATCATGTTATTATGCAGATGAAGGTGTTATAGATGACTCAGATGAAGATCCAGATGACGGATGGACTTTTGTTGCTATTAAGGAAGACTCATCGGCACTGGTAGAGCAGGCATTGGCAGCTAAAATTGAAGATAAGGATGAATGGATAATTGATTCCGGATGCTCACATCATATGACTGGAGATAAAAGTAAGTTTACATCTTTTCAAGAGATCAATGGAGGACAAGTAAGATTTGGAGATGATAAAGCATGTTCAATCAAAGGAAAAGGCACTATATCTTTGGATGGTAAGCATACTACTGATAATGTTTAAGTTGTAGAAGGTTTAAAGCATAATCTTTTGAGTGTTGGATAGCTAGTTGAAAAGGGATTTTAGTTACAGTTCAAGAATGGTAAATGCAAAATCACAAATAGAATTGGATTGGATATTGTAACCGGTAATCAGACTAAAGGTAATATCTTTCACTTAAACTCTGGAGATAAGACGTGTTTGATTGCTCATATTAATGAAAGTTGGTTATGGCACAAGAGACTTTGTCATGTAAATTTTGATTGCATTGTGAAAATCAGTTCAACTAAGGCAGTAAGAGATTTACCTAGGATTGTGAAACCTCAAAATCTGGTATGTAAGGAATGTCAAATGGGAAAGAAAGTTAGAACATATTTTAAGAGCATTACTGAGAAATCTAATGGTACACTTGATTTAATTCATACTGACTTATGTGGTCCAGCAAGAACAAGAAGTTTACAAGGAGATAGGTATTTCATGCTAATCATTGATGATTATTCCAGAATGTGTTGGGTTACTTTTCTCAAGGAGAAATCAGAAGCTTTTGGGAAATTCAAGATATTCAACGCATTGGTAGAGAATGAAACCGGTAAGAGAATCAAATGCTTAAGATCGGATCAAGGAGGTGAATTTACATCTAGAAAATTTAATACATTTTGTGAAGTGACTGGAATTAAAAGACAGCTATTAGCACCTCGGACACCTCAGCAAAATGGAGTTGTGGAAAGGAAGAACAGAACTATCTTGGATGCAGCAAGAACTATGTTGATGGAAGCTAATCTACCTCACATGTATTGGAGAGAAGCAATGAACACAGTGGTTTACACTTTCAAGAGAGTTCACATTAAAAGTGAAACCGGTAAGACACCCTTTGAGTTATGGTTTGGTCATGTTCCTACTCTTAATATTTCAGAATTTTTGGAAGTAAATGTTACATTAGAAGAGATGAATATGTTGGGAAATTTGATTCTAGAAGTGATGAAGGTATATTTCTTGGTTACTCATCTAAAAGCAAAGTATATAGATGCTATAACAAGAGATTGCAGAAAATCATTGAAAGCACTAATGTGAAAATTGATGAGCACTTTAGAGGAGATTCTAGATCTACTGAACCGGCAATAGAGATAATCATAAATGAACCAGCAAACATCCCACTGGTATAGAATGAAGATCCTGTCACACCAATATCATCAAAAAACTCAACAGTGACATAAGAACAGCAGTATGTAAGTACAAACCAGAACAAACCGAGGTATGTAAGATTGAATCATTCGAAGAATCAAATAATTGAAAATAAGAATCATGGTGTTATTACTAGAGGAAGACTGGCAAGTGAAGAGGTATGTTTAATTTCTCAAATTGAACCAGCATCTTTTATTAAATCATGTCAGGATGTTAATTGGATTAAAGAAATGAAAGATGAATTAGAACAAATTGAAAAGAATATTACATGGGTATTAGTTCCCCGACCTAAAGACAAAAATGTAATTGGAACTAAATGGGTATATAGGAATAAAATTAATGAAGATGGTAAAGTAATCAGAAACAAAGAAAGGTTAGTGTGTAAAGGATACTCTCAGAAAAAAGGAATTGATTATAATGAAACCTTTGCACCGGTAGCTAGAATAGAGGTAGTTAGACTGTTTTTAGCTTTTGCAGCCTACAAGAATTACAAGGTTTATCAAATGGATGTTAAATGTGCATTTTTGAATGGAGATCTTGAGGAAGAAGTTTACATTGAACAACCTGATGGATTTTATTTGGCAGATAAAGATATGGTTTGCAGGTTAAGGAAAGCTTTATATGGCTTGAAACAAGCACCCAGAGCTTGGTATGCTAGATTGGAAAAATATCTTTTGAAGCTTGGTTACACAAAAGGTAATGCTGACAGTAACTTGTATTACAAGGTTACCAATGATTACATTTTGGTTATTGAAGTATTTGTGGATGATATCATTTTTGGAGGTGAAGATGGTCTATGCAAGGATTTTGCTAACAAAATGCAGGAAGAATTTGAAATGTCTATGAGTGGAGAGATAAAATTATTTTTAGGCTTATAGATTTCACAGACTGATAAAGGGATATTCATTAGTCAAACAAAATACTTGAAGGAACTTTTGAAGAAATTTGGTATGGAAAATTCTAAACCGGTAAGTACTAATATGACTACAACAGATAAACTGACATTGAAAGATGATTCTGCTTCAATTAATGTAACAGGGTACAAATCTATGATTGGAGGTTTACTGTATTTGACACAAACAAGACCTGATATAATGAATGCAGTATGTATTGTATCTAGATTTCAAGGTAATCCTAAATAAAATCATGAATCAGCAATTAAAAGGATTTTCCGGTACTTACAAGGGATAGCAAATGTTGGTTTATGGTATCCTAAAGATGAAAACTTTGATTTATGTGCATAACTAGTGCAAATTGGGCAGGTGATATTGATGACAGAAAAAACACCATTGGAGGAGCTTTCTTTCTTGGTAGCAGACTGATTTCTTGGATAAGCAAAAAATAGACATGTACTTCTTTATCCATTGCAGAATCACAATATGTGGTGGCAACAACTAATTGTACTCAGGTATTATGGTTAAAATAAATGTTGAAGGATATAAGGATAAAATGCAAAGAATCGGTAATCATCTATTGTGATAATACAGCAGCAATTGATATATCAAAGAATTCGGTATTTCACTCTAAGACAAAGCATGTTTCAATTAAGTACAATTTTCTCAAAGAGAATGTGGAAGCAAATGAAGTAAAATTGGTTTATGTGAACACTAAAGAATAAATTGTAGATATCTTTACTAAGCCTCTGCCTAAGGAAACATTTGAATATCTCATAGAGCAGCTTGGGGTAATTTCCCCACTGACAGAGACTTAGATGATAAGGTTTTGGCATCAAACTGGTAGGATTTATCAGAAAATCTATTTTCTAGCTTTGATGGAGGAGAGCTACTTCTCAGGGGGAGCAGTTTTGGTTACAACAATTGGTTATAGTAGTTGGCTGAGTATTTCATTTCATGAAGCTTTTTTGCTTTGGCATATGATGTCAAAGGGGGAGAGATATCTATGGAAAAACAACATTATTTTGGGAGAGATTATTTATTGAGGGAGAGATTTTCACTCTCTGCATTTGTATTTTGATTTATGGTATTAATCTATTCTGGAGATTGTTGGTTTTTGGTTTTTGGCATTTCTGTTTTGGCACTTAGATGGTTTTTCCATCTTGTGTTGCCATCAATGCCAAAGGGGGAGATTGTTGGTATTATGGATGACTTTGTCATGTGTTGCATTGGTTTTGTCATTGATGTCAATACTTATCACACTTATCATATCTGGAGACCTACATTGATGTTTTGGTATTCTGGTATTGCACTCACCTACAAACTATTACAAACTGTTATACACATCGGCAGGATATTTTGTTCACCGAAAATGATGAAGACATGTTATCACTTGGAGATCATTTGGCTATGTCAAAGACATTGATTAGAAGCTTGGTTTTGGTGTTTTGGATATTGGACTGATCGGATTGACATATTAGCCTTTACCGACAGATAGGACTTGGTTATACACCAGCACACATTTCACCATCAGATCAGCATTGCATGTTATGAAGATGACTTATTATGTTGAGCCGACATGTTGTATCTTATCTTGTAATTGTTTTTATTATAATATCTTTTGTAAGCCGACCTACTCATTTGGTCTTTGGCTTGGTATAAATGTAAGATCACTTGATGATCGAATATGTACACTTGGTTAAGGATTTTGATATAAGCGAATATTGAAGAGTAGATCCCTATGTGAATCAAGCAGACATTATTCGAAGGATGAAGGAAAGGTTATGAAGAAGTTCTGAGCCTAAACCGGTACCGAATCAAGCATTGCTGATGCTATTTTGTGCAGTACATTATCTTGGATTTAACCATCCACTTGTAAGTTAGTGAGACTTCCCTTGTTGTCATTTGAACAGTGAGCTCTAGGCTGTTGGCCTTTCTGCATGTGCAAACCCCATTTGTATACACATACTATTTGCAGTAGTATCATCTGATTGTGGGTAAGGTTTCCCACCATGGTTTTTCCCTCACCGGGTTTCCACGTCAAAATCTTTGTGTTATGTGTTGTGGGTGTTGTTTCTCTTTCTGTCTTTCACATTAAGTTTTACCGATACTACTAAATATGCTTAACTATTTTATCTGTACTTAATTTTGGTTTACCGGCATTAAGGTTTAATTATTATTTCTGGTAAATTGGATTGCAATTTCTAATAATTGGTTGACAAACTGATTCACGCCCCCCCCCCCCCCCCCACAGTTGTCCTTCTGGGACCTAACAAAAGAACATGCATGCATGAAAAGATTCACGGTAACACCAAGATTTATCTCATGGAAAATCAAATGGGATAAAACCACAGTGTAAGTACAAACTCACAAAATTTGCACTCTTCTATAGTACGCTCGGTGAGGAGCCATCCCTGTTAGGAGATTACAAATACACTATTAGGTGCCACCCGGTTAATGGATTTTATTTAAAGTTTGTTAGTTCCTTTACCCTTTTAGAGGCAGCCTTTTTAAAGGTCTTGGGATCATCAATTAAGATGTCACGCGGTTAAGGTATTTTACAAAGGGACCTGTTAAAGTCCACCTGGTTAAGGGATTTTGAGTTGCAATGGTTAGAGAGCAACAGGAAGTTGATCTGTTGGAATAGCTACCGATAGCTTAATTAGATCACAATGAAAATCATACTCTATCTCCACTAGTTATGTCTACTCTGCACTACACCAATCCTATGCTCATACCCTTGGCTCTGCACTCTATCGGTCTACTTCACACACTCTACTCTGCTAAATCATTTAGCACTTCCTCACTCTTCACTCTGCACTTCAGATCGCCTCTCACAGGATTTGTACTTTGCAAATTTTTCGATCAAAAAAATTTTGTATGAACTCAAAACACTTTATACACTTTCTATCGTCACCTTCAAGTGTTTCCTTAATCAATGCAATCACAAATCTTGGTAGATTTCAAATTCAAATGTTTCTGCTCTTGGTCTACATGGCCTGCAACAATTTCATGAACTACTCAACCAAATCTGTCACTACACCCCCCAAAAATAGCAACTTTTGGGTCAAGTTCAGTCTTTTAAATACAAACCATAAAATCCACAAGTAATCATGGCTGAACTGCATGATAACTGAAGTTGACTTCACCAACCTTTAGTTTGGCATTGACACAAACTCACCAACTCACCTTTTTCCATCACAACTTTTTAACCGATCACCGCTCCAAGATTTATGGTGACCACCTATCTTCCTTCTACTTTACCGATCTACCGGTATACCACTACACTCTTCATGACTAGTTCATCCTTTGAGGTCGTTTTGTAGTTCTTCCATCAAGCCTCTTCTCCTATTTTCCAATGAGGTTCCGATTTTCATACAACCTCAAGCCTTATTGCCTATGTCACCTTCTGTGACTTAATCATCATCAGAATGACCAACCTCAAGATCTGACCTCAACACCGATCTTCTTGAGTGATAGACCAGTTAGCTTATTTTTCTTCCCTTGAGTTGATTGAACCTTGATCATTTGTCTCTTATGTTGCTTCCATGTTGTTTACAAGTCATCTCCTTTTCAACTGAGATACACCACTCCACCGGTACCACTCCATTGGTCAGTGTTAGACATCAATGACAAATATCAGCTAATATATCAGTTCTCTGGATTAACCGGTTTTGTCAATGCCAACAGACATGTCATTTCAAACAAAGAATATGTCATAACCAAGGAACACACATGCATTCACATGAAGGATAACTCTATGCAAGAAAGAACATCAAGTTATGAAGAATGCAATCCATAAAGGAAATGGTGAAACTTTAAAGATGAGAGATAGGATAGAAGTAAGAGTGAATCATGTTGCTCCCCCAAGATATTTGAAATTTAAAAAGCACCACCTCTAATGAAAAAGATCCCCCAACTAAGTTAACTACTTGTGTCATGGGTGAAAAGAGTTCTAAGGAACTACCTTTTCACCAAGAAAGAGAGCGAGATCTATTGAAAGACATGTATGAGCATAATTGTATTGTTCTTGAACAAATTCCTTAAATTCTTTATGCTTTCTGAGGGAATGAGAACCACCATGATGAAAAATACAATATCCACTACCTTCCTTATGTTTAGTGCTAAACTTCACAAAAGGAAAAACAATATTCTTGTCATACTTCAATTTCTAAAATATTCTAGTTGCCAATTTTTTATCATCATCGTTATGTTTAGGCTTATTCTTTTGAGATTGAGGAAAAGGATTATTATTTGATGAAGAAGGATTTTCATCTATGATTTTAACTTTACCACTATCAATAAGTTCTTTCATTGTATTTTGAAAATCAGGAAAATCATTAGTATGATGATATTGAGTTTGATTAAATGAATAAAGAGGAGTTTTTGAAGAAGAAGTACTTTTACAGGAACAAATGGCTTGTTGTCTTGCAAGATGGTCTTTAAAATCTTAAATCCTAAGGAGGTCATCCATAGGAGATTTATTATCATTTCCTAGGCCTTCTGAGTTTTATTTGTGTAGGAGGGTTTATAGGGACTCGAATTCCTTGTTCAACTTTTCCAAGTCTTCATCCTCTAAAACCTTATTTTGATATTATGTTAAAGTCACTCCTATAAGAATCCTTTAATTGATAAGGTTGAGGAACATTGTAATAAATTTCTTTGAAGTTTTTAGTGTAAGGATGTTTAGAAGGAATGAATGGATTATTACATGAACAAAGAATATCTTGTGAAGGAAGATTTTCCTTTCTTCCATCATGCATATCCTCTTGGGTAGATTGAGAAGGAAGTTCCTTATCCTCTAAGGCCTCATTTTTTTATAATGTTATGTGGGGTGAGATATCATGCATAAAATTAATAATATCTTCTTCTCTACCATTTTTTTGATGTCTAAGATAGGCTCTAGGAAAATAAGGAGGATCTAAAGAGATGAAAATATAAATATTCTGATTTTTCCCCCTTGCGCAAGGGTATGTGTATGAGAAGAAGATGAGGCCATATTTCTCCTCAATGCTTGCTCTCCATTAGAGAGATCGTTGATAGAAGTATTAGCTATTTCTTCATTCACATTAGATACCCTAGGAGAGGTACAAGTATTAGGTTTTTCATTCGCATCTTTAGAATTGGGATCTACAAAAGATTTGAGGTGATCTATATATGAAATGCATTTTCCTAGAAACATCAATATAAAACAACATGCACTATAAATGAAAACTTTGAGATCAAATTGATTGAAAGGAAATAATTTTGAAAGTCTAAAAATGCAATATGTCAAAGTGCTATGAATGAAAAGAAGCATTGTGAAATGAAAAAACACATTATCCAACACATGATTTTGGTAAATATAAGTGAAAACCAAGGTAATAATATGTGAAATAGAAAATAAATCAGATTTATTAAGAGCCATAATGAATGTTGAAGAGTGGGGCAATCCACAAATCAAATTAACCATAATAAATTAGGGGTTTTTATAATTTAAACCTCTAAATTTATATAATTTGATTAAAATGAGATCTATGAATTTGAATTTGAATTTAGAAATGTGTCTAAATCAGATCTCAAACAATTTATCCAAATTAAGAAAATCACAAGCTCAACTTTAGAATTAAAAATTAGGGTTTTTGTGAAATTAACCTCTAAATTTTTTAAATTGAATCGAAAACTAAACTTGTAAATGTAAATTTGAAATTTAAATTGCATAAAAATTTAGATTTGAGAACATAAATAAGAAATAGAGGTGTAAGGAGTCAGGTTCACCAAAATTTAATGGGTGAAAATTTAAGGTTTCCACTATAGAAGGGTAAGAACTACTAATTTTACAATTACATTCAAAAGAGGGGTGAATCAAATAGATTTAGTCACAAACCGGTAATGATAAGGACTGAAATACTGATTGGATTCAAGGGGGTAAATTTGGTTTGCCCTTTTTTGTGATTTGAATTATTGAATTTAGGTTTAAGTGCTAAAAATGAAGATGAAAACACATAAAAAGTGAGCTACAGTCATCAAATCGAGGCATGCACCTAGATCTGGGTAGTAAATGCAGGTTCAGACCTGATCCACAAAAAAAATCCAAAAATGTCAGGGCCAAAGCATCCATCCCTCTATTACTCCTAACTTTTCGCTCACCAAAGAGGGTTGATTTGTCTCTACGAATAATGCCTATTTTGAAGATCACAGCTCCATACCTATTTCCTACACACAAAAAGAAAGGGAAATAGGTTGGGAATAGAGGCTTACCTAAGTCAAATCCTAGTTAAGGAATTAACCTTCATTGAAATATTGCAAATATTAAAATAAATAATGGAAATATATACCTCAGATCTGCAATAACTAGTAATGATGCTTTGCTTCTTGAATGTAATCACATATGTTGTATGAAATGGCATGAACATAACAAAACCCTAATCACACACACATGCTTGCAAATGAAAGATGTAATGATGCTCCATAATTGATGAATGAAGAATGCATCCTTGAATACCTCTAAAAAAATTTAATGATGAATGCTTCAATGTTTTAATGCTTGATTATGATAATTTCACCCTTGTTTCATGTATCATGTATATGCAAATGAGAGGGGAAAAGCTCCTTATATACTTGCCCATCGAAAAATGTATTAATTTTTTGACATAGGTTGACATGGTGAGATATTTCCCACTCATTTTTTAGAATGCAAGGGGGGACCAAGACAGGGCCCAATTAAGGGGGACCAAAGCATGGCACCCTATTCCCAATTACAACCTGTAAAGTGGAAAATTGGATCCTAGTGACTCCCCACCTAGGAGAGAGAAAGGAAGCCACTAGGTTGATTTTCACTTGGGAGGAACTTTACATTCAAAAGAGGAGCTTGAATCCATTAGATCCAAATCCGAGGGAAATGAGGATGTGAATTCCGAATGGATTCCAAGGGTTGAAGTGTGATTTACCCTCTTTTGTAAATGAGAAATTTGACTTGTTAACTATGCAGAAAAGAGAGAGAAAATGAGTGAAATGAGGAGCTACCAATTTGGGATCATGTTGTAATTTTGGATCTGAGGTAATTAGATTAATATGGATTTGCCCTACAAATTTGGATAAAATCTATCAAGACCATGGCGGGAATTTACATGGTCCTCCACAAAATCTGGGAAATGAAAAGGGTTCTTTCGTCTTTGCAATTGAAGCCCAAACCTGCAATTAGAGTTGCACACCTACAACCTACACACAAAAGAGAGGGAGAATAGTTGTGGATAGGGGTTTGCCTCATTCAAAGCCCGATTGAGGAATTAACCTTAAAATAAAGTACTTGCAAATACTTAAATGTAAACAATGGAAATGTATACCTTGTAGATCTGCAACTTGTTGATGATTATTGGTTTGCTTCTTGAATGTATCCACAAATGTTGTATGAAATGGCATCTAACATGAGAAAACCCTAACACACAGACATGCTTTCAAATTAATGTTGTAATATTACTCCAATGGAGGAATGAACAAGACTTTAATGCTAGAATGCTTGATGATGACCTTGAAATCTTGTATCTTATCCTTATGCCTCTTATCCTGTATCTCCTTTTTTCATCCGTCTATCCATCATTCCTGAATGAGGGTATTTAATTCCTTTTTATATATGCCTCCGGGATTAATTTTAAACTACCCGAGGTCGACAAAGAGGAATTTGAAACCCCAAAGACAAATTGTACATAGGAGACTGGGAAGACCTGACATAGGGCCATCCTAAGGGGTAGAGACAAGGGCACCACGCCCCTGTCCTAGGGGGATAGGGGCGCTACGCCCTTGTCCTTTCCTATTTTGGGGTCTGGAAAAGGTCTAGAGAAGACACAGGACATGGAGGAAGGAGGGTAAAGGGGTGAGAATGCATAAATAGGTCTTGGTTAGGGAAGGAGATGTTGTCACGGGAACTTTAGCGGGAGTATGGCTTATGCCACTACTATCGGTAAAGTAGAAGAAAAGAGAGATGTGGATGAGAGATACAGAGCAATGCCACAAGGAGTATAAGACACCACTAATATTGAGGAGCAAAAAACCCCCAATCTTAGGGTCTCAACTCGCACCAGCATATCCAAGAGCACACAAAACAAAAAGGCACAAGAAACACAAAACAAAGACAAAGCATAAAAAGACACACGACAAGAACAAGACACAAGACAACAAACTAACTAGCCGAAGAGATCTCAAGCTCATATTTCTCAACAACTAATCTGGACACAAAGACCAATGACATTACATAAACATAAGCAATCACATAAAAGAGCAAAGTTGACATCATCCATGAACTATCAATAGTAAAACTATGAATTCATGAGAGGAATGTAATGTCCCCAATTTTAGCCTCTAGGCTAATAGGTGATATAAGGAGGAATTAATTAAATTAATTTCTTATATAGTCATTAAAATAAATTAATTATTAAAAATGACTTTATATTTAATTAATTTAATTAAAAAGTGACTTAACTATAAAAATTAAAAATAATTAAAAGTCACTTAAATAGTATTAAATAATAAAGTGTACCTACCCTCTTGTAGAAGGAACCTCGTGAAGGGTGATGAAAAAGGATAAATAGAAGAGGATGTTAGAGGATCAGGCAAATTGGGAGATTTGAATTTGAAATTGAAGAACTGATGCATGGTGGCATTAGTTGAATCTTTGAGGTCATAAACCTTCAGCAAATTGAGGAAGGGTTGGACGAAACCCTAGCTTCTTCGTGAGAGTGAGGAGCACTCAGCTTCTCATATTGAGCATATTAAGTTTGACATCAAAAGTTTTAATTTGCTTCTACAGTGTCATGCTACAATATCGTGAATAGTGTCATTCTATAGTGATTTACTACAGTAAATTTATGTCTCCATTTCACCTTTTGTTGATTGCAGATTGAAGGTGCAACATAGACAATTCATTTAGGGTCATAATTTGGTGGTCAAAATGTTGATATATTTTATTTGGAAGCCGAACCATATTAGGTTTTCCATCTCCATGAACCCTCGACTTCATGCATAAGACACTCTTAATTGCCTAAGAATAATCTCAAAGGGTAGGGACTGCCAAAGAATAAAATTTCGATCAGGTTTAAGTGATCATTGCAGACTATTAATAACAACAACAATGGTATTATTAAGACTTTCACCTACAGCAGATATAGGTGGACCTATGCACACCATAACCTATCGATTTGGGTGGAAGACTACTACATTGAAAGGGCATTTTCATTTAATTAGAAGATCAGCATCTTGAAAGAGGTCTCAGACTATTAGTAGCAGATTGCAAAGTGGTTTTCAGAATTGCAGCAAGACGACATCTTTAGAAAATCTGAACTTGTGCCTTCAGGGGATTGATGAAAGGATATTGCTACATTCTTCACCCATGATTTCTCCAAGTTCTTGTCATAATCATCTTCATGAATACTTGAATATAATTTCAGCTTATCATATGTATTCAGATTAGTGGTCTGAAGTAATTATGGTGGCATTGTTACTTAGTCTTCTTATCAGCTTAATTAAAGACTTTTTCTCTAGGAAAAAATATCCATAGTCTTGCATTAAGTTAGTATATATTGCCCTCATTCATTCTAAGGATGTTTGCAAACTATTTGATATAATGACAGCTAGTCAATAATCAGATTTTATGTGTAAAAATTAGTAGTTCATCATTCTATGCATTTT
Organism: Cryptomeria japonica; assembly: GCF_030272615.1. Lineage (NCBI taxonomy): Eukaryota > Viridiplantae > Streptophyta > Pinopsida > Cupressales > Cupressaceae > Cryptomeria > Cryptomeria japonica. Next base: position 625,300,030 of record NC_081412.1, read on the forward strand.
GAAATAACATATCCTTGGAAAGAATGATCTTTTCAATGAATTAATGTACATTTGGAGGTTCAATATCAATCTGAAATGAAACTGAAATAGTGGCAGACAATAAGTGCACAGTACTTATCAGCAGATATATCCTAAATTCAACCTACAAAATTAATGAGGATATTACAATGGTATCAGAGTGGTTTCCTGCCATCCTGTTGGGGAGGTACAGAGGGAAGATGGATTTCGACAAATCCACTATTGATTTGATAAGGAACTTGCAAGCTCTGATGAATGATCCAAAAATAAAACAGGTATTTCTAAGAAGGTTTGGGAAATTGAAAAGGGAGGAAATTTCTCAACCTACGAGTGATAATGGGAAAACATTCAGACAAGAGCATACTATGAGCAGGAATGAAATGAGAAGACAAGGTCTATGCTTCTCGTGTAGAGGTCGGTGGGAGCTGAATCACAAATGTTTAGATGAAAGGAGGGACGAAAGAGAACATACTTCTGATATCCTGAATGTAATCAACAATCTGTTATCAACAAATGAAGAAGAGCGTGATAGCGGTTTAGATGTCACGGTTAGTGCAGAAAATGTTGTGGAAGAAGCTTTGAATGTTGGCACATAAGATATGAGTGTCAAACATGAAGAATGCATGAAGAATATGAGCCACAACAATTCTAATTTTCATGACAGTAGTAAGGTTCCTTTGCATCAGCATGAGACAATAATTACAACACATGAGATTGATGGTTTTATGGTGTTATCAAGTGAATTGGGTATTACAGTTGAGCTAGAAGGGATGAATTCAAATCATGAGCATTCTGATTTTTTTATATCAGACTTGGGAAAATATGGAAATTGACCATCTTCTTAGTGGAGCAACCACTAGTGTTTTGACTACACATGATGAAGGAGACACATTGCAATGGCATGATATCATCACTGATTTATTTGAGGATAGCAACATTATGTTCCATTATATTCATGAGATTTCAGCCTTCACACATGCAAGAGTTTGTGAAGATGAGCCTACAAGTGTGGAGCATGAAGAAGAAGTGCTTATGGAAGTTGAAGGCATAACACAAGTGCATGACAACAATGCTGGTAGTTATAACAACATTGTTATAGCTCTTCATCCTCAGGGTAATGCAGCTCATAATCAGGGAGAAGACAATGATATAGAGTTTCCTAATGTTGGCATTCAAGTTTGGGAAGGCAGTCATGAGACATGGATTGTTGATGTTAATAATAAGAGGTATGATTTTGTGCATCACAACATAGAAGATGTAGAAAGGACTCAAAGCTTGTGTGAAGTGTGGTTAAGGAAAGCTAGGCAAGCTAAGTTGCTAGCTGCCCAAACAAAGAAATGCCTACAAAAGGTCAAGGAATGCTCCAACCACATAGAACATGAGCATAGTGACCTTATTAGATTAGCCACACATGAAATACTTTGGGGTGTTAAGGAAGACACCTACATTACAAATTTGAAGTGTGCACTTTTTTCTTATGATATGGCAGCTATCTATTTGCTGATTGGTGATTTAATCTTCCTTGATTATGCATGTGTTAGTGGCTGTCAGAATTTGTTTTCCAAAGCATTTTCAAATTTGGTATGGACTACATTAGCTATTCATTGGCACAAGAGTGTGTACGGACATACCTATTTGAAGGGCAATAAGTATGAGATGGATCTCTTTGATTTACAATGGTATGTTGACTTCTATGATGTCATTCATGTTGTTGATCTGAATCATCTAAGCAAGGTTGAGTGGTTGTTTGTGTTATTTCATTGGCATGTAGGAGTTCAATTCCACATTTCATTGATGGTAAGCCTTCATGGATGGGTGATTCATAGTGATTTGAGGAATCATCTCATCTTCATCATATATGGTAGGAATTGTAGGATTGATGCATTGGTTTAGGATCCGGGTATTGTCAGGGTTGAGGCTTGCACTCCTATGACACATGATGAGGTGTTCTAAAAGATTCATGTAGTTTTCGTAGCAGATAATTCACAGGTATACATAGTGAGGAGTTTTCATAGTTACACATTTGATCCTCACATTGATGATTTGATGCAGAGACATATTTTGGGGGTACATGAGAAGAATGATGGCTTCTCTTCGGTTAATTTTAAGGGCAAGAGGGATCCACTACATGATTTGATTGATCCTTATGAGATTCATCCTATTGTAGCATATGATTTAATTATGTGGATTTTGTTGATGATGTAGGACATGTGTAGTGATCACAAGGATATTACTCAGTATTTCATTTATGATCCAGGAGGTGATATTCTTCAGAATGTTGAGATTGTGCAGTGGAGATTACTTGGGATCAAGCAATTTTAGGAGGGGCAGATTTGTAATGTCCCCAATTTTAGCCACTAGGCTAATAGGTGATATAAGGAGGAATTAATTAAATTAATTTCTTATAAATCATTAAAATAAATTAATTATTGAAAGTAACTTTATATTTAATTAATTTAATTAAAAAGTGAACTATAAAAATTTAAAAATAATTAAAAGTCACTTAAATAATATTAAATAATAAAGTGTACCTACCCTCTTCTAGAAGGAACCTCATGAAGGGTGATGAAAAAGGATAAATAGAAGAGGATGTTAGAGGATCAGGCAGATTGGGAGATTTGGATTTGAAATTGAAGAACTGGTGCATGGTGGCATTAGTTGAATCTCTGAGGATGCAAACCTTCAGCAGATTGGGAGATTTGGATTTGAAATTGAAGAACTGGTGCATGGTGGCATTAGTTGAATCTCTGAGGATGCAAACCTTCAGTAGATTGAGGAAGGGTTCGATGAAACCCTAACTTCTTCTTGAGAGTGAGGAGCACTCAGCTTCTCATATTGAGAATATTAAGTTTGATATCAGAAGTTTTTATTTGCTGCTACAGTATCACGCTACAGTGCCCTGAACAGTGTTCGGCTACAGTGTCGTGCTACAATGATTTGCTACCGTAAATTTATGTCTCCATTTCACCATTTGTTGATTGTAGATTGAAGGTACAACATAGACAATTCATTTGGGGTCATAATTTGGTGGTCAAAATGTTGATATATTTTATTTGGAGAGGCCGAACCATATCAGGTCCGCCATCTCCATGAACCCTCGACTTCATGCATAAGACACTCTTAATTGCCTAAGAATAATCTCAAAGGGTAGGGGCTGCCAAAGAAGAAAATTCCGATCAAGTTTAAGTGATCATTGGAGACTATTAACAGCAGCAATAGTGGTATTACTGAGACTTTCATCTACAGAAAATATAGGTGGACCTGTGTACAGCATAACCCATCGATTTGGGTGGAAGACTACTACATTGAAAGGGCATTGTCATTTAATTAGAAGATCGGCATCTTGAAAGAGGTCTCAAACTTTTAGTAGTGAATTGCAAAGTGGTTTTCAAAATTGCAGCAAGGCGGCATCTTCAAAAAATCTGAACTTGTGCATTCAGGGGTTTGATGAAAGGATATTGCTACATTCTTCACCCATGATTTCTCTGGGTTCTTGTCAGAATCGTCTTCATGAATACTTGAATGTAATTTCAGCTTATCATATGATTTCAGATTAGTGGTCTAAAGTAATTATGGTGGCATTGTTACTTAGTCTTCTTATCAGCTTAATTAAAGACTTTTGCTCTAGGAAATAATATCCATAGTCTTACATTAAGTTAGTATATATTGCCCTCATTCATTCTGAGGATGTTTGAAAACTATTTGATATAATGACAGCTAGTCAATAATCAGATTTTATGTGAAAAAACCAGTAGTCTGTCATTCTATGCATTTTGAAATAACATATCATTGGAAAGAATTATCTTTTCAATGAATTAATGTACATTTGGAGGTTCAATATCAATCTGAAACGAAATTGAAACAGTGGTAGACAATAAGTGCACAGTACATATGAACATATATTTCCTAAATTCAACCTACAAAAGTAAGTGATTTCATGAGAGGAAGAAGAGAGATTAAATGAATACACACTTTGGTGATATATGAGAAGAAAAGTGAAGAAGAAAGAAACCATGGACGTCTCGCCCCTAAAACTAGGTGATCTATGGAGAGGACATGGAAAATCTCACCCTTAGAGCCTGTATAGGTGATCCATGTAAAGGGAGAGAGTGAGAACATCGTTAGTTCCACTCAACCTCATGCACATGTGTGCAAGTGAGGTTCAAAGCACGTCATAAAAGTCTATGCCCGAGTACACTACAAACTATATAGAATGTATAGTACAAGTGTAAAGAAAGGTGTGATATCTCACTCTAAGAGACCATGCTCTGGTTCTGAGAATAATCACCCCACATAAAAGAAAAGTGGTGTCATCTCACTCTAAGAGACTATGCTCTGGTTCTAAGAATGACCAACTGTACAAGAGAAAAGTGATGACATCTTGCTCTAAGAGGTTTCCCTTTGGTTCCAAGAATGTCCTACTGTATAAGAAAAGAAGAAGTGAAGACATCTCTCTCTAAGAGACCGTGCTCTGGCTCCGAGAATGACCCACTGTACAAGAAAAGTGATGACATCTTTCTCTAAGAGGTTTCCCTCTAGTTCCAAGAACGTCTCACTGTACAATGCATGAGACAAGTATAGTGCTAAGGAGTAGTGTGGGTGCCCCCCGCTTAAGATGTCAACATAGGCTAATGTTGATATCTTAAGGAAATAAGAACAAGGATACCTACCTTCACCACAAAGAAGATATCTGCTATGCAACAATGTCATAAATCCAAAAAAGAGAAGGAATCCTCTTCAAGCAAGGATAAGATAGTTGAAAAGAGATATCTTGTTGTAACTATAAAAGTGATCATTGGAGAAGAAGAGATATTTGTTCAAAAGACATCTACCCCCAAGAGGAGTTGTCTTAGACAAATATAACATCTTCTAGAACAAGAAAACGAAAGAACAAGAATGCAACCCTTCCTCATATTTCTAGGTGAAAGGGATTCTTGATGAGGGATGACTCACTTTTATCCCCCGGAGGGATGGGTTAATTTATCATAGATGTACATTCCCAAGTGTACAAGAGGTCATAGTCAAGGATGAACACCTCTTGTAGAAGAGATAATCCTTGAGTAAACAACAACAATTCCACACAAGAAATGGCATCAAGTAATAGAACTCACACCATCCACTTAATAGGGAAAAGTGGATCCCTAGAGAAAGAGAGAGAGAAGGATCATAGCCCCCAAGCTAATGGGATAATGAGAAGAGTTTACACAATCTACTAGAGAGAGAATAAACATAAGCAAATTTGAAATGAACTTACATGAACACATGCAAGAAAAGACATTAGTAAATGTAAAATACATGTCTCAAGAAGTGGTAACCTTTGAAAGGAAGAGAGAAAAAGCATCATATATTCCCTAAGGGGTATTAATCATAAAAGCATACCATTGTAAGAAATGATAATCACATATGAAAAATACAGCCCCTAAAAGAAATAATGAGAAATGAGAAAGAAAGAAAGGGAAAGGAGCGAAAAATCCTTGCCCCCTAAGTGAGGAGAATAAGGAGAAACATTACACATTTTCTGATGATGAGTAGTTTCAAGTGAAATGTTGTCCTAGTGGAACAAATCCTTTCAAGGAAGGGATACATAATTCTCAAGAGATCATTCCCTTTTGAGGGGCATATCATAATTGTGAATAATCAAAACCATAGAAGAGGTAAGATTTCCAAGAGAATGAAGGAAACAGAAGAAGTGCAGTACTCATTAAAGATTCCCCTCTCGAAGCAAAGAGGAAAACCAAAGATCAATTACATGCTCACATAAGAATAGCCATATGAAAGAAAAGAGATCTAATAATGAATAATGCACAAAGATAGAGATAAATGTATAGAAAGAAGAAGAAAAAGGGACTTCATGTTGCAGCCCCAAAGTATGTTAAAGTGAAACAATACCACCACTAATGATAAAGAGCCTCTATTAAATGGGATAATTATGCCATAGGGTGAAGAGCAACATGAAGGGAAAAGAGGTGTTAAGGCACGATGTTTTTACCAAGAAATGTAGCTAGATCTATTGTGAGACAGATATGTGCAAGATCATATTGTAGTTGAACAAATTTCTTAAATGCATAACATTTTCCAAGAGAATGTGAATATGAATCATGAAAAATACAATATTCAATACCTTCTACTTGCTTCAGATTTTTATTTTTATTTTGAGAAGGAAAGGAAATGTTCTTGTCATATTTAAACTTCCAAAAGATTCTTGCAACTAATTTGTCAGGATGGTAAATATCGTCTTGCCATGAAGGAGAGGGTTTGTTAGAAGAAGAAGTTTCATTATCCACAATTCTAATTTTGCCACAATCTATCCCATCTTGATTAGGTTTTTGAAAATCAGGGCAATCATCAACCTTATGGTCGTGGGTTTGATGAAATGAACATAAAGGATGCTTTGAAGAAGAAAAATTCTTGTGGGCTCTCTTGATTTGTTGTTTTTGAAGGTAATCTTGAAAGTTTTTAAGTCTAAGGAATTCATCCATAGAAAGAGGGGTACCACTTCCTAGGCCTCTTGTAGTAGTTTGTGTAGAAGGGTTTATAGGGAAACGAATTCCATCCTCAAATTTCTCAATTCCTTGTCCTTTAAAACCTTGTTTTGTAATTTTATGAAAACCATGACTATAAGAATGTTGCAATTGACTAGATGAAGGAACATGATCATGAATTTCTTTGAAATCTGATGTGTAAGGAGGAAGAAAAGGATTTGTAGATGAAGGAAGAGTATCATGTGAAATGAGAATCTCTTTGCCTTTATCAAGCTTGGCCTTTTTGGAAGATTGAGGGGGAACATCTTCATCATCTAAAAGCTCTTTTTTGTGATTTCTATACGAGGGGAAAGGTCATGAATAAAATGCATGACATCATCCTCCCTACATAGACTTTGATGTTGAAGATAGGTCTTAGGAGAATAAGGAGGATCTAAAGATGTAAGAATATTAATGTTGTCATATTGGCCCCCTTGCTCAAGGGTGTTTGTATGAGAATAATATGGATCTATGTTACTTTCCAATGCTTGCTCTCGTGTAGAAAGATCATTGGGTAAAGAATTAGATCTCATTTAATCCACACAAGATACCCTAGGAGAGGTACAAAGATTAGGATCTTTAGGTTTAGGATCTACAAAAGCTTTAAGGTGATTAACATAGGAAATGCATTTTGTTAACAACATCACCATAATGCACCATAAATGATACATGAAAGCTTTGAGATCTAATTAAAAAGAAAATAATTTGGAAATCCTAACAACACAATATGACCAAGTGCTATGAAGAAAGAGAAGCAACAGGAAATGAAAGAAACTCTTATTTGACACATGATATTAATATGCAAAAAGCAATGTAATCATATGTGAAAGAGCAAGTAAATCCAATTTATTAATTGTCATTAAAAGTCTCTTAAGTGAAATCTGAATTTGTTGGAAAAGCATATCTAAAATTAGGACCTCTTTATGAAAATTAATTTTAAGATTCGAATTTGATGAATTTTGAATTTGTGTTTGACCTTAGAGAGTGTTAAAATTGATAAAGTACGCTGATTTTCTGGATTTGAGCAAAAAAAATATAGTCAATTCCGTCTCCCAAAATTTCAAGAAAAAAGTTGAGGATTGTGGTGGGAGTGCACACGGTTCGACCAACTTTTTTCAAAAATTTCAGGAATGATAGAAATTATGATTTTAATGCGGAATCCAAAAAAATAGTCGATTTGGAGATGTCTAGACCAGTCAAACTTGTAGTCAAAGGTAAAAAATAAAAGAATCTTAAAAATTAGGGTTTTATGATTTAACCACTGAATTTTTATAATAAAGAGGGATTTTAATTGCAATTTTGAAATAGAAGTCAAATTTTTAACAAGCAATTAAAATTTTACACCTCACAAGCTTAATTTTCTCAAAATGAAAAATTAGTGTTTTTATGCAATTAACCTCTAAAATTTGCAAATAGATCAAACTTGAAAATAAAAATTTAAAATTCAAATTGCAATTAATCGGATCTAAGAATGAGAAATCCAAATTAATGTGTAAGACGTCGGGTTCACCAAAATTTAAAGTGGAAAATTGGATCCTAGTGACTCCCCACCTAGGAGAAAGAAAGGAAGCCACTAGGATGATTTTCACTTGGGAGGAACTTTACATTCAAAAGAGGGGCTTGAATCTGAGGGAAACAAGGATTTGAATTCCAAATGGTTGAAGTGTGATTTACCCTCTTTTGTAAATGAGAAAGTTGACTTGTTGAGTATGCAGAAAAGAGAGAAAATGAGTGAAATGAGGAGCTACCAGTTCGGGATCGCGTTGTAATTTCGGATTTGAGCTAATTAGACTGATACGGATCTGCCCTGCAAATTTGGAGAAAAGTTATCAGGACCATGGTGGGAATGTACATGGTCCTCCACAAAATTCGTGAAATGAAAAGGGTTCTTTCGTCTCTGCAAATGAAGCCCAAACCTGCAATTACAGTTGCGCACCTACAACTGATGAGGAGGTATAGTAGGAAGGTTAGTCTTCTTTGAGGTTGGTGGGCTTTTGTTCTCAATGTACTTCCCAAATCAATCCCTAGGCACAAATGGGATTCTTCTAAATCTTTCTCCTACCTCCTCCTCTCTATTCAACACTACTTGCACCCTATTGTATTGGACATCACTCCTCCTTACCTTCCATGCTAAGGCATTCAAGTCTGAAATGAGGTCCTCTTGAGTGTCACCAAAAATGAACAAGTTTGGTTATCCAACTGGCTGAATCTCCTCTCTTCCAGGAATGGGCAACTGTTGGAGAACCATGGTTTACCTAATCTTATTTGCTCCTTTAAGGATTTCAATCATATTAATCTATTGATTGAGCATCTGGACAGGTCTATAAGGTAAGATGACTATCCTTCACTTCTCCAGAATGGAAATTACTCAATTGGATGCCAAGAACGTAGGGTTACTCAAAGCAACTTTCTAGGTGCAAAAGGTCAATTTGATCAAATGACTCAATACAAGGCTTTGGATATTGTAGTAGGGTGTCTCAGGTCTCTACTCATCAATTTTGATGATTTGAAACAACCAATTGCTTCCCCTTCCTTACCAATTTCATGAATTGGTCAAATTTGCTCCAAAAAGGCTACTAGAATTAGCCCTAGTTTTTAATGAAAATTGTTCACCCTGCTCAACTTGCTAAACTTCATGACAAACCCTTGGAGATGTGGTCATTTGATGTTGAAAGCTCAAGGATTTTTGCTATGGCAAGTACTGTACGGACTGTTTTAGTGTTGTCCCACAAAATAAGCACTTTTCAAGGGTTTTTGAAAGTTTTAGTGAGGGTTTGCAATTTACAAGTTTTCTTCATGATACTAGGCCAACTTAAATGCTTCAATCCTTGCTTTAAAATATTCCAAACACCTCCAAAGATTCAAAACTTATCTACTAATATTGTCATTATATCAAACAAGTGCCACACTGCTGCCCTTACACAGAAAAACAGTCTAGATGACTGGGACAACAACGTTTTTAAGATTTTGCATACACTTTGATCATTGATAAACCAAATACAATGAAAGTATGTCAATTAGGGATGCAAAAATGGTTTGAAATCAATTGGAACACCATGCACAGCAAATAAGAAAGGATTTTATAACTGTTGTTCATACACAGTCAACACTGCATTTTTGACAGCAATAAGGTGCATTTTTGACAGCAACTTCCTTTCTTTGTTTTGTTTGCTTCTTTACTCTATCCCTAGCCTGCAAGAAGGTGTTAAAGGCATGATATAATAATGCACATAACCCTCTCCAAAGGTTTGTAAGTTTGAACATTCAAAAGGGTGCCACAAGGTATGACAACATTATATGACTGTGACAAAGAGCACACTGTTTTAGGATCCTTATTTAGGTCCTTTACAATCAACTTGTGTAACTTGTCATCTCAATATTGAAACCACTTGCAAATACATTTTCATGATGCAAGAAAAAGGAATACATCATTCCATACTATCTATTTAGAGAGGTTGGCAATGAGGATCTAACAATGAAACAGTGACTCACTGTTTTGCAATCCGTTTTTCACCTTTGCCTCTTGCATCCAACCAAGTCATGAGAGAGACAAGGATGGTAAATTATAATGCTGACTCTTGCCAACTTGATTCTCCTTCAACATTTCAAAGGTACAGTGCTATGAACAGCAAAGTACCATTCAAACAAATTTGAGAATACCCAAGCCAAGTTGCTCACTTCACACACTTGCCATGGGCTTACAAACACTTGTGCATTGCTAGAAAAGAAAAATGGATGTATGGTACAGTATGTACAAATCCAAAAAATTCCCTCAAAGCCATGGAAGAAGAAACTTTGAAGAAATTAGTTGGACCATGAATGATCTTCCATTGGAACCACAAAACAATGCCTTTCTCAAGAGCACTTCAAACAAAACTTGTTCCAAAACCCAAGAAACGATCAGAGATCACTACTCAAACATCAAGAGAGATAAAACCAATCAAAAATAGGAGTAGTACAGACTCATGGAGCCATGGTACGGACTGTACTCTCAAAAGTGCAGAAAACTAGTTAAAAACTCACAAAAATGAGAGCAAAATAAGTATTTTTCTTAATTTTCCAAAATGAACAACCCATACAATGATTGGAACATGGTTTATATACATGTGCCAACTTTTTGAAGCCCTTGTACGGACAATTTTTGGCCCACTGAGCAAAAACCAAAAATCTTGGAGACTCTTAAACAAAATGAGTTCCAAACCTCATTACACCACAAAAAAAACCTATTAAACCTACTAGAAGCATAAAATAAACACACATGCTTAATTTTCAACAAAATGCTATACCTGCTGTGATTTGAGCATTCAGGTGCTTAGGTGCTCCTGCACCATACTCCCCTAAGGACAAAGAAGTCATGTGACTCCTTGGGTAGTAAAGAAAGAGGAATTCCAGCTTTGAGAAAGTCACTTTCAGGTATCCAAGTGGCTTCAGAAACTAGTTTATCCTTCCACTTGATAAGATGCTCCATGTAGGTATGGTGTCTTGTCTTCTTGATGATTCTGGAATCTAGTACTTGCTGAGGAATGGGAGTAGAAGAAGAGGGGAGAGAAAGATCAGAAAGGGAATGAGAAAGATCTGAAACTGTTTGTGAATCTATTGGTAGCTCCCCTTTGAATGGCACCAAATCTGCAACATTGAAAATAGGAGACATAGAAACTTCATTAGGCAAATCAACTTTGTAAGCATTATGGCCATATTTAGCCAAGATTTTGCATGGTCCTACTCTTCTCATTTGCAACTTAGTAGGCACTCCTTTCTGTAACTGTGACTTGTTGAGATGGACCATCACATAATCACCCACTGAAAACTGGACATCTCTTTTGGAAGCATCAACTCTCTCCTTAACTTTTTGAGTAGTTTCCTGTAAGGACTTCTGTACCTGCTCATGAATTTCTTTCATAGACTGTGCCATATCTTCTATTGTACCACTCACTTGCTGCAAATTAGTTACATCATTTAACTCAAAAACACCTCTAGGATGCATTCCATAAACAATCTGAAATGGGCTCTTACCAGTGGATCTGTTTACACTGTCATTGTATGCAAACTCTGCCTGATGGATGAGTTGATCCCAACTCTGCCCATATTCTTTGGTAAGACATCTAAGTAGATTACCCAATGTTCTATTCACCACTTTTGTTTGTCCATCTATCTGTGGATGGTAAGATGAGCCAAAAGACAAGTTAGTACCCAATTTCTTCCATAAAGTTTTCCAAAAATGACCCAAAAACTTAGCATCTCTATCAGATACAATACTGGATGGCAAACCATGAATTCTTACAACTTCCTTAAAGAAAAGAAAAGCAATGTGACTAGCATCATTAGTAGTTTTACAAGGTATGAAATGTGCCATTTTACTGAATCTGTCAACAACCACAAAAATACTATCACATCCTATTTTTGTTTTGGGCAAACCTACCACAAAATCCATACTGATGCAATCCCAAGGCCTAGAAGGTATGGGAAGAGGCTGATACAAACCAGCATTAGAGCTAGTACCCTTGGCTTTTTGACATACCATGCATTGCTCAACATATTTCCTGACATCTGCCTGCATCTTAGGCCAAAAATAGTGCCTCTGAACCAATTCCAAAGTCTTATTAAGACCAAAATGACCACTCAAGCAACCATTGTGCTTTTCCTGTGTCAGATTCTCCCTCATTGAACCTTTTGGCACACACAGCTGTCCACCCCTGAATAACAATCCATTCTGCAAAGTATAGTCAGCATATTCACTATGAAAAGTATTCTGAAAATCTTGACACACCTTGTAAATATCAGCAAAATCAAAATCATGTGGATATAAATCCTTAAAACATTATATACCAATACTTCTAATATGAATTTCTTGAACAGTAAGTAACCTTCTACTCAATGCATCAGCTACTTTATTGCACTGTCCTTTCTTATGCTTCAAAGTAAAGGTATATGCTTGCAAAGACTCTACCCATTTAACATGTCTGTGACTAAGCTTATCCTATGAATTGAGAAAACTAAGTGCCTAGTTGTCAGTGTAAACCACAAATTCTTTAGGAAGAAGGTAATGCCTCCATTTCCTAAGTGCCTGAACCAAAGCATACATTTCAAGATCATATGAAGAATATTTCTTCTTAGAATCATTAAACTTTTCACTGAAAAATGCAACAGGTCTATTATCCTGACTCAAAACAGCACCAATAGCAATATTACTTGCATCACACTCTAAGGTAAACAATTTGTCAAAACTAGGTAGAATCAACACTGGTTGGGTAGCAACTCTGACTTTCAACAATTCAAATCCCCTGTTGGCTGCTTCTGTCCATTGAAATTTCACTTTCACACCACCCTTAATGGTTTCTAACAAAGGTGCACATATTTCACTGAAACCTCTAATGAACTTCCTATAAAATTGAGCAAGTCCATGAAAACTCCTGACATCACTAGCATTCTTAGGGGTTGGCCAATTAACTATGGCTTCTACCTTATCTGGATCCATCTTCAAATCACCCCCTGAAACAACAAAACCCAAATAGACCAGCTCTTGCTTAAGGAAATCACATTTTTCTAGGTTGATAGTAAGTTGTTCATCATTCAATCTTTGTAAGACAATCTGCAAATGTTGGAGGTGTTCTTCCTTGGTTTGACTGAAAATTAAGATGTCATCAAGGTACACAACTACAAACCTGCCTATGAAGTCATGTAACACCTCATTCATCAATCTCATGAATGTGCTGGGTGCATTTGTTAACCCAAATGGCATGACTAGCCATTCATACAACCCCTCATTTGTCTTGAAAGTTGTTTTCCATTCATCTCCCTCTTTGATGCGGATTTGATGATAACCACTTTTTAGGTCTATCTTACTGAAATATTTTGCTCCCCCTAAACAATCCATAAGATCTTCTATCCTAGGGATGGGGAATCTATACCTGATTGTGATCCTGTTTATTGCTCTTGAATCTATACAAAGTCTCCAAGCCCCACCTTTCTTAGGTGCTAACACTGTGGGTACTGCACATGGACTAATACTTTTTCTAGTCATTCCTTGGTCTAATAGCTCTTGGATTTGTCTTGCCACTTCCTGATTTTGTTCAGGTGTCATTTTGTAAGCAGCTTTGTTTGATAAGGATGCACCTGGGATGAAGTCTATTTGGTGACTAATGGCTCTCTGAGGAGGTAGAGAGGTTGGTTGACCATCATTAACAATTGACTTAAACTGATCTAGAAGTTGCAGCACCTCAAATGGGATTTCTATCTTCTTTTCTTTCTTTTCATCAACTGGTTTCGTTACTAATGCAAAACCTATGCCATCACCTTCTTTTAAGGTATGAATGAACTCTTTTTCACCAACTAACAAAGTGTTGGGAACTTGTGGTTTGCTGCCCTCACTTCCTTCATTAATGGACTGAATTTTATAGTTGATAGCATTCTTGAAAAATGAGTATGAGTTCTTTTCTCCATCATATTGTGCTTTCCTATCAAATTGCCAAGGTCTTCCTAAAAGCAAATGGCAAGCATCCATAGGTAGTATATCACACAAAATCTTATCTTGGTACTCACCTATGTTAAACCCTACCCATGTTTGTTCACTCACCAATACATGCTGCCCTTTTTCCAACCATGTGACCTTGTAGGGCTCATTGTGTTGTATTCTAGGTAGATGAAGTTTTGTAGCAGCTTCTTCTGATATGATGTTATCAGTTGATCCTGAGTCAATGATAACTTTGTACACCTTTCCTTGGATCTTACATTTGATCCTGAAAAGAGCTTTCCTTTGAGACATATCTTTCTGGGATGGCTCTTTCATGAGGGTCCTCCTGATCATGAGGTTTTCCCCTTCTTCTGATGGTAGACACCTTTGATTTGGTGTGGTTTCCTCTTGCACAAAATGGACTCTCTTATCACCTCCTTGAGATGAGCTTGGCTTTTCTAGGCATCTATATGCCAGATGGCCTAGTTTCTGATAGTTGTAACACTTCATTGTGGAGAAGTATGAACCTCTTCCAGGTCCATTAGATCTACCCCTTCCTGGGTTGCTTGATCCCCTACCCCTATAGTTGGGTCTGCTCTGAGAATCCCCGCTTTGCTCAATAAGCTTAGACTCTCCCTGGGACCTATGATCTATGTATCTTCCCCCAAAACTGCCTCTATGACTGCCTCTGTTTCCTCTGCCTCTGCCTCTACCATTATGTTCTTGTTTCTTCTTGTTTCTCTCTTCTACCTTCAATGCTAATTGATAACACTTCTGTAATGTGTTGGGACACCATAGGCTTAACTCTTCCTGAATATTCCATCTTAACCCATTGAGATACCTAGCTACTCTGACATTTTCATCTTCTTGTACCTTAGATCTAAGGCTTAGTTTTTGGAATTCTTCAGTGTAACTACTGACATCTAGGTCTTTCTGTCTCAAGTTTTGTCTCTTCCTATGCAACTGGATTTCATAATCTTCAGGCATGTAGGTGTCTTTGATTTTAGTTACCATTGTCTTCCAGGTGGTTATGGGTTTCTTTCCCTCTTTCACCCTTTCCTCTTGGATGAATTTCCACCAAGTTAATGTTGCCCCTCTCATTCTGGATTTGGCTACCTTCACTTTCTGTGCTTCAGTAATGCCATCACATTCAAAGTGATTCTCTAGACCCTCTATCCACTCCATTAGTGCTTCTGGTTCCATCTTACCACTAAAAAGGGACACTCCATCTAGGGCCTTTCCAATCAAAGCTTTCAAAGCTTGTAAAAAGGTTTCTTGTTCTTTATCCAACATTGGATCAGGTTCTAGGATTTCTTCCTCTAAGGTTTCCTTCTTATCTTCAGCACTTTCTACTCTCTCACTGACTTCTTCAGTCTTGAATTCTACTTGGTTCAACTTTCTTTCAAGTTGTTGTAATCTTTCCCTAAGGAGTCTATTTTCTTCACCCTGATCCTCCATCCTCTTTGCTAACTCTGCATTGGTCACCATGTTGTCGGTGTTGTCTCCCACTGACTCACTACCAGACATATGCTAATCTCTCAACCCAAATCTGAATTGGCTCTGATACCACTATGATGAGGAGGTATAGTAGGAAGGTTAGTCTTCTTTGAGGTTGGTGGGCTTTTGTTCTCAATGTACTTCCCAAATCAATCCCTAGGCACAAATGGGATTCTTCTAAATCTTTCTCCTACCTCCTCCTCTCTATTCAACATTGCTTGAACCCTATTGTACTGGACATCACTCCTCCTTACCTTCCATACTAAGGCATTCAAGTCTGAAATGAGGTCCTCTTGAGTGTCACCAAAAATGAACAAGTTTGGTTGTCCAACTGGCTGAATCTCCTCTCTTCCAGGAATGGGCAACTGTTGGAGAACCATGGTTTACCTAATCTTATTTGCTCCTTTAAGGATTTCAATCATATTAATCTATTGATTGAGCATCTGGACAGGTCTGTAAGGTAAGATGACTGTCCTTCACTTCTCCAGAATGGAAATTACTCAATTGGATGCCAAGAACGTAGGGTTACTCAAAGCAACTTTCTAGGTGCAAAAGGTCAATTTGATCAAATGACTCAATACAAGGCTTTGGATATTGTAGTAGGGTGTCTCAGGTCTCTACTCATCAATTTTGATGATTTGAAACAACCAATTGCTTCCCCTTCCTTACCGATTTCATGAATTGGTCAAATTTACTCCAAAAAGGCTACTAGAATTAGCCCTAGTTTTTAATGAAAATTGTTCACCCTGCTCAACCTACTAAACTTCATGACAAACCCTTGGAGATGTGGTCATTTGATGTTGAAAGATCAAGGATTTTTGCTATGGCAAGTACTGTACGGACTGTTTTAGTGTTGTCCCACAAAATAGGCACTTTTCAAGGGTTTTTGAAAGTTTTAGTGAGGGTTTGCAATTTACAAGTTTTCTTCATGATACTAGGCCAACTTAAATGCTTCAATCCTTGCTTTAACATATGCCAAACACCTCCAAAGATTCAAAACTTATCTACTAATATTGTCATTATATCAAACAAGTGCCACATTGCTGCCCTTACACAGAAAAACAGTCTAGATGACTAGGACAGCAACGTTTTTAAGATTTTGCATACACTTTGATCATTGATAAACCAAATACAATGAAAGTATGTCAATTAGGGATGAAACAATGGTTTTAAATCAGTTGGAACACCATGCACAGCAAATAAGAAAGGATTTTATAACTGCTGTTCATACACAGTCAACACTGCATTTTTGACAGCAATAAGGTGCATTTTTGACAGCAACTTCCTTTCTTTGTTTTGTTTGCTTCTTTACTCTGTCCCTGGCCTGCAAGAAGGTGTTAAAGGCATGATATAATAATGCACATAACCCTCTCCAAAGGTTTGTAAGTTTGAACATTCAAAAGGGTGCCACAAGGTATGACAACATTATATGACTGTGACAAAGAGCACACTGTTTTAGGATCCTTATTTAGGTCCTTTACAATCAACTTGTGTAACTTGTCATCTCAATATTGAAACCACTTGCAAATACCTTTTCATGATGCAAGAAAAAGGAATACATCATTCCATACTATCTATTTAGAGAGGTTGGCAATGAGGATCTAATAATGAAACAATGACTCACTGTTTCACAGTCCGTTTTTCACCTTTGCCTCTTGCATCCAACCAAGTCATGAGAGAGACAAGGATGGTAAAGTATAATGCTGACTCTTGCCAACTTGATTCTCCTTCAACATTTCAAAGGTACAGTGCTATGAACAGCAAAGTACCATTCAAACAAATTTGAGAATACCCAAGCCAAGTTGCTCACTTCACACACTTGCCATGGGCTTACAAACACTTGTGCATTGCTAGAAAAGAAAAATGGATGTATGGTACAGTATGTACAGATCCAAAAAATTCCCTCAAAGCCATGGAAGAAGAAACTTTGAAGAAATTAGTTGGATCTTGAATGATCTTCCATTGGAACCACAAAACAATGCCTTTCTCAAGAGCACTTCAAACAAAACTTGTTCCAAACCCCAAGAAACGATCAGAGATCACTACTCAAACATAAAGAGAGATAAAACCAATCAAAAATAGGAGTAGTACGGACTCATGGAGCCATGGTACGGACTGTACTCTCAAAAGTGCAAAAAACTAGTTAAAAACTCACAAAAATGAGAGCAAAATAAGTATTTTTCTTAATTTTCCAAAATGAACAACCCATACAATGATTGGACCATGGTTTATATACATGTGCCAACTTTTTGAAGCCCTTGTACAGACAGGTATAGGCTGGAACTAACCAAAACCACCAAAAACCACTTTTTTGACACTTTTTACAACTTTTTGACAACTTTTGTTGCTCAAAAATTGCATTTTGACTTCCGGTGACTTGGCACTCAAACCAATGACTCAACATCATTTAGAAACACTAAATAAACATGCTCCAATGCCTTTCAAGGCTTTACAACATAAAAAATTCAAAAATGCTCATTTGGACCCAAAATTGACAATTTTTGGCCCACTGAGCAAAAACCAAAAATCTTGGAGACTCTTAAACAAAATGAGTTCCAAACCTCATTACACCACAAAACAAACCTATTAAACCTACTAGAAGCATAAAATAAACACACATGCTTAATTTTCAACAAAATGCTATACCTTTTGTGATTTGAGCATTCAGGTGCTCAGGTGCTCCTGCACCAACAACCTACACATAGAAAAGAGAGGGATAATGGTTGTGGAAAGGGGGTTTGCCTCAGTTAAACCCTGGTTGAGGAATCAACCTTGAAAGAAAGTAATTGCAAATTCTTAAATTTAAACAATGGAAATGTATACCTTGTAGGATCTACAACTTGTTAATGATGATTACTTTGCTTCTTGAATGTAACCACAAATGTTGTATGAAATGGCATGTAACATGACAAAACCCTAACACACACACACATGCTTGAAAATGAATTTTAATATATTTCTCCAATGGAGGAATGAAGAAGACTTTAATGCTAGAATGCTTGATGATGACCTTGAAATCATGTATCCTATCCTTATGCCTCTTATCCTCTATCTCATTTTTTCATCTATCTATCCAACGTCCCTGAATGAGAGTATTGAATTCCTTTTTATACATGCCTCCAGGATTAATTTTCAACCACCAAAGGTCGACAAAGAGGAATTGCAAACCCCAAAGACAAATTGTGCATAGGAGACTAGACAGACCTAACATAGGTCCACCCTAAGGGGTGGGGACAAGGGCACCACACCCCTATCCTAGGGGGATAGGGCCACCACGCCCTTGTTCTGCCCTATTTTTGGGCCCAAACACGGTCTAGAGAAGACATAGGCCATGAAGGAGGAAGGGTGAAGGGGTGAGAATGAAAAAATAG
The DNA here is from genome assembly GCF_030272615.1 of Cryptomeria japonica. NCBI lineage: Eukaryota > Viridiplantae > Streptophyta > Pinopsida > Cupressales > Cupressaceae > Cryptomeria > Cryptomeria japonica. Next base: position 625,318,887 of record NC_081412.1, read on the forward strand.
GTCTCGGTTAGGGAAGGAGATGTCATCGCCAATGTGAGGATGTCAAATATGGTTAAAATAGCAGGAGGCATAATTTTATGACACTACAGGACCAAAGCATCGCACTTTGGTCCTACCCTATTTTGGGGCCAAGACAAGTAGCCATGCAATGAATAAAGTGAAGACGATGCCATATTTACATGATATAAGCATAATCAGACCTTATTTAGGCATTGGGAGACACAGGCTAAGGTGAGGGCCCAAAATGTGGACCAAATTGTAAGGGAGTACAATTTAGGATGCTACACCTAACAATTGAAAAGAAGAGATCACCGCAACCCAAGAAGAGAGAAAAGTTTTCTAGGAGCTTAAACCATATGAAACATATTATATCCACAACTCACAAAGAGGTTAGTGGCTTATCTTCCAATTCTTTCATGTAACCATGGGCTAAAACCATGAACCCAACATAAGCACTCCATTTCATAGTCCAAACAACTGGTGTATATCCACGTGACTACGATGTCCATACTTATACAACATGAACACCTTCTCACTACACATGGTAAAGGAACAAAACCACCAAACAAGAGGATACATGTATATTATCAAATAAGATCTCCAAGTTACCAAATCATAACCAAATCCATAAAAATCCGTAAGCATGAGCTTTGAATGCCCAACATAGATCACATTGATAATGTCCATGGTTTCTAATCATTCAAAGAAAATTTAACTCACAAAAAATTCATTGCAACCCCAAAAGCCTTCCAACAACCTTTGATTCCTTCTAAATGATTCCCGCAAGCTTACCAAGCCAAGAAACCAAAAACAGAGGAATACCCAAAACCAATAACCTTCAATGCTAATACCAAATGTTGGGGAGCAAACAGGTTCAATGCCAAAGATTGCGAAAATCAATCTCTATCCAATAAACCAATCAAAGGATGAGATTCAAGGCTTGGATAGAAACAACAAGAAAATCTGAAACTCATATGCCCATATCAAAATTAATTTGCCTTAATTGTGGAAAACCCATGATTAGATCCTTCTTCTTTATGATGCCAAAAATTGGCATGTTAACCATGCTTTAATAAACCTATCTTATGCAAACTTATAACAGCAATAAATAATTATTTTGTCAATATAAGATAGTATTTATAAGGAATAAACCAACAACATAACATCCACACATAACACAAGATTTACGTGGAGAAACCCTTGTGGGGAAAAAATCCACCAAGAAGAGAGGACAAGCTTGTATTAACAACAATAAAATCACTTATAATACATTCAGTTGTTCCCAACTTTTGTTCTACATGAAATCTACACCTAAAGGCTAAATTTATAGAATGGTAAGAGCTCCAAAACCACTGATAAAGGTTCCCAAAGAAGACTCTTCATTTCTCACGATCACAACCTTTGGAATTCCTCCACAAAACTCCAAAATACATTGGTTTAGCTTCCAAAACATTCCCTCCAACATGCACACCTATACTTGAAAGATAAATATTACATTAAATATAATAAATGACCAAAAACCAAGAGACACTTGTTGCCTCTTCCATACTTCCACTTGGAGAAACCCATAGTTCACTATTTTTTCACTTTCTTAATTCATTAAATATCTTATTCTAGACATCTATAAGTGGGGAAAACAATATTAAATATTTGTGTTCACAGCCCACTTTTACCAATGCTAATATAACCCATCACCCCATATGAATGTATTACAAGAAATGGTGAGAACTAAATATTAAAAATTATTTTTTCAATACATCCTAAGTACCTTAGGACAATTTCCAAGGATTTTGGAACCATGTCATAGGATTTACAAGGTAGATATCACATTAATCCTAATACTATACACCTACCCTAATATGACCATTAGGTAGCTACATATAACCATTTAGTAGCCCAAGATTAGTTATATGATCATGTACTTGACCCTTTCCTTACCAAAGTTAGATTCAAATTTTATTTTGTTGTTTGTATTTTTTTATTTTTCTTTTCTTTAGCTAATTAAGTATACATTTAGTGAAATTTAATGCCATATGCTATATTATTTTAAAATAGTCAACATAATCAATTAAGTGCACATCTTGAAACCTTGTGTCCTCTCATTATAAATAATTAAAGGAGTAATTAATAATGAAATATTTAGATTTGCTACATAAAAATAGTAACAAATGTATATATACATCATTGTATAGCTCACTTATGCTACCATCAAACTTTTACACATATTTTTTACGGTCAAACTAAGAGAAGGCATTCATGAGTGACATAATAACAACACTTACAAGGCATTTATAAATATTTCCAACCTAATTTACTAAAAATTATTAGAGTTGATGAAGACCAACCAAGTGAAGTACCAAGGAAAATTCTACATTGCTCAAGGTTGAGTCAAAACTTAGATGATGAATTTCTGACAATGAAATTGACCTAAAACTACAAAATTGATCTTAAACAAAGTACAAATGTACGTTCCAAGACATTTTCTAATAGTGAAATAACATGTCCCCAAGTACATATCAACTAAACTATAGGATTAGAGTAGAATATTTATGTAATCCATAAAAATGAGTTACAATACCTTTGGTAGAAATTACATAGATTTTTTTGAAGCAACATTTTGGATCATAGTCCATGGTCTATTATTTCTCCTCTTTGCTTGATAATGGGTCACAAGTGTGATTCACAACGTTGATTTAAAAAAATTCTCTACACTTCTCTACTAAAAGTATTATAGTACAAATTTTAAAATCTTCATCAAAGATTTACTCTCTCTAATCAAAGAACTAACAATTTTTCTATCATATTTATTTTTTCAAAATGATATACATTTATATAATTTATAATTATCAACTATTATTAATTATAATTTCTAATTAATTGATTAGATTTACTTAATTGTGCCTTTATATTTAAAAAGAAGGAATAAAGCATGCATAAGAAAACCAAAACACTTATATTTTTTTTCCATTTTCTTATAAATGGAAACAACTAGAATACATAGACTTACACTCATATATAAAGCTAGGAGGTCCCACAGTCCCACTCCATGCCACCAATGGAGGAATATTCATCGCCTAGTATCAAAATTTCATTGCCTCCAATTGAAATTTGTCAGAAGAAGATTGAGGGCAATAAATTCAGCTTGATATCTATTTTGCATGGCCATAATTTGGGACCTTTTTTTTTTTTGCTACAGATTGCAGCTTTTCATTGACATACCTCAAGTTGAATTTCAACAATAAAATTGATTGAATCTGAAGCATTGGAATCGTCTCCTGTGGATTCTTTTAAAGGTAAAGGTATTTGAAACCTTTTGTTAGGATTGTGTAAGAAAATAATTGTTAAAGCCTTCGCACACATACTGAGAAAAAAAGAATTTGATTTTAGTATTGAGGTTGTGCAAGTTTGTAAAATGTAGGTTAGCAGTGTTTAAATCGAAAGACCCGGGATTCTTTAGCTGAATAGAGTTTTCTTCATCTTATTTTTCCGAGTCTCATTCAAAATGGCATATTGCAGACTTTTTTCTTACCACATGTGTAAAAGTGTATGGTTGGCATGAGAAATTATGGGGACTTTCACTTCATGGTAATTACTTGAATTTCTTGTTAGATATATTCTAAATCACCCACTTCAAAACTTAGCCAAGAGATTGAGACAAGTCATGCAAATGGAGATGGCTCCAGTGGTTCATCTTTCAATCTTGAAGAGGTCAATGATTTTCCAAAACAGTAGCACAAGGCAAACCCCAAAGATCTATTCGAGCATTGTGCACTATGTTTTTGTTGCAATTTTTTTTCTTACCATGGAAAAGTGTATGGTTACCATTAGTGATTATGGGGACTCTCACTGCATGGCAAAGAAAATGGTTCTCAATAACCTATTGGGTGCTACGACTTAGGTAATTACTTGAATTTCTTGTTAGATAAATTCCAAAAAAAACTCTTTGTGGAGCTTAGTCTATTAGAATGTTTTCTCTTGAACTTTTTAACTATGCTTTTTCTCCTATAAAGTCTTGTCTAGTGTCTACAGATTATGTTGATGGCATTGAGGCATCCCTTCAACAAGAAAAGTGGGTCAGTGATGTCAAAACTTAGCCAGGAGATAGAGACGAGTCATGCAAATGGAGATGGCTTTGACGGTTCATCCTTCAATCCTGAAGAGGTCAATGAGTTTCCGAAGTAGTTGCACAAGGTAGGCACCAAATATCTGTTCAAGCTATTATGCAGTATGTCTTGAGCAACTAATGAAATTGATTAAGATGAGGATACCACCGAGGATTCAGATTTTGTAGAAGATGGTGAATGAAGTTGGAAAAAACATTACATGTTTTAAGAATGTACAACCTAAAATACTTGACCTATAATTGATTGACATGTTCTTGGCGTTCTCTAATCTATACCAAATGTAGAGTATCTCATGTATATATTGTTCATTTTCTTAGTATGCGATATTACTTAATTATTTATATATATGTACATGTTGCTTGTTTAGTATAGGGTGTATATGTATTTATTTTCTTGTATAGGTATACTATTGAGAACAAATATGTAATAATGTTCATGTTTATGGGACTTGAGGAGGCTTTACCTATATATTATGTTTGAATATTTTGTAGTTTTCTGAATCAATTGGTCTAGAAAACGTGCCATCATTTGTAGGATTTATTTCATTTTGAGTTGTCTATTTTTTGTAGAATCGGAATGACCAGTGCAAGGTCAAGCTCATTGTCAATAAGAGGCTCAACATAAGGCAAACTATTGAATTGTTTCCCTTACCTATGAAACAGGAGAGAAATTCTAAAAGCTCATAGGTGCTCCAATCACTTAAATAATTTTAAATTTTAAAAATTTAAAATATAATATTTTAAAATTCTTAATTAGAATTATTGTATTGCAGCTATAGGATGCTTTCCCCTATTTGCAAATAGGTTTTTAATCTGCATGTATGCAGTGTTATCCCTTTTTCAATGAAACAAGGGATTATTACTGCTAGCTTCTCCCATGCCATACGTTGCCTGCAGACTCCCCATTGAAAACACTATACAGATGTCAAATATGCTTTGAGAAAACTCTAATCTCTGAACCCCCAAAATCCTCACTCTAATTCTTCCTCTGTTTTAGTTAAACTCATATAGAATTCTTGTTGAAAAAAAAAAAAAAAAAAAAGGGTAAATTAATTAATATATTTCAAATTAAATTTTATTTTTAATTGAATATAATGTAAAAGGTGAAGCAATTAATATATTTCAAATTAATTTTTATTTTTAATTTTATGTGTTTTGATTAAATCTATAGAGAATTCTTATAAATAAATACAATTAAAAGGGACAAAAGTGAAGTAAATTGATACATTTCAAATTAATCTTGATTTTGATTTTTCATTGTTTCAATTAAATCTATATAGAATTCTTATGACAACAAATTTATTAAAATGAATGCAATATAGAAAGTAAAAAAATTAGCTCATTCCAAAATTAATCTTCATTCTTATTCTTATATAGAATTATTTTTTACAAAAAACCTACTGAAATGAACATAATGTATAAGGTAAAGAATTTAGTACATTCCAAAATTAATTATCATTTTGTTTTTCTCTTTAATTAAGCCTATATAGAATTCTTATCACAACAAACTTGCTAAAATAAACACAATGAAAAATGTGAAAAAAATAGTACATTTCAAAATTAATTTTTATTTTGATTAAATCTATATAGAATTCTTATCAACAACAAATATAATACTAAAATGAAACACAATGTAAAACATGAAAAATTAGTACATTCCAAAATTAATCTTAATTATAATTTTCTCAATGTTTTAATTAAACTTATATAGAATTCCTTTTGACATCAAACCTACTAGAATGAATACAAAGTAAAAAGTGAACAAATCACTAAAAACCAAAACTTAATTTTCTTTTTTTTTCTCTATGTTTCAATTAAACCTATATACAATTCTTATTGACAACAAAATTGCTAAAACAACACAATAAAAAAGGTGAATAAATTAGTACATTCCAAAATTGATCCTCATCCTGATTTTAGTGTCTAGATTGAAACCTATATAGAATTCTTATCAATAAACCTTATAATTGCACAAAATGTAAAACATGAAATTAATATATTCTAAAATTGTTCAAGATGTCAACTATTTTTATGTAATTACATTTATGATAAAATATAGATGTGTTAAGGATATATGGGCTGTGGTGGAAGAATTTCGAAAAAAAACACAAGTTTGTTAAGGAAATGAATCATACTATTATCTGCCTCATGCCCAAAAAAGTGGATTGCGACTCCATGTCTAATTATAGGCCAATATCACTATGCAATACTATCTACAAGATAATCTCCAAGGCTATGGCTAAAAGACTGAAGAAAGTGCTCCCCAAGCTAGTCTCTGAAAACCAGAATGGATTTACTCTGGATAGGGAAATTGCGGACAACATCATATTGGTCTCGGAAGTCATTCATTCATTACACAAAGGAAGATTAAAAGGTATGATCGTTAAACTTGATGTTGCTAAAGCTTACGATAAAGTAATTTGGAGCTTCTTGTGCCAAGTCCTTGTCAAATTTGGGTTTCCTGAAAAATGGATTAAATGCATAAAATTTTGCATTAGTACTGTTAAATTTTCAATACTCATCAATGGAAGTTTAAGTGGTTTCTTTGAAGCCACGAATGGCCTACGGCAAGGAGATCCATTGTCTCCTTCACTATTTATGCTAATGGTAGAAGTGTTGGGGAGATTAATTAAAATGAGGCATCACGAAGGCATATGGAAAGGAATCCAAGTCCATGATCAATTTGAGGCAATCACACATTCCCAATTTGCTGTTGACACTATCATATTCGGTGAGGCTACCATCCGGGAAGCTTCAAGCATTAGGAATGCCTTAGAGGAATATACTTTGGCCTTGGGACAAGTTATGAACAAAGGGAAATCCCAACTGTTCTTCTTTAATACCAACAGACAAACACAGGGCAGAATAGCACAATTCTTGGACATAAGCATTGGGGAGCTTCTGATCAAGTACTTGGGGGTGCGGATTAACAAGGGGTGCAAGCAATCACAAATTTGGGAAGATGTTACCAAGTCTTGTCAAGCTAAATTTGAGAATTGGAAAAATAGATGGCTGACTCAAGCTGGCAGAATTACCACGATCAAGTCAATCCTATCTGTAATACCTATATATAGCATGTCATGTTTCAAAATGTCGTTTGCGGCTAGAAAAAGTCTAAACAACCTATTAAAGAAATTTGTGTGGGCTGGAGCCAAAGACAACAGGAAAATTCCACTGATTAATTGGGACACTTTATGCCTAGTTAAGGAAGATGGTGGTGCTGATCTCAGGAAAATGGAAGTACAGAATTCTGCTCTTGGTGCGAAGCTAGCTTGGAAAATGTGTAAGGAACCTCAGAAATTGTGGTGCAGATTGTTTCAAAGAAAGTATCTTGATTCAGACGACACTAACAAAATCCTCACAATGGCTAACTCGGAGAGAGGGTCAGCAACCTGGAATTTCTTATGGGATAGTAGACACATTATCACAAATCATATCTCATGGCAAATTGGTAATGGTTGCACCGCGCTGTTTTGGAGGAACTCCTGGGATGGGTTTCTTGCATTAGCAGATTCATTTGAAGACAAGGGATGAGTGGAAATGGTGGAAAATTATATAGGACAGCATGTGTGCAATTACATGGAAAGACAGGTTGATCAAAATGGCCTGAGGAAATGGAGGAAAATCAACACTGGGAATCCATCATTATGCGAACAACTATGGAAAGCAATTAAAGATAGGAAAATACTAGAGTCTATGGAAAAAGATACCATAATTTGGTGTGTTGCGAAATCTGGAAGGTACAGCGCTAAACTCGGATATGAAGTTCAGAGACAAAGAGGATCCATCAACAGTTGGCCACATAAACTGGGTTGGAGCCACAAAGTGCTCCCAAAAGTCGGGGCTTTTCTATGGATCGCTCTGCACAACAGAATCCTAACTAGGGATAGACTCAAAAATATAGGTATCTCAAGCCCTAACCGCTGTGTTATGTGCTATGCGGAGGAGGAATCAGCAAATCATCTACTTTTTTGGTGCCTGATAGCATAATATTGTTGGAACTGGTTCCTTGAAAGTATTAATTGGGTGACTGTTAAAAATGAAAGACTCTTTGACTTCATTCTTGCATGGCCAAACAATCAGAAGACAAAATGGTGTGATATATGGTTAATTGGACCTTCCTTAGTAATATGGCATATCTGGAAGGAAAGGAATAGGAGGATTTTCAAGGAGACTTCATTGTCATAGGGCATGCTGGTGGATAAGATCAAAATTGCAATAGAAGAAGTAATGAATAGAAAGAAAATAATAGGCAGGACTAAGATATACACTAATTGGGATGCACAAATGGAGAAGAGATGGGTCCTTAATGAGCCACAAATATACGTGCCCCCATCAAAGTGCCCTGATAGAAATACCATCAGATGGAAAACCCCTCCAAGGAGTTGGACAAAATTGAACTTCGATGGTGCCAGTAAGGGGAATCTGAGGGAATCAGGTATTGGAGCCATAATCCAGGATGAGCAGGGCAATATCCTTCAAGGGTTGTTTGGTGGAATTGGAGTTGCCACAAACAATGAAGCAGAGATTCGTGCACTGGAGGCAGGACTACGTCTTTGTGTTAGGCAAGGAATTTCTAGAATCATAATTGAGGGTGACTCATAGATTATAATAGACGGGATCAGTCGGTCAAGTTTTCATAACTGGAAGCTTAATAAATGGGTTCCCATGATAAAAGAGCATTTAAAGAAATTGGGGAGCTATGAGATTGGGCATGTCTACAGAGAAGGGAATTAGGTGGTTGATTACCTTACAAACCTCGGTGTTGGAGAATATGATGACCCTGTTTACTTTTGCCAGACATTTGCTGCGGAGGACATCAAAGGACAATGCCTCAAGGACTGCCAAAGATATCCTCGATAGGGGATCAGGTAGCATGTCGACGACCTTTGGACCCTACCGGCTACTGGGGCCCAGGGCATTGTGGTGGCACCGTGATAAACACTGGTGAAGTACGAGTCTGAGAATGCGATCAGGAAATTTGTCCCTTTGGCAGTAGGATCACATGGCCCCCGAACAATCCATCATGACGCCTAGAAGTTGCTATTGCATCGATAATGGCATTTTGCAGAATGGGAGATCCTAACAGGATATGGGCAGGGTTCATTTGATTGATATCACAAATCACAACCTTATATGGCGAAGTCATCTAGCAAAGGCAAAATAGGAAAGTGTGAGTGTCATTTTGGGAGCTTTGCAGAGACAAATTTGGGCGATGGCATACTTTGGAAGGGTTAGTTGCGTGACTTGCGAAAACACACTGAATATGCAGTTGAGAAACCTGTTTCGCACTGAATATTAAGTGTATAATTTTGTTCGGGGGGCTCGTGGGCATCACTCTAAATTTTGACAGACATTGGTGTGATACTATGGTGTTGGAAGTCATTCTCCTACCTCTGGTGGATATCATCGACTCGGGGGAGCGCATGGTTGAACTACTTGTAGGGTTCATAAAACCATTTATTGCGGATAGCATTGCCAATGCCATTCTGAGTATGGAGGAAGATGTCAAAGTGAGCATACTAAAAATATACTTCCAGTTTGAGAACTACTTACCCTCTGATTCGGAGGATGACGGCGTTGAGGATGGGGAAGATCGTGAGGATTCTGCAGAGGATGTTGAATCTGTAGACAGTGACACCATTCGTGAGATGGCCCGCAGGGAAGTGTAGAAGGAAGAGCGCGAGAGATTGAAGATATTCGGTGAGAATGCATGGGATGTATTTAGGTGTGTTGTATTCAATGGAAATATGGAACCTTTTCGACGGGTAACTGATTCTGATGATTGGTGGCTTCCGGAGAACTCCACCTGCAATGCAATCCGCATTGGTGAATTCGTTTATGTGATCTATCAAGCCATTGGGGGGCAGGGGTAATTTCAGGATAGTGTAGGATGAGAATTATGGGTCTATTTGGATAGTGTGGGACGATAATGTTGGATCTTTATGTAGTTTTGGGTCTATTTGTATAGAAAATTCTAGGTGTGCATAGACGAGTGGGTTTCTCTTGTCTAAAACTATATGTAATTTTTCATAATCTCAAGCAATATAGGGAGCTATCCCCATTAATGATAGCACTTATCTTTAAAAAATAAATAAATAAATATAGATGTGTTAAACAAAGGGAAATATCAATTTTGGAGATAATTGAACATTGATAAATGTAATCTCAAACCATATAAGAAAGGCAAATAAATAACCTCTATAGGCAAAACAAGATAAACAAAGCCTAAGGAAAAACCAAAAGCTAGCAACACTAGATCATCATTATTTATCATGAAGAAATTTTTGAGAGTATCGCAACTTTAAAAATCCAAATTACTAATAAATATGTTGCAACATCATTAAAAGAACATATGACTATGAAAGAAGGAATGACTAGAAAGTCCAACACATATCTTGATGCCTTGTGACAAATAAAACAATAATTCTTATCTATTGTAGAGGAAAATTAGACAAGAAATATACTATGATGTTGGTTTTCATTTTGCTAAAAAGAGTTGGATGACAATTTTGAATCACCAACAGATCTTACTCTAAGCTAACCTTCAGTTGTTATTTTCCCATCTAAAGGTACAAAAATAAGTTTATGAAAAATATTATGATGTTATGATTCCCTCAAAGAGTTTTATGACGTTGGGAAATTAGTTGGATGTGATGGCTATATAGTGTTGGTTGACAAAGGATATCATCAAATATAGAAGTTAGATAAAGTGGATACAAAAGGTGAAGAAAGAAATGTATGGTCTCCTTTACAAGTTGATACCATGACAATTAGAACTAGCGTTATGGACATTTCATTCCTCAATAGTAAAAAAATGTATTCTCTAATATTCAAATAAGATAGAAGAAAATATTTACATATATTATTGTTAATGTTGAATGATCTAACTACAAAAAATAAAAACATGTTATATTTATTTCAATTATATACTCAATTAGGGTTACAATAAGGTTCAATTAGAGTTAGGGTTAGGATGAGATTTCTATTAGGGTTGGAGTTAGAATTCAATTCAAGTTATAGGATAAATATTTGAGTTAAGGTTAAATTACATTTACAATTCAAATGTGATTAGGGTTTAATCAAGATTAGGGTTCAAGTTTAGTTAGGGTTAGGTTTGAGGATAGGTTAGGGTTTAATTAGGAGACAATTATTGAATTAAGGTTAGGGTTAGGGTTAAATTATGGTTAGAGTTCAAATAAGGTTAGGGTTAAGATTAGGTTATGGTAGGAGTTAAATTAAGGTTGTGGTTATGGTTAGTTAGGATTGGATTTAAAGCAGGGCTAACATTCAATTCGGATTAAGATTAGGGTTTAATTAGGGTTAGACTTAAAGTTAAGATTCAATTGTGGTTAGGGTTTGTGTAAAAAATAGAATTATAAATAGGGTTATAATTATGGTTAAAGTTAAAATTCGAATTAGGGTTGGGTTTAGAATTAGAATTAGAAATAGAGTTTAGGGTTATATTATGGTTTTAAGGTTAGGGTTATAGTTTAATTAGGGTTAAAGTTAAGGTTAGTGTTCAATCTGGTTAGATTTAGTGTAGTATGCAATTATGGTTATGGTTTAATTAGGGTTACGATTCAAGTAGAGTTATAAAAGAAATATTTGAGTTAGGATTAAATTATAATTATAGTTCAAATATGGTTATGAGTTAGGGTTCAATTAGGGTTATACTTCAAGTTTAATTAAGGTTCAATTATAGGAAATTATTGAGCTATAGTTAGGGTTAGGTTTAGAATTAGAATCAGGGCTAGGTTTAGAAATGGAATTAGGGCTAGCGTTAGAATTAGAATTAGTGTTAAATTATGGTTATGGTTTGGGTTAGGTTTCAACTAGAGTTCAATTTAAGGTTAGTGTTCGATTTGGGTTATAGTTCAATTAGAGTTATAGAAGAAATATGGGAGATAGTTTTGTAAGGATAACTATTACAATGTACAAAGACATTGATGGGAGTAACTTTTTAACAACAAGCTTACAAAAGCCTTAAAACCTTTAAATATCAATATTTGAGGAACATAATGGAATGAGTTGAAACTATGTTATACATAAAATGGGTAGAATTGAAATCCATTACTGTAGTGAATATTGTATTATGTACCTTAAATACTTTTTTTTTCTTTATGAAGATTATTTTTAATATTATTTCTTTTTTTCTTGCTTCTTTACCCTATGTTGGTGGCTTTTGCTACCAAAAATTAACAGATGTTTTTGTAAAGGAGTTAAAAGTATAAGTGGTTTTCTCTATTTAGTGTTTATCTATCTTCTTTATATTCCTATATTGGGACACAATGTAGTTGCTACTTATTTTGTATGTAGACTGGAGCAACTTCACACACACAAATATAGATAGGTATATGCATTGACATTATCTATAAAGATTCTTGATAATTCTTACAGCTTACTATTGATGGAGTAGAGTGTGCATTTGTGTAGTCTTATTGATATAGGATGCACTCAGATAGATACAATTTTCTTCATCTAATAAACATATTTAAATACTACAAATGGATCTAGAGAGATATCATAAAAATTTGGGTCCAAATACTATGTTATAGAAAACGTTGAATGGAAATCCATTATTAATCAAGAGTAGCATTACAGATGGAAACAAATCATAGAAAGTAATTAAAAATATATTGGAGTAATTAAAAAACTTGACAACCATTATTAATCAAGGGTAGCATGAGAGATGGACACATATCCTTACAAGTAATCAAACAATATATTGGAATAATTAAACAACTGAGCAATCAAATATTATTTAAACTAAATTAAGATCTTTTTTCAAATTTGTGACCTATACATATATATTTGATCCTTTGATAATAAAATATGCAACGTGATTTTGAAATGATAACTTGATCTCCAACCCATCTAGAGGCATCAATCTCAATCTAATGCAAATATTTGAATTAATGTTAATAATCAAGTAGGGTAGGGAATATGGTTATAGTAAGGGTTAAGTTTTCTAGAAAATGATATCTTTCGGCGTATTTTACATAGAGTTTTGAAAATATAGGTATACATAGTTTTAAATATATAATATATAAATATATACAATAAAAATAGTAGTATAATAATAGAATGATAATAGACTAAAAATAAAATTATTAATTATGGGGGATTGAAGTGTCCCACATAAAATCCATTTTTTCTCAAAGATATGATAAAAACAAATATAAAATATAAAATATGATAATGATGATGTAGTTTAATAGATTTTTTTGTTTTACTCAAGAGTTTAATAGAAATGTTAAAAAAATAATTTAATAAAATTAAAATGATATATTAACACTGAAAAAACATAAACTTCGTCTTAAATTTTCAAAACGTGCCCCATCCAAACGCCGTTGATGGCTTCACAAGTCATTTCATAAAACTATAAACACGCCCTGCGAAACAAACGAATACACAACCATTTGGATATCCAGGAAATACACAACCATTTGGATATCAAAAAAATGGGATTAGAAATAACTAGCGGCGAAAAGGATTTATCTTTCAAAATGAACAAAAAATTTCCAGATTCAAAACAAGACCAAAATGCAAAATTATTACAGAAGACAGAAATAAGTAATGAAGATAAATTTATGCCCGTTTTGCGCTCGGGCAGCTGCGCAAACATAGGTCAGAGAAAATACATGGAAGACGAGCATATCTGTGTTGATAATCTTTCCGCCTACAATCTCCGGCGGCCGGCGCCGGCGGCCGCTGCGTTTTACGGCATTTTTGACGGTCACAGTGGCGGCGAGGCGTCGAAATACGTGAAGGAAACAATCCTCGATTTAATTCTCGATGACCCAAATTTCCCAAACGACGTCGAAACGGCCATCACGAATGCTTTTGCAGCAACGGAAAACGGGCTTCGTTCTGCCGGAATTTTAAAAGCCGGCACAACGGCTTTGATGGTGTTGGTGTGGGGAAGAACTCTCTTTATTGCTAATGCAGGTAATGTTTTCTGGAATCTTTGTTTTTTTTCGTGTTTTTCAACTGTTCTCTTTCATTTTCATGATGGTTGAGGGAGTGTGACTAGAAACATTGATGTAAAAGTCCTTACAAAGTTCAATCAGCATTATGGACTCTGAAAATCTGATAGATCTTTTTTTTAAATTGTTGTCTTATTTGTTAATTTGTTTGTGTAGGTGATTGCCGTGCGGTTTTAAGTAGGTCGGGAAAACATATCAATATGACCACAGATCACAAGCCTACAAATAAAGATGAGAGATTAAGGATTGAGTCTCGAGGAGGGGTAATTTCTAGTGATGGTTATATAAATGGTGTAAATTGTCAATTTGGTGTTTCAAGGGGTTTGGGAGATTGGGAATTTAAGTTGGAAAGTGTGGCTTTGAATCTTTTGAGCCCAATAAGTGCTGATCCAGAGTTGAATACTTATGAGCTTACACAAGAAGACGAGTTTTTGATTATTGCAAGTGATGGTGTATGGGATGTTTTGAAGAGTGATTTTGCACAAGAAGTTGTGAGGAAACAATTACGATTATGCAATGACCCTGTCAAGTGTTCCGAAGAGCTTGTGAGACATGCATTAAAAGAACAATCGATGGATAATCTCACAGTGATCGTCATATGCTTTTCAAGTGATCCCCCACGTAGAATGCAATCAACCTCAAATTCAAGATTATGGAAGAAAACAATATGCCATACTCAAGATACTACAAAAGCTCAAGACCATTTATGTCATCCTAAGCTTACAATCCCTCAAGGCCCTTCCACACATTCTAATGGAACTAAATTTCATAATGAAAACTTAGCATCCACCCATCAACAAGAAAAGTTATCCCTTATTACATCTAATAATAAAATAATCACATCGCGAGGTCCCTCTTTACTACCTCCTATAGAAAACACGCTTCCTATTGAAGTTACAACCAATACACCTATTACTACAATGGTACCAAATACACCTTGTAGTAATATTTTTTCAATAACACCTCCTGTTGAAATTCTTCCTAGAACACCTCTTAAAGAGATAACAACTCCTATAAATATATCAACAATCCCTCAAGATCAAAATCTACATTGGTCACTTTCTATGACATCATGTTCTCACAAAGTGGAAGCTACACCTCCCATAAAGTCACCCATCAAGTCACCTATGAACAATGAATTCACACCTTTACCTCATGATGGTACACCAAAGAATTTAAGAAATAATGATTCTCCTAAAGGTCATGGTATTTTATCCAAGGTCATAATATTTTTGAAAGGTGTACGAAAGGAAGCTACACCTTTCATAATTTGGATGTGTCTTGTTGGTGTAACAGAATTTGCATTCCAATTAAATAAATAAAACCTAATTAATACAATGAATCTGAACTTCTTTTATGTTCTGTATCTTGTTTTTATTAATGATTCTTAATATTTAATTTGTAACTTCAAACTAATATTTTTTAAAATTATATCTATTTTAATTAGCAATTGTATTAAAAATGAAATTATATTTATTTTTAATACATCATTTACAAATCATAATGCTATTGTCAATGGAGTTGTGCATAAATGTCAAGAGCATAAGATTCTCAAGATTGAGATCCATATTCAAATCTTCAAAAAGACATTTTAAGTCAAAATTTCAAGTGACTCTAGTACTTCCATTATGACTTCTTGAAGGGGAAGAGGTCCCCCTTGTGACTTCTACTAGTGTGAAACAAGCCTAAATAAACTCTCACTAATTATACTATTTTTAATCATATAAACATTTTTAATTATTACATTTCATTTATTTTTTATTTAATTATTAAAACAAATTATATAAACAACCACCACCATCATATTGACAAGGATTGGGAAACAAAAATTACTTTTTGTTTATTCCATTTTGATAATTTTCAATGTTTGTAATTTTTTTATTGTTGTACAAAAAAAATGCAAAGGGCCAATTTTTCCTCTTCCCATTTGCATTTTTTGATCAAATTTTAGAAATAGTGGCCTATCCAACCTATTTGGAGGGTTTTAGTTGAGATATACAAGAATTTTTTTTATCATTTCTGCCTTGTTTGTGGCATTCTAGTCTTTGCAATTTAACATGTTTGTAAAAAATAATTATGGCCATTTTGGTGTTCGACCTTAAAGGGTGTTAAAATTGATATAGTACACCAATTTTCTAGATTTAAGCAGAAAAACACAGTCAATTCCGTCTCCTAAAATTTCGAGAAAAAAGTTGAGGACCATGGCGAAAGCGTCCACGGTCCGACCAACTTTTTTCAAAATTTTCAGGGATGATAGGTATTATGATATTAATGTGGAATCAAAAAAAACAGCCGATTTGGAGATGTTTAGATAAGTCAAACTTGCGGTCAAGGGTCGAAAATAGAAGAATCTTAAAAAATTGGGGTTTTATGATTTAACCACTGAATTTTTAGAATAAAGAGAGATTTGAATTGCGATTTCGAAATAGAAATCATATCTGAAATAAGCAATTAAAATGTTGCACTTCACAAGCTTAATTTCCTCAAAATGAAAAATTAGGGTTTTTATGCAATTAACCTCTAAAATTTGCAAAAAGGTCAAACTTGGAAATGAAAATTTGAAATTCAAATTGCAATTATTCAGATCTAACAAATAAGAAATCAGAGTTAAGATGTAGGACGTCGAGTTCACCAAAATGTAAAGTGGAAAATTGAAACCTAATGACTCCCCACCTAGGAGAGAGAAAGGAAGTCACTAGGATGGTTTTCACTTGGAAGAACTTTACATTCAAAAGAGGGGCTTGAATCCACTAGATCCAAATCCAAGGGAAACAAGGATGTGAATTCCAAGTGGATTGCAAGGGTTGAAGTTGATGAATAAATGATGAATAGTTAGTACCAAACTGGTACTAAGAGGGGGGGTGAATCAGTACAGGCAAAAACACTTTTCCTAAACCAGTTTGACTGCAAACAATGCACTTTGATTGGCAAGCACTAACACTGGTCTAAACCAGATTACTACCGGTAAAACACAGTAAGAATGTCAAAGACATAAACCGGTAACACTTAGCTTCCCACACAATCTAATACCTCATTTCCTCTTCACCCTTATGCATAAACAAGTAATCTATCATCAGAAATATAATGACTGCTAGTTCAACATATTTTACCAATTTGACATAAAACACTAAACCATCACATGAAAGGCATCACACATGACACACAGATTTTTCACGTGGAAACCCAACTTGGAAAAACCACGATGGGGATGAATACCCACAAGTTGTTCTTGAACTCTTTTGAAGTTCGCTTTGTTAGGAGCCTAGTCCGGTTAGAGACTTTTACAATAGGTTCTGCTAGGAACCAATCCTGCTAGGGATCATCCGGTTAAGGGATGGATAAATACCCGGTTAAAGGTTAGAACCTTGCTAAAGGTTACCTTGCAAGAGGATTTGAAGAACTCATTGAATTGAGACACCCTGTTAAAGGATTTACACAAAAGCTTGTTAAAGCTACCCGATAAAGGGATTTTCCAATTGCTGAAATGGTTAGAAGTCAACAGGTAATACACTGATCTGATAACAACACTCAATACCAATTCTCTTCTGCAATCACACTCTGCAGGTATCAACACACTTCTCTGGTCTGGCAAGAATCAAGTATCACTCACTGGGATACACACATACCATTTTCCAACAACCTCAAAATGAAAAACATCATCGACCTTATAGGAAACAGATAGGTCGGTAGCATAAACCCTAAACCCCAAACATTTAGGTTTTACAATCCATTTGGTTCAATCCTGACCGTTAATCACACTGCATCGAATACAACAGTCTTGAATGGATCTCAAGACATTCTCCAACGTTCATTCTTTGCCGCTTCAGGAAGCTGATAACCCATCACATGCTCTCCACTGTTTACAGAGACTTCGCACATTCCCGAGGTAGATAGGATCAATCTCCATGCAAGATCCTCAAGGAAATCCTTCACGCGCACAAGGCTGACGTGGAAACACTATCTGATCTTCATTGCAATGCTAACTCATCACAAGATGTCATCGGTTGAATCACAGAGGCTTGGAATGCATCAACCGAAAACCCTGAAGCTGAAACTACCAACTGATAGTCATGCCAAATGAAACCCCAATGCAAAACTTTCATTTACCAGTTCTCATTCCAACATACCGGTTCACCTTGAACAAACATATCGCTTCTCTTTTTCACAAATACCAGTTTACATCATCATATCGGTTCTCTTGCCAGTTTGCTTACTACACCATATCGGTTCATACTTTAGCATGTTGACATCAATGACAACATACAACATCATCATGTCATCATGCTCTGCACATATGCCAACAATCTCCCCCTTTAGCATTGATGGCAATATACAAAGATATCTTTCTGCTTCTGCTTCACATCTTCTCCCCAATACTACAGATATCTTCTCCGCTTCACATCTTCTCCCCCTTTGACAACAATGCCAAAGTGGAGGCACAAGAAACTATGTCCCACTATGTTTCTCCCCTTAAGGAGTAGCATCCTTCAACACATCAATCCTGAAAAAGATATATCAATGTAAGTCCTGACTGATGTGGAGCACACACCTTTAGTTCACCTCTTGAAGGGGCAACACCCCTAATTCACCTCTCAAATAGGTAAAGGTGGCCTTTGGTAGAGGCTTGGTGAATATGTCTGCTAATTGCTCCTTACTGGAAACATGTTCTAGTACAACTTCTTTGTTCTGAACCTTCTCCCTCAAGAAATGATACTTGATCTCGAAGTGCTTGGTTCTAGCATGTAAAACCAGATTCTTAGAGATGTTAATCACACTTGTGTTGTCACAAAATATACTTACCGGTTCAGATACAAGAACTTTGAAGCCATTTAATACATGCTTCATCCAAATTGTCTGGGTGTAGTTCATAAATGATGCAACTGTAGCGTCCTAAAATTGCGACACTTGCAATTTCGACTGCATTTGGGTCTTCACGATGGCGATGCAACACAGAACCTGAATGGAGACCCCGAAACTTGCTCATGACACCAAAAACTGCATTTTTCCAGCACCCTGCTTGATCCCTCCTTGCACCCTGCTGTCCCGGGAGGTGGGACCAGAGCACCCAGCGCCCTGGTCCTTCAGGACTAGGGCGCCCAGCGCCCTGGTCCCCCAGGACCATGGCGCCCAGCGCCCTGGTCCCTGGCCCTATTTTGGGCCCGGTCTCCTATGGGACTTCGGGCCTTTTTGTTTGCAAATTGGAAAATAACATTTCCTGATCGGCCTAAGGTCGGGAAAATCAGTCTTTTAACCCTAATTGACAAGTATATAAATTACTTTTTCCTCTCTCATTTGGGGAAGACGAAAAAGGCGCGAAAACGATATTCAAACATTCAAGCATTCAAGCATTCAAGCATTCCTTCAAGCAATTGATCATTCTAAGTCTCCATTCAAGGCTAAGTGTTGCATTTAAGACAAGGATTCAACCATGGAAGAGGAGATCACATGCTACAACATACAACATACAACAAACAACAACATCTATACCTTCGCATATAAGGATACAAACATCCTTACAACAAGGTACTAGTACTTGTTTTACATTACAGTCATTTACATTTACAACATTTCTCATTTCTTGGTTAATTCCAAAACCGGGGTTTGACCTAAGGGCAAACCCCTAATCCCTAACCCCCCAATCGTCTTCGCTTTTTTGTGTGTAGGTTGCAGGTACGCGGCTGAAATTGAAGATCTGGAATCCTTGTGCAGAGACGAACAGATCCCCCTTCGTTTCGCAGATTTTTCGGAGGACCGTGTGCACGCCGGGCGCCATCGTCCCATCAACTTTTGCTCAAATTTGTAGGACAGCGCCGTCTCGACATTTTACTGCTAATTCCAGGTCCGCAACTTCATATCATATCCCTATCTCTATTTATAAGTGAATCTTTCTTGCTTTTACAGGCATTCCTAGTTCAATCTTTCTATCTACATTCTTTACAAAAGAGGGTATCCTTGCTATCACAACCCTTGAAACTCATATAGAATCCAATCTTGCATTGCGTGGGATTGGATCTTGTGGGTTTCAACCCCTCTTTTGAATGTAAAGTCCCTCCTAAGTGAAAACCATCAACCCTAGTGACTCTCCCTTCTCTCTCCTTGGAGTTGGGGAGGGGAGAACGACTAGGGTTCGATTTTTCCGCTTTACAGCAACATATTCTGCTTCTGCTGTAGACTGAGAGATACAGTTTTGCTTCTTACTCATCCATGAGACTAGTCTACCACCAAGAAAGAATGCACCACCGGTTGTGCTCTTCTAGTCGTCCACATTACCAGCCCAGTCAGCATTTGTAAACACTTTCAGGTTGAAATCATTACTGTATGGATACCATAATCCATAGTCAATAGTTCCCTTCAGATATCTCAGAATCTGCTTGACTGCTACCAAGTGGGATTCTCTTGGACTTTTCTGGAACCATGCAGTAATGCCCACTGCATGTGCAATGGTGGGTCTGCTATGTACTACATAGTGCAATTTACCAATCATTGATCGGTATTCTTTCTCATTTACCAAAACTGAGTCATCCTCTTTTGATACTTTACAACCGGTCACCATCGGTGTACCAACCGGTTTACTATCTTCCATGCCAAAAATCTTCAACACCTCTTTGACATATTTGGACTGAGGGATAAAGATTCCATCTTTCATTTGTTGAATCTGTAGTCCAATGAAGAACTTAATCTCCCCTATAAGTGACATCTCAAACTCCTTTTTCATCTCATCTGCAAAATCATGACTCGTCTTCTCATCTCCTCCAAAAACTATGTCATCAACAAATACCTCACAGATTAGAATCTGATCTCCTTCTGACTTCAGATAGATATTTCTACCTTCACTTGTTCTCTCAAATCCAATCTTCACAAGATGAGAGTGCAAGCATTCATACCATGCTCTAGGTGCCTGCTTTAGTCCATACAAGGCTTTATGTAGCCTACACACCATGTCACTATCTTCTGATAGGGCAAACTGATATGGTTTCTCTATATACACCTCCTCTTCTAGTATTCCATTCAAGAATGTAGATTTTACATCCATTTGATATTTGAATCCCTTGAATGTTGCATATGCAAGAAGCATACGAACTCCTTCCAATCTGGCTACAGGAGCAAAGGTTTCTCCATATTCTTCTCCTTCTTCTTGAGCATATCCTTTGCACACCATTCTGGCTTTGTTTCTTACCACTGTGCCATCTTCATTTAGCTTATTTCTGAAAACCCATTTGGTGCCTATGACATTTTTATGCTCAGGTTTGGGTACCAAAGACCATGTACCATTCTTTTCTATCTGGTCAACCTCTTCCATTTCCTTGATCCAGTCTTCATCTTTATGTGCCTCTTTGAATGTTTTAGGCTCAAATTTAGAGGTCATGCAAGAGTTTTCTCTAACCTTTCTTCTTGTAAGAATTCATGCATCCTTGTCTCCTATGATCTGCTTTGGATCATGATTCAACTTTACATACCTAGGAATGATCTTAGTTGTTTCCTCTTGCTTTTCTTCTTCATCCTCATCTTCATCAGCATCAACATCTACCGGTGTAGGAGCATTGTTACTAGTGCTAGGTTGTTTTGCATCCGATTCCCAGAAGGTTACTATCGGTTCATCTCCTACTTGCTCACTGTCAGTTTCCTCAGATTTCTCAGAGGTTTCATCAGCTCTAACATTGATGCTTTCAACAATTCTCTGAGTCCTATTGTTGAAACATTTGAGAGCTTTGCTCTTTGTGGAATACCCTAGGAATATTCCCCCATCACATTTAGCATCAAACTTGCTTTGATGTTCACTCCTCTTGATATAACATTTGCTACCAAACACTCTAAAGTATCTTACCACTGGTGTCTTATCGGTCCAATACTCATAAGGTGTTTTATCCTTACCCTTTTTGATGAGTACCCGGTTCATTATGTAGACTGCAGTGCTCACCGCTTCTCACCAAAAGGTGTGAGCAACCTTCCCTTGGATCAGCATTGTTCTGGCTGCTTCAACTACAGTCCGGTTGTTTCTCTCTTCTAGGCCATTCTATTGTGGAGTCTGGGGGCAAACCATTGCCTCTTGATGTCATTCTCTTTATAGTACTTGTTGAATTCACTGGAAGTGAATCCTTCTCCTTGATCAGTTCTCAAGCACTTAATCCTCTTACCGCTTTCTTTTTCAACCAGTGCTCTGAAGGCTTTGAACTTTCCAAAGGCTTCAGACTTGTCCTTCAAGAATGTGACCCACATCATTCTTGAGAAATCATCAGTAAGAATCATAAAATACCTATCTCCCTACACACTCCTAGTTTTCATAAGACCGCACAAATCAGTATGCACAAGATCAAGTAAATTGTCTGTAGTGAAAGATTTACCTTTGAAGGTTGAGGAAGACATTTTCCCCAATTGACACTCTCTGCACAAATGATTTTCCAGTTTTCTCAGCATAGGCAATCCTCTAACTGCCTTGATCTTACTGGCCTTCACAATATTATCAAATTTTACATGACAGAGTCTCCTATGCCATATCCAGCTATCATCAAACTTAACCATTAGACATGTACTGACATTAGCATTCAGCTGAAATAGGTTACCTTTGGTCTGCATACCAGTGGCCATCAGTTCACCACTCTTACCTTTTATTTTACACACTCCATCTCTGAATTCTAGAGTGAGTCCATTATCATTCAGCTAGGCAACACTCAAAAGGTTGTGTCTGAGACCTTCTACCCAATACACATTGTGAGCATTGCTTTTTCCATTCAGAGAGATGGACCCTCTGCCTTTTACCATACATGGTGCATCATTACCAAAATGAATCACACCACCATCATACTCTTCTAGAAATAGAAACTTACTACGGTCACCAGTCATATGGTGAGAACAACCACTATCAATAATCCACTCATTGGAATTATCAAAGCGGGAGACAAGAGCCTTCTTATCTAACACATCTTCTCTAACTGCTACAAACACAATGTCTTCACTTTCTTCATCTTCTGATTCCTCATCAGTGACACCTTCATCAACTGCTACAAAACAGTTTCTCCAGTTTCCTCCTTTGAACTTCTTGAACCTCTCTGGTTTGTCCTTGTTATCACCATTGGGACAGTTTACAGCAATGTATCCTATCCTATTGCAAGAAAATCATTTCAAAGGAAGCTTACCTTTGTATTTAACGGTTCCCTTGGGAATTCTATTGGCAAGAAGAGCTTCAAATTCCATCAGGATCTCCTCATCATCCATTTCTCTACTTTGTCTTGGTTCACCACTGGTACTAGCTTCTTTGCCTTTTCTAAATGGTGCAACAGATGCTCTGAAGGTTGATTCAGTCTTCTGAATACTGTCATCATAATTATTTAGCTCATATGCAGTTAACTTTGCAATGATGGAGTCCAGGGATACCTTTGTCTTGTCTATAGACCTCAACTCCTGAATAGCAGCAACCCTTATTGCATAGACCGGTAATAAGGATCTCAAAAATTTGCTAACAACAGTGGAATCTTCTATTTTACCACCTGCACTCTTGATATCTCCAACAATAGTTTTGATTCTTATTCCATACTGTTGAATGGTCTGTCCTTCAACCATCCGCATGTCTTCAAACTTTCCCCTAAGGCTTTCTTCCTTAGCTTGTTTCACATGCTCATCACCACCATAGATATTCTCAAGAGCATCCCATACTTCTTTGGGATTCTCTTTATCCTGAACATCAATAAACTCGATGTCAGATAAACTGCTGATTAGGGCTTCCATGACTTGCCCATTCTCCTGAATCTCTCTCTTTTGATCATCGGTGAGAGTACCAGTAGGGATAACATAAGCATTTTCAACATAGCTCCAGCATTGAGCACCCATGCTTCTGATGTATATCTTCATTCTGTCCTTCCATATTTTAAAGTTGTCTTTGTTGAACTTTGGACCTTCCCTCTTCATCATTAGAGGAGGATCTTTTCCTCAAGCGGTTAAGCTTACAACATAGAGGACCTAGAAGATGCTCTGATACCCATTGATGAATACATGATGAACAATTAGTACCAACCCGGTACTAAGAGGGGGGGGTGAATCATTACAGGCAAAAACACTTTTCCTGAACCAGTTTGACTACAAACAATGCACTTTGACTAGCAAGCACTAACACCAATATAAACCAGATTACTATTGGTAAAACACAGTAAGAATGTCAAAGACATAAACCGGTAACACTTAGCTTCCCATACAATCTAATACCTCATTTCCTCTTCACCCTTATGCATAAACAAGTAATCTATCATCAGATATATAATGACTGCTACTTCAACATATTTTACTAGTTTGACATAAAACACTAAACCATCACATGAAAGGCATCACACATGACACAGATTTTTCACATGGAAACCCAACTGGGAAAAACCACGGTGGGGATGAATACCCACAAGATGTTCTTGAACTCTTTTGAAGTCTGCTCTGTTAGGAGCCTAGTCCGGTTAGAGACTTTTACAATAGGTTCTGCTAGGAACCAATCCTGCTAGGGATCACCTGGTTAAGGGATGGCTAAATACCTGGTTAAAGGTTAGAACCCTGTTAAAGGTTACCTCGCAAGAGGATTTGAAGAACTCATTGAATTGAGTCACCCTGTTAAAGGATTTACACAAAAGCCTATTAAAGCTACCTGGTTAAGGGATTTTCCAACTGCTGAAATGGTTAGAAATCAATAGGTAATACACTAATCTGATAACAACAATCAATGCCAAGGCAGATCCACTTAAGCTCCTTCTCTTTTGCAATCACACTCTGCAGGTATCAACACACTTCTCCGGTCTGGCAAGAATCAATTATCACTCACTGGGATACACACATACCATTTGCCAACAACCTCAAAATGAAAAACATCATCGACCTTATAGGAAACAGATAGGTTGATAACATAAACCCTAAACCCTAAACATTTAGGTTTTACAATCCAGTTAGTTCAATCATGACCGTTAATAACACTGCATCGAATACAACAGTCTTGAACGGATCTCAAGACGTTCTCCAACGTTCATTCTTTGCTGCTTTAGGAAGCTGATAACCCATCACGTGCTCTCCACTGTTTACAGAGACTTCGCACATTCCCGAGGTAGATAGGATCAATCTCCATGTAAGATCCTCAAGGAAATACTTCACGCGCACAAGGCTGACATGGCAACACTATCTGATCTTTATTGCAATGCTAACTCATCACAAGATGTCATCGGTTGAATCACAGAGGCTTGGAATGCATCAACGGGAAATCCTGAAGCTGA
This sequence comes from Cryptomeria japonica, assembly GCF_030272615.1. NCBI lineage: Eukaryota > Viridiplantae > Streptophyta > Pinopsida > Cupressales > Cupressaceae > Cryptomeria > Cryptomeria japonica. The sequence goes on from NC_081412.1 coordinate 625,344,236, forward strand.
GACTACCAACCAGTAGTCATGCCAAATGAAACCCCAATGTAAAACTTTCATTTACCAGTTCTCATTCCAAGATACCGGTTCACCTTGAACAAACATACCGCTTCTTTTTTTCACAAATATCGGTTTACATCATCATGTCGATTCTCTTGCCAGTTTGCTTACTACACCATACCAGTTCATACTTCAACATATTGACATCAATGACAACATACAATATCATCATGTCATCATGCTCTGCACATATGCCAACAGAAGTGTGATTTACCCTCTTTTGTAAATGAGAAAGTTGACTTGTTGACTATGTGGAAAAGAGAGAGAAAGGAGTGAAATGAGGAGTTGTCGGTTCAAGATCATGTTGTAACTTCGAATCTGAGGTAATTAGACTGATATGGATCTGCCCTACAAATTTGGAGAAAAGTCATTGGGACCGTGGCGGGAGTGTACATGGTCCTCCACAAAATCTGTGAAACGAAAAGGGTTCTTCCATCTCTACAAATGAAGCCCAAACTTGCAATTACAGTTGCACACCTGCAATCTACACACATAAAAGAGGGGAAGAAGGGTTGTGGATAGGGGTTTGGCTTAGTCAAACCTCGATTGAGGAATCAACCTTGAAAGAAAGTAATTGCAAATGCTTGAATGTAAACAATGAAAATGTATACCTTGTAGATCTGCAACTTGTTGATGATAATTGCTTTTCTTCTTGAATGTAATCACAAGTGTTGCATGGAATGGCATATAACATGACAAAACCCTAACACACATACATGCTTGCAAATGAATGTTGAAATATTGTTCCAATGGATGAATAAAGAAGACTAGAATGCTTGAATGCTTGATGATGTATATCTTCGCCTATGCTTGCTTATCTAATTCCTGCTTCTCTAATTCCCACTTGAATTTTGCCTCCTCACAAATGACAAAAACAACTCCCTTTTATACATGCCTTTGAAGATTAATTCATCTCACCAAAGACCGACATCAGGTATATTTGGGATCCCGAAGTGCAAATAGGGTCGGGGGTGATGAGTTGAGACATTGTCATATTTCTATCCTCAGAACTCTTGAGCTTTTGTCATCTTTTGATTTACATAATAGTAGTAATGATGTATTGGAAGTTTACTATATGTATTTCATATGTTAGCCTGAACCTATTAAAACATGTTTTATCTTTGCCAGTTTATTCCTTTAGCCATGCCATTTATTCTTGTAGCCATGTGATTTATTCTTGTTGCCATGCGGATTGTTTAGGGCAATATCATATGTGAAATTAATAGATGTCTTGATTAAATAAAATGCGTATGTATGTTATTTCTTTTGTAGTGCAAGGAATAAATGATGTTGTGGTGGATGTTCGCCTATCACGCCAGTTGAAGGAAAAGATACTCAAGAAGATGACTAAAGATCGAACAAGCAGAAAAGCTAAGAAGCATAAGGAACGACATAAGAGGAGCAATCAAGCGATACTAGCGATGTCTAACTTAGGTGGACATTGAAGTTGTAAATACCGCCACAGTATGTTATTACTATGGTTCAGTTTAGATCCGCATTTCATGTACCATTACTCCAGCTATCTCCTTTCTTGGTCAATTATCCGCCTCTTCTTTTCGGTGTGATTTGTGTTGTCTGCAGTAGATGATTTCTTTTTAATAATAAGTTCTTTATCTTCTCAGAGGTTAGATGGAAAGAGAAGAAAAAAACAGAGCAGAGAATTTTTCATAAGTATTTTTGAGTTTCTTTTCATATTGAATTATATAATAACTTCCAAAAAAATGATGAATAAAAATATGTTGTTAGGAGCATTTAGAGTTGTTTTTGGGAAGCCTAGAATCACTCACCCAATGTGGCTCACTTGGTGAGTGTTCCTGTGCATTTGTTAGGATTAGTTTTCTTTCCTTAGTTGCAGTAGACGTTCTTGCATTGACTGTTCTTGCAACCACTGGAAATAGATCCACTGATTGTTCCTGCAGCCAAACCAAAACAGAGTAATTTATGTTTCTCAGCATTGAACTTATCCAGTATTTATTTTATGAATTTATGCAGAAGTTTTCCTATAGACTTTCAATAGTTTCAATTCTTGCTTACCTTTTCCGCATAATATTAGTTGTTGCAGTAATGCAGAATAGTTGTTGCAGGAACTTAGTGCATATATAGTGCAAACCCATTTCAAGTATTGCGTCCCTGGGTTGACAATCAAATGAACACTAGCTATGGAAATAGTGACTTTACCAAATGAATGTCCAAACTTCGAGTTGAGACTTCAACTAGAGTTATTATTCTTATTGTTGGATAGAACATTTGTGGCATCGTTGTTGAGGATGGTGTCAAACTAAGAACCTGTTATGGCTATTGTCTTTTCAGTTTTTAGTTAAAAAAAAATTTGGCATACCTAATTGTTCGAAAAAAAATTCATCAATCTGAATGCATAGGTGAAGAAGAGATGTTCTAGGTAGATTTTTGCCGAGTCATCCTAATCATGCAGAAAATAATTCCCCAGATATAAATCCTTTCGCTGAACTTTATCAAATCCCAAAGAATTTGAACCATCCTGAATCTGAGTTTCCAGAAGGTAGTCTTCAGTTCCTCTTTGGACCTCAAGCAGAAGAATTTCATATAGTAACTCCCCCCACAAGTCCAATGTAAGGAAACCCACCTCCTAGTGGAAATAATCCACCACCACCACCTTTGGACCCAATGTTTGAGTTTCCCATATCTGATCAGCATGATAATGCTAATCTCAAGAACATTCTAGCTTCTTCCCTCTCTAAATTCTCTGGATTGGTGACAGAGGATCTAGACACATTTATGTTTGAGTTTGAGGCTCTTTGTAGGAGTTTTGATTATACCACAAATGCCCATAGACTCAAAATATTTCCTGCCACCTTGAAGGAATCCTCTTTAAGATGGTTTATGAGCTTGGGTAGTAGCATAATCAATACATGGGATGAGATGAAATGATTGTTTCTTGCAAAATATAAAGAGTATTGTAGAGGTGTTGATCATCATGAGGATGATATCTTTAGAATGACACAGAAAGAAGATGAGAGTCTTGAAGATTATCTGGAGAGGTTTCTGTTTAGTGTCAAAAAGTCCAAACATAGTACTCTAAATGAAGATTCCCTCAAGTTGATATTTTTGAGGGGAATCGGTGATGAATGCACTGATTCTTTGGATCTTATGGGAGGAGGTGACACTACATAGTCCACGTGGACTGAAATAGGAAAAATTTGTAAGAAGTATTCTAGATCTGCTTCTAAAAAGAATAGGTGTTTCAAGCAAGGAGCACCTTCATCAGCATCTGGTACTGGAGTTTCTAGAATGGAACTTAGCCATTTATTGAAGGACTTTAAGGAGGACATTATAAATAATATGGCTACTTAGTTGGATACACTTTCAGCTAAGAAGAAGCATGAAGAAGCTGGTGCATTTCTTACAGAATTTTGCCTTCATTGTAGACACCGAAAAAAGGATTGTAGATGTAAAATGGTTGCAAATGTTGAGGTTCCTGACTTCAAGCCAATACAAGGTGAGGATGAGCAAGTTTTCTATGTTTCTCAAAGAAGGCCAAATTTCCAAAGACAAGGTATGCCTCCAAGTCCACTTTCTTTTTCTGGATATAATGGAAATTCTTATGTACCAAATAACCAATGGCAATCACCATATGCTCAAAATTTTGGTAATTATCAAAACCGGTATGGTTCTCAAGGCCAAGCGAAGCATTTTTCTAATCAAATGCCACAGTGGTAGTAGCCACAAGGGAATTGGTATCCACCTCAGGGCCAAGGAAGTCAGTTTCAAGGGAATTGGCAACCTACTCCTCAATGGAGGGGGGGTCAGCCATGGACTACTCAATCTTCTGGTTATCAATAGCCTATTCAGCAGCCACATCTGCCTGCAATAATGCCTCCCCCTGTAGCCACTGTTGTCCCACCTAAACCAATCAATGCCAAATCCTAATATTAAATCTCAACAACAACAACAACAACAACAACAACAACAACAACAAGCTTATTCAACTGATCTTAATCAATACCCAACCTATTCTCTATCCCTAAGTGATATTCACGTCCGATCTGGGACAACTCTGCCTAATCCATCTCCCCCATTTATCACTTAGGTACAAGAAGAACAAGAAATCTCTAATCCAATAGATACAATACCTCAGAAGCAGATATTACCACCATTTCCCTAGAGATTGCAAGAAAAGGAAGTTCTCACAGAACAAGAGCAAGGTTTTGATATCATAGATCAATTGAAACATGTTTGTGTTAAAATTCCATTGTTGCAAGAAATAAAAGATGTTCCTATATATAGTAAGGCACTGAGAGAAGCATGTCTAAAAAACCTGGTAGGAAGAAGAAGGATCTGCAAACAGTGCATGTTATGGGTCAACTGGTAGATATTATATTAGCCAAGGTTGCAATTCCAAAATATTCTGATCTAGGTAGTCCTGTTGTAAGTATAGTCATTAATGGTAGCCAGATAAGAAATGTTTTAATTGATTTAGGGGCAGCCATTAATGCGATGACAGGAGAAGTAATGCAACAACTTGAAATCAATAGTCTAAGGCCTACACGCACAGTTCTACAACTTGTTGATAGCTCTACAGTGAGACTTGATGGTATGATTGAAGATGTGGTGGTTATTTTGGATTCTTGGGAATACCCTGCAGACTTTATGATTCTATCTCCAAAGGCAACACTGGGAGGATATCCAGTGATTTTAGGAAGACCCTGGCTTGCCACGGCTAATGCATATATTGGATTTAGATCAGGGGATATGACTATTTTAGATGGGAACTCTACAAAAATATTAGCTTTGTATTCTCCTGCACAACCCCAATGTGATCAACAACAAGTTGTTTGGCCTATTTTGGGAGAAGAATCTGAGGGAGTTGACTCTATTAATCACCTTATGATGATTAATCGAAGGCCATTCATGCAATTAAATGATGAAGACTCAATTCTTTATAAAATTCTGATAACTTTATAAAATTCTGATAAATGAGTTGACACAAGAACAACAATTGCAGGAGTTGGTACCAAATATTGCAAATTTAGACTTTCTTGCAGCCACTGATGTATTGCATACTCTGTTGCTGCAGGAAGTCCGTACATCTCATTTTTCTAATATGTCTCAGATTGATCTTACTATCAAGATAGAAGTTGACTTGAATAAATGTCTGAATATCAATAGTAATCTTTCAGATACTCAAAAGGGGGCCCTTATGGACTTGCTAAAATATCATAAAAATGCCTTTGCATGGGATTACAAGGATATGCATTGGAATGAATCCAATAGTTTGCACCCACCATATCTATATAAAAGAAGAATGTTGACCATTCAGACAACCACAAAGAAGAATCAATCCTGCATTAAAATAAATAGTTAAAGAAGAATTGTAGAAGTTGTTAAAGGTCGGGTTTATCTATCCTATCTCTGATAGCCAATGGGTATCACCTTTAGTAATAGTTCCTAAGAAAGGAGGAAAATGAAGGGTATGTGTTGATTATAAAGACTTGAACTTAGCAACAAGAAAAGATCATTTTCCATTACCATTTGTGGATCAGGTATTGGATTCTTTGGTTGGTAAAAGATATTTTTCATTTCTTGATGGATTCAATAGTTACAATCAAATTCAGATAGCCCCGGAGGACCAAGAAAAGACAACATTTACTTGTCCTTGGGGCACATATGCATATTCTATTCTTCATTTTGGGTTGTGTAATGCTCCAGCCACTTTTCAAAGAGCAGTGATCAGTATCTTTTCTGATATTTCTCAAGACATCATGTAAATCTATATGGATGACTTTACAACTTATGGTTCTGAATTTGAACAAGCATTGGTGAACCTAAAAAAAATTTTGCAGCGATGTGAGGACTACAGTTTGTCATTAAATAGTGAGAAATGCTTCATCATGATGCGGGAAGGAATAGTCCTTGGTCATCATATCTCTATAAAAGGAATACAAGTTGACCCAGCAAAGATTGAAGTCATTCAGCATATCAATGCGCCTGTGAAGCAAAAAGATGTAAGAAGTTTCCTTGGTCATGTTGGATACTATAGAAGGTTTATCAAAGATTTCAGCAAAATTTCAAGTCCCTTATATTCACTGCTTACCAAGGATATGGAATTTAAATAGACCTTTGCATGCAATGAAGCTTTCTTGAAGCTTAAGCATGCTTTGACCCAAGCACCAGTTCTTAAAGGTCCAAATTGGTCTTTACCATTTCAAATTCATACAAATGCATCTGATTATGCAATAGAAGCAGTATTAGGACAGAAGATTGATAACTTGGAAAGTGCAATATATTATATTAGCAAGAACTTACAGGGGCCCGAGTTGAATTATACACTCACTAAAAAAGAAATGTTAGCCGTTATATATGCACTCAGCAAATTCAGGCACTATATCACAAGATATCCCATATTTGTGCATACAGATCATACTGCAATCAGATATCTCATGAATAAGTCTTCAATTACTGGTAGATTAGCTCGCTGGTTATTGTTGATGCAGGAATTTGATATTATAGTTGTTGATAAACCAGGGAAGTCTAATGTGGTTGTATATTATCTTTTAAGACTTCAGTTACAGGAAGATTCTACAATAATAGATGATATGTTTTCAGATGAATATTTATTCCTTATACAAGCTCACACTCCCTGGTATGCTGATATTGCCAACTATTTAGCTGCTGCTAAAATGCCACTTCATTTCTCTCCTAAGGAAAGAAGGTTGTTAGTAGAAAAAAGCTTTAACTTCTCATTGATTGTTGATTGTTTATTTTATACTGGGCGTGACCAAGTCATGAGAAGATGTGTAAGTAGAAGATGAAACATATGATATCCTGCGTGCATGTCATGATGAGCCATGTGGAGGACATTTTGCTGCCAAAAGAATAGCACTCAAAATACTAAATACAGGATATTATTGGCCCACATTATACAAGGATGCAACACAATATACAAGAAAATGTGACAGATGCCAGTGCATGGGAAGACCTACTAAATCTGATGAGATGCCATTATATCCACAAATATTAGTTGCGTCATTTGATAAATGGGGATTAGATTTTGTTGGCCCAATCGATCCGCCTTCTAATGGAAAATCCTACATTTTGGTATGTACATATTATGTAACAAAATGGGTGGAAGCTCATGCCATGACACATGCAAGAGATAATAAGGTGGCTGAGTTTCTTTATGAGGAGATATTTACAAGATATGGAGTACCAAGAGAAATTGTATCAAACCAAGGCCCACAATTTATTTCAACATTGATTGCAGCTTTGGTCAATGAATACAATATAAGGCACAAAAAATCTACTCCATATCATCCACAAGCTAATGGATAAGTAGAGGTTACAAATAAGGAGCTTGAGGCTATTCTTACCAAAACAGTATCTGTTCATAAAAAAGACTGGTCTCATAGGCTTTCAGAAGCAATTTGGGCATACAGAATAACTTGGAAAACACTAATTGGTTTTACACCTTTTGAAATGGTTTACGGAAAAGTAGTAATGATGCCTATTGAATTTGAGCATAAAACTCTGAGGACAGCTTTAAAATTAAACATGACACTATCTGAAGCACAAAAAGAACGTATTTAGCAATTGAATGCTTTGGATGAATGGAGGAAAATGGTTGTCCAGCAAACAGAACTGATCCAACATCAAAGAGCAAAGTGGCATGATAAATATATAAAAGAGAAAAAGTTCAAAGCTGGTGACTGGGCAATATTGTATGACTCCAGATATAAAGATACTATGGGAAAGTTGCAAACTAGATGGTTAGGTCCATATGAGATAGAAGAAATTTTCAAAAATGGAGTTGTTCATTTGACCACAATTGACCCTATTCAGTTTAAGCTTTTGGTGAATGGTCATCAATTGCGTCTTTATCATAAGCCGGCCACTAAGGAGGAGTTCCTGCAGCAATTTGCTCAAAAGGATGAAACACGGGTTTCTGCAACAACTAATAAGGTTCCTGCAGCAACTGATCAGGTTCCTACTGCAATTGAGCAAAGTAATGAAGGTAACGTTCCTGCAACCACTGCAGTGAACATGCTTGCCACTTCATAATTCTTCTCGCGTCATTTCACAAAAATATTTCCATGTCTTATGAAAATATTCTTCTCCATAAATAAATTTTCATCCACGTCATCCCATCTCATTTTCTTATTTGTCATTTCATTTCATTTCGCCTTCCTTTTCGTACGATTGCAGGTATGTACATATTGTATTTTATTTTAATTACGCATTTATGATTTCATTATGATTACTGCCTTCCTAAATCCACTTAAACTCCCCTAAATCCTGTTAGCTTGTGTGGACACATGCTAAGTTAAGTTGGGGGGTGTTTTATGGTTCGGTTTCCAAAGTTAGTAATTATTTGTCCTTTTTGGTACCTTGAATTGATTGTTTGCCATCATTGTTTTTAACAAGATATTATTTCACGCAAGAAAGTAATAAATTATGCCACCAAATTTGGAGATATGTATGGAATTTTCAATTTTCAAGTCTGTAGGATATTTTGGTTCTCCGTTTCTCAGCTGTAGAGTGTGATATACTAACAAAGTAAGAAATGGGAGGGGATCCAATCCGCCATGAACCAACAGTCTATGATGTGTTGCTGCAGGATGCTCTTTGTGAGCATTATTTTAGACACCATGGCTGGATTGATTACTTTTTGAAAATCAGGTATTTTAATGAAGAAATTATTGCAGAGTTTATGCATTCCTTCAATGAAGGAGAAGCTATTGTTAAAGGATTAAGGGTCATTGCTACGGAGCAACAGATAGCTAAAGTTACAGGGTTGCCACAAGAAGGAGAATTGTTTCCAGAATCAAAAGACGCTAGGAGTTCCAGAGTAGAGTTTACACTTCTCGTAGATGGACCTCTAACGGTGGACAAGCAAGGAACCAGGAGGGTTTCCCTACCAACAGAGTGGCCTCAAGTAGCTTTATATGTAATGAAATACATTACTTGCGAAGGGAGGTATTCAAATCTACATTCACCACATTTTAAATTACTTAGTCATCTACGGCATGGCCAGAGGGTGAATGTCCCTAATTTTCTATACCACCTCATTTCTATAAGTGCCAAAGAAATGCAGAAGAGTGGAAATCATTCTGTCAGTCACCATGGTTTGATTAAATTGCTTGTAGAACATTCTCTTAGAGACGTTTCATAGATGGAATGGGGGGTATTTGAGGACATATTGCAGTTTAGGGTTGAAAATGCTCCTGTTGCAAATGATCCACCAGTTGAAGAAGAAAATATTGAAGAACCCTCTTCTCCCGTAGTTTCTGCAGAGAATGATTTGCTCGTTGCAAAAGGAGTTGTGGTTATTATGGAAGAGGAGATGGTTGAGGCAAATGTGGAGCAACCCTCCACTTCTCTTCAAAGAGAATCTCCATTTTCTAAGAGAAAAGGGAAGGAATTGGAAATAAATGAAACAGATGAAGAACCTATGGTTCAGATGCATGCAACTCAAGTTTCTCATGCAACCAAGAGGCATAGGTCAAAAACAAAAACTCTTGCAACAAAGCCATAGGTAGAAACCATTCCTGCAGCGACTCCAAAGGTTTATGTGAGAAGAACTCGGGGTAGGACCCAGAAGGCTCATCTAGCAGGTGATCCGACAGAGGTTATTTCAGTGGAAACATAAAAAGAAGGGATCCCTACAGATGTTGAAATCTAGGAAGAAGATGATGTAGATAGACTATCAAATCTTGCGTCTATGGCAGAGCAGCTTGAGGAACTTGTTGAAGAGATTCCATGGCCTAAGGTAACACCTCTTAGACCTCCATCATCCCTAAGTAGTTTATCTATTGCGTTAACATTTTATAGACAATGGGAAATAGAGAGGGCTAGATTGCAAGGGGTTATTGACAAACAACAAAGAGAAATTGAAAAGAGGGATAACAAAATTGAAGAATTAGAAGCTAAGGTTGAAACAATCACTAGTATGGTCCCCGAATTGATGCAATGTAGGGCACCGCCAAGGGTTTATGCTTTGCATTTAAGGGAGCGGTATTTAAATTTCAAATTGAACCACATTGTCAGGGACCTTAGCCCCTCTTTAGAAACCCTTAAGGAATTTTATGATGCTTACCAGACTTCTCCAACAACTGTGAAAAATTTGTTATGTGAATTTTATTTACATAACTATGTTGTAGCTTCAGATAGTGAGTGAAATCCTTTATTATATATTGGTGATATCCATATAAAAGCTTTAATGTCATGGATTCAAAATGAGATCAGTATGGGGGCACAATCCAGAGCATACAAAGATTTTGAATTTGATTGTCCATTACCATTGAGGAAGGAAGCAAAAGAGCCAAGAGTTCTTTATTATGAATGGCAGAAATTACTGGTAAGAAATGATGTTAGGAATCTAGTGCTTCCGATGAGGGAGGAAATATACCAGGCATATGAGCATTTAGTTTAGACTGACAGTGCAGCTGCAATAGATGGTTTAACTCAACACTGGAATAACTTGCCAGAAGAATTGAAGCAGGGAGAGCCTCATTCACTGCCAAATTTACAAGCAACTATGCAAAGAGCCCCCAAATATATACAACTGGGAAGAGAGAAGACCAATAACTGGTTGTCGTTGATCTTTCATCCTCCTATTCTTATGTGGCCACTATTGGAATGTAAGACTACGAATAAGCCCTATGAAGTAGTTATAGAAGAAGCCAGATGGTCCAGGCTGGAAAAGATGAAAGGATTTTATTGGAATTTAGCTTCAGGAGGAACAGATCAAGAAACCATTGATGACCTAAGAATTAGTGCAAGAATAAAAAAATTTCCTCTTGCTAGAGGATCAGCAAGATCTTAAAGTTGAGGGGCATAATGTGTTGAGACATTGTCATATTTTTATCCTCAGAACTCTTGAGCTTTTGTCATCTTTTGATTTACATAATACTAGTAATGATGTATTGGAAGTTTACTATATGTATTTCATATGTTAGCCTGAACCTATTAAAACATGTTTTATCTTTGCCAGTTTATTCCTGCAACCATGCCATTTATTCTTGTAGCCATGTGATTTATTCTTATTGCCACGTGGATTGTTTAGGGCAATATCATATGTGAAATTAATAGATGTCCTGATTAAGTAAAATGCGTATGTATGTTATTTCTTTTGTCGTGCAGGGAATAAATGATGTTGCGGTGGATGTTCACCTATCACGTCAGTTGAAGGAAAAGATACTCAAGAAGATGACTAAAGATCGAACAAGCAGAAAAGCTAAGAAGCATAAGGAACGACATAAGAGGAGAAATCAAGTGATACTACCGATATCTAACTTAGGTGGACATTGAAGTTGTAAATACCGCCATAGTATGTTATGGTTGTGGTTCGGTTTAGATCCACATTTCCTATAGTATAACTCCAACTATCTCCTTTCTCAGTCAATTATCCGCCTCTTCTTTTTGGCGTGATTTGTGTTGTCTGCAGTAGATGATTTCTTTTTAATAATAAGCTCTTTATCTTCTCAGAGGTTAGATGGAAAGAGAAGAAAAAAACAGAGCAGAGGATTTTTCATAAGTATTTTTGAGTTTCTTTTCATATTGAATTATGTAATGACTTCCAAAAAAATGATGAATAAAAATATGTTATTATGAGCATTTAGAGTTATTTTGGGAAGCCTGGAATCACTCACCCAAGGGGGCCCACTTGGTGAGTGTTCCTATGCATTTGTTAGGATTAGTTTTATTTCCTTAGTTGTAGTAGACATTCTTGCATTGACTGTTCTTGCAGCCACTGGAAACAGATCCATTGACTGTTCCTGCAGCCAAACCAAAATAGAGTAATTTCTATTTCTCAGCATTGAACTTATCCAATATTATTTTTATGAATTTATGCAGAAGTTTTCCTGTAGCCTTTCAATAGTTTCAATTCTTGCTTACCTTTTCCGCATAATGTTTGTTATTGCAGTAATGCATAATAGTTGTTGCAGGAACTTAGTGCATATATAGTGCAGACTCATTTCAAGTATTATGTCCCTGAGTTGACAATCAAATGAACACTAGCTATGGAAATCATGAATTTACCAAATGAATGTCCAAACTTCGGGTTGAGATTTCAACTAGAGTTATTATTCTTATTGTTGGGTAGAACAGGGGGGACCTATCTTGGGGCCACCCTAAGAGGGTGGGATAGGATCGCCACACCTTTGTCCAAGGGCTTTCCCTATCTTGGGGCCCGGACAAGGTCCTGAGGCTACCTCAGGGTTCAAACAGGAAGGGGTCAAGGGGTGAAAATGCATAAAGAGTTCTCAACTAGGAAGGAGGATGTCGTTGCCAAGGTGAAGACCTCAAATGTGGTTAAAATTGCAAGAGGCACAATTTTATGACACTACAGGAACAAATACTGAATACATAGCTCACTCCAACACGAAACCAAGGAAGCATTAGCACCAATAGTAGAAACCCCCCCATAATACTAATAAGGGAGAGGTATGATAGGTACACTAAATTTGAAAGCCATAATGTAGTGCATGCAGAAGAACCAAGAATATCTAACCATGCAGACATGAAAGCACAAGCAAATACAAAGGGTGTGCAAACCAAGGCACACACGCATGATAAAGTTATGAAGTCAAACAAAGGAAAACATCAAACCCCCATGGCACTTCATATCATAGTGTGAGTACAATAAGGCACAAAAATGATGTGCAAGATCCCAAAATATATGTGCAATACAGAGGCACTTTATCTCAGTGCATTTACAAAATCATAAGTGCTTACAATGAAAGCTCATAATGTCAAAAAAATACATAACACTAGAAATACATGAAGAACAACAAAAAATGAGTCATCCCACGCAAATGAGAAGTTTCCATGATCTCATATGTCCAAGTAATTCACTAGAGTGTGAAAACACAAAAAAAAAAAAAAAAAAAATTTACCTGGAGTAAAATATGGAAAAAGTGTATGGATGGTTGTGAATAGCTCTGAAACATTGTCCCAACGCCATTGGAATCGCAAAAAATGGAGAAACTGACAAAAAGTTATGAGCTCAGGACTGAAAACAACGCCTCTGACTTCAAATGGTTGTAGAATGCACCAGAAACAAAAACAGGTGTTAAAACCCACAAATCTGGAAAGTAGATGAAACCATCTTTCCAACGATATCTCGTTTGCCAAAAAATGATATCGTATGCCCAAGTTATGGCCAAAAGAAAAAAAAACCCCTCTTTTAGGGCACAAAGAGGGTTACAGGAGCCATGCAAGTTGTCCGTACCGTTGATGTAATGTACTTTTGCAGCAAAGGGTTGACTTTTTTCTTTTTAATTAAAAAAAATCTTTTAACAACATGCACCAACTTGATTTTTTTTTTTTTTAACAAAAAAAATTAAAAACCCAACAATTATTTTTTTTTTTTTACTAGCGAGTTGATTTTTTTTTTGAAAATATTTTTGATGGAGGTGCAGGTATGGCCGTATGGATTTTCCTGTCTCAAAAAACATGTCAATAAAAAATCATGTCCCAGATGCCCCTGTCACCGAAAATAGGCAAATTATATATCAAAATTCTTGGAATCGGCCTCCAGAAGCCAACCATGACATCCTTTTTTGTCCAAATTGCTCCAAAAAATAGGTTCCCCCCTGGATCACAAAAAAAATTGAATTTTCAAACCCTCACAGATCTGGCCTTGTGAATAAAAAATTGACAAACAAAAAGTCAATCTTGACTATTTGACACATGTCAGATTCAATGGTGAGGTCCAAATCAACCCAAATTGCACAAAAGACCTACTATAGGTAGAATCTCCCAATCTGAAGAATAGGAAAGCCTCAGGTCTGAAACTCTGATACCATGTTAAAGTTGTGAAATACAACCTCATAGAACCCATTGAACACCTGTATGCAAATAAACTGTCACAACAATGGAAGATTCACACAAAACACAAAGATTGCTTTGAAAACCCAGAGCAAGAATATGCAATAATAATCAGATTGGTTAGGATTACAAAGGGATCAATCCTTATAAAAGGAGATCAAACCTAAAAACATAAACCCTACAAGCAATTAATAATTAATAATGAATATTAATTATTAATATTTCTAAGTTTAGCTTCCTAAATTTAGCTTAAGTGAAATAGAGAAAAGGTGAGTTAATTATTAAATCAATATGATTTAATTAATTAAGTAAACTAATACCTTTTACTCTAACAACATGGAGGTTGCATGTTAAAAATGTAGAATGATCTATGTTAGTCAACTATTGAATAAAAAATAATGTGTTATTGTAGATTGAAGCTTGAGGTTTTTCTAAATGAACTTCAATAAGATGTCTTTATTAAACATTATGCTTTTTATTGTGAATAAATCAAACTTTACCATCCCTTATGCATTGTGAATTTTGTTTCCATTTAATCATACATTTTTTATTTGTCTATTTCTCTAAAATGGTTTTTTCCTCAGGTTGGCTGATGATGTGAAATATTGGTTATTGATGTGTGTAAAAGCAATTCCTTTGGGCTACATTAAAAAAATTAAGCAAAGGGAATCTGGTGCAGGACACCCAAAGACATAAATGATGATACAAATGAAGTCTAAAAGAGCCTAATATCACCCATGAGGTGAAAATGATCATCTGTAATAGGTTGATAGTTTTGTGAGTCAATAAGACCCATTGATGTAAGGCATTGTCATGGTTGCATTTTATAAGCCACCATGGATAAATAACCATGTGGGTTAGTAGGAGTCTAGGCATGAGTCAGACAAATAAATATTGGTCTTAGAAACGTCAGACCAATCCTTGGAATATGTCGAATACACCTTGGAGTCACCAAATTTGAAAAGTGCAAGTTGACAACTTTTGTTCTCATTGCAAAATGTTATAAAAAGGGATAGCTAATCCTCCAACGGTTCCAAAGCTTGAAAAGTGGTTGGAAACCATTAGGGGGGCTATATTATGCCCACTTGGATCAATTCCAGGTCGTTAGCATAGTTGTTGAAGTTGATAAAAAAATGATGATGTTTTGGAGTTTGGAGCAAAACAATATACTTGGAGTTTTCTGAAATTTTTCTTTTTTGTTGTTCATTTCCAGGATCAGTATGGATTGGTGGATGTCTAAAACCAATTGGATGAGTTACGAAAGTCTCTTACCTTTCATTTGAATCAAGTTTGAGGTTTTGTAACAATCGAGTTGTAGGGATCCATCCAAATCTAACCAGACTGGTCACAAACCCTGCCGACACCTAGGGTTTCACTGTAAAGATGCCCTTAATCTGACATTTTCACCATAGGACCAAACAAACTATGGGAAAATGTTAGAAGGGCCATTGTATCGTAAGATTTTGGTGTTGGTTTCCAGGGAGGCTCCAAGCCGAAGAGATTGAATTGACCCTAGACGGACATCTCTATGTGACTGCCTGAACTGTAGAAGTGGAAATCACTTTCAGAAGATAAAGAAGATGGGATCAAGTCTTGAAACCTTGGATTTGGTGGTGTATATGGTGAAAATGAATAACAATAATAACAATATTGAAAGGCTAAATGATTTCAACCACAAAACCCTAGCCTAACAATCAACAAAGATCCACCATAACATATGAATATTACCTAAGACAATGCGAATCAAATGAAACCACAAAGATTATACCATCACATGTCCAATAGGGTTTTGATCTCCATTCTTCCTATCTCCATTGATCTTGCTTGATATATTTGCTCTTAGATTTTAGGTGCACAAGAGCTCAACAAAGAACGGAATGTGGTTGCAAGTAGGATCGTAGTGTAGTCAATTGATCAAGTAGTTAGCTCCTTAGGTCATTAGGGTTTGATAATGAAGGAAGCATCTCCTTTCCTTATATAGAAGACACTATATGAAATGGAGGGATAAGATTGAGAGGTGTAAAAGGAGGTCGGCTATGATTAGAGGGTAGGTAAAAGAAATAATAAAATAATGAGAGGGGTAGGTAGTGTATGAATTAAGAGATGAATGACATGTGTCATAGGTAGAAAAGGCTAATGAATTAATTAAATAAAAAAAGATTTATTTAATTAACAGAAGAAGTAGGATAATTAAATAAATAAGAATATTTATTTAATTTAGGAAAATGATAATTTAAATAAATAAATGTATTTATTTAAATGAGAAATAAGGCTAGAAGAGGATAAATGAATTAATTAAATAAAGGATTTATTTAATTATTTAGGTGTCTACATTTTGCCCCTATTTGAGACAATGCGGCTTGTCGCGTTGTTTCAAAGAAGATAAGATGAACTGATACAGAGTTGCCCCAGAATGGGAATGATATGCCCCCTCGAGAGATTGGATGAAAATGTCTGAAAAGATTGCAGACAATCTCTCGATAAGAAAGACAAGATAGAATGGATTGACCAGATAAAGTGACAAAGTCACGGGATAACAAAGGCTGACTCGGGAAATGAATGCGAGGGCTAGGGTAGGCTATAAGATAGACCACAGGGGAAAATACATCCTCATTGTCATCTACACATTCACAAGAGCATATTGCAGAGCAAAAATAGAGCAGGAGCAGTCAGCAGCGATGGCTTTCACTCACAGATTCGACCGCATTCACCGATTTCAGAGTCCAGCAGAGGCAGGAGAGCCGGTAAGTACCACCAAACCTCCTCGTACTTTGACGCATTTAATTTTGTCATTAATGCATGTCAAATAGGGTAATAAATGCGCTTAGACTAGGGTCCAAAAAGTGTCAAAAACGTCCAGGTGCATCTGCGTTGGTGCCAGGCGTGTCTGGGTCAAGAAGGCGCGTCTGTGTTTGTGCCAGGCGCGTCTATGTCTGGACCCGCGTCTGCATCAATTGCGGCCGCGTCTGTGATGGACAGGCGCGTTTGTGCCAATAAGGCACGTCTATGTCAACTAGGCACGTCTATGCAGAGCATAGGCACGTTTGTGTCAGGCAGGCGCGTCTGTGTTGTTCAGGCGCGTCTATGCAGTCTTGGAGCACGTTTATGTCATGTAAGCGCGTTTGAGTTTGAAAAGTATGAATTTGCATCTTCTAGGTCAAATCGGCAGTTCTGTGATGAACATATGTTGTCGATTGGATAAGCTGCTGAGAGGATACACTCAAGAAGGTCCTCTAAGAAGACTAAGATAGATCAAGGCACTTTGTGATGAACAGTGAGTACCAAGATAGAGTACTTTGTGATGAACAGGGAGTACTGAAATATGAGCAGCACTTTGTGATGAACAGGGAGTGCAAATGTGAGTAACACTTTGTGATGAACAGTGAGTGTCACACACGTAGTACTTTGTGATGAACAAGGAGTACCACTAGGACAAATAGCAACACTTTGTGATGAACAGTGAGTGTCACTAGGGTAGATAGCCATATGCATTTAGATAGCAAGTAGAATTTTGTGATAAACAGTGAATGCCACTATAACTGACATGATTGAGTTGTTTGACTGCAGGAGTATTTGCCGATGCTAGAGTCACGGGAGAGATTCCCGTCGACTCAGAGGTTGCGACCTGAGTTGACGGCCGAGGACAGAGCTGCTATCGATGAGATGGGTCTGAGACATGTACTGTATGTGCCTAAGTTTCGGGCAAACATGGGTTTGCTGACTGCGCTAGCTGAGAGATGGCACTCTGAGATGTGCACATTCCATTTGCCTATGGGTGAGATGACAGTCACCCTGGAGGATGTATACAGGATTCTGCGGATGTCGATTGATGGGGAGCTGATCCCATACGATCGAGATGGAGAAAGGGAGGCATTGAGATGGGTATTTCAGGACCCTGGATTGGAGATGAGGGCAGGACACATGCCATGGGATACCATGACAGCCATAGGGTTAGCATTGCCGGCAGTGATCGGAGGAGCTATCAGTGGGTTCCTATGTCCGGATAGGGCGACACGGGGATTGGCTGTGGGCTGGGGGGAGCACTAGAGACGCTGATGACATAGCATACCAGATATACCTGGAGACCATGTGTGCTGACACACTTGTATTATGAGCTGCATCAGTTTGTTTATCATGGATCAGTGGGATTGGGCTGTGGAGTGACACTGCTGCAGGTATGGGCCTGCGAGCATTTGTTGGTTACCACACCGATACACTTCAGGGGCAGAGGTCATGGACGCAGCTTTGTGCATTTGTACGATATGATCACATCACAACCGTGGATTGGCAGGCTAGAGTACTGGCGACGAGTGATTGATGACATTGATGAGGTCATGTGGAGACCATATCTGGGCTGCGAGCAGTAGGAGGATGATGCAGTCGAGCTACCGTACACCTTCCAGAGCAGGTACCTGATTGGGCGGACGCCCTATGTGCTAGAGAGGCAGCTGGTAGATAGGATTGACGGACAGTTTGGCCGGATTCAGAGGATGCCTCGGGGATCAGGCATGTATGCCCGCACAGTCAGAGATTAGGCATAGTTTGGGCCGCTACTGTCATATGATCAGGCAGTGACTCAGCTGGTGGAGATGATACCTCTGCCTTGGGACATGTGGCCTGAGATCGAGGACGTCAGGATGGATGCAGAGTATACAGCATATTGGGCAGAGCATCCATTCCCCCGATTGACAGATCTAAGAGAGGCACTGGAGGGAGATGGTGGTGGTGACGAGGATGATGGTGGAGGTGAGGGGGGCCGAGGCCGACGGAGGAGGAGAGGAGTAGTTGGAGAGAGGCGAGTTGCACCTCGGAGGGAGGGTGGAGAGGAGAGGCAGACTCGGGTGGTGAGGGGTCGCGGTGGATTGCCTTTACAGGTGCCAGCAGCACAGGGTCCTAGGTAGGTGCAGATACAGGGACAGGGATAGAGACAGGTACCAGTATAGGCACAGGGGCAAGTACAGGGGCAGGCACCCGCAAAGGAGGAGCCACAGGCAAGGGCAGAGGCAGAGGGGGTTGACCCAATGGAGGCTGAGCTGCTCGATCTGAGGGAGATCTGCCAGGGCCAGGCAGATGAGATTCAGGATCTAGAGAGGGAGAGGGATCAGCTCAGGACCAGGCTCAGGGATACTAAGCGAGAGCGGGATCAAGCTATCCAGCACTACACAGAGGCTGAGACAGCACTGAGGGCTGGGAGGCAGGCAGCAGAGGACACAGGGGCCGAATATGCTTATGTCTTGCAGGCAGGAGAGGAGATAGCCTACTGGAGGGACCTCTACTATGGTGCAGTGTCAGCAGATCAGCGGACGAGGAGCTTCCATAGACTATCGCGTACAGTGACAGCTACGGGAGGGAGCCGGAGGAGACAGGCATCGAGTGGTGGGGTCATGGGTCCTCCACCACCACCAGATAGAGGAGACAAGAGGGATGATCCTAGGGCGGGTCCTTCAGGGGCTCAGATTCTACCGAGGCCAGGCGGCTCCGAGGGAGGGAGTTCATCATAGCCTTAGAAGGCTCCCTATGTATCAGTTTTGTACCATTTTTGTATTGTAGACACCTGCGGGTGATTGTAGCCATATGATTTTGACATCATTGTATTATGACACTTTATGATTATATATGAGATGATTCATCTTTGCGGCAGCTATATGCATGTGTACCTATGTGATGAGATGTTCTTATGTGATGCTTATGATATGGATGCAAATATGTATATGATGCAATGCAATATATTTTTCTTTTATGTTTTATATGTGTATGCATGATGCAAATGTGAATGTAAGTAATGCAGATGAATATGATAATGCAAATGTAAATTGTGCTAACAGGTGTTGTGTGCAGGATGTGATGCAGTTGTGATATCTATATGTATGTATGAAATGCTTATATGTGGTAATGCAGGTGCAACTACATGAAATGCAAATGTTTTTGGTGTGTCATTATACTCAGTCATGTGATAGCAGGCTACGCGGACTCGAGAAGGATGATGGAAGTCAATCAAGAAAGGGGGGATGAAAGGCAGAAGATATGAAAGTGAAAGAGCTTCTTGTGCGTTATCATCATTGAGCTTTATTATGGCAAGTAGGTTATGACAATCGAGGCATGTGTTCGACCCAGAAAGTCATTGTACCCGTTTGCATAGAGATAAGACAGTCACAAACAAGGAATGCCCCAGTTCACACTAGACTCACAGTGTCCTCATATCCTTGGACAAGTCATAGCATTACTAAGAGACAATCCACAAACAACAAATACAAATAGGTGACGATACCCCATCCTTGCCTTTCTAGTCAAAGACATCCTAGAGATAGAATCTCTAGTCAAAGACATCCCGGAAAAGCTAAAAGACATGTCACCAAAAAAAAAGATGAAATCAAAAGAAAACCAAGACTCGACACCAACATCCACTGTAGTCCTCAAGTTTAGTGTCTCTTGTCACTTGTATAAGTCTTATTTGATTGTGGTCACAATGTTTACTTTCACAGAAAGGATAGATAGCACTAAACCATAATGTTGTCTGAGTCTGTTGAAAGATTTGATTTGTTGAAGCCCATTGTTACTGCTGTGTCTCATCTGAAACTAACTGAATCCATGAAACTGATACGTTATTGCGGATCTGTGATGCAAATGCTGATTTATTGTGGATTGTGCGTGGATAGACTGAAGGAAGCTGGAAGAAACTGTACTCCTCGAAACATGTGATGTTCTCAGTTCCACACCCATTACTAGACGTAGGATTTGTCTTAGCCACAGAGAGGATCTGATTTATTATGGATGAAAAGGGATGAAAAGGGAGGTTTTATTATGAATGGCTAACCAATCTTGGGCAGATCAATAACAAGCCATGATGGGAATGGGTAAGTTTATTATGAACGAATAGGTTGTGAGTGTGTGCAAAGTGAAATGATGAAAGAGAATCCTGAAGGAGGGAGGAGCAATGTCTCTACGCATGGCGCTGGTGACCCAGTTTTCACCATGGTACTTGCCCAGGGTGCCACTGAAGTGGTTTTCACTGTTGGACGAAATTATTTCTCTTTACTTTTTTTGATTTTTCAATGTTTTTTGTGTCACAAGGCGCCTGTTTGCCAGGTTTTCACCAAGTAACGATTTTTTTGTTTTATAAATTTTTTTTTGTATTTTTGAATTAGGATACTCTGAAGAGCTATGTGTAGAACCTGCGAAGGTGCATGTTGTTGATAGGATCCTCCAAAGGTTCACCTTCTATAGTTGAGAGCTGATATGCACCAGATCCATATGCTGCTGTAATGATGTAAGGACCAAGCCAATTTGGTTCGAACTTGCCCTTCTTCTCTCTGTCTTGTTGATTTTTAGGATTTTCTCTGAGAACTGAGTCACCTACCTCAAATGTGCGAGGCTTGACCTTGTGATTGTAGCTGCGACTCATTCGTTGTTGGTAAGCCTTGAAATGATTAAAAGCAGTTTGTCTTCGTTCATCCAATAGTTCCAGCTCTTGTAAGCAAGAGACCCTGTAGTCTTCATCACTAATGATGTTTTGCAAAGAGACCCATAAAGAGGGTAGCTCGACCTCAATAGGCAAGATGGCTTCAAAACCATAGACTAGTGAATAGGGTGTAACTCCTGTAGGTGTACGAACACTTGTGCGGTAGGCCCAAAGTGCAGGATTAAGTTGGATATGCCAATTACGACCAGCATCGTCGACTGTCTTCTTTAGGATTTTAAGGATTGTTTTGTTAGATGCCTCAGCTTGGCCATTACCTTGGGGGTAGTATGGTGTGGAGAAATGATGGGCGATATGGAAGCGGTCACAGAGTTCGCGAACATCCTGATTTTTGAAGGGACGCCCGTTATCAGTGATAATGGAAACAGGAATACTGTATCGGCAAATGATATAGTTAAGGATGAATGTAGCAATCTGTTTTCCAGTAACTTGTGTGAGAGGCACGGCTTCAATCCATTTTGTAAAATACTCTGTGGCAGTGATAATGAATTTATGACCATTGGAAGAAGGCGGGTGAATCTTGCCTATGAGATCGAGTCCCCATTGACAAAAGGGCCAAGGAGACGTAAGTGGTTGAAGTTCTTGTGGTGGCGCATGTATGAGGTCTCCATGAATTTGACATTGCTTACATTTCTTGACAAACTGATATGAGTCTTTCTCCATATTGGGCAAGTAATATCCAGTCCTAATGAGTTTCTTGGCTAAGGTAGGACTACTAGCATATGGACCACATATCCCTTCATGCACTTCCCGTAACACAATCTAAGCTTCATCGCTTTCTAAACATCTAAGAAGAGTGCCATCTAGACCTCGCCAGTATAGGATATCAGCTAAAATGACATATCGAGAGGATTGGCGAATGAAAGTGCGACGTTGGTTATTTGATAGATCAGGAGGTAAAGTATTGTCACGTAGGTATGTGAAAATGGGATCATATAACTGGGATTCGGGACCAACAACGCATAGCGTCTCAGTAGGCATGATCTCATATGAAGGGACCAAAAGGTTATCCACCAAGAACTCATAGCAGGTCTCGTTTGGAGGTAGATCGATCAGTGAAGCAATTGTAGCCATGGCATCTGCGGCGCGATTCTGCTCTCTTGGTATCTTCTCAAAGTCTATCTTTGTGAAATGTTGTTTCAAACCATCCACCATTTGTTTATAAGGCATTAACTTTTCATCTTTTGTTTGGTAATTACCAGTTGCTTGACGGATAACAAGTTGGGAGTCCCCAAAAACACGAAGTTCCTGGATCTTCCATTGAACTGCAATTCGTAATCCTATTGTTAATGCCTCATATTCCGCTATATTGTTAGTGCAAGGAAATGATAAGCGGTATGATTTTGGTATAGAGTCCCCTTGAGGAGTTATAAAGAGGATGCCAACTCCTACCGCATGCTGTGTATATGAGCCGTCAAAGTATAGTTGCCATGGCTTTGCATGTGACATTGTCAAAATGGATTCATCTGGAAATTCTGAACTTAGAGGAACATCATCGATCATGGGAGCATCTGCTAATTGATCTGCGATGGCTTGTCCTTTTATTGCTTTTCTGTCCACATACTCGATGTCGAATTCACTCAATATCATTACCCATTTGGCCAGTCACCTAGTAAGTGTTGCCTTATTGAGAAGGTATTTCAATGGATCTATCCTTGCAACTGACTTTGTCTTATGAGTAAGCATGTAATGTCATAATTTCTGTGAAGCAAAGACCACAGCGAGGCATGCATGCTCAATTGGTGTGTAGTTTAGCTCATATCCCACCAATGTGCGACTGATATAATATACTGCTTTTTCCTTGCCTTCAGCAATTTGTTGCGCTAAGAGTGCCCTCAATGCCGTTGGAGTAGCTGAAATGTATAAT
The DNA here is from genome assembly GCF_030272615.1 of Cryptomeria japonica. Lineage (NCBI taxonomy): Eukaryota > Viridiplantae > Streptophyta > Pinopsida > Cupressales > Cupressaceae > Cryptomeria > Cryptomeria japonica. The sequence continues at coordinate 625,367,437 of NC_081412.1, forward strand.
AACAGTGGTTGATTTGGAACTGGTGGCATCAGAACTGGTGGATTTAGAAGATAATCTTTGAGCGTCTGGAAAGCCTATTGACAGTTGTCATCCCATTTGAATTTGATGTTTTTATGTAGCAGGTGCTGAAAAGGATTACACTTATCTGCCAGTTGTGCTATGAATCTTCGAATGGACTAGAGTCTGCCTTGTAAGGATCGAAGTTGACTAATATTTCTTGGTGGTTGCATTTCCAAGATAGCTTTGACTTTTGCTGGATCCGCTTCAATTCCTCTTTTAGATACAATGAATCCTAGGAGCTTTCCAGAGGTTACTCCAAAGACACATTTCTTAGGGTTTAATCTTACTTTGTATTTTTCCAACCGATCAAAGGCAACTGAAAGTATGTCCAAATGTGTATTTCTGTCTATTGATTTGACCAAGAGGTCGTCAACATAATCTTCCACAGTTGCATGCATGAGATCATGAAAGATAGTAGTCATGGCTCTTTGATATGTAGCACCTACATTCTTTAACCCGAAAGGCATGACATTCCAGCAGAAAGTTCCCCATGGACAAGTAAATGATGTTTTGTGTTGATCCTTAGGTGCGATTCTTATCTGATTATAGCCAGAGAATCCATCCATTAATGATAGCATTTCATGACCTGTTGTGAGATCAACAATCAAGTCAATGTTTGGTAATGGGAAGTCATCCTTTGGACAAGCTTTGTTAATGTCTCTGAAATCTGTGCAAATTCTAATGCTGCGATCTGGTTTACTGACAGGTACCAAGTTGGAGATCCATTCAGTATAATCAATTGGGCATATGAATCCGACATCGAGTAATTTCTCAAGTTCTGCTTTGACTAGTAATGCCACTTGTGGATGCATTTTTCTTAATTTCTGTTTTACTGGTTTTGCCCCCGGTTTGACTGTCAGATGATGCATTACCAACTTTGGATCCAATCCAGGCATATCAGCGTATGACCAGGCGAAGTTGATTTGTCGCTTTTTGAAGAAACTTATGAATTTTGACCTTTCAGACTCTGTCAGTGATTGAGCTAGGAATATGTTGTGTGGAACCTCTTCTGTACCGATGTTTGTTTTGATAGTCTCCTCTACCAACATGGATGATTTTTCCTCATATGATGCTGGGAGAATGTCGAGCCTTCCATCTTCGGGCGCCTCAGAGAGGTTTTCACCCTCAGATACGTCCTTTCTTTTTACTTTTTTGGGGTCAGATAGCGCCACAATGTGGTTTTCACCATAAGACCCTTGATTTGTTCTGATTTTCACATTTTTGCGACTAGAAGGTCCGACACCCTCACCAAAATATGCCACACTATTGAGTTCTATAGTGTATCCCGCTTTATGGTCTCCAGGGGGAAGATCATCTCGTATGCCTAGATAGTCAATAAAAGCTTCATCGTTTTGAAATGTATCCAACTGTGCAGGTCCTTCATGATCCCAGTCAATGAGTTGGTGGTGAACAAGGGGAAGGCCGTTAATGTCTTCAAAGTTACCAGGGCTAAGAGTGAAGATGTGGTTATATTCGGGTATGTCAAGGTAATTATCGAGGTCATCGATGGCACTCTCCTCATTAGTCTCGATCACGAGCGAATCCCAATTATCATCACTAGTAGCGCATTCTGGGACAGGTGTTCTCATCCTATGTGATTTCAACCTAGAACCTTGAGACAAGGACTGTGTAGACTCCTCGTGGGTTGTTTCTTGACCAGCTTTGAATTTGTTATAAAACTCCTCCTCTTCTGTGGGTTCACCTGGCTCTCTGAATGTCTCGGTGAGCTCGTAGTCACTGGAAGACTTGTCGGAACCCCATTCCCATTCGTTGGAATCTATAGAATAGCGATTCTCTTGTTGAATTTTGGCAGCTTTGATTTGTAAGGCTTCTTCTGTCCTTTGGTTGTGGACCTTGGAAGTTAAGAAACCAAGTCCTTTCGAGTGTTCCTTCTTGAAAGTCAATTCAGGTTGTAAAGGTTCAATGATGCCTTCCTTTCGTAACCCCAGAGGGCATTTTCCATCATACCCGAATTTTTGTAGAATTTTGAAGCCTTTGCCATATTTCTCACATGGTAGATTGACGTGATCTTGTGTTTCCTCTTCATTATCTCTGAAAAGCATTTGGTATAAATCTTCCTGTAAAGCGGAAAAATCAAACCCTAGTTGTTCTCCCCTCCCCAACTCTAAGGAGAGAGAAGGGAGGTCACTAGGGTTGATTGTTTTCACTTAGGAGAGACTTTACATTCAAAAGAGGGGTTGAAACCCACAAGATCCAATCCCACGCAATGCAAGATTGGATTCTAAATGAGTTTCAAGGGTTAAGACATCAAGGATACCCTCTTTTGTAAAGAATGTAGATAGAATGATTGAACTAGGAATGCATGTAAAGTAGGAAAGATTCGCTTATAAACAGAGATAGGGATACAAGATGAAGCTGCGGACCTGGAATTAGCAGTAAAATGTCGAGACGGTGCTGTTCTGCAAATTTGAGCGAAATTTGACGGGACGATGGCGCCCGACGTGCACACGGTCCTCCGAAAAATCCGCGAAACGAAGGGGGATCTGTTCGTCTCTGCACAAGGATTCCAAATCTTCAATTACAGCCGCGTACCTGCAACCTACACATAGAAAAGAGAGGACGATTGGGGGGTTAGGGATGAGGGGTTTGCCTTTAGGTCAAACCCCGGTTTTGGAATTAACCAAGAAATGAGAATGCTATAAATGTAAATGTTTGTAATGTAAACAAGTACTGATACCTTGTTGTAAGAATGTTTGTATTCTTACATGCGAAGGATGTAATGTATGTAGTATGTTGTATGTAATGTGTTGTAAGCGATCTCCTCTTCAATGGTTGAATCCTTGTCTTGAATGCAACACCTAGCCTTGAATGGAGACTTAGAATGCTCAATTGCTTGAAGGAATGCTTGAATGCTTAAATGTTTGAATATCGCTTTCACGCCTTGCTCACATATATGTCCTCCTCCCTTTTTGAGAGAGGAAATGTAGTTTATATACTTGTCAATTAGGGTTGATAGACTGATTTTCCCGACCTTAGGCCGACCAGGAAACAATATTTCCCGAATTGCAAACTTAAAGACCCGATGCCCAAAAGAGACCGGGCCCAAAATAGGGCCAGGGACCAAGTCGTTGGGCGCCATGGTCCTGGGGGACCAGGGCGCTAGGCGCCATGGTCCTGAAGGACCAGGGCACTAGGCGCCATGGTCCCACCTCCCGGGACAACAGGGTGCAAGGAGGGATCATGCCAAGGTGCAGAAAAATGCAGTTTTTGATGTCACAAGCAGATTTCGGGGTCTCCATTCAGGTTCAACGTTGCATCGCCATCGTGAAGACCCAAATGCAGTCGAAATTGCAAGTGTCACAATTTTAGGACGCTACATTTAGCCCCCACTTTAGCGGGAGTATAAGCGTACGCCAATACTTCCGGTAAAGTACAAGGAAACAACATTGAAAAACTTTCACCACATCAAGGAGGCAAGATACACCAAGCCCCCAGTGGACTAAGGATCTTACGACTTTGATTGACAAAGTAAAAGGGAAGATCACGAGGGAGAACCATGACTGTCAGTAGTAAGGTTCTCTCACTATGAGTCATGCAAGAAAGATATCAAAAATTTTCAAGGCAAAGTTAAATTTGTCAAGAAATTTTCAAGTATCTTGAAAAGATATGAACGGGATGTATGCCCCCCTACGTTAAAGTGATCGCACACGCCTCACCGGGGGTGATTGCTTTAAGGTAGTGATACATATAAGAAATGAGAAAGGAGCACATTATCACAAGGATTTAGCCCCCAAGTGTGAGATAAGCCCAAGGATAATAGACACAAAACACAAAGCACAAGGTGACTTCGCTTTCCTCGGGGTCAGTATGTTGTATGATAATTCATGTGTATCATATGTATGTATGCATAATTGTTCTTCATTCCCCAATCAAGGAAGGTCACCTAGAAGAAGGGAACACATGTGTCTTTTGAGTCAACATGAGAGAGACCAAGAGCTCTCAATGCTTTGCATCATCCTCAAGTAGACAACACTAAGGACAACAAATAGAAGAATGAGAATAACACATAGAAGAAGTAACAAAAGAGATCAAGAGAGGAGGAGATAGTCTGCTATGCTAATGAAACTAGTCTAGCACGTCATCTACCCCCCGATCTTGCTTATCAATATTTCGGGAAGGCAGGAAACGTGCTAGAGGAGGAACATCCAACACAACAGATGGAGCTATCACAAGATCCAAACAAGGGCTATGTTCATGTTCCAAGCCACGTTGTTCTTGTCTAGGAGCTAGGATAAGTGCTTTAGAAAATTCATTAGATAAATGGTTATCAACATCAACATATTCATATTCACTATCAGAATGAACAGGAGTAACATTTTCATCATGAATAACATTTTCATCTATATCATCATCAAGATTTATAAAAATAGGATCTTTAACTCGCACAGGATCAAGACCATCACACATCTTATGTTTAGGAGATTTCGGCTCAATCGTCGGCTGAGGAGAAAATGGAATAATACTGGCTGAAGGTGTTTTTGGGGATTGTAAAGTTTGAGAAGCAGCTGCCTGAGCTCTAAGACGACGCTTTCGTCGGCGTTCATGTGCAGAACGATTTCGTCTAGTCTTAATAGGAAGATTAGGAGATTGAGGAGGAGGAATGTTCTCATCCTTATCACTTGGGTGTTTAGGTTGTGGTCTCTTAGGTTGAACAATAGGAGAAGAGGAAGGTCTCTTTTCTCTATAAGAGGAAGGAGGAGGAACTGCTCCATATAAAGGAGGAAAATTTGGTTTAGGAAGGAGACCAAGCCCATCATGACGAGGAGGTATAGGTCTACTTTTAGGAAGTTTATTAGTCATAGACGTAGTCACATCCATAGGGATGGGTTGGGAATCTTCTTGAGGAAAGACATTAGTTTTATCTTTCAAAGGAAGAACTTCCTTCTCAAGAATGATAGGAATGTCAAGTTTGGGTGTTCTAGGTTCACTTAGAGATAGGATCATATCTTTTTTCCACTTTTGATAAGATTTGAAAAGATGATCACTTCGCGGAGGAAGAGATTGGAATTGTTTAGGCCAAAAGTAATCAATAGGAACGCTAGAAGTTCTTTCAGCTGGTTTAAAGAGACTATGATTGATAGTAACAACTTCACCATTATGGGGAAATTTCAAACACTTGTGAATAGGAGAAGCAATAACTTTCATGGAAGACAGCCAAGGATAGCCTAGCTTCACACGAAATTGTTCAGATGATGGAATAATAGCAAAGTCCACATCAAGGGATTTGTTATGGACCTTAATAGGTAATGTAATAGAACCAATTGCAGGAGAAGAAAATGCATCAAATAATTTCACAACCACATTTGTTTCGTCATAGATCACTTGATTCAATTGCAAAGTAAAAAAAAATTCTTCAGTAATGACATTAACCATACAAGAAGGATCAATAAGCACTCCACGGCAAGGTGTATTCTTGACTTTTGCAACTATATATAAAGGACCATCAGGTGCCCTGATAGTTTCACTGGAATCAAATGTGATGGAAGGTTCTTTAGGGATTTTCTGCTGCTCTACAAAGTTAATCACATTCGGAGTCATAGACACAAGATCATTAGGTGAGACAGAGGAATCATTAGTATCAATCACATTAGAGGTATGAGAAGGCAATGGATCAGTAAAAATCTTAAGATTTTGGTTAGGAGGAGCTACAGATGTGTTGCCTTTATCATTCACACCAGAAACAGAGATAGTATTATTATCAATCAAATCTTGAATTTTACCCTTTAAAGCAAAACATTTTTCAGTATCATGCCCAGGATGACGATGAAATTGACAAAAAGATTTGTTATCAAAATAGGGCGAATTAATCTTTGCAGGATCTATTTGCTTTATAGGAGGAAGAGTAAGAACATTTTGTTCCAATAACTTATTCATAATACTATGCAATGATTCATTCAAAGGAGTAAACTTTCTTTCTTTCTTGAAAAACTTAGAAATAGGAGGCACACCTGATGCTGCATTCACATTGTTGTTGATGATGTTTTCATTGAATTTAATGGACTCTCTGTTCGGTTTAAACTTCCCATATGGTTGTTGACTACTATCACCCTTATCACTCGGAGCCATAGGATTTGCTTGTTCCATTTGACTCACAGTCAGTTGATAATTGTGAAGAGTTGCACACAACTATTGGAAAGAAGTAAACTCAGAAAACAGAAGTTTTTCTCTAATATCTTTTTGTAAATTAGAAATAAAGATTCTTTGACTATCATTGTCAGGTACTGGAAAAGAAATTTGAGCATACAAATGCTTATATCTACCAATGAAATCGGTCACTCTTTCTTTAACACCTTGTTTACAATGCATTAAATCAATCAAAGTAACTTTAGGACTTATATTGTTTTGAAATTGTTGAATAAAAGCATTTGCAAGTTGTTCGAAAGAAGTAATAGAATAAGAAGGCAACGAGCAATATCATTGTAAGGCTTTATCTCTTAATGTTCTAGTAAACAGTTTTGCAAGCAACCTTTGGTCATAAGCAAAATCAGTACATATTGTTTGAAAGGTCTTAACATGTGTTAGAGGATCACCCTTACCATTATAAAGCTCCAAATGCGGAATTTCAACATGTTTAGGGGGGATAGCTCGAACAATGTCAAGAGAGAGTGGGCTCGCAACATCAAATGTGGGCACACTAAACTTAGATTGATTCATAGAGGCAATTTGTTGCTGTAAAGAAGAGACAGTTTGTGCAAGATTGTTAATGGTCGCTTCAGTCGAAGAGTTCATATTAGACGTGTTAGATTGTGATGGAGGTGTTATGTTATTGAAAGAAGGTAGAGAGTAAGGTGGTGGGACACTATGCTAGTTAGTCATAGGAGATGATTGGAAAGGAGGAACACTACAAGGAGGAATGGAATGATTAAACGAATTGCCCCCTTGCGTCATGTTCATTTGTGGAGATGTAATAGGAACACTTATTGAAGGAATGAATGAAGAAGTCGGATTGAATGAAGGAAGAGGGTTGATTGAAGGAGAAGGATTGCCCCCATGACTGGTGATCATAGGAGGAATGTCTTGTATTGAAGTAGTCATTATGTTTGATGTAAAAGTAGGTATACTAGCAATAGGAGTTGTCAAAGGGGTAGAATGATTAACTTGAGTAGGAGGTTGTGTATAACCTAAGGTTTCGGCACAACTTTTCATCGGCATCACATTCGAATCCACAATGTGTGCAATACCACGCAAAATATCAATTCCATTCTTATCACTTTGAACCATACGTTTTAGACCCTCAATTAATGAAAGGGCTTCGCTATCAAGGTATTCTTGAGACATCCATTGTCGAAAATCATCAAATTGGTTATCCAATTTCGAAAGTTGTTCTACAGAAACCTCATGGAGAGCTTCTTCATCATTAAGAGGATTAGAGGAATTACCCATGTCCTCGTTAAAAAGGCCATTCAAATTAGGTTCCATCTCCTCAGTAATTAAACCTTGGAAAGACTTAATTCTAAGGCTTCGTCTAACGGGAATAGTGTAAATAGGGCTTATTGTTGTAAAACTCATGCACTAAAGAGAGAGAGAAGATTTTGAATTTTAGAGGTAGCAAACTTTAATAAAATCAGCCAATCTCCTAGATTTAAGCTGTTAAATACAATTAGGACAATCTCCCGAAATTTCGAAAAAAATGTCAGGGACCGTGGCGAACGGAGTGCACACGGTCCTCGCAACATTTTTCAAAATTTTCAGGGATGAAAGTTATGATGATTTTAAAGCTAATCTGAAAAAATTGAGTGATTTTACGACCTGTAGATAGGCCAATTTAAAGTTGCAATCTCAAAATTGAACCCTACCAAGATTGTTGAAAAATGTAAAATTTGAATTTTGAAAAAGAGGGGGAAACTGAAATTTTGAATTTTATGATTTTAGAGGGAATACTGAAAGCAATGCAGGCTTTGAAATTTAAAAGTTGACTCGATTTCATGCAAAATTCAAATTTTGAAAGTGGAAATCAAAGTTGCTGCAATTAAACACTTAATTTCAAAAGTCACAAATTGTAAAAATTTGAATAAAGCATTGAAATTTCGAATGAATGCCAACACACCTTTCAGATTTAGGACTGTAAGAAACACAATTTTGATATGAATTTCAATTTCAACAATTTTTGAATGATTATAAGCCTTTATCCAAGCAATCACTAGACCAATTTTGACTTTAATTTTGAAAGTGTTAGAATTGATAAAATCAACCAAAATTTTGGATTTTAGCAGAAAAATACAGTAAGATCTAGCTCCCAAAATTTCAGAAAAAATGTTGGGGACGATGGCGCTCGGGGTGCACACGGTCCTCGCAACTTTTTTCCAAATTTTCAGGGATGAGAGATATTGTGATTTTATTGCGGAATCCAAAGTTACAGCCGATTTGGAGGTGTTTTGATCAGTGAAATTATCAGTCAAAGGTTGAATCAAGAAGGTTTTAAAAATTAGGGTTTTGACACTTAACCACTTAATTTTCAGAATTAAAGTACAAATATGAATTGATAATTTGCAATAGAAGGGTAGATCTAAAACAAGCATTAACAATTAAACATTTCACAAGCTCAATTACTAAAAAGAAAATTTTAGGGTTTTTTATGCAATTAGCCTCTAAAATTTTGCAAAAGATCAAACATGGAAATGTAATTAAGGAAGCAAATTTTTCAGATCTAACCATGAATAATTAGAATGAGGATGTTCACGTCGGGTTCACCAAAAATGTAAAGCGAAAAAATCGAACCCTAGTTGTTCTCCCCTCCCCAACTCTAAGGAGAGAGAAGGGAGGTCACTAGGGTTGATGGTTTTCACTTAGGAGAGACTTTACATTCAAAAGAGGGGTTGAAACCCACAAGATCCAATCCCACGCAATGCAAGATTGGATTCTAAATGAGTTTCAAGGGTTAAGACATCAAAGATACCCTCTTTTGTAAAGAATGTAGATAGAATGATTGAACTAGGAATGCATGTAAAGTAGGAAAGATTCGCTTATAAACAGAGATAGGGATACGGGATGAAGCTGCGGACCTGGAATTAGCAGTAAAATGTCGAGACGGTGCTGTTCTGCAAATTTGAGCGAAAGTTGACGAGACGATGGCGCCCGGCGTGCACACGGTCCTCCGAAAAATCCGTGAAACGAAGGGGGATCTGTTCGTCTCTGCACAAGGATTCCAGATCTTCAATTACAGCCACGTACCTGCAACCTACACACAGAAAAGAGAGGACGATTGGGGGGTTAGGGATGAGGGGTTTGCCTTTAGGTCAAACCCCGGTTTTGGAATTAACCAAGAAATGAGAATGTTGTAAATGTAAATGTTTGTAATGTAAACAAGTACTGATACCTTGTTGTAAGAATGTTTGTATTCTTACATGCGAAGGATGTAATGTATGTAGTATGTTGTATGTAATGTGTTGTAAGTGATCTCCTCTTCAATGGTTGAATCCTTGTCTTGAATGCAACACCTAGCCTTGAATGGAGACTTAGAATGCTCAATTGCTTGAAGGAATGCTTGAATGCTTGAATGTTTGAATATCGCTTTCGCGCCTTGCTCACATATATGTCCTCCTCCCTTTTTGAGAGAGGAAATGTAGTTTATATACTTGTCAATTAGAGTTGATAGACTGATTTTCCTGACCTTAGGCCGACCAGGAAACAATATTTCCCGAATTGCAAACTTAAAGACCCGATGCCCAAAAGAGACCGGGCCCAAAATAGGGCCAGGGACCAAGGCACTGGCGCCATGGTCCTGGGGGACCAGGGCGCTAGGCGCCATGGTCCTGAAGGACTAGGGCGCTGGGCGCCATGGTCCCACCTCCCGGGACAGCAGGTTGCAAGGAGGGATCATGCCAAGGTGCAGAAAAATGCAGTTTTTGATGTCACAAGTAGGTTTCGGGGTCTCCATTCAGGTTCAACGTTGCATCGCCATCGTGAAGACCCAAATGTAGTCGAAATTGCAAGTGTCGCAATTTTAGGACGCTACACTTCCTCTTCTAGTTCACCCCATCTCTGAAAGGTAGTAGGGTCCCATTTGAGTGTCATGATGGAGATTTGCTTGTTAGGATGTGGTCTTCCATATTCTTTTGGGGAACTCATGACTTGTCTTAAGTACATGGTCTGATTGAAAGTATATTCCCCCATGCCTTTGTCCTGAAACTTGCCTCTAAGCTCACCTTGTTTGGATGTCGAAGGTTTTAATGACTCAGGATCAATGTATGTCGACGAAGGAACAACCTCCCGATTACTAGGAATGATGGTCTCAGTCTTTGATTTCAGGTTATTGCAATATATGAATGGATTAGGATCGCCGTTAACTATTACCTCCACTCCATTATGAGGAAACTTAATGCATTGGTGATATGTGGATGGAACTGCCCTCATTTCATGGATCCAAGGACGTCTTAACAATATGTTATAAGTGAGATTTAAATCCAGGACTTGACAGACCACATCCTTTGTAACTGGCCCAACTCTGAGAGGTAAGATGACTGTACCCTTGGATGAACACTCTTCATCATCATATGCCTTAATGGTGATCTTGTTTGTAGAATTCACAGCTTTATCAGAATATCCCAATTGTGTGATAGTGCTTAATGTGCAAATGTTCAGACCTGCTCCTCCATCTATCAGGACTCGTTTTATTCGATGTTTGTGTATGAAGGCTTCAATGTGTAATGGCGCATTATGCGGCTGACTTACAGAGGCATCATCGGCTTCTATGAATGTAAGGGAGTGTGGAATGGAAAGGTATCCCACCATGGCTTGAAACTGGTCCACGTTCAGATCAGTAGGAACAACAGTATCTCTCAAGATTTTGTCAAGAATGGCTTTATGTGCGGGAGATATGCGTAATAGTTCAAGAATGGAGATGAGCGCGGGTGTCTTCCCTAGCTGTTCTACAAGGTCATACTCAGGTTTGGTTGATGAAGAAGTGGTGTTTTTAGTTGGAGCACCTTGCAAAGTTATTTTACCTCGGCGGGTTGTAACATGACATTCAGAGGTAGGTTCAGAAGAAGATCCAACACCTTTTAGGACAATCTTGGGTCTCTGGGTAGAATTCTCAGACGTTTTGTCCTTGATGATAATGGTAGAGACATAATTGTCCATCGAGATGTGATTGATAGTTGAATCATAGTTGTAGGATGTTCTGGTATAGTTGGTTTGATCCTCTGTGGCTTTAGCTTTTCCCTTGTCATGTTTTGGGAATGGTTCCTTAAACATCTCATGTTCTTGATTGGATGAATGTCCCTCAATCTCAATATCACCTCTATCAATGAGATCTTGTATGATGTTCTTCAGTCGATGACAATTTCCTATCTTATGACCCTTGCTCTTATGAAATTCACAATACTCATCATCATTCCACCAATTTGGTTTAACCTTTGGTTCATATGGAGGAAAATCTGGAACTGTGATTACCTTGTTTGCCACTAGCTTCTTGAAGACTAACTCAAGTGGTTCTCCCAATGGGGTGTACTTCCTTCGTGATCTGGAAGTTGTTTGAGTATTCACTTGATTGTTTGTAGAACTTGATCCCGAAAAGATGACTTTGGGTCGCACTGTGTTGGCATCAACAACACCATCATTGACTGTGTTCTTGTTTTTATTCCAAAATCTTGGCTTGTCTTTGCCTTTAAAGTCATCTTTGTTTTCCTTGAATATTTTAACGACTCCTTGTTCAATTAGGACCTTTTCTATCGCTAAGCCTTTTTCTATGACGTCCTTGAAGGTGGACAAACAAGCTTTCCTTAAGTCATAACCAATCTCTTTGTTAACATTTTGGGTGAACATTTCTACCATTTGTTTTTGTGGAATTTCACAGAAGCATCTGCTGGCTAGATTTCTCCATCTTTGTAAAAATGATGCAAAAGATTCTCCCTCTTTTTGCTTGGTGTTGCACAAAGTAGTGACTGATATGTCTGTCTCTATATTGTAGGAGAAATGTTGAATAAATGCCTCTGCTAAGTCACCCCATGACTTAATACCAGGTGGTAGTTGGGAGAACTATTCCATAGCTTGATCACCTAAGCTTTGTGGGAATAATCTCATCAAATATGTCTCTTCTGCTGCTACCTCAATGCAAGCTGTGAAAAATTGTCTTATGTGTGCCTTAGGATCCCCTTTTCCTCTATACTTATCAAATTTAGGCATCACAAAGTGTGTAGGAAAAGGAGGCATTGGAATGCTCTTGTCAAATGGATAAGGACATATGTCTCTCATTGTGTATGTTGGCTTCGGTGTATTTATGTTCTCCATTTTCTTTTGTAAGTCCCTGATTTGTTGCTCCAAATTTCTCTTAGGTGGAGATCGACTTCTTGGACCATATCCTATGTTTGAGGTACCCATTGGAGGAGGTGCATGTTGCATGTATGGATGATATTGATCATACACATGTTCATATGGAGGAGGTCTATAATGATGCTGCGTATATGGACCACTTGGTATAGATTCATGTTGAGGAACACCATATCTATTTTGTGCATGCATACCATATTCTACAGGCATGTCATGTTCCATTGTGTTGCCCCCAAATTTGACATGAGGTTTCCTTGTGTCCAAATTTTGAGCATGCCTTTGAACATCCAATTATTTTGGTGGTTGATCCTTAGCATTAGTATGTGATTGAGCATATCTGTCTGCATAAGACTTCCATAATGGTCTACGAAAGTGAGTGTCATATGTTTGACCATGTGTATGTGGGACCTCTGGTTTTTGAAGCAAAGCTGATGGTGATTCAGGTACCATGTGTGGTCCTCTATTTCCTCCACTATTAGGTCTCCTTTGATCCATATTGGAGTGAGGTTGTTGCAAAGGTCTATGTTCCATTATTTGAGACATGTCAAAATCATGAGGTATCTTGGCTCCACTTTGTGCCATCATTTGTAAGAAGTATTGTCTATCCCTCCTCATTATTTCCTCAACCAATCGATTGAAATGGGGATTCATAATGGATTCTTCCACATCTGCTGAATGTACTGAAAAGTTGTCCACATTGTCATTGTGTGTAGCATTGTTGTTTATAGTGTCCATGTTCTCAACATTTGGAATGTTTCTATAGACATCCATGTCAGGTAATGTAGTATGATCAGAATTGAAAAAGATATCATTGTCATACTCATAAGAACTCATGTTTGCGGACTCTTGAGCCTCTTTAGTTTCTCTCCTAGATTTTTGAAGATGGGTTTCAACCATGAACTAAGTATTGACCAGGATGTGAGAGACTAGATGAAAAATGGAAAGAGTATGGAAGACCAAGAGTTGAATGGAATGTAAATGAGTCTGAAGTGTACTTGCAATGTCCAAAGTGTAAGACCAAGTATGTATGTAGTAGAGTAGGTGTGACTTCCAAAGAGAGGATAGTTTCTCTTGATGAGGTAAGTTGACCTTGACTTTAAGTAAAACCAAATGAGACCCAAAGGTAAGAAACCTTGATGAGGGACCACTTAGCAAAGTGTTGTTGTATGTAGTGTGTTGACAAAGTATGATGAGGACAAGCAAGTGACCTTTTGACTCAAGTTTAGACAAATGTGAATGTAATGTAAGATGTGAAGCAATGATAGACTTTGTGAGACCCAAGGACAGGTTGAACGCTAAATGAAACCCTAGAGAGATGACCTAGGAAGCTCAAGAATTCCGAAACTGACTGTGTTGTTTACTGGACTGTAACAGTTTTTCAATTCTGGACATAGACGCGCCTGTATACTTCACAGACGCGGTTTCCCGACACAGACACGGCTCTGTTTACACAGACGCGCTTCTGAGATTTTTTTGTTTGCCAAATGCAATGTTGACTGTTGGAACACAGATGCGATTCTGTCCTTCACAGACGCGGCTAGACGACACAGATGCTATTATGCCCGACACAGACGGGTTTCTGCAAATTTTGTGCAATTTCTCCAATCTGTGAAGTTGTTTAGTTGTGATCAAATCTGACTGTTTGACTGATTTTCGTGACAAGAGGACACAGTGTTGATAAAGACTCAATGTTTGCAAATGTCTAGACTCCAAAATAACTCCAAGAAAAGTGTGTTGTTTGATATAAAAATGTTTTGCATACACTTGAAGACACAAAAGACACAATGTTTTGCTGTTTGGTTTTGAATGTTTTGAATGTTTAAAATAAGTCAAGCACAATTCTTATGGCTGGCCAAGACAATAGTTGTTGATCCCACATGGGGTTTTACCCCCGAGGCTACGCTATTCAGAGCGGATACTTAGATGCTTGACCTCACTGGCTCCACCCTCGGCACTCACTTCTCGGGTCAGCCAAGCATCAGTCCCCATGAAAACTCCCCATGGCGAACTTTGTATCTCTACTAAGAACCGTATGTGTGTGGGTCGCTACCAGAGGTCCGACCTCCTGCCCCAACAACTAGAAGGATTTGGGCTTCTAAAACAAAAAGGTGCTAGTAAGGGCATCTGCTCGTGTGGCCATACATGCGACACTTTCAGCTCTGTAAATACAGAAGGCTCCCAACCGGTAGGGGTTACGCCCTACAATTGATCAAATAAATTTGATCAAACGGGTTTATGGGGAGACATAGTGTCGGTATGAACTAATCAGCACACGTTATTCATAGTTTTCACCATGAATACATTTGATTATAGTGGTTCGGATGAGGTGGGTTTTCCTCGCTACCACTTGGGTCGTTCTCTTCTCACTAGTAGTTCTAATGACCACATGGGAAAACAGGCCCTCTAAAGATTAAACAAAAAGAGCCTATTGCTCAAGACACAAAAGACAATGATTCAATTTTAGTGCACCAATGGAAGTGTTTGCTAGTCTATGAAAACAAGGCACACAATAAAAATCCAAAAACCCTCGCCAAGGACCTGCAACAAAGAGTTGTTAGTAGTTTGGATTTGTTTGAAATAATCACCCCTTCCTGCATGCACACAAGTTAGGTAAATTTTAAAACCCAAAAGACTTTGTGAAAATAGGGGCCTTCAACCAAATGATTTTGCTTCCAAGACAAGCTGCACCAATTTTGTTAGCTAGATCTGAAAATGTTAGTCCAAAAATAAACCAGATCTGAAACCCTAAATGCAAAATCCGAAAACTGAATCAATGAAAAATGCGAAATTTCAAAACTGGTGAACACAGACGCGGTTACCCTCTACACAGACGCGCCTATGTGACATAGACGCGGTTCTATGAATCACAGATGCTGATAAAAACCACAGACGCGCTTCCCAGACCCAGACACGGATTAAAATGACACAGACGCGTTTCAGTAACACAGACGCGCCTTTCGGAAACCTGCAAAATAAAATTTTGTCGAAAAGACGGATGCGATTCCAGATGTCGCAGACGCTCCAGAAAATCAAAAACGCGATCCGAAAGTATGCAGACGCGAAAATGTAGAAAATGTTGTCGGAAATGCCAGATCTGCAACTTCAAACACAAAATCTGCAACCAAAGGTTAAATGCAAAAGGGACAAGAGTCCCACCGGGCGTGCCAAAATGTATATGGTGAAAATGGATAACAATAATAACAATATTGAAAGGCTAAATGAATTCAACCACAAACCCTAGCCTAACAATCAACAAAGATCCACCATAACATGTGAAGATTACCTAAGACAATGCGAATCAAATGAAACCACAAAGATTATACCATCACATGTCCAATAGGGTTTTGATCTCCATTCTTCCTATCTCCATTGATCTTGCTTGATATATTTGCTCTCAGATTTTAGGTGCACAAGAGCTCAACAAAGAACGGAATGTGGTTGCAAGTAGGATCGTAGTGTAGTCAATTGATCAAGTAGTTAGCTCCTTAGGTCATTAGGGTTTGATAATGAAGGAAGCATCTCCTTATATAGAAGACACTATATGAAATGAAGGGATAAGATTGAGAGGTGTAAAAGGAGGTCGGCTATGATTAGAGGGTAGGTAAAAGAAATAATAAAATAATGAGAGGGGTAGGTAGTGTATGAATTAAGAGATGAATGACATGTGTCATAGGTAGAAAAGGCTAATGAATTAATTAATTAAATAAAGATTTATTTAATTAACAGAAGAAGTAGGATAATTAAATAAATAAGAATATTTATTTAATTTAGGAAAATGATAATTTAAATAAATAAATGTATTTATTTAAATGAGAAATAAGGCTAGAAGAGGATAAATGAATTAATTAAATAAATAAGGATTTATTTAATTAATAGAAGAATTAGGCTTAGATAATTAAATAAATAAAATATTTATTTAATTAGACATGACAATTTTAGGTGTCTACAGGTGGTTTTAAACCTTACCCCACCTTGAAGAAGTTTTGGTTTATTCGGGGGACTAATACAAGAGGTACTTTCTTTATAAATTAGGCCTAATTGACTTAATTAGGTTTGGAAGGACAGTAAGGGTACATACCTTTCAACTTGTGGTTAGAGTCTAAGCCTTTGGGAAATTGTGTAACCAGATAAAGGGTATCTGAATATACCTTTATTTTGTCTTGTCCTTTGTAATTTTGTTATGTTGTGTTTGGAGAACTCAACCGGTAGGGCTACTAGGCTATCGGTAGGGCTACTAGACAATAGGACAGTTGTGAGACAAGTATTCCCTAACACATCTGATAGCCAAATATTATGGTTGTTTTTTGTTTGTTGGACCACCAATAGACAAAATCCAATAGGTTTCCATCCCACCGATATCAGAAGATTGTCTGCCATTCACACAAGTGTAGAGTGTTTTCATCATACTGGGACCAAAAGATACTAAACCGGTATGGACCGGTCACACAAATTGTTGTGTGAGTTGAGTATTTGGTAGGTGTGTTGTTCACATCTTGAAAAAACAAAATAAATTGTTTGGACATTTTGGACATAGTAATTGTGGGTGAGAGAAGGTTTTCTGCCTAGCTCTACATCAGAATCGTCATGAGATTATTGGGAATTCAACAAAAAAAATGACGTCCTTGTTTTACTTTGCATTTTTTTAAATTTGAGTTAGGCGTCTGATGCTATTTATACTAGAAATAAAATAGAAACATGAAGCTAAATTCATATCTTTGGGTGACATAAGCAATTTATGTGATAACTGGGATTTAAGAAATAATTCTTTATTTTTAACTTCCATTTATTCTAACTTGAATTAGTTGATTGATGTTATTTATGCTAGAAATAAAAGGGAAATGCTAAGTTAAATTCAAATCTTTATGTGACAAATTAGCAGTTTGGAGATAGCAAGAAGAGCCATGTGTGTATGATAAAATAGAAACAACCAAGCAATTTTAAGTACACTAGAAGAATAGTTGATGTATGCATGACTAATCCTATTTAATTATTTGATAATAATGTGCTTCAAGTCTGAAATATATATGGTTTAGGATGGTATAATAAGTGTCGTGTGTGTGAAGTAGAGTACCTCCAACTGCAACACAAACACTTAATAGATCATTACAAGCATGGTTAGCAAATTGAAAGCAAATGAAAGATACAACCATGACAAAGCGACCTATCGCCTCCTAAGAGATGTGAGTGTGGATTTTCTCTCAGATTTGGATAATAAATCCCAGTGACTTGACTACACCTAGATGAAGGATTTAAAATGATATGATATGCAAGCTAGATGAGATTGATTATGCTAGATTGATCCAAGAGGCTAATTAAGCTAATGATGTGCATGATTAAGTTATTATGATGATGCAATTAA
Source organism: Cryptomeria japonica (assembly GCF_030272615.1). Classification (NCBI taxonomy): domain Eukaryota; kingdom Viridiplantae; phylum Streptophyta; class Pinopsida; order Cupressales; family Cupressaceae; genus Cryptomeria; species Cryptomeria japonica. Next base: position 625,385,144 of record NC_081412.1, read on the forward strand.
GCTAGAATATAGATTGATTAAGCTACATGATTCAAACAATTATGCAAGAAAATGATCAAATTAAGCTAGATCTAGGATGCAATTGCCTATAATAACAATGCTTAAATGATATGCTAAAATGGATATGCCTATAGTAATAATGACTAAAATGCTAATGAGATGGGATCCTTTGTGCTCCAAAATGGGGGATGTTTATAGAAATTCCAAGGCCAGGGGTGAGGTGGTAGGAATCAACGATCAAGATTGAATCTGAAGATATCAAGGGTAAAATTGGAGGAGGTTGGAGAAGAGGTTGGAGGGAGGGACACTTTTCATCTTTGTGGTGACAAGTGTCAAGGAGCCTTGCTCATAAGAGGGACAGTGTCCAAGAGTGGAGACATGTGGCATAAGTGCCATGTGTCTCAAGGGGAGAATATCCACACCATAGGAGGTTAGGATAAGGAGGTCAGGATGTGCAAGATAGGATAGGGTTAGTTAAACCTAGGGTTAGGTGGAATGAGTTAGGTTAGAGGGACGGTTAGGTTAGGTGGTTAGAAGTTAGGAGGCATGTGGATAATTTGAATTTAAAAATTCAAATAATAGGAAAAGGCTAATTAACTTTCAACAACTCATAAATTGATTTGTTTTAATTAATTTAGGGGATTAGAAGAAATGAATTAAATGGGGGGAGGATTAATTAATAAAAGGGGACTATTGAAATGAACCTATTAAATAAATCCTTAGATTTATTAATAAGTAGATGAAAGGGGGAATTTAAACAAATTGCTAATGAATCCAATTAAATTGGTAAGGGAGATTAATTAAATAATTGCTTATTCAATTAATTATCTTCAGACCATTTTTAGGTGTATACAATAAGATATCATTTTGGCTTGGTTATTATGATTGAATCATAAAGGAGCATTACAAGCATGAAGACGTGAGTTCAAATCTTCCCTTTGGTATCACTATACAAGCTTCCTTGTCTATAAACATATAAAATCAATAGTTATGCAAATAGTAAACTATAAGTTTTTAATCTAGAACACGAGATATAAATGAGAGGGGGGGGGGTGTGAATCAGTGATTATAAACAATTTCAAATAAAGTGTGCAACCGGTAGGATGATAGAAACACTAACAAGCAATTACACACAAGAGCACATCACACAACACCAGATATACGAGGAAAACCCAATGTGGGAAAAACCTCAGTGAGAAATGTTGCTGGAGATCTACTGCTCCAATCCAACCTCACAATGAAATAACAATTTTACAATTGTTTAGGGCACCAACCCAAGGAGCACCAACCCCTAGCAATTTATGGGCACCTACCCAAAGGAGCACCAACCCCTAATCTATTCTGAGTGCCAACTCAAGGAGCACCAACCCCTTATCTATTCTAAGCATCAACTCAGTGAAATACAGTGAGACATAAAATAATACAATGATAAACACTTGTTACAAATGAGTTTTGTAACTCCTACAAACAATTCTCTCTGTCGGTTAAACTCTTTTCAGTTACACTACTTCTTCTATACTGGTCCTCTGTTCTTACTGTTTGAATCCTCAACAACTTAGATTCTACCTTGCCAGATCTTCTCTAAAACTTACTCTTCTCTCCTTCACTCTCTGCTATTATCTTACTGGTTCAGACACTACCGGTTTAACACACTATTATACTCTATAACAGTTTATCGGTAACCTCAACCTTTGCCGCTAACACCTATCTTACCGGTTCTTCTCCAACACTCATTCATTTCAATATTCTTCTATCACACTCAGACTGATCAACTCTCACCTCACAGAGATTCACTTTATCATAAATTTCTCATCCAACATTAGTGTCTCTTAGATCTATGATCTATGATCTACACATTTATACTCTTTCTTTCTGAGAACTTAATTGTTTATAATAAATCTATATATGAATTTGAATCTAATTTGTGGAATCATAAATCTTTTTTATTACTAAATAAATATTTATTTTGATGTTTATACTTGTAATGAAGATTGGACATCTTGATAAAGATCTTATAGAGTTTCTTGCTTTAAAGATGTCTTCTTTTAAGTCTTTGGATTTGATTTAATGATATATAATAATAAATAAGGTATGTAATGAATATTTAGATAGTTTTCTAATGAAGATAATTGGTAATTTGAAAAAAAAAATATAATAGAGATTTAGTATAAAATTAAGGTTCAAAAATATGTTTAACAAAGAAGTGAAATAACTAAAAAATGCAAAAGCAAGAGTGATTATAAGAGTTTCACAATTAGATAAGAAATTTTTGGAGTGGATTATAGATACTTAAAATAAGTTAGGAATAATGTCCATTTATATAGACATAATTTGAAAAGTTTTGATGTGACAATTGGTAAATTAACTTATGATAGAAAGGGGATGACTTGGGTCCATTTAAAATTTTGAATTTGAAACTTAAAGGGCTGAAGTCATGGTTGTGAAAATGAATTAGATCTAATCCATAGGTGCATATTGGATCTTTGAAAAGGAATTGAAAATTTATGGTTTGACAATAATTCAGATAGAGGCAAAGAGATGGCTTAGAGTCCATTTTAACTTTTGAATTTGAAACTTCAAAAGTATCGAATTCACGGTTGTGAAAATAAACAATGAAATCGAATTCCATGGTGGCCTTGGTTTTCCTCTCCCATGCCATCATTTTTTAGGTTATCATAGAGGTGTTATCGGTGGGTTTTTTGTGAATACTGGCAATGCCCATTTTTAAAAATATACTTGCACTTTAGTGACATATATCTCTGACATTTTAGGGTTATCATAGAGGTATTCCTAAAGGTTTTTTTGTGAATACTAGCAATACCCATTTTTTTAAAAATCCTTGCACTTTAGTGACATATATCTCTAGTGCAGTCATCGGTTAGGAGGGACCTCAAAGAGATCAATTTGGACCGGTCAACAAGAGTAAGCACAACAAAAACAAAAGGATATGATGGAGGCTATACAAAACTGAATGAATTATATCATGAAAACTGTTTACAATCAACCAGTAACATCAGGGTTACAGAAACCGGGTCACTGGCCTACTAAAACATGCTTAATTACATAACGGGTCACAACCGGGACCTCAAATCTTAAGATCTATCTTCTATGTTCTATATCTTAACTGATCTGCATTCTAATGCTTAATTACAATTATTTATATGATCCAAGGGGATCCAGTCAGCCCAAAAAGGGATCAAATGCCGAAGAACAAGACCTAACGTGTAAAAACAAAGTCGGCCTCCGCTAAAGAAATTCCTCCGGAAAATCCAAAGGATGAAGTGCAGATCAAAGGGAAGGTTGGCCACGTGCCAAGGAACATCAAAATCAATGCTCAAGGCTCTGCAAGCTACATAAGGGATCCGACCAGTACTAGAAAACTATCTCGGAAATCGATAGTGATAACTTGTCGGAAAATGATCCAAATGCTCCGCGGTTTAGGAATAAGGTAGATGATCAAGTCCTCAAGCAAAAATCTAACTCCTCATGGTTCGGTGAGACAATGCCAAAAAATGTAGAATGAAATGCTGAAACTACAAAACAGAAAGGAAATATTTTTGGTTGATGCAAGATTGCCAAGAACCAGGGATGCTCCTGCATTAGACATCCGGGGTTGTTGAAAAAAGTGAGTCTCTCACTTTGCTAAAAAAAGTGAGTCTCTCACTTTGCTGGGGTCAGAGGAAAACCAAGGCGGTCTACCTCTACCTGAGAAATCTAAGATGAATCTTCAATTGGCCTGCCTTTCCACTTCACAAGATACTCCTTATACTGACTGCTTCGGGTACTACGCTCAATCCTACTATCCAAAATATCTTCAATCTGATCTAGTTCCTTCCGGGGCAACTATTTTTCCAAGTTTGCAATACTGTCCTCACTGAATTCTGGTTCATGATACTGATGTAGATCTGCAATGTTAAATATAGGCGAAATACTCAGACTATCCCGTAACTCCACTTCATATGCATTTTCGGAACTGAACTTTCTCAAAATATTGCAAGGTCCAAACTTCCTCATCTGCAACTTGTTATAAGTTCCAATCGGGAATCTTTCTTTTCTCAGACACACCATTACTTCATCACCAACTTCAAATTCCTTATTTCTCCTCTTCTCATTTTCTTTCTCCTTATACTTGATGTTCATGTCCTCCAAATGCTACTTAACTTGAATATTTAAGTCCTTTATGTGATCTGCAAATTCTTCTACTTCTAAACTTCTCTGGTCTTCACTGCTGATATCTCTCAATTCTGATATACCCCTAGGGTGTGCTCCGGTAACAATCTCAAAAGGTTTCCTTCCGGTACTCCTGATTACTGAATTATTGTAGGCAAACTCTGCTTGTGCAAGCATCAAATCCCAACTTCCAGTTTTGTCTCCAACTAAGTATCTTAACAAATTTCCCAAGCTCCGGTTAACTACTTTTGTCAGTCCATCAGTCTATGGGTGAAAAGTAGAACTGAACTTCAAATCTGTCTTAATCTTCTTCCAAAGTGTACTCCAAAAATAACCAATAAACTTCGTATCTCTGTCTAAAACTATGCTCTTAAGTAATCCATGCAATTTCACCACTTCCTTGAAAAATAGGTCAGTTATATGCACTGCATCTGATGTCTTCTTACAAGGTATGAAATGAGCCATCTTCAAGAATCTATCCACTACCACAAAAATAGAATCATTCCCTCTCTATTTTCTAGGTAATCCAAGTATGAAATTCATGCTTATATCCTCCCAATGTCTCTCCGGTACTGTCAAAGGCTTATACAATCCCACATTTTGACTACTACCTTTTGCAACTTGACAAACTCTACAACTTTGCACATATTTTCTAACATCCTTATGTCTCTGGGGCCATAAGTAATGCTCACTCACCATTGCTACTATTTTATCAATACCAAAGTATTCAGTTAATCCTCCACTATGTTTCTCCTTTATCAGATTCTCCCTCGTAGAACTCTTAGGTATGCACAACTAAACTACTCTGAACAACATCCCATCCTGAATGAAGTAATCCAACCACTTTCTTTTGTCTACCATAACCGGTTCTATACATGCTCTCCAAGGTTCTGCAAAATCTGGGTCATCATCATACAAGGTCTTCAACTCCTCAAATCCCAATACTGTCACTCTCATCTCTGTCAACAAATTCCTCCTTCTACTCAATGCATCAACAACTTTGTTAGATTTCCCACTTCTATGCTTCAACACAAAGGTGTAACTCTAAAAGAATTCTACCCATCTCATATGTCTCTGATTTAACTTACTTTGTCTGTTCAAATACTGCAAGGCTTGATGATCAGTATACAACACAAACTCCTTAGGCAACAAGTAATGTCTCCACTTCTTCAAGGCTTGAACCAAGGCATAAAATTCTTGATCATACACTGAATATCTTCTCCGAGCATCATTCAATTTCTAACTGAAATAAGCTACTGCTCTCCCTTCCTGAATCAAGACTGCTCCTATTGTTGTTCCACTTGCATCACAATCCACTTGAAATACTTTGTTAAAATCCGGTAAAGCTAACACAGGTTGCTCAGTCACTTTATGATTCAACAATTCAAAACTTTTGTTTGCTCCGATGGTCCACTTGAATTCCTTCCTATCTCCCCTCATTGTCTCAGTCATAAGGTTACAAACATAACTTAATTTTTTTATAAACTTCCGGTAGAGACTAGCCAATCCATACCTCTCCAATGCTTTCTGGTGTAGACCATTCAACAATTGCTTTTACTTTCTCAGGGTCCATATTCAAACCACCTTTAGATATCACAAATCCCAAATAGACCAACTCTTCCTTCATGAAGGTACACTTCTTAAGATTTATCATCAACTTTTCTTCTCTCAACCTCTGCAAAACTTGTTTTAAATGCAACAAATGCTCCTCTTTTGTCTTAATGAAAATCAGAATGTCATCCAAATATATAACAAACTTACCCAAGAATTTCTTCAATACCTCATTCATCAACCTCATGAAAGTACTCGGTGCATTAGTTAACCCAAAAGGCATCACCAACCACTCATACAGTCCTTCATTTATCTTGAACACTGTCTTCCACTCATCTCCTTCTCTGATTCTGATATGATGATATCCACTCTTCAAGTCTATCTTTGTGAAGTATTTGGCTCCACTCAAACAGTCCATTATGTCATCCATCCTAGGCAAAGGAAACCGATATTTCACTGTGATCTTGTTTATTACTCTGGAATCGGTACACATCCTCCTCCATTTTTCTTAGGTGCTAATACTGTTGGTACTGCACAAGGACTCAAACTTTCTCTGATCAAACCTTTATTCAACAACTCCTGCACTTGTTTATTCAACTCTTCATTCTCTGCCTATGTCATCCGGTGTGCAGCTTTGTTAGCCAAACTAGCTTTGGGAACCAGGTCCATACAATGATTGATACTTCTCACAAGTGGTAATCCATCAGGCACATTATCTGAAATGATGTCTTCATACTCTGTTAGCAACTCTTTTATCTCTTACGATTGTTCTTTTTCATGCTCCAGATTCCCAGTCTTCTTAGGAACTAAGGAAAAACACACATTCTCATGTCTCATCTCGTTCAGAAATTTCCTTCCATCCACCAAATAGATTCTAGCATTTGTGTAGACTTCATTCTTCAAAGGCTCCTCCAAGGGCAACAAGGTTTGCTTCATCCCATTGGCCACAATAGTGTATATATTTTTTCTCCCATCATGTGTTGTCTGTTTATCAAACTGCCAAGGTCTACCCAATAAAAGGTGATAAATATCCATAGGCATAATATCACATAAGACTTTGTCATGATAATTCCCAATTTTTAATTTCACCAAACATTTCTCAGTTACTAACAACTTATGATCATCCTGAATCCATGCTATTCGATAAGGGTGTTTCAATCTTTCCAAATCCAACTTATTCACCATCTCTTCTGAAACAAGGTTATCTGAACTACCACTATCAATAACAACTTTACAACACTTACTAGATACCTTACATCTGGTCTTAAACAAATTTCTCCTCTGCAAGGGCTCTTCATCTCCTCCGGTATGAAACAAATCTCTCCTCGTCATCAACAGTTCTCCATCTTCCAGTTTATTAGTTGATCCGGTGGGGCTTTCTTCCACCACTATTGTTCTCCCGGTATTCTCTGACTTCTTACACTCAAAAGCACGATGTCCTTCTCCTCCACACTTAAAGCAAGTTCCTCTGAACACTCTCTTGTCTTGTCTTCTATCATCTTCCAAAATTCTCATTTCGGTAACCATCTGGTTCTCTCCTCCGATAGAAATTTCTATCATCCTTAGGGTATGAATTACCTTCTTTCTTACTTCCTTGTCCTTGATCTGATCCATATAGGTTCCTCTTCCTCTGATATATCCTCTTCCTCCTTGAAATCTTCCTCCGAAAAACCTTCCACCTCTATCTCTCTGTCTCTACTCATGTCTTTTGTTCAACTTCTCTTATGCTTTCAAGGCATACTGGTAAGCTTCTTCAACACTTTGCAATTTGATCAAACTGAGTTCATCTTGTATAAACATCCACAATCCATTCAAATATCTTGAAACTTGTTCAACTTCATCATCAACATGCCTGGATCTGATATTCAACTTGTAAAATGCTTCAGTGTACTCCTTCACACAAGATTCCTTTTGCTTCAAATTCTGCAACTTCTAGAACAGATTCACTTGATAATTAGATGGCATAAATTTTCATTTCAACTTAGCAACCATCTGATCCCATGTCTTGATCTTCTCTTTACCTCTTCTCTGTCTATCAACCTGCAAATGCTCCCACCAAAGAGATGCATGTCCTTTCAACCGGGTATAGGCATATTTCACCTTCCTTTCCTCTGCAGTGTTCTCAAAATCAAAATATTTCTCCATCTCCGAGATCCAGTCCATCAATTCATTTGAATCCAACTTTCCATCATATTTTGGTGAGGTAAAATGAGGTTTAGTATTCACCCTACTTAAAACCCTCAAAAAGCTCTCTTCATCCAGATCAATCACTGGTGGGTTTACTTGTTCTGTCGGGGCTTCTTCTCCTTCATCTTCACTCACATCTTCAATATGTCAGCCTCTTCTCTGTGCTGTCTCAACGACTTCTAACCAGACTACAATTCCTCTCAACATTTCCATCACAACAGGGTTTGCATTCCCACGCGCTCCACCATTCCTATTTCCTCTTTGCGCCATCTTCACGCCAGTCCTTTGTAGCTGTAGGTCGGATCCACAGTCCGCCAGCCTACGACAAAATTTCTCAAGACAACGCAATCTCCGAAATGAAAGCTCGCTCTGATACCACTTCGTGCAGTCACCGGTTAGGAGGGACCTCAAAGAGATCAATCCAAATCAGTCAGCAAGAGTAAGCACAACGAAAACACAAGGATATGATGGAGGCGATACAAAATTGAATGAATTATATCATGAAAACTCTTTACAAACAACCAGTAACATCCAGGTTACAGAAACTGGCTCACTACCTGCTAAAACATGCTTAATTATAGAACAGGTCACAACCGGGACCTCAAATCTTAAGATCTATCCTCTATGTTCTATATCTTAACTAATTTGCATTCTAATGCTCAATTACAGTGATTTATATGATCCAAGGGGATCCGGTCAGCCCAAAATAGGATCAAATACCAAAGAACAAGACCTGATGTGTAAAAACAACAAGGTTGACCTTCACCAAAGAAATTCCTCTGGAAAATCTAAAGGATGAAGTGTAGATCAAAGGGAAGGTCGACCACACGCCAAGGAACATCAGAATCAACGCTCAGGGCTCCGCAAGCTACGGAAGGGATCTGGTAGACCACTAATGCAAATAGGTCTAGGCAACCGGTACCAGAAAACTATCTCGGAAACTAGTAGCGATAACTTGCCGCAAAATGATCCAAATGCTCTACGGTTTAGGAATATGGTAGATGATCAAGTCCTCAAGCAAAAATCCAACTCCTCAAGATCTAGTGAGCCAATGAGAGAAAATGCATAATGAAATGCTGAAACTACAAAACAAAAAGGAAATATTTTTGGTTGATGCAAGATTGCCAAGAACCGGGGATGCTCCTGCAGATCAATCTCTGACAACTATTATATAGCTTTATGCGTTGGATTTTATTTTGTTAGACCATACCAAATATTCCTTTATTGTTACTTTTTGTTATTTATTTATTTATTATTAGCCCTCGAATATATCACCCAAAATATATCTTGGATAATGTTGTTTCTGGATTTAACTATGCTCAATTTATTGAATCAACATTTCAACAATTCCTTGGCCTGATAGGAATACATTTGCTGGAAAGTGAAGTGGAGATGGGAGGTGGGACGAAGAGGGATGAGCAACAATGATCGAACCTTTGGAACAACTATTGCCTCCCAAAAAGCGTTAATCTACCCTCATAATTAATCAACCTGCTCCCCTTTAGCCCTCCACCTTATGCTAGCTTAATCTAGATCACCCTCCGTGATGATCTTATGATAGAAAACCCAAAGAATCAAAATAATGATGAATATGAAATATGATTTGAAACATTGATTTAAAAAAATTGAACACAATTAAATCCACATACAACATTATCTATAAAAAAAATAGAAAATGATGCTTTACCCATACAACACAATTGTTTTGAATGTTAAATTCCATGACATAATTAGTTAGAAAAAATAGCCTCAAAGGGATGCTGCCATAATCCATAATAATCATGCCTCCGACCTGAGTAAATTTTGTACGTACCTCTAAAATATTTAAAAAAGGGGCCTCAAAACTTAGACATTACACCCGTACAGGGCCCCTCTATCCATATTATCCTATGTATACGTCTTAACTCTGAAAGAATTTCTTCATGATTTATTTATTTATCAAGTTTTATAGAAAGCGAGGCCTGTCTTCCAAATTTGTCCACATTCCAAATTGACAGATCGACGAGAAATAGAAATAACAAATTTACTTCCTCAAAAGACGAGCAGAGAAGAGAAAAATGATAACAGACAATCAAAAAAAGATTCAGCAGAGAACGTAAGAAATCCGTCTTAAACTCGGAAGAATGTTTCTCCCAAACGCACAGCTTCAACAAGTGCTACCTACCTACTACTTTTTGCAGCTTCACAGGTCACAGGTTCGAACCCTTGCGCTTCCAAGTCACTCAATTTTCAATTTTAACGAATGTTATGTTGTTCTGACAGTTTATAATAGAAAAATTAAATAATGTTGTCTGACAGAGGGTCCACAGACATACTCAGAATCGAAACAAGATAAGGTCAATTCGGTACAGAGCCTTTCTCTTTCTCTTTCTCTTTCCTTAAAGATTAATACTAAAGAGGGGATCTCAAATCGGAATTAAAAATGATTTAATTTTCTGGGAATTAGGGTTTGGTCAGTATGGGCGTGCATGAGCCGCAGAAACTGCCAGGTTACCGGCATGGCCGTCGACTTCGGGGTACGTGTCAGTCATCTCGGATATTTCAAACGGGCTCACTGTTTCAAAATTTGGGACCGGGAACAGCCGGTTGTAGACCGGGCGTGCCGGTGGGGTTTCCCTCGCACGGGCTCGGAGCGCTGCAATTGGGCCTCAAACTTGCAAAGGGTCGTGCGTCCACGTGGCATGGGTTAATTAGTTTCCAGTCCTTGTCACTTCCAGTGGAAGCGCATTTTGCGAGGTGTGTAGTGAAAAATATTTTTGTGCTTTCGATCTTCAGTTTCGGTTGAAACCCTTGTTCGAATGGCGGTAATTCGCGCGGATCGGCTTGTTTCCAGGCGATTTTGAGCATGTGGGTCGATTTTTGGGGGTTGAATTGGTCAGGTGGGAGTTTTTTCGGAGCTCGCCGTGGCGGCCATTATTAAGTTTTAAGTAAGCTTGTCTCTCTTATGGTTATGGAGGGTGTTTTTTCCGTGTTTATGTGAATATAAGCTCGAATTGTTGTTTTCAGCACTGTTAAGTTGTGGATCTGTTAAAATTGGTGTCGAGCAGGAAAGTTTGGTGATCAGGAGTGAAAGAATGTGCGGAAATTGAAAAGAGTTGCAGCATTTTTAAGATGAAGAGTTGAGAAAAGTCATGGTGAATTCAGGGTGTTTTATTTAATGGTTCGAATTGAAGAATCTGTGGAGTTGATAGGGGATTTTGGTTTAAAGCAAGTTATTTAGCCACATTTTTCTTATGTGGAGTTTGCGGGGAGTTTAAGGTGGAGATCATGGTTTTTGGTAACATTTGTGTTGCAGATTGAAGAAGCTGTGGTGTTGAAGACTAAATTAGGGCAATAGTTCTCGAGATTGAAGAAGCTGCCGAATTGGAGTACAAAAAAAAAAAAGTTTATTTCGTCCAGGTCAAATAGCTGAGGAGCTGGAGACGCAATTTAAGGTCAGAGTTGAACAGTAAAGAATTTTCTTCGTCTACTCCGAAGAATTAGCGGAGGCAGTGTCCAAATTACCGTGGAAATCAAGTGATTTAGCAGCATTTGCTACACGGGTTGTTAAGCAGCAAAATATGGCCGACAGGAAATTTCTGGAAGGTTTGAGGCGGTGAAAGTTCAGGTGAGGATTTCCTAATTTGTGTAAACAAATGGCGATAGTGAAGCTTCTTCTTCGTCGAGGGAAAACTTGTGAAATCTGGCTTTTCAGACGAGTATTTCGCCCCGCTTAAAGTTGCCGGAGGATTCTCTGGAAAAGTTGCGGGGATCAAGATTTTTCTGGTTAAAAATAGCGGCGAAATTTGGCTTTGTCGAGAGGCATTTTTGTCCGCTTTTAGTAACTTTGTGGACTTTTTTTTGTCCGGTTATGAGCGTATGCTAAATCATTGATTCAAAAGCCAGCCGGAGGTAATAGCGGTTAAATTACAATGATTTACACCTAGATCTCCAGCAATTAAGAAATACCTGCTAAAATTTCGTGAATTGAAAGAGGTTTTTTGTTCCGCCGGAGTGTAATTTGATCCAGGTGCTCCGCAGTGATTTTGGACTGAAAATTAAAAAAAATCTTGGTGGAGAAGTTATTGAAGTGGCTAAATTCCAGTGCCAGAGTCGGTGAATTTCACTGTGATTTTATAGTAAATTTGAAGAGAACTTATCAAATGCTGGAGTCTGTAGGGTGTACGCACAGGCCTTTATCTCCCTGTGGCGAAGAAAGTGGAGATGAAGAGCTTTCTGTGCTTCCAAGGCATACAAAAGTTGTTGTGACGGGAAATAACAGGACAAAGTCTGTTCTTGTTGGGCTTCATGGCGTTGTGAAGAAGGCTGTGGGTCTGGGTGGCTGGCATTGGCTGGTAAGCTTCTAGATCTTTCAATGCCTTCCTGAAACGGGACTTGAGAGAGCACAATTTTGCATAGGCCTAATTTGCAGATTTGGAGTTCACTTTAAGTTGCTAAATGTAAAAGGATTAAGTCTGTAGCCAAATTCTTGCAGTAAATTCTGTGTGTTTTTTTGTATGAATGAGATCTGCTGTAATCTATTTAAATGATTAGAATATAATTTTTTTCTTTGTCAACTACTAATTGATTATTTGAAGTTTACAACATGTTAGAATTTTATATTAAGTTTAGAGTACTGGGTAGATTTCTATTTTTAATTTTCTAGTTGTATTCATCAAGATATACCGAAATTTAGAGTGGGTAGAACTCCTGGTTATTTTCAAGCTGTATTTGTATCATTTATTTCAGTTTGGTGTGTGTATAACTATTTAGAGTGGGCACAACTCCTCATTTGATTTTGAAGTTACATTTTGTTAGACTTGTTGAATTTGATTTTGTAGCTGCATTTTGGTATATTTGTTGAATTGAGTGGATAGACATCGTTTGCAGGCTTTAAATGGCATTTTCTCAAATGTATTGAAATCCAGTCAGGACGCATGTTTAACTGAGATCTTAAAGTTGCATTTTGTTAGATTTATAGAAATTTACAGTAGATCCTCCTGTCTGCATTAAGGGTTATGAGGTGATTTTATTTATTAACACATTTAATTTAGTCCGTATCTTTTCATATTTAGGTTTTGAAGAATGGGGTAGAAGTAAAGCTGCAGCGGAATGCACTGAGCGTAGTTGAAGCTCCAACTGGGCATGAAGAAGAAGATGAAATTGATTGTGAAAATCCGTTCTGGAGTAGCTCGGATTTGGGTAAAGCCAAAATACTTAGGCCTTGATGAAATTCCCTACTGGGTATATGTCATCAGTCCAAAATGATTTATATTTTCACATCTCTTCTGCATTTGTTGATCCCTTTTAACCTGCTGTTAATCATATTGTTACAGCTTCTGAGGAGTTTCAAAAACCTTGCAAACCTAGAGTGCGTCCTCATAAGTCTACTACATCAATATCGAAAGCTGCCAGCAGAAATAATGCCAGTGACTTGCATACTGCAGATTCAAAACCCCCTTCGCATGGAATGCCGGTAAAACATAACATTATCATTGAAAAATACATGGGTGCTTCTTTTTGTTAATGTAGCCTATAAGAATTAACTTATGGCTGTACAAAAGTTCTTTGATGGATAAATAATAGTGGTTAATTCATGTAGGGTATTGACCCACAAATTGTACAGTATCTATGGTAAAAAATCTAGATTGCTACGGTTTTATAGTGCAGTTTGTGGGTTAGATTTCCAGTTTCATGAGATCTTCAATTTTACAAGTTCAACTAATGGAATTTCCTTGCAATTTTAAGCAAATTGATTTGAGAAAAGAGCTTGTTCTGCACATCATGGCTACACACTTTAATAAGGTTTGATTTTTATGATTGAGCATGCAGAAGGTTAACCTTGGTAAACTGGAAACAGCTGCCTTGTGGAGATATTGGAGGCACTTTAACCTTGTACGAGTTGATTATTTATGCTGAGCTAGTTTACGCTAAATATTTAAAATAAGAAGTGATTTAATTTTGACTAAACATCTTTAACAAGTTTTTATTAACTGGTTACTCTGAATTCTTGTGATTCAGGTTGAAGTAGGGCCCAACCCTTCAAAGGAGCAATTAGTCCATGCCGTGGAGAGGCACTTCATATCACAGGTTCTCAATTTACTTGTTTTTACCAGGAAAAGGAAATTATTTCTTCAATCAGCATGATAATTTGTGTTAGGAGGGTGCATGCGTTTCTTGTTTATCTGTGTTTATATGTGTGCCTGTGCGTGTAAGTATAAGTATGCATCATCACACCTTATTTATTAATTAATTAAAATTTCAAAATCATATAATTTGAATTTCATTTAATTAATAAATATATTCTGAATTTCAAATGATTAATAAATACGGTCGACAATGAGTAATTTTTTTTGTTTGGTGAATTCATAAACCTTCACAAAAAGGTTTTGGTTGTGGGGTCTAATACAGGTCCTAGGTATATAACCCTGCGGCTTCTTTACCCAGGTAGATATTACTTTATAAACTGATAATTATTAACTTGTGATTATTTGGTTTCTACATGTCAATAAATGCCAAGTTTCTATTTAAGAAGTGTTGACGAAGGATGATTTGGAAATGGTAAAAGTTAAAAGATAATATGAAGAAACTGGAGCACCTATATTTTTGGGGTTAGAGTGGTTGAAATCTCGTAAAGAATCTGAAGTGTGTTGTTTAGGTGGAAATCTTTTGGCTAAAGTTAAAATCTATTAAATTGAATAAGGAGCGCCTATGATCTAGGAGAAAGATTTGCAGTGGTTGCTGAAGATTGCTGAAGGCATGGGGTAGACTACAGTTGAATTTTAAGTTTTTAATTAAACAGCTGGTCGCATTAAATCTGTGATAGGAAAACTGCAAAGCCTAGATCTTAGGTCCACGATTTTATGTGGGCACTAACTTGAGATATTATAGGAAGTTTTATAGATCATTGTTTAGGTTTTCTATGACGCTTCTATATTTTCTCCTTTGAATAAGATTTTGAAACTTCCCTTCGTGGAGCTTCTGTCTGTTAAGAGTCAAGACACCCGTAACATCTATGGCCCCGTAATATCTATGGACAATACCTGCCCCAAGAAAATTCTCGTCACCATTCTTCACGGTATGTAAACATTAATTCACCCAATTCAAGGGGATCCGCTAAACAAGCAAGCATCCCTAACCAAATAGTTCAATGGAAGAGTTTATTTTGAAAATTTCTCAGCAGGCATTCCTCAGTGAATTTAGTAATCTTTTGTAGTTGTCCCAACATCTATTTTTCTTATGGGCTACAGGCTTGTATGATTCTTTCTGCATGACAAAATAATTTAAGACCACATTTAGTTTGTCATTTAGTATTTATCATTGTATCTCCGCGTAATTGAACTCAACTGTTAGTGCAAACTGTTAAAATTCTCCTTCTGAAAGGTAGCCGCTTCTAGTTTTTACAGCTAAAGATTCCAAATTTCGCAGTTGACCATATTTTCGTCATTCATGTGGTTATCTGTAATTGAAGAGTGGGATTAGCAGACTCTTGTCTGGGGCCTCCTGTTAAGGAGGTTACGGGTTTTGTATTTTTTTTGTTACCCCCACTTCAGTGGATAGGGAGCCCCTCTAAAATGTCGCTATTGAATCTGAAAACAAAAAAATTCAATCCAATGGACTATTTTGTTCAAGAACCTCCTAATTTCACTCAAAGCAACTATTTGGAAAAATTGGAAAGACTCTCTTTCTTCTCATGGGAAGAGAACATTTATTGCAATTTCGATCAATTATATATTTTACTTCTCTTCTTTTTCTTTTTCGTTGCTTACGCTTCTCTGCCTTGTGTAGATCCATGGGCAGTTTTTACTCACTGTAAGCTTGATCAATGTTTGGCTTCTTGTTGCTATCATTCTGCATTTGAAAAAATGTTCTGATCAGTTCTTTCTATTATTGTTAAGTCATTTATATATGTTTGATCTGGCAAGATCTGTTTTTGGTTGATCTGACATAGTACAAATTTGTTGCTTTGCTATCTGTAAAGCAATTGGATGAGTTGCAGGTGATCGCTGGATTTGTGCAAGCTGCAAAGCGACTAAAGACAGTTTGTGGTTAGGTCCAAGCCTAGAAGAACGGGAGATTTCGAGGGTACTTTTTGGTGATGTTCCCAGGAAGAATTGATCTGTACCATATGTACTTCAATTGACGCTAACTTTTGAATAACCTCATGTTAGTTCTCACTGCTTGTGCGATGACAGTAGGTGTAGGTGTAGGGGTAGGTGTAGATGAAGGTATAGGCGTGAATTAGTGATGTAGTTTTTAGAACTTTATGTCAGTCACTTCCTCCCATGCTTCTATAGCTCTGGAGGTATGAATATATTCCAGACATTCCATCTTATAGTACTACAGACCTTCATAGAAGATAAACGTTGTGATATTTTTGAATGGCTCCAAGTAGTCATTTTAATAGTTGAATGTACAAAGCGTGTGGATCGGTGGGTGTATTTCAATACCTTAATCTGAATCTATATGCCTATGCTTTTGTTGTAGGAAATACATAAGCTGTTGTCACGTTTAAATTTATGGTAGACTGTATTCACGGGATGGTACTATGGCGTGATGCATTATGGACTTTTTTCATTTGGCGTGTTTGGATTGTGGATTTTCCTATACAGGCTAAAGAATGTCACTTTCATTTTCTAAGCACTCAGATGTACAGTTTGAAAAAATTGACCCGTTTTCCTATGCTTTTCAAGAATTTGTGTGGGTGTTTTTGTTCTTTGTATGGAGAAGATTTGAACTCGATACGTCTAGTGTCTAGAACAATGGCCTTGCCATTAAAACCAAGCGGTTCTTTGGCTGTAGTCGATACATAAATAGAGCTACACTTTTTGGTACACGAATAGGACAAATGTTTTTGGTAATGTGGAGGGCAGTTATCTCTCATACTTTAATGGGATGTATTATTGATCATTGTCGTATATGAACAGGACACGTGTTTTCAATAATGTGGGTGTGCATTTAATATTTTATGGGATTTTTCTTTTGAGTTACATCAACGGGACAGAAATCCGTATGCTTCTGCTCTCAGTTTGATTTGTCTAGATTTTCTATTTCAAAATATTAAATCAGAAAAGACAGTTCTTCAGTTATGTTGTAATTATTTATTGTTATTTACTATTCAAAAGACATGTTTTCTAACTATATGCAGAGAGAGTTAACGTTTTAAGCCATTTTTGCCCTTTTGCAAATGAATGGATATGGTTGTATGGTCTGTGGGTGTGCATATTATGTCGATTTCCTTCCATGGTTGGTATCTACATGGATTTTGCGATTTCTTTATGCTTATTGTTTTTGTGTATCTGAAGACTACAAGCTCAGAACGCATTAATATGAATAATAATGTACACTTCTCTATTTTTTGAAGAAACAAAAAGATGCCCCGCTTGCTCTTTTTCATCACTGTGCCTACTTTTACGTTTAACGTGGAGAAGTCAATCTTGGAATGAAGAGGAATAATGAACTTTAGAGATTCGATTAGTTTCTTGAGTTTTTATAATCATTTCGAGATCTGCTTCTGATTTTGGTTATCTTTAAAATAGTTCCAACTTCTCTGAAAGGTTTAAAAAATCTATCAGTTGGACGGTATTCGGGCAGCATATGTTGACTCTGCTCCTATGCTGTGTAGGGCTCTTTTGGATTTATTTAAATTATGTCGGTGCTAAATAGATTTGTTCCTGTGGCCGAGAACAGGGGAAAGTTAGTATTTTTGTCGTCGGAATGTTCAGAAGGCCTAGATTCGGCTGTCCACCTAAGAATCAAATCGTGAGCATTGAAATATATGTGGCCATTATTTGTCTGTTAGAATATTTAAAATTATATATAACGAAGAGTTTTTTCTGAACTACATGTAACAAACAGTTAAAACGGTGATATGATGCTTAGAACGCTATCATAGTGAATGGATGCTAGATTTCTGGAACAATGTTGAGTCTTAGCATCCTTGGCATTTAAAATTTTATTCTTTTAAGTGTCAATGAACGTGAAAAATCACGTTGATCTTTAATCTGTAACTGCAGAAGGCTATCATGTGGCTACGATCCGTCTTGTCTTTTTCATTTCATTTATTTTGTTATGGGGGTCGAAATGAAGGGTGCCGAGATGAACTTGCTGAGAGTTATGTCTGGGCAGCTATCTCAGGACACTCTGAAATGCGACATTGTTAGTTCTTACCATGTAAACTACCACAAGCATTGAAATTGGGCAATATTGTTAAATTCCTACCGAGTTCTGGGACGTGTTTTATTTACAAATTGCTCAGTTTTGAATGGATTATCAGCAACAGTTCAATTGAGTAAACATTGGAAGCATTTAGACCAGTTTGTTAAATGGTCTTGTCTGCATATTGTAAGCTCGGTTTGTTTTATGCAACTTACAAGGTGCTCCAAATAGGTTGGAAAAAGATTCAAAACAGCTTGATGGATTGACTTTTTTAGGAATATTTTAAAGCTGTTGGTCCCATGAATTTTATAGTGCAGCTAAGCTTAAAGTTTAAGCTTGAAACCTAAGAAGCTGGTCGTCTTATAAATCTGTTGGTGGTCTTTTATACTTTGGTCTTCTATGCTCTGTGTAATGTTGATGGAGTGTATACACAGGTAAATACCAAGTAAAAAAATCAATTTCCCTTTAAATTTGTTTTCTGGTGGGATTCTATACTTAGATGATTGACAAGTGACAGATAATAATATTAGCTAAACTGGTTGAGCATTTTATAGGCCCACACTATTTTTACCTGCTCAAATATGCAGGCTTAAAAAGTAGGAACCTCTATTTTTTAGGAGCTCCTGCTCCTGAAAATAGGTGTTTAAGCTCTCCCATAAGATCCAGTTTTAACAAGATATTTGACAAGAGATATAGGGAAGCGCACCAGTAATTGTTATAGCTAACTTTGTGCACCCAAAGATCCAAAATGGTACATCCGATTTTTACAATTTCTTTTTGTTGTCTCCATGTGTCTTAATTGCTTATAGCTACTGTTCTGGCTTCTAGGTAGTAATGATGCACATTGTGGGCTTTGTGTCAAGCGTGCAAGGGTCAAAAAGTACCCTATTTCAAAGTGTCCCTGATAGGGAAAGGGTACCACTAGTGAACATTTTTTTGTCAACTCAACCCCTCGGTAGTAGATTGCAAAGGAGGCCAACAAATTGATAATGGAAAGTTCATTAATAAATATCACATGTACCAATAATGGATAATTTTGCACAAATGTCCCAGTAGTGGTGCACAAATGGGCTAATTATAATAAAAAAATGTCAAAAAAGGTGATCTACTAGTAGAACATTTGTCCACTACTACAAATTTTGAGTTATCTACTTTTGGTACAAAGGAGTTCATGTATGGGTAGACATTTTGAAATGACCACTTTTTGACCTTTCGGCACAACAATTTTCACAACGTGCATCGTCACTACCTAGACGCCGGATCCTTAGTTATAAGCAATTAAGTCATATACGGAGACAACCCAAAAAAATAAAATTGAAATCCGATGTACGACTTGGGAGTTCTCTGTGTACGAAGTTAGCTATGTCCACTATTGGTACCCTTCCCCTACCTGCTTTAAGATGTCCTGATAATTGTGTACTTAAAATTGTGAATATGCACAAATGGTCTATGGTGGTAGTGGTCCACAAATGAGCTACTTATGGACCAAAAATGTTAAAAAGTGAATGGCTATTGGTATATGTGAAATTTATTAATGAACTCTTAGTTATCATTTTTGTGGTTACTTTAAAGTAAGTTTTTAGGGAGTTGGATGCATTTTTGTTGTTTCTTTAAAATTAGTAACTATGGAATTTGGATGCACAAAAAGTGAATGGTTATTAGAACTATCATGGCTGTTGGTGCTCTTCTTCTAACACTTGCACACAGTTCATATGATGATTTTTAGTATCAATATTTTGAAACTCTATCATCAGTATAGTTAAAAGAAGTTGGGTGTTTCATGTTATAATCATGTGATAATTTTTAGTATCAATATATTTTTGAATACACTGATAATCAATATTTTAACCAGAATTAAAATAAATTTCACTTAAAAAACTCAAATAACCGAACAGTGCAAGGTGTAGATATCTTGTTTGGGCTAGTCTAGCAAATCTGTTAAAAGAATGCCCATATGAGCTGTAGTAAAGTGCGGGCGATTTGTGGTTCAAATGGCGTATGACGTATAAATTGGTCAAACAGGTCATGAAGATGATAAAGAGTGATGCAAACGTTTCACCTGGCAATGACGTGAATGGCAGATTGGGTAGTTTTGCACGACGTGACTAATGAAAGGGTAGTTTTGAATGACAAATCGTGAAACATAGTTTTGAATTGAAAATATATCAAAAACCTCGAATTGAAAGTCAAAGAGGAATAGCTTCGAGTAAAAGTAGATATCAAAAGCTTCTCAATTTGGAATAGCGTGGCGAGCGGATTACCTTTTTTATATCAAATCTACGGGAACAAGTGGCTCTAGTTTATTTTTGTTTAGTTGATTGTGGTCAAAAGTTTTAATTAAAAAAATAAAAAAATGATGTGGATGATGTGCACATTTGATTTGCCGTCTCAAGAAATTTGATAGCCTTGGTTTGATGGATGTTTTGAGATTAAAAAAGTATACCTAGTAAATTCAGAGTTTCGATCATGAATGTCAAGATTGGATCCTTTTCAACGTGGATATGCAATAGGAAAATGCCGACTTCTAATTCATATTCACCTTTTGTTAGTTGGTTGTCTCGATGTATGGTAAGCATGTAAGAATAGTAGTGTTTTCCCTTTTTTTAGGTTAATTCTTAGATTATTTGATTTTATGTTTTTGAGTCAAGTTAAAGATATATAGGGGAGTCTTAAAATTTTCTTGTGGAAATTCCAAATCACTCTTATTTTTTACAACAACTTACTTGACAAGTTTCCTTATAACCAAGGTTTCAAGGCCTCATCATCAATGATGATGCCACATCAGCATTCTTTTTGTCAAGGTGCCCAAAAAAGCCCTCCAAAAAAGTGAGACCCATACTCATGCACTGATGTGGCATTACATGATTTGTTGCTTTTTAGATTTAAAGGATACATTACATTCAATTATGGGTATTCATCATCAACGATAACAACTGTAAAGTCACAACTATTGGTGTACTATTGTCAAAAATATTGGGCATTAAATCAACAAATGCTATCACAATCATTGAAACACGTTCAACAATTGGGTCCTTTCCCCTATAAGTGTGTAGGTAATCTTGATTCAAATGATGTAGATTCTAATTTTTTACCCCTTAGAAATTTGAAGTGTCCTCTAATAATTTCTTATCACCAATGATTTCTGAATGTCACTCAACAAAATATTGAATATATTTAATATTAAGACATAGCAATTTGCTATGAAAACATGTGTTGAGTTGACTCATAACCTTTAATAAAATTTGGATGAGGTTTACTCTTACATGTTGGGGAATTAATCGTGAGTGGCACATTAAAGAATCTAGATGGTGAAGTGATTATTCAATGAAAAAAGTGAATGCTTGAGAGTGAATAGTGTAATAAATGAGGGGTAAATGATGAATACATGCCATTGCTATAAATAGGGGTCAAATAATAATAGCAAAGGTTTTCGGTATAATCCAAACTTAACACGAGAGTGCCACTTATCAATATTTAATTGCATTAAAGTTGTTCCATCAATTTGGGCACAAAACTACAAGGGCAATGACATGGACTTCCAAGTTTTATCGTTACACTTTGCCCATATACTTTGATGTGCATGTGAATCTACCATGAACATTTATGTCAAGTATAAAGACCCCAATCAAAGTAAAAAATGTCACTAATCAAAAGGATACAAAATTTAATTGAAAGTAATAAATGATTTTAGATGTGTTTTTATTTGTGTTGGAAAAAGGTGTCTTGTTCACCTTGTAGAATGTTGTAATGTAAAAATTAATATTATTTGTGGTGCACTTAGCGGATCTAGGGATGTGTGCATCACATGGGCTAGACATTCTTGGAGGTACCTTTTATGTTGCATGAGATATTGAGATAACTATTTAAAGTGGATTTGCACATTGGAGAAACATTTAATATTAGAAAAAAAATAGTACTAAAAAGTAAATGAAGGGGAAATGATTTTGTAAGCCCATTGTATTAGTCACATGGTTTATGTAATACCACTTAATGATTCAGTCATATATATATATACATAATGATTCAGTCATATATATGTATATATATGTGTGTGTGTGTATATAGACACACACACACACATACATATACATATACATATACATATACATATATACTGTATATATGTATATATGTATGTATAGATATGCATGTATATATATAGGCCACACACACACATATAGTTGTTAGTGGCTGATTATCATAACTTTGGCTTATATATATTAGAGGTTGATTGTCATAATGTTGTCTTGTTGGTAAGGTTAATTAAGTAGCTCTTATAGGTTGTGCATGTGAGGAAAGCAAGTATGGAGTGGTATGTGGTTACATAATTCTCATTTGCTTGTTCACATGGAGTGCAAGTAGAGAACTTAATGTTTCAGAGATGTTCATAGAGACTCTATAGGTGTATTATAATATTTGTTCATGAGAGTATACATTATGTGGATATTATTTGAAGGTTGATTGGGGTCATCTATGTAAAAAGTGTCAAGGTGGGGGTGGGGCTAGACCAACGTCAAGGTTTAGAGGTAGGGTGGACAATTTAAAGGTAGGGGTGGACCAACAAGCAGATGGAGCGGATTGACTGCACCATCCCCCCCTCAATCCAGAAGCGATCCATCTATCCATTCATCTATAGTTTTTCCTAATGGGTGGGGGTGCCCCCAATAAGAGGAAAGCTCAAAGTGCTCATTAATCATCCGTCCCACTGGGCTCGAAGCACTGACCCTCTGCATTGGTAGGGTAACAGATGATTTCAAAGACCAAACACAAAGTTTGCACACAAAGTTAGAACTCACTTGAATAAGTGGCATCAATACAAAGCTTGGCACTTAGTATTCACATTAGGTATAATCTTCAAAATTACAAACACAATTTTCACAATAGCTTTGCAACATAAGCATAACATTAATCATCATTCTAAGTTAATATGTTCAAAGTATTTATTTATAAGTTACAAATGACCAATCTTTGGGAAGGATATTTCAAAGAGTATGTCCTGTATCATAGATTGATGTTATGCTTGTCTATTTTTTGTATTGCAAATTCTCAATACTGTTTGCATATTTTTCTCACAAGGTTATGTAGAAATAGTTCATTATAACTATACATTTTCTTTCATTTAGTATCAAATATTGATTATTAGGTTGTAATAGATTTCTTTGATCTTAATCCTTTGAAGGAGTAGATTTTTGTGCATAGATGAGTCTATGACATTATAAGAAAATGATATAGTTTTCAAGGTTGCGCTTTTGTAGACTCGAGTTGTTACAAATTTAAGGTTTGCTAAGATTTGGTAAACCAAGATTGATTTTATTGTATAATATCAAATCTCTAAATACATAAGGACAATACCTATAGTGTCATAAATTGTAAACCCTGATCAATTTCACACTCCTTTTTGGGCCCTTGCTTTAGTGTGCCTTCTTCTAGGTCATTTTGAGCCTATTTGAGTCTTATCTCATCCAAACTGTGGTTATATGCTAATAACGTGATCTAAGCCTATATCTTGGGCTTGTGCACTTTGCAACCACCTTTAGTTTACCCTTTTTTGAGTAGAATATGTAGCCTAGTGTCTTAGTCCCCCCAAAAGAGGGCCAACTTTGAACATGTTGGAGTGTCAATTCCTGCCATTTATGATTGGATCCCGATATTTTGATATGATTGTTGGAAGTTGGCTTGCAAAAATAACTTAAGAACCCTATATAAGGCAATCATTTATCATTCTAAAATCCTAATTCACAATCCACAAGTCACATTCAAGCGTGATCCTAATTACTTCATTCAAGAGCAAATTTGAGTACAAGGAGCATCAAGCTTCAACAACTTATCTTCGACACTTGGAGGACTTAGCTAAAGAGAATTGTATCACCTTCATTATCAATCCTCAGGTATAATCTTGTGAACTCAACATTTTATTTCTAATTTAGCCTTTGCCATACCAAGAGTAAGCTCTATTTCTCATCATCATATTTGTTGTGACGGTGGAAACACCAACATAAGGTTTGACTTAGGCAAGTCCCTATATATCACAACCATTTTTTCTTGTTCTCTATATGTGGTTTACAAATTCAACAATAGAAAATTACATATTTGTAGAGAATGATCTATAGAGCATCTTGATATGGAATCTAAAGTTTTAGTTAATGAAAGCACCTCTAG
Organism: Cryptomeria japonica; assembly: GCF_030272615.1. Lineage (NCBI taxonomy): Eukaryota > Viridiplantae > Streptophyta > Pinopsida > Cupressales > Cupressaceae > Cryptomeria > Cryptomeria japonica. Next base: position 625,409,348 of record NC_081412.1, read on the forward strand.
GTCTAGGACACCTAGCACACTTGATCGACACTTTCAACTCTAGATTTCAATGACAGGTTCCTTTTCGAGTCTTATTTCCATATTTGTAGCACAAGAGTTTTCCATCAATTTGGGCACAAAACTACATGAGAAATGGAATGGACTTGTAAGTTTCACCATTACACCTTGCTTAGATACTTTGATGTGCATGCAAATCTATCATGAACATGCATTATGAGTATAAAGAACTTAATCAATGTAAAAAACCACTAATCAAAAGGATATTAAATTATTAAAGTTATAAATGATTTTAGAGCTTTTTTTTTGGTGGAAAAGGTGTCTTGTTCACATAGTAGAATGTTGTAATGTAAAAGTTAATATTACTTGTGGTGCACTTAGGAGATCTAGGGATGTGCATCATATGGGTTAGACTAAGACATTCTTGGAGGTACTTTGTATGTTGTATGGGACATCAAGATAACTATTTAATGTGGGTTTTCACATTGGAAAAATACTTAATATTTAGGAAAATTTAGTACTAAAAAGTAAATGAAGGGGAAATGATATTGCAAGCCCATAGTATTAGTCACATGGTTTATGTAATACCACTTAATGATTTTGTGCAAGTTTTTATTTTGAATATTTTTTATAATAGTAAGTACATGAGTAGTTACTAGAGGTTGATTATCATAACTTTTGGATTGTTGGCTAAGGTTAATTAATAAAATTTTGTAGGTTGTGCATGTGAGGAAAGCATGGAGTGGTATTTGGTTACATAAAGCTCATTTGTTCATTCACATGGAGTACAAGTAGAGAACTTAATGTTTTAGAGATTCATGGAGACTTTGCAAGTGTATTATATTATTTGTTCACGAGATAATACATTATGTGGATATTTTTGGAGGTTGTTTTTTTGTCTCTTGATGGATTTTCTAAGAGTATATCTTGTATAATCTTGATGGTATGTTTGTCTAGTTTTTGTATTGGATATTTTGAATATTATTTACATATTTTTCTCTAACAGAGTTATGTAGAAATAGTTCATTATAACTATAAATTCTCTTTCATTTAGTATCAAATCTTGATTATTAGGTCATGAGAGATTTCTTTGATGTTAATCCTTTGAAGGAGTAGATTTTTGTGCATAGATGAATCTATGACATTATAAAAAAATAATAAAGGCTTTTTAAGGTCATGCATTTGTAGACTTGATTTGTTACAAATATGAGATTGGATGAATATTTAATAGAATCAAGATTGATTTCACTCCATAATGTGAAATCTATAAATACACAAGGACATACCATGCCTAACAATAAACACTCATACCAAGGTGCGACAATAATCAAACCATGTTCTGGTGATATGAGTTGTAAAACCCAAATCTTAAGGATTAATAACATCCCAAATGCTAGTGGGCCATGAACCACTATGTAACATTCCAATCTTCAACAAGTTTGTGCTGAAATGTAAAGCTAGTTTTGGTATATGGGTGGCCAACTATTATGCTGAAGGAAAGTGGGTTAACCTTCTATACATTAGCATTGATTTGCTCTCTCTTTGAATTCATGTATGCTGGATCCAAATGAGGATGATCAGTTGGTTTGGAGGATATCATCCTTAGGGGATTTCTCCGTTTCTTTAGATATTGCTCTTCAGGATACGTCCCCTTCACCTCCTCCCCCTTGGGCTAGAGTTTGGTCCAATGCTATCATTTTGAAGATCAACATCTTTTTTTGGATTATGGTCCAAAACAAAATCCTAACTCTTGATAATCTTTGTAAAAGAGGTTTTTGCTTACCTAACATATGTTTTTTGTTCCTGATGGATGCTAAGTCTACATCTCATTTGTTTTTGCATTGTGCCTATGCCCATGCGATGTGGGGTTCTATTTTTCAGATCTGGAACTTGGCTTGGGTCGCCCCATCTTTTGTGGTGGATTTTCTTGATCAATGGTTAGTTACCTCTTCTAATCAAGCCTTGCATCTTTTGTGGTCCCTTACCTTTCCTCATGTGGTGTGGGGATTATGGAAAGAATGAAACAACAAATTCTTTAGGGATGTTGCTTTGCCTCCAATTGTTGTCTCCAATGAAATCATTAGGGCTATTAAGGAAAACTTTTAGCAAGCTAGAGAAAATTACTTAGACAAAGCTAAGAATATTTGCTCTTTGTTTGATTCTTGGGTTGCTTCCAATTGGAATATCAATGTGCATATCTCCACTGCTTTTAGACTGGTCAAATCACCTAGGGATAATGTTTACTGGAATCTTCCTCCTTTTGGGTGGGTGAAAGTCAACTTCGACGGGGCAACTAAGGGAAATCCTGGGTGGACTGGGTGTGGGGGAGTTATCAGAGATGATAATGGAAGGCTTATTTCAGTAGTGGCTCTCCCCTTGGGATGTCAAACTAACCACCTGGCTGAAGCAACAACGACCTTCCATGGCCCAAGAATGGCTAAAATCATTAATGCTAAGATGGTGTGGCTGGAGGGTGATTTTAGCAACACAATCCAATGTTTAAAAGGCCACCAAAAACCTTTTTGGACTATTCAAAATTGGATTAATAAATCCTAGGATATCCTAAAGACCTTTCAAAAAGTTTATATTAACCATGTCTACTGTGAAGCAAATGGGCTTGTGGATTATTTTGCCAATAAGGGAGTTTGGGCTAATAATGAAAAGATGTGGCACATAGGTGATCATGTACCTGCAGATGTTAATTCCTCGTTGAGATGTGATTTATCTCAAGCACAAAGATCTATCCCATCTAATGAATAATGATGTATTTTCCTAAAATGGCGTTCACTTCCATTATTGTGAGGAAAGTTATGAACTTGGGGAGATTTTTAATTCTTATTTGCCACAGAGTTCCGCATGCTTTCTAGGTGATCACTAACTTTTTTTGGTACATATACGCTCCGCACATTGGTCTCTCCATCATACTTGCTACTATGGACTTGGAGAAAGGAAAAGGATTGAACCTCTAGATTGTGTGGAATTTAGAAAAGAGGCCACAATATGACAAATTTTGAGTTGAGGGGGTCTCACCCCTTTCATTGAGAAGCTTCATGGGTTTGATGACAAAGTCACTAGGACATTTGCCAAGGGAGTGAAGGAGGGACACATTTAGATGTTTGGTAGGGACCTTGAGATTGATGAAAAGCTTGTGGCCGAGGTAACTAGTTTGCCTATGGAAGGGGCCAAGTTTCATAGGGATAGGTGGATGTCGGATGCGACAATCAAGAAATTTCCCAAAGATGACAAAGAAAGGAAGAAATTGGCCAAAGTATCCAAAAATATCTATGTTACAGGTAATATCAAATTTGTCTTGTGCTCTATGCTTATGGTTATTATGAAATATATTACCCTAGATGGAAGGTATACTAGGGCTTTTGGGCATCATTTTATTCTACTGAACCATTTTTGGCATAAAGTGCATATTTCTTTTCCTTTTTTTTTTTTTTTTTTTTCCTGCAAGCTTCCATTAATGCAAGCATTAAAGAGCACAAGAAAAACAAGAAAAACGTGGTTCTTCATGGGTGGTTGTTGTTATTAAATTTTGAACATATAAAGTCACAACCCTCTCCTTCCTCTAGGGTCCTTGATTCTTACTATGAAATTGAGGCGACAGAGACTAAGAGTCATTACTTTGATGAGGAGGAGTGAAATACTAATATAAGAGTCTGACTCTGAGCCTAAGGTGAAAAAGAAGCTAGGCCATAGCTCAAAGAAGAGTAGAAACTCCCATGACTTTGTTACTAATTCTAATTCTAAGTCGTCTGATCATGCCATGCCCGATAAATCCATGCCTGTGACTAATAAGACAGAGAGAACCTCTTTTCCTAGGGACCTCAATATGGATTCTCCCTATCCTAACTTGGATAGAGAAAATCCATATGATGTTCTTGCCATAGCCTATGACTTAGTGGTTGACTACTTCATTATGTAGAATGGCTCTTTAATGAATCAAAGATATTAATATAAAGATCCAAGCTGTTAGTAGTAAACAAGACAACTATTGTGCTGAACAATGGAGTGTTGAACAAAGGAAATATCTTGTTGAGTCTATGCAAAAGATAGCTAGCATTTTTAATGATCTCAAGAAAGATTGTGATAACATGATTACTAAATGGAAGATGTGAGGCCCTACCCCGACTCAGCTTGACATTTTCAGTTATTTTCACATTGAGACTATTATGGATGCTTTATTTTATGCATTATGGATTTAGAACCTATATGATTCCATGATTTGGATCACATTGACGTATATTGATGCTTCATTTTATGCATTATGATTATGAAACTTTATATGTTGCTAGAATAGAATTACTTTGAAATGGTGAATGCTATTATTGGAATTTGCAGGACTTCATTTTGATGATAGAAAAAGGATGCTTATTTTATGAATGGTTCAATTTTGAGAATTATGATAATTGCTTATGTGGAATCGAATTTGAATGAATGGGATATTGAATTATTATTGTCAAATGTATGAGCGTTTGATGTGCAATGAAATCCATGCATTTAATTATATATAATTGTGATTATTTGGAATTACTAATGTGTTAATTGAGATGCACAGGAAAATTATCCATGTCACCATGGAATTAATATGGAGAACCAAACCTAGACCAATGTACGTTTGTTAAGCCAGGGGTTGTCTATTTGGAGAGACAACACCCCGTTTGTAATGTATTTTATTTGTGAAAGTAAATGATGCATGTGTGTTAATTTGATTTTATTTAATTGTGTAAACCTACAAGAGACAAATTCCATGTGTGATTTTTTATATTGTATTTTATTGTGTCACTTGACACATGTGATGATTAGTGTCACTGATTTTGACTTGTCTCTTGGAGAGAGTTTTGTTTCTACCAAAGCCATTCAAACACATGAGTGTCGTCCCAAATTTGCCTTGGGTAGGGAGTCTTGGGAGTGGTCAACTCAGGTTTGACCTGTAGGTTAACTTCAGTTGGGTTTCTAAGGGGTCAAATGGACTCCTAGGGTCCGCAATTTTAGGGTTGTTCCAAAGGTCCAAAGGGTAGACCTATGGGTTAGGGGTATTTTTAACCATGTGACTACTCCCATGTGACTGTTTAGTCACCTCAAAAAGTGGTTTTCCCAAGGTGAGCGAAAATTCAACTTAGAAGGTTCCTCCTAGGATAGACAACCTTCCCTTTTGATGTCAAACTCTCTTCCCCATCCTCTCTCACCTTTTCCCTTTCCATTTTTAGCAGCATGTAAGAGGTTGGGAAGAGAAACCAATGGGAACTCTCACCTTACCCAAGGGGTTGGGAAGTGTGAGAGAAGCCTTCTTAGGCAAGGATTAGGGACTTAGTGAGTAATCACCCACTCTCCATTGTTGGAGACTATGCATTTTTTTTGAAAATTAGTTGTAAGATAGAATCTTGGTGAAGTGTTGGTGGAAAGTTTGTGTGGATTTGGGCAGCTCATCCCCAACTAAGTCCAACATACCTATTGGCAGATTAAGGTTGGTTTTACTTCCTTTTGTTTATGTTGTTTATGTTGTTTTTTGAAAGAAAGAAATGCTTGTATGAGGAGATGTGTATATTTAATTTGTTTTGTAGGAGAAAAATGTAAATTTTCATTTCCATGTTCTTTGTTGATGTGTTCTTGTTTGGGGAGTGTCCAAGGCCTCCTACTCTTGGGAGAGTAGGATGGTCTTGGGGTGGAAGAAGTATGACAACCTTGGGTGAGAGGCTCTCCTTATGGAGAGTGATCTCAAGGGTGCCCTTTGTGACCCTTGTTGCATAGCCTTGTGTATGCATTTGGGGGTCATAAGGGGAGAAAATATGGCTTTTATGCCTTTGGGGGGGCATAAGGTGTGGAGATGAAATTTGTTGTATTTTGTTTGCCATGAGGTGGCTTGAGTTGTAATATGCTTGCAATCTCCCCAATGGTACTTGGTCCACTTCCACCCGTGGAAAGTTCATCACAAGTTGTGGTGAGAGTGTAGCTTGGGATGAGAAAATGCATGTTGAGTGTTTGTCCTTATTTGTTGTGTTGTTTGTTTGTTTGTAACCCGTCTAGTGCTTGGTTCTCCAAGCTCGGGGGTGGCTTCTAGTAAGCCTAGGCTGGGAGGTGAGCTCTCCATGGTCAAGTTGCATTTTCATTGTAGGTTGCTTGGGATGGAAAAGAAAAGAGGAAGGGAATAGTTGCTGTTCTATGTTGCAGAAAAAGTCTTTCAAAAAAAAGAGAATGTAGTTATTTTGGTAGCAAAAAAGAGAGAGTTATTGTTGTATTTAATTTCCAAAAGAAAAGAAGTGTATTTATTTTATTCATATTCCTATGGAAGGGAAATATTAGTTGGGTTTTCAAACCCATTTGTATTATTATTTACTTTGTATTTAAATTTGCTAAAGAAATGTATTTCTCCTATTTTGGTTAGTTTTGCAAAAAGGGAAGATGAAATATATTAACTTGTATTTAAATCTTCATTTAAAACAAAAATAAAGTGGTTGCATTTATGTGTATTCTGCAAATAAATTAATTTCTGTTACTACATGTTCATTTATGTTTATATATGCTGCTGCAAATAAAATAAATCTGTCATTTATTTTTCCATTTAATGCAGAAAATAAATCTTATTGTAGTAGCTTATTTTATCAAAAAAAAAAGAGATTAGCATTTAGTTTTAGTTTTATTTTGTTACCAAAAAGAATATATTTTAAGCTTGCTGTTAGAAGGCATTGTAGATATTAGTTACAGAATGTAAAAAAAAAAGAATATTAAGCATATGTTTCTTTCAGCCTTTTCCTATTGTACAAACTACAAATAATATTAGGAAAATCTTTGCATGCATTTTAAAGATATATATAAAAAAAAACAAACTCATAAGTTGTCTAAATGAGTTATAATACCCCTTTATTTAAATGCTTCATTTTGAAAATTTGTTTATAAAAAGAAAAAAAAAATAGTAATATATTTTCATGTCCTATTTAAACATATATCTATAGGCATATATAAAAATACACACACACACACACACACACACACACACACACACACACACACACACACACACACACACACACACACACATACACACACACACATATATACATATATGTATATATACATAATGCAAGTTATGTCTTTTAAGCAATTATTAAATGTTAAACTTTAAAAAAAAAAAAAATTAAAAAAAAAATATAGCATGGAGGGTAAATCGGGCCGCAGCCGTGGGTGGCGCCGTCCACAGGCTGCGGAACCTGCAGTTGTGGGCGGCGACGTCCACAGGCTGCGGAACCCGTAGCTGTGGGCGGCGACGTCCACAGACTGCAGAGCCCGCAGTCATGGGCGGAGCCATTCCCAGCCTGCGGGTGCAGCCCGTGGGAACCGCCACCTCCTCCGCCTTCCTTCCTCCCTTTGCTCCGTCTGCTCGGTTCCCTCCGCCATTCCCTCTTCGGCTCCACCAAGAGATAGAGCTCGGGCCGCCGCGTCCGCACCTGCACACACACACTCACAAAAAAAAAGGGAAATAATAAAAGAGGAGATACACACACACACACAACACATAAAAAATAAATAAATATGTATGTTATAACACACATGCCCTAACCCTAATTTCGGGTTAGGGCAAACACACATAGATTTTAAAATAAAATATGTGTGGGATGGGTGTTTAAAAGGTTAGGGTTATCATGGGGACTTTTATAATTTTCTTTTAAAATGGTACAATAATAAAAAAAAAGAAAGGGGAAAGAGGGCCATCACTTCAACCCTTGAATTATCTATATATATATATATATGTGTGTGTGTGTGTGTGTGTGTGTGTGTGTGTGTGTGTGGATGGACATTTTTACATTTCCCCCATGCCCCCTTATATAAATAAATATATACATATATATATGTTTTATATATATAATTATATATACATATATTTGAAAACCAAATGTTTAATCACAAATCATTTATAATCCACTTTCTAATGTTATAGGAGTGAAGGAGCATTTTAATAAGAAATTTTAAACTTAAACTCTTGGGAGGACAAATCTTATGGGATTAAAATGACCCATGTGTGTCAAGTTGGCCCCCTTTATTTTGAAATTTATTAGACACCTTTTAATTAATGGAAATTTTATTTAAGAGATTTATTAAATCAAGAGTTAGGGTAAATTAATTGTGGACCCTTAGTAATTAAAGAACTAAAGGAGATCATTAATATTCCCTATCAATTAAGTTTGAGATTATTTGCTAAGTGAGTTTAATTATTTATTAATGGAAGATAGTAATAACCCTTTTGGAGAAATATTAGCTCGCTTATAACTTAGATTATTTATCTCCTAATTAATTTAGTTGTTTGATTCACTCAAAACATAGTTAAGACCAAACTAGTTTGCATTATTTTAATTAAGCTAGTCGTACTAGGTTAAGTATATTAAAAAAAAAAAAATTTATTCCGTTTGTGCCCAAAAGTTTGGTCATGACAGAAGAGAAACTCAACACAAATCATGATTATAGATTGAAATTGCTAGAAAATAAGTTTCAAAAAGTCAATGATCACCTCATATCCCTTGTGACCTACAACCATAAAGTGGTTAAGAGATTGATGGAAAGCATCAATACTATGGTTGAGAAACTTGAAGGACTCTAGTAGGAAGGGGTAGTGGTTGATGTGGATTTTCTTGAGAAGATGTAGGATGAGAATGCAGGTCCTTCCAAAAGGATTAGAGCCAATTTGAAAAAGAAAGCCACCAAACCAAAAAATTGAGGATTTCAAAAAGATTGCTCTCAAGATGACCCAGTTGGAAGCAGAGGCACTCAAGAACTTGAACTAGGTTTTCTTTAGTTTGTTATTTGGTATTTGGCTTTTGGTTTTTTGTTGTCCTTTATATGCCTATCTTTTTAAGTACCGTTTTGTAAAAATGGTTTTGGGTCCTTTCAAAACTTGGTTATTCCTTAATAAAAAACATTCCAAATGTTAGGATTGTCAAACTTAGGAAGATTACTACACACCTTTATTTAGTTTCAACTACTAAGGATCGATTGTTGAAGTAGCTAAGACCTTAACTTCTTTCTCCACAAGACCAAGGGGGTTTCCCTAAGGTCCTGAATTAACGAGGAATCAATGATTGATTACTTGCCTTACTACAAATTATACCCATTACACAGTGTATCCCAATACTAATGTCACAATATATACTTATGCTAGTTTGAATATGCAAAGCTCTACACAATTATATAACAAAAAATGCTTACCATGTAAAGTATGTAAGATAATGGTAATAACCCCTATTGTTGTTATGAGCTCATACATGAAAACATGACTTACCAAAATCACAATAGAAAGAAAGTGATTAATATTATTTAATGTGTTGGGTGATGAGAAGTGAAGCTTAATATTTGGCAAAAACATGACATAAAAATTTGGCTCACAATATTTTAAACATGATTTGAAAACAATTCTTATACAAATCCATGGGGAATAATATTTTCCTCCATTCCAAAACATTCAAAAAAAATTTTAAATTCAAATTTATAATTTAATTTTGAATGCAAAAACTACCAATTTACATGCAAACTCCATTAATGGAGCCTCAAATTTTTACAAACTTTCAAACTCATAAATTTTTTAGAATGAAAAGTGCCCTTTTTCATTACTTATGAGCAACTCATTCATGCAATAAAATTTCAATTTCAATTTTTAAATTTTTTTTTAGTATTATGAGGATGCAAAATTATATTTAAAAAAATAATTACTCAATTTAAATCTACTATAATTATTCAAATTGAATATTATGAGGGAAATCCTATCCTCCCTTAAGGACGACAATAACATCCAAAATAAGAAAGAGCTCAAAAAATAGAGATAGGGAGAAGATTACCTTGAAATTGGATGCACATAAAATACATGACAACTTGCGAATTACCAATTTGAAGAAAGAAAGGTTGCACACATATAAGAACAACCTATTCCTATCATAATCTATCACTCTCCCAAACCATTCCAAATCAAATCTACCCAATTTTCCCATTTTCAAAATTTTCCCAAGAAGGCTTTGAAGCAAATTTTTCACAAAATATGAATAATGCAAACATGACTTCTTTTCTCATTTAACTATTTTTTCCTATTTTCCTATTTTATTATTTTATCTTTCTCATTATTTTTCCAAAATTCACTCAAGAAAAATTAAAACATATTAAATCAATTCATTTTCAATAAAATTAACCAAATGATTAAATTGAATATACACACTACCAATTCAAAGGAATTTTCTAGAAAATAAATAACTTAACTTCATTTTTTTCCCTCTTTTCTAAAAATAGGATGTTGTTTTTATAGAGAAAATTTGAAATCATTTTAATTCCCAATATGCCATTTACAAAAAATAAGAAAAATAAATTATTAAATTAATCAAACATTTATTATAACTCACAACAAAGGAAGACTCTACAATTGCATTTGATTTGGATTTTAGTTAACATACCTAGGGTTAGATATAACACATACCACACCCCATTCAAGCATGATCAATGAATAATAAGGGAGGCTAAGTGTGAAATCTATGAAATTACCATAATTGGGGAATAATCAAACCTAGGAACCAGGTAGAAAAATAGATGCAAATATGAAGCTTACATGCTCAATATATAATAGCTAAAGCATAGTATAATCACCCAATGTGGTACACAAGTATATCATGTAAATTAGTATGTCTAAATGTTATAAAATAATGATAACATTTAGTCACAACATTAATATTATTACATACATCCATGAGTTGAAACATAATGATAAAGTAGGCGTACAAGAATCACATAAGCATCTCAAGAAATACCACAATTATGAAAATATATCAATTCCTTGTAAGTAAATTTATATAATGCCAAATATGAATCTCAATGCAAGCGACATGAACAATCAACATGTTGAGAGACCTCATATCAAAATATGCAAGAGGTCCAAACACACTAATAATAACAAGAATATAACCACAACTAAAAAATGAGACAAAAATGGTGAAGCTAAAACACCAATCAACACCTTAGAAAATAAGCACAAACATGAGCTATACATCCCTTGATACATATTAAGAAAACAATGGTGAGATCTATACATCTCAAGGACCTAGATGGGAAGGGAATTACATGATGTTAGAGATAAAAATCATAAGTTAGTCTCTATTTTTTTCAATCATTTTAACCCAAGAGAACTAGCACCATGTATGCTCTCTCCTCATTCTTGACACAATCTTAGAGATAAAAAGTACCTAGTGTCTCTTTTCCTTTGGGGAGTCTACTTGGCGATTTCATCCATCTAAGGGATGGAATTGACCATGATTTTTGATGATGTATAGAAAGGGGGTGTGAAAAAGTTGTAGCTCAATTTGTTCATGTCATGTTTGTGAATCCTTGGGGGCCTTTATGATTCATGACACAAGGTGAAGAGTTTTTATGAGTGTTATAGTCCTAGATCATGCTCGTATATGGAATGCTATTCATAGAATACCCTCAATGATGTTGTAAATATAACTTTAAGGATACCAATCACCATTTAGTCTGGTTAAGGATACACCTTGCTGCTTGAAGCTACTCACAATTTACCTTTAGGTGTCATGATATAATTCACCTTGGTGAGGACTTTACAACTCCTTCATAGGCTGATTGTGTTCTTGGAGTGTATTCATCATCAAAACCTATGCAACCATTTTAATCCAACTCCTTAAAAACCCAAACCACTCACTTATTCATTGATTGTTTTCAATGTCTCCAAGGTCAAACTTCCCAATTAGCCATTATCCTAATCCACATTATTCATAACCTTAATTATCCATTCTAATCCCCATACAAATCTAAATCAAACCAAATAATATGAATCTCCCTTCCTTATAATTACTTATTCTCCCCTCAAGTCCATCCTAATCAAATCCCATCTAATTCAATCATTTTATTCTAATCCAATCCCACTTAATATAATCTAAATCTATTTTGTCCTCTCTAATCATCATTCTAAATCAATATTTATATTCATTATTCTTGTATTAATCCTTTTCTAATATATTATATCCACCTCCCTAGTCCAAATTTTAACCCTATCTACATTTACACAACCCTATCAATGTTTGGAAGGTTATGTTCTACTTAGCCCCAATTGAAATTTTTACCATATCAATATTTAGGTAATCTTGTAAATGTTTGGGTGGTTTTGCAAACTAATTTGTTAGTTATTTTCTACTCAATCCTAGTAAAATGTTTTACCCTACCTTTGTTAGGTAGCCCTCTTAATTCTTGCATGATTCCACTACTCAATCCTAGTTCAAAAATTCAGCTATCTTTGTTTAGGAAACACTATCTTGAATAGGTGGTTATGCACTATTCAAATCCTACTTATTTGTGGAGGGTCACTATCCTTATTTTCTCTCTCTTGTGGAGGGAAAATCATTATAATTGTGTGATAGAAATAATCTTTGGGAGGTGACATTAAGTCCTCCTTCTATCATTATTTCACTAGTGCAATTATTTCATCTTTTTTTGGAGAGAAGTTTTCTACCATGTGGTTTTCACCTTTTCTTCGATTGTGAGAAATTGTGTTGGTTCGTACACAGGTACATCAATAGGCCTTCTAGCCAAGACCCATCCATGCATCCATTCATCTTTAGGGTTTTACCTTCTCACTGAGTTAATCTTAAGGATGGTGTTAGAGTAATTAGGATAATCACCTAATTAGTTATCTAATTAAGTCCTTTATTAATTTATTCCCCTAAGCTAAAATTAGGAGTTATTTTTATATTTTATTAGATTGAGCTATATTTGGCACATGTCTCATTCATTATGATGTGGACACTTGTCAAGATCTCTTTTAATTCTTCTACAAGCATTTTAGTTGTAGGCGATTTATGGGAGTCATGGGGTTAGCTATTGACTCCAACATCTATCCCTTCATACATGATCTTAGAGATCAAAATCATAAGTTAGTCTCTCTTTTTTTCAATCTTTTTATCCCAAGAGAACTAGCACCATGTATTCTCTCTCCTCATTCTTGATGCAATCCTAGAGATAAAAACTACCCAGTGTCTCTTTTCCTCTAGGTGTACATGGGAATTTCATCACCCTAAGGGATGACCTCAACCATGATTTTTTATGATGTTTAAAAAGAGGGAGATAGAAAGTTATACCTCTATCTATTTGTCATGTTTGTGAATTCTTGGGGGCCCTTATGATTCATGAAAAAATGTGAAGAGTTTTTCTAAGTTTCATACTCCTAGATGATGCATGTATATGTGATAGTATTCATAGAATTACCTCAATGATATTATAAATATAATTCTAAGACTTTTAGTCACAATTTAGTCTAGTGAAAGGGACACAAATTGCTACTTGAAGCTACTCACAATGTACCTCTAGGTGTCAAGATATAATTCACCTTGGTGAAGCCTTTGGAACTTCATAGTTTTTTTTTTCTTGCCATATATTCATCATCAAAACCTATACAACCAATTAAATCCACATCCTTAAAAAATTAAAACCATTTACATGTTTGTTGATTGTTTTTAATGTTGCCAAGGTTGAGCTTCCCAATCAGACATTATCCCAATCCAACTTACTCATAAACTTAATCATCCATCCCATCCCCATCCAAATGAAAATTGCACCAAATAATATTGATCTCCCTTTCTTAAATAATTATTTAGTCTCCCTTCTAAACCATTTTAATCAAATCCCATCCAATTCAATCATTTTCTTCTAATCTTATCCCATTTAATGTAATCTAAATCCATTTTCTCCTTTGTAATCATCACCCTAAATCAATATTTCTATTTGTTCTTCACATATTCATCCTTACCTAAGATATTAGGTCCACTTACCTAGTACAAATTTCAACCCTATCTATATTTATACAACCCTATCAATGTTTGAGTGGTTCTATTCTAGTCAACCCCAATCCAAAATTTCATCCTATCAATATTCAGGTAGCCTTGTCAATGTCTAGGTGGTTTTATAACCAATTTGTTAGTTATGTTCTACTCAACTCTAAACTAAATTTTAACCCTATCTTTATTAGGTGACACTACTTTCATGATTCCATTGTACTCAATCCTTGTCCAAGAATTCATCTATTTGTGTTTATGAAGCACTATCTTGAATAGGTGGTTACACACTATTCAAATCCTACTCCAAAACTCCACTTACCTCTAAATTAGCATCTCTCTTCCTAAATCATTTTTTTTATTGAATAAGTAGTTCTATCCTATAAAATCCTAAAATTAATTCTTCTCCTCCAATCTATTTAGTCAACCCTATCTTGATTTGAGCTTAATCTACATCGTAACATGAGCTTTAGTAAATAAAACATAAAATATTATGATATCAAAATACATTTTATTATCCCTCCTTTCATTCTATTTCAATCCATTGCCTTTATCTTCCATCCAATCTCATTTGTATTCCCATCCAACTCATCAACTGATCACTATAAGTATTTTTCTGATGAGTTTTTTAATCATAACTGTAGCGTCCTAAAATTGCGACACTTGCAATTTCGACTGCATTTGGGTCTTCACGATGGCGATGCAACACGAAACCTGAATGGAGACCCCGAAACTTGTTCATGACACCAAAAACTGCATTTTTCAAGCACCCTGGCCTGATCCTCCTTGCACCCCGCTGTCCCTGGAGGTGGGACCATGGCGCCCAGCGCCCTGGTCCTTCAAGACTAGGGCGCCCAGCGCCCTGGTCCCCCAGGACCATGGCGCCCAGTGCCCTGGTCCCTGGCCCTATTTTGGGCCCGGTCTCCTATGGGGCTTCGGGTCTTTATGTTTGCAATTTGGAAAATAGTACTTCCTGGTCGGCCTAAGGTCGGAAAAATCAGTCTATCAACCCTAATTGGCAAGTATATAAACTACATTTCCTCTCCCATTTTGGGTAGATGAAAAGAGGAAGGACATATGTGTACAAGACGCGGAAACGATATTCAAACATTCAAGCATTCAAGCATTCAAGCATTCCTTCAAGCAATTGAGCATTCTAAGTCTCCATTCAAGGCTAAGTGTTGCATTCAAGACAAGGATTCAACCATTGAAGAGGAGATCACATATCACATACAACATACAACATACAACAACATCTACACCTTCGCATGTAAGAATACAAACATTCTTACAACCAGGTACTAGTACTTGTTTTACATTACAATCATTTACATTTACAGCAATTTCTCATTTCTTGGTTAATTCCAAAACCGGGGTTTGACCTAAAGGCAAACCCCTCATCCCTAACCCCCCAATCGTCCTCTCTTTTCTCTGTGTAGGTTGCAGGTACGCGGCTGTAATTGAAGATCTGGAATCCTTGTGCAGAGACGAACAGATCCCCCTTCGTTTCGCAGATTTTTCGGAGGACCGTGTGCACGCCGGGCGCCATCGTCCTGTCAACTTTCACTCAAATTTGCAGAACAACACCGTCCCGACATTTTACTGCTAATTCCAGGTCTGCAGCTTCATCCTATATTCCTATCTCTGTTTATAAGCGAATCTTTCTTGCTTCTACATGCATTCCTAGTTCAATCTTTCCATTTACATTTCTTTACAAAAGAGGGTATCCTTGATGTCACAACCCTTGAAACTCATATAGAATCCAATCTTGCATTGCGTGGGATTGGATCTTGTGGGTTTCAACCCCTCTTTTGAATGTAAAGTCCCTCCTAAGTGAAAACCATCAACCCTAGTGACTCTCCCTTCTCTCTCCTCGGAGTTGGGGAGGGGAGAACGACTAGGGTTCGATTTTTCCGCTTTACATTTTGGTGAACCCGACGTGAACATCCTCATTCTGATTATTCATGGTTAGATCTGAAAATTTTGTGCCCTTAATTACATTTCCATGTTTGATCTTTTGCAAATTTTAGAGGCTAATTGCATAAAAACCCTAAAATTTTCTTTTTAGTAATTAAACTTGTGAAATGTTTAATTGTTAATGCTTGTTTCAGATCTACCCTTCTATTGCAAATTGTCAATTCATATTTGTGCTTTAATTCTGAAAATTAAGTGGTTAAATGTCAAAACCCTAATTTTTAAGACCTTCTTGATTCAACCTTTGACTGATAATTTCACTGATCAAAACACCTCCAAATCGGCTGTAACTTTGGATTCCGCAATAAAATCACAATATCTTTCATCCCTGAAAATTTGGAAAAAAAAGTTGCGAGGACCGTGTGCACCCCAAGCGCCATCGTCCCTGACATTTTTTTTGAAATTTCGGGAGCTAGATCTTACTGTATTTTTCTGCTAAAATCCAGAATTTTGGCTGATTTTATCAATTTTAACACCTTCAAAATTAAAGTCAAAGTTGGTCTAGCGATTGCTTGGATTGAGGCTTTTAATCATTCAAAAATTGTTGAAATTGAAATTTGTGTCAAAATTGTGTTTCTTACAGTCCTAAATCTGAAAATTGTGTTAGCATTCATTCGAAATTTCAGTGCTTTATTCAAATTTTTGCAGTTTGTGACTTTTGAAATTAAGTGTTTAATTGCAAAAACCTTGATTTCCACTTTCAAATTCGAATTTTGCATGAAATTGAGTTAATTGTTAATTTTCAAAACTTGCATTGCTTTTAGCATTCCCTCTAAAATCATAAAATTCAAAATTTCAGTTTCCCTCTCTTTTTCAAAATTCAAATTTTGCATTTTTCAACAATCTTGGTAGGGTTCAATTTTGAGATTGCAACTTTAATTTGGCCTATCTACAGATCGTAAAATCACTCAATTTTTTCAGATTAGCTTTAAAATCATCATAACTTTCATCCTTGAAAATTTTGAAAAAAGTTGCGAGGACCGTGTGCACTCCGTCCCAGACATTTTTTCCGAAATTTCGGGAGATTGTCCTGATTGCATTTAACAGCTTAAATCTAGGAGATTGGCTGATTTTATTGAAATTTGCTACCTCTAAAATTCAAAATCTTCTCTCTTTCTTTAGTGCATGAGTTTTACAACAATAAGCCCTACTTACACTATTCCCGTTAGACGAAGCCTTAGAATTAAGTCTTTCCAAGGTGTAATTACCGAGGAGATGGAACCTAATTTGAATGGCCTTTTTAACGAGGACATGGGTAATTCCTCTAATCCTCTTAATGATGAAGAAGCTCTCCATGAGGTTTCTGTAGAACAACTTTCAAAATTGGATAACCAATTTGATGATTTTCGACAATGGATGTCTCAAGAATACCTTGATAGTCAAGCTCTTCCTTTAATTGAGGGTCTAAAACATATGGTTCAAAGTGATAAGAATGGAATTGATATTTTGTGTGGTATTGCACACATTGTGGATTCGAATGTGATGCCTATGAAGAGTTGTGCTGAAACTTTGGGTTATACACAACCTCCTACTCAAGACAATCATTCTATTCCTTTGACGACTTCTATTGCTAGTATACCTACTTTTACATCAAACATAATGACTACTTCAAATACAAGACATTCCTCCTATGATCACTAGTCATGGGGGCAATCCTTCTTCTTCAATCAACCCTCTTCCTTCATTCAATCCGACTTCTTCATTCATTCCTTCAATAAGTGTTCCTATTATATCACCACAAATGAACGTGACGCAAGGGAGCAATTCGTTTTCCATTCCTCCTTGTAGTGTTCCTCCTTTCCAATCATCTCCTATGACTAACTATCATAGTGTCCCACCACCTTACTCTCTACCTTCTTTCAATAACATAACACCTCCATCACAATCTAACACGTCTAATATGAACTCTTCGACTGAAGCGACCATTAACAATCTTGCACAAACTGTCTCTTCTTTACAGCAACAAATTGCCTCTATGAATCAATCTAAGTTTAGTGTGCCCACATTTGATGTTGTGAGCCCACTTTCTCTTGACATTGTTCGAGCTATTCCCCCTAAACATGTTGAAATTCCACATTTGGAACTTTATAATGGTAAGGGTGATCCTCTAACACATGTTAAGACCTTTCAAACAATATGTACTGATTTTGCTTATGACCAAAGGTTGCTTGCAAAACTGTTTACTAGAACATTAAGAGACAAAGCCCTACAATGGTATTGCTCGTTGCCTTCTTATTCTATTACTTCTTTCGAACAACTTGCAAATGCTTTTATTCAACAATTTCAAAACAATATAAGTCCTAAAGTTACTTTGATTGATTTAATGCACTGTAAACAAGGTGTTAAAGAAAAAGTGACTGATTTCATTGGTAGATATAAGCATTTGTATGCTCAAATTTCCTTTCCAGTGCCTGACAATGATATTCAAAGAATCTTTATTTCTAATTTACAAAAAGATATTAGAGAAAAACTCCTATTTTCTGAGTTTACTTCTTTCCAACAGTTGTGCGCAACTCTTCACAATTATCAACTGACTGTGAGCCAAATGGAACAAGCAAATCCTATGGCTCCGAGTGATAAGGGTGATAGTAGTCAACAACCATTTGGGAAGTTTAAACCGAATAGAGAGTCCATTAAATTCAATGAAAACATCATCAACAACAATGTGAATGCAACATCAGGTGTGCCTCCTATTTCTAAGTTTTTCAGGAAAGAAAGAAAGTTTACTCCTTTGAATGAATCATTGCATAGTATTATGAATAAGTTATTGGAACAAAATGTGCTTACTCTTCCTCCTATAAGGCAAATAGATCCTACAAAGATTAATTCACCCTATTTTGATAACAAATCTTTTTGTCAATTTCATCGTCATCCTGGGCATGATACTGAAAAATGTTTTGCTTTAAAGGGTAAAATTCAAGATTTGATTGATAATAATACTATCTCTGTTTCTGGAGTGAATGATAAAGGCAATACATCTGTAGCTCCTCCTAACCAAAATCTTCAGATTTTTACTAATCCATTACCTTCTCATACCTCTAATGCGATTGATACTAATGATTCCTCTGTCTCACCTGATGATCTTGTGTCTATGACTCCGAATGTGATTAACTTTGTAGAGCAGCAGAAAATCCCTAAAGAACCTTCCATCACCTTTGATTCCATTGAAACTATCAGGGCACCTGATGGTCCTTTATATATAGTTGCAAAAGTCAAGAATACACCTTGCCGTGGAGTGCTTATTGATCCTTCTTGTATGGTTAATATCATTACTGAAGAATTTCTTTTTACTTTGCAATTGAATCAAGTGATCTATGATGAAACAAATGTGGTTGTGAAACTATTTGATGCATTTTCTTCTCCTATAATTGGTTCTATTACATTACCCATTGAGGTCCATAACAAATCCCTTAATGTGGACTTTGCTATTATTCCATCATCCGAACAATTTCGTGTGAAGCTAGGCTATCCTTGGCTATCTTCCATGAAAGCTATTGCTTCTCCTATTCACAAGTGTTTGAAATTTCCCCATAATGGTGAAGTTGTTACTATCAATCATAGTCTCTTTAAACCAGCTGAAAGAACTTCTAGCGTTCCTATTGATTATTTTTGGCCTAAACAATTCCAACCCCTTCCTTCGCGAAGTGATCATCTTCTCAAATCTTATCAAAAGTGGAAAAAAGATATGATCCTATCTCTAAGTGAACCTAGAACACCCAAACTTGACATCCCTATCGTTCTTGAGAAGGAAGTTCTTCCTTTGAAAGATAAAACTAATGTCTTTCCTCAAGAAGATTCCCAACCCATCCCTATGGATGTGACTATGCCTATATCTAATAAACTTCCTGAAAGTAGACCTATACCTCCTCGTCATGATGGACTTGGTCTCCTTCCTAAACCAAATATTCCTCCCTTATATGGAACAGTTCCTCCTCCTTCCTCTTATGGAGAGAAGAGACCTTCCTCTTCTCCTATTATTCAACCTAAGAGACCACAACCTAAACACCCAAGTGAAAAGGATGAGAACATTCCTCCTCCTCAATCTTCTCAACTTCCTACTAAGACTAGACGAAATCGTTCTGCACGTGAACGCTGACGAAAGTGTCATCTTAGAGCTCAGGCAGCTGCTTCTCAAACTTTGCAATCCCCAAAAACACCTTCAACTAGTATTATTCCATTTTCTCCTCAGCCGACGATTGAGCCGAAATCTCCTAAACATAAGATGCATGATGGTCTTGATCCTGTGTGAGTTAAAGATCCTATTTTTATAAATCTTGATGATGATATAGATGAAAATGTCATTCATGATGAAAATGCTACTTCTCTTTCTTTTGATAGTGAATATGAATATGTTGATGTTAATAACCATCTATCTAACGAATTTTCTAAAGCACTTATCCTAGCTCCTAGACAAGAACAACGTGGCTCGGAACATGAACATAGCCCTTGTTTGGATCTTGTGATAGCTCCATCTGCTGTGTTGGATGTTCCTCCTCTAGCGTGTTTCTTGCCTTCCCGAAATATTGATCAGCAAGATCGGGGGGTAGATGACGTGCTAGACTAGTTTCATTAGCATAGCAGATTCTCTCCTCCTCTCTTTTGTTACTTCTTCTATGTGTTATTCTCATTCTTCTATTTGTTGTCCTTAGTGTTGTCTACTTGAGGACGATGCAAAACATTGAGATATCTTTTGGTCTCTCTCATGTTGACTCAAAAGACACATGTGTTCCCTTCTTCTAGGTGACCTTCCTTGATTGGGGAATGAAGAACAATTATGCATACATACATATGATATACATGAATTATCATACAGCATACTGACCCCGAGGAAAGCAAAGTCACCTCGTGCTTTGTGTTTTGTGTCTATTATCCTTGGGCTTATCTCACACTTGGGGGCTAAATCCTTGTGATAACGTGCTCCTTTCTCATTTCTTATATGTATCACTACCTTAAAGCAATCACCCCCAGTGAGGCGTGTGCGATCGCTTTAACGTAGGGGGGCATACATCCCATTCATATCTTTTCAAGATACTTGAAAATTTCTTGACAAATTTAGCTTTGCCTTGAAAAATTTTGATATCTTTCTTGCATGACTCATAGTGAGGGAACTTTACTACTGACAGTCATGGTTCTCCCTCGTGATCTTCCCTTTTACTTTGTCAATCGAAGTCGTAAGATCCTTAGTCCACTGGGGGCTTGGTGTATCTTGCCTCCTTGACGTGGTGAAAGTTTTTCAATGTTGTTTCCTTGTACTTTACCGGAAGTATGAGCGTACGCTTATACTCCCGCTAAAGTGGGGGCTAAATGTAGCGTCCTAAAATTGCGACACTTGCAATTTCGACTGCATTTGGGTCTTCACGATGGCGATGCAACATGGAACCTGAATGGAGACCCCAAAACTTGTTCATGACACCAAAAACTGCATTTTTCAAGCACCCTGGCCTGATCCTCCTTGCACCCCGCTGTCCCTGGAGGTGGGACCATGGCGCCCAGCGCCCTAGTTCCCCAGGACCATGGCGCCCAGCGCCCTGGTCCCCCAGGACCATGGCGCCCAGCGCCCTGGTCCCTGGCCCTATTTTGGGCCCGGTCTCCTATGGGGCTTCGAGTCTTTATGTTTGCAATTTGGAAAATAGTACTTCCTGGTCGGCCTAAGGTCGGAAAAATTAGTCTATCAACCCTAATTGGCAAGTATATAAACTACATTTCCTCTCCCATTTTGGGTAGATGAAAAGAGGAAGGACATATGTGTACAAGACGCGGAAACGATATTCAAACATTCAAGCATTCAAGCATTCAAGCATTCCTTCAAGCAATTGAGCATTCTAAGTCTCCATTCAAGGCTAAGTGTTGCATTCAAGACAAGGATTCAACCATTGAAGAGGAGATCACATATCACATACAACATACAACATACAACAACATCTACACCTTCGCATGTAAGAATACAAACATTCTTACAACAAGGTACTAGTACTTGTTTTACATTACAATTATTTACATTTACAGCAATTTCTCATTTCTTGGTTAATTCCAAAACCGGGGTTTGACCTAAAGGCAAACCCCTCATCCCTAACCCCCCAATCATCCTCTCTTTTCTGTGTGTAGGTTGCAGGTACGTGGCTGTAATTGAAGATCTGGAATCCTTGTGCAGAGACGAACAGATCCCCCTTCGTTTCGCGGATTTTTCGGAGGACCGTGTGCATGCCGGGCGCCATCGTCCCGTCAACTTTCGCTCAAATTTGCAAAACAGCACCGTCCTGACATTTCACTGCTAATTCCAGGTCCGCAGCTTCATCCTATATTCCTATCTCTGTTTATAAGCGAATCTTTCTTGCTTCTACATGCATTCCTAGTTCAATCTTTCCATTTACATTTCTTTACAAAAGAGGGTATCCTTGATGTCACAACCCTTGAAACTCATATAGAATCCAATCTTGCATTGCGTGGGATTGGATCTTGTGGGTTTCAACCCCTCTTTTGAATGTAAAGTCCCTCCTAAGTGAAAACCATCAACCCTAGTGACTCTCCCTTCTCTCTCCTCGGAGTTGGGGAGGGGAGAACAACTAGGGTTCGATTTTTCCGCTTTACAATAACCATCCCTAAAATCCACCTATTTTGATTACTATGATAAGTTTTATTGATAAGATGAGTAGGAAATCAATCCCCTTGATACTATTATTACTAGAAATCCCTAAGCTTCCACCACTCACCCATGACTTTCAAATAAGCAATAGCCCATCATACCACCACACACATTTATTTTTCATCCTTATACTAGCTTTTAAAAGTAAACTGAATTTAATCCCCCATTCACATATCCCTCTCATCCAATATGCATGCCTCCATCTCACCCCCTATTTATATCCCAATTTATATCTTTGTTCAACACCCCTATTGCCTCCATGTATAATCCATATCCATTATCACACTATCCACCAATTCATAATCATAATAATCCATGAAATCTTAACATCCATGTAATCCCAATCCTCTAATTCGTAATCCTTATATTTTATGCAATCTAAATCATCCATCTTATCCTAAAACATACAAACATTTCTCTCTAGACCATAAAGTTCACATCACAAGGTTGTTGAGTCATGTCATCTCAACCATATATGTGTTTAATTAATGATGCCATAATCCATCGCATACCTATCATTCTCTTATGAAGTCTTAACCATATTGAAGCCATCCCACTCTAATATCAATCTCCCACTCCTAGCATTCACCAACACCAAACCTAAGAACCTCATTCATCCTAAATCCCTCCATTCATCCAATTTCAAGGAGTATATCTAATACTCTTCCCCATCACACCATTTACACACATACAAGCATTCTAAGAGCTTCCTCTAAAGCACACTAAATAATCTGCCATTTATATCAAGATCATATCATCCCATCTACTCCCTCTCATGATACCTTGCCTCCTCCCAATCAAACCATACCAACATGATGACCTTATACTCTTGGTCAACTTATCTTCACTTGTGGTGGTTCTCTCCTAAAAGCAGAACATATTATATCCACCACCTATCCTCATCCACCTAACAATGGAATAGTATCTTGCTTCTAAAATAAATAAAATCACATTATAAATTGAATGCTCAAGAACACGAAATATCAAATTAAAGGCTATGTAATTCATGATATCTTGAAGCCCATCCATATGATAGTTTTGTTTACAATTTTAGAACTTAAAATTTTAAACTCCCATTTCACTTGTAACTATGCCACCCTTATTATATTTTTTCTATTCTCCTAAGGATAAGATGTTTGTTAAAGTTGTGAAATACAACCTCATAGAACCTAGTGAACACCCGTATGCAAATAAATTGTCACAAAAATGAAAGATTCATACAAAACAAAAAGATTGCTTAGAAAAACCAAAGCAAGAATATGCAATAATAATAATTAGATACCATGCTAGAATTCATGAAATGTGAATCCCACAAGCCCAATTATCTTCTGATAGAATACCTATCACACATAAAGAGAAATTGAACAAAAAGAATTGAAGACGATTAATAATAATCAAATGTATTGCTTTGAAATTGCTTATTGCTTATTGCTTGAGTTAAAATGAAGGATATTACATCCTTTAAAGAAATCTAACTCTAAAGATAGAAACCCTAAATGGCGGAGTCTACAAGATAGACTGGGAGTTTGAAACACAATGCATGAATTAGTCATGTATGCACAAATAGCATAATAAACTAATTAGATGCATGAAACTCTCAAAAATCTAAACATAGTTTGCTTTTCCTAGTTTGCATTATGCATGGAGATAAATATTAATTACTAAATAATAAATTATTAAGTGAATTAATGTAATTAAGTGAATAATTAGTATATAAATTATCTACTCCAACACCTCCTTGGGAGAGAGGCAAAAAAGATGTAGGAAAAAAAGATGCAAAGATGAATGCAAGATGGGTCTCGACATAAAGCTTAATTAAGTACCCATGAACAAACATGAAAATTTCCCAGAAACAAAGCAAAGGAGAAAACCTTGAATGGGAACAAAACTCCTCTCCAAAAGAGAAACAAAATACAAGCATGAAGAAACATTGAAGCATGAAGAAGCTGCAAACACTCTCGTAAAATGATTGCTATGATGCTGAAAAAATAACCTCCAAAAATAGGAATCTAAGAGTGTCTATATGGTAAGTATTCCATCTCACTGAAATGCATGAAACTAGCAATTGCATCTAGCCATTGTATCTTCTTAGTACATAGGAACAAATACTAAATATATAGAACCTCCAATGTGAAACCAAGGAAGCATTAGCACCAATAGTAGAAAGCCCCCCATAATGATGATAAGAGAGAGGTATGATAGGTACTAAGAATCTGAATTCTTTTCTCCATTATGTTGAAAAAAGTAGAGATCTAAGACAAGAAAGGTGGAGCTCGGATCACAAGAAGACAAAATAGGACCAAAAAGGCATTGTTGACTTCAGAAGGAAGAGACAGTGGGTTGGTAATCTATCTTAAAAAATGGACCTAAGATCTAGATAGAGATCTGAATCATTTTTCTGACAATATCTCGTTTTAAAAAAATGGAGTCCAGATGCACAAGATATGCCTTCGGGAGTACAAACAACAACTTCTGACTTCAACTAGAAAAAAAAATTGAAATGAAAAAATAAGAAAAAAAATACCTCCATATTTGGATAGGGCTCGGAAATAGCTTTCCAATGATATATATTTTGCGTGATTTCGACTCCGTATGCTCAAGTTATGACCAAAACAAAAAAAAAAACCTCTTTTAGAGCACAAAGAGGGTTCAAAGGGCCATGCATGCTGACTGTACCATTGACATCAATAGCTGGAAAAGTTGCTGAAGGTACTGAAGAGGGGAAAAATACGGAGAAGGGACAAAGGAGGTTATAATGCAAATAAATCAAACAAGACACAATACAAATGCAAATAACCAAATTTATACGTTGTCTTTCTCCTCTCCCTCGGATTGAGCTTGATAAAGTGAAGGCGCCCCTTTGATGCTCCACTTGATGTGCTCCTTTCTTGTTGTGGATGTGGATTGCTCTCCTTTTCTCAACAAGATTAGGATTTGATAGGATTTGGATTGATGGATTATTGATGGATGAGGATTGAGGATTTGATTTGAATGAAGTATTATGAGGGCATTATGATGGTATGATAGGAAGACGATATAAGAGAAATGGGCAGCATAAGGATAGAAGAATGAAAGACCCATTTGTGAGGAAAAGCAGCTCCAATTTATAGATTGGAGGAGGCCAATGGAGGGCCAAGATTAATTTGATCACGAAGGGTTAATATTGATTCAAGACAGTGGACATGGATCAAGGATGCATTGGAGAAATAAAAAGGAATATAAAATTCCTTAGGAAAAGGGGGGAAAAAGATTTGAATTTCAAAATGAGGATGCATAGGGGGATTCAAATAAATTTGAATTTTTATTTGAGAGGTTCAATGTTGATGTGACATGAGTGGGGGAATTTAAAATTGGAGAATAATGATAAGTGGGATTATGAGAGATTCTAGAAGAATTAATTAGGCTAAGTGGGATTGGGAAAAGTGATTTGTAGGAATCACTTTAGTTAGGTTAATTAATTAAAATTAATTAACTGAGTGGGTTTAGAGGAAATTATTATTGGAGGGACATTAGAAGAATAGGGGGAATAATTAATTTATTTGATAAATTAATTATTGGACAATAGTGACATGATTGATTTAAATTATATTTAATTAATACTGAGAGGAATAAGGATAACACAATTAAATCAATTAATTATGTTGACATGCTTAAATTGATTAAATATTGATTTAATTAATTTTAGGTGTCTATATTTTGCCCCTCTTTGATATGTTAGGACTCAGAGGCAACTGAGAGGGGGGGCGTGAATCAGTTGTCTATTAATTTCAACCCAAATATAACTTAATCAAACTTGATGCATAATACAAGTAAACCAAACTTAATGCCAGCTGATAGTTTAACAGTTAATAACAATACCAGTAAAGCTTAATGCATGAAACAGAAAGAGAAATAACATCCACAACACATAACACATATATTTGTATGTGGAAACCCTGTAAGAGGAAAAACCATGGTGGGAAACCTTACCCACAATCAGATGATACTAATGCAGATAGTATGTGTGTACAAATGGGGTCTGCACATGCAGAAAGGCCAACTGCCTAGAGCTCACTGCTCAATCACAAAATGAGAGTCACATTGACTACAATAGGATGGTTAAATCCTAGATAATGTACTGCTCAAAATAACATCTTCATATGCTAGATTCAGTACTAGTTAGGCTTAGATTATCTCCTTCATACCTTCCTTGAATCTTCAAATGATGTCTGCATGAGTAGCTCTTCTTATATTCACATATACCTTATTACATTCCTCTTCTACTATCATATTAATCTCACAATTGAGATCTTAAATATATACCAAAACCTAAGACCAAATGTGTAGGTCGTCTCACTAAGAATATTACAATTATAAATGAATCAATATGTGATGCATCATGCCTTCTCAATGCATTTACAATAATAACCAATCAATAAATCATCTCCATAATGTGCCGTGCTGATTTGGAATAGATAACGCCTGGCGGTCCATAACCTAGACCAATTTGTCGGTAACAAAAAATATGCCAAATCGATTAGACCAATAACCAAATCACCAAAACCAAGTGTCCAAACCATTTCTTAGACATAACCAAGTGATCTCCAAATGATAACAAGTCATCCTCTGTGCCGGTGAACAATATAACCTGCTGGTGAACCAGATACCGATGACTGTGCATAAGTCACTGAACATGCCGATGAACATAACCAAAGATCTCCAAAAAGATAGGTGTTGATAAGTGTTGACAAGTGTTGACATCAACGACAAAACCAATGCAACACATCCATAATACCGACAATCTCCCCCTTTGGCATTCATGGCAACACAAGATGGAAAAAACCATCTAAGTGCCAAAGCAGAAATGCCAAAAACAAAAAAACCAACAATCTCCCAAAGAGATCAATTACCAGAAATCAAAATACAAAATATCTCTCCCCCAATGAGTAATCTCTCCCCAAAAGATAATGTGTTTTTCTATAGATATCTCTCCCCCTTTGACATCAAATGTCTAAGAAATACAAAAACCAGATATAACCAGTTCATAGAACTAATTAAAAATACCAATTGTTATAACCAAGTACTCCCCCTGAGAAGTATCTCTCCTCTATCAAAGCCGAAAAAAGGTTTCTCTGTTAATCTCAACCGGTCTGATGCCATTCTTCAACTGTCTAAGTCTCTACCGGTGAGGGTATTACCCCAAGCTGCTCTTTGAGATATTCAAAAGTTTACTTAGGCAAAGGCTTAGTAAAGATATCTACAATCTGCTCTTTAGTATTCACATAAACCAGTTTCACTTCTTTTACTTCAACATTCTCTTTCAGAAAATTGAATTTGATAGAAACATGTTTAGTTTTGGAGTGAAATACCAGATTCTTAGATATATCAATTGCTGCCATATTATCACAGTAAATAATTATAGGTTCTTTGCATTTTACCTTTATGTCCTTCAACATTGGTTTAATCCATAATACCCGAGTACAATTAGTTGCTGCTGCAACATATTTTAATTTTGCTGTTGATAATGATGTACAACTCCGTTTCTTGCTCAACCATGAAATCAATCTGTTACCAAGAAAGAATGCTTTGCCGATGGTGCTCTTTATGTCATCTACATCCTACCCAATTAGCATTGGTGTATGCACATAAATCAAAATTTTCATCTTTAGGATACCATAAACCAAGATTTCTTGTGCCTTGTAAATATTGAAAAATCCTTTTCATTGCTGATTCACGATTTTCCTTAGGATTATTTTGAAATCTTGAAACAATACATACTGCATTCATAATATCAGGTCTTGTTTGTGTCAAATACAGTAAAACTCCAATCATAGATTTATATCTTGTCAGATTAACATGTGCAGAATCATTCTTCAATGATAGTTTATCACTTGTAGTCATAGGAGTACTTACCAGTTTAGAGTTTTCCATACCAAATTTCTTTAGTAGTTCCTTCAAGTACTTAGATTGACATATGAATATACCTTTATCAGTCTGTGAAATCTACAATCCTAAAAAGAATTTTATCTCCCCAATCATACATACCTGGGTGTATTCACTTGCTGTTGCTCTTCAGTCACTGTGGAATTATCTGATGATGCCGGTATGATTGGATCAACATTCTGTACCGATGCACTCAGTGTAGGTTCATTTGTGATTATCTCAACTGTCGGTTCATAATCCATAGACCTTGAATCTCTTCTAAAGTGTTCATTAATCTTCACATTTGCACTCTCAATGATTTTCTGCAATCTTTTATTAAAACATCTATATGCCTTGCTCTTAGATGAATAACCAAGAAATATTCCTTCATTACTTCTAGGATCAAATTTACCAATATACTCATCTCTCCTAATATAACATTTGCTTCCAAATATTTTGAAATATTTAAGAGTAGGAGTATTACCAAACCATAGTTTATGAGGGGTCTTACCGGTTTCACCTTTGATGTGAACTCTGTTGAATGTGTAAACTGCTGTATTCACTGCTTCTCTCCAATACACATGAGGTAGGTTTTCTTTTGATATCATGCTTCTAACTGCATCTAGAATAGTTCTATTCTTCCTTTCCACAACTCCATTTTGCTGGGGTGTCCGAGGTGCTGATAGCTGTCTTCTGATTCCATTCACTTCACATAATGTATTAAATTACTTAGATGTGAATTCACCTCCTTGATCTGATCTTAAACATTTGATTTTCTTACCGGTTTCATTCTCTACCATTGCCTTGGATAGTTTGAATTTCTCAAAAGCTTTTGATTTCTCCTCGAGAAAAGTAACCCAACACATTCTAGAATAATCATCAATGATTAGCATAAAATATCTATCTCCTTGTAGACTTCTAGTTCTTGCTGGACCACATAAGTCAGTATGAATTAAATCAATAATATTATTGGATTTCTCTGGAATACTCTTGAAAGTTGTTCTAACTTTCTTTCCAAGTTGACATTCCTTACATACCGGATTGTGAGGTTTTATAATCTTAGGTAAATCCCTTACTGCCTTAGTTGTACTGATCTTTACAATGCAATCAAAATTCACATGACAAAGTCTCTTATGCCATAACCAACTTTCATCAATATGTGCAATCAAGCATGTCTTCTCAGTGTTATTCAAGTGAAAGATATTACCTCTAGCCTGATTACCGGTTGCAATTTCCAAACCAATTCTATTCATGATTTTGCATTTACCATTCTTGAATTGTAACTGAAATCCCTTTTCAACTAATTGACCAACACTCAAAAGATTATGCTTCAAACCTTCAACATAATAAATGTTGTCAGTATTGTGCTTACCATCAAAAGATATAGTGCCTTTTCCTCTGATCAAACAAGCTTTATCATCCCCAAATCTTACTGGACCTCCATTGTATTCCTGAAAAGTTAAGAATTTACTTTTATCACCAGTCATTTGATGTGAACATCAGGAATCAATGATCCATTCATCATTTTCTTCAATTTTAGCTGCCAAGGCCTACTCTATCGGTTGTACAGTAGGTGCCAGTTGATCTTCTGTTATTGCAACAAAATCCCATCCATTGTCTGCCAGTTCCTCATCAGAATCAATAGTAACTCCTTCATCAACATAGTAACATGATTTGTCTCTATTCTTCTTAATTCCATCTCCGATATTTAGGGTTAGGCTTATATGTTCTTTTAGCTTCTTCTCTCAATCTTGCATGTCTATCAGGACACCTAGATGTCATATGACCAATTTTATTGCAGTTAAAACATTTAAATGGTGCTTTACCTTCATACTTACTTCCAACTGGACCTTTAGGCATTTCCCTTGCGAATAGTGCTTCAAGCTCTTCAAGTTCTTCATTTTCTCTTTTGACGTCTTCAAATTATTTTGCATAAAGTGCTTTCCAATTACATTTCTCAGATGATGATGATGATGATGTAGATGATGATGATGCTTTGAAAGCTAAATCTGTCTTAATTGTAGCAACAAGACCAAATTCCTCAATCTCAAAAGTTGAAAGTTTTCCAACCAAAGTATCTCTAGATACTGATGTATTAGGCATTGTTCTTAATTCATTAATAGCAGTTACTTTCATTTTGTATGCCGGTGGCAATTCTCTTAAAACTTTAGAAATAATTTCATCTTCACTTAAGGATCCTCCACAACATTGTATACCCAAAATAATTTCATTAACTCTTTCCATAAAAGTAGAAATTCTTTCATCTTCTTCCATTTTCAAATTTACATACCTGACCCGGAAACATTCCAGTTTTGCAATTTTGATAGTGGTATCACCTTCATTCAATGTCTCCAATTTATCCCAAATAGCTTTAGTAGTAGATCGGTCTGATAATCCCATGATTTGCTGATCTGACAATGCGCTCAAAAGTGCTTCTCTTGCTTTGCAATCATTCTCCTGATCTTTAGCCAAGTTTGGTGGATTAGGTTGACTATGTGCAGGACCAACATAACCATTATTTGTAACATCCCATATGTCTCTTCCAATGCAATTTAGATGTGTTTCCATTCTGATCTTCCATATACCATAGTTAGTTCCATCAAGTTTCAGACTGTCCTTCCTGAAATAGTTAGTTGCCATAGAATCTCCTCAAGCTATTAAACTTCTGCAAAAAGAGGACTTAGCTCTGATACCAATTGTTAGGACCCGAAGGCAACTGAGAGGGCGGGTGGGGGGGGGGTGAATCAGTTGTCTATTAGTTTCAACCCAAATATAACTTAATCAAACTTGAAGCATAATACCGGTATACCAAACTTAATGCCGGTTGACAGTCTAACAGTTAATGACAATACCGGTAAAGCTTAATGCATGAAACAAAAAGAGAAATAACATCCACAACACATAACACATATATTTGTACGTGGAAACCATGTAAGGGGAAAAACCATGGTGGGAAACCTTACCCACAATCAGATGATACTACTGCAGATAGTATGTGTGTACAAATGGGGTCTGCACATGCAGAAAGACCAACTGCCTAGAGCTCACTGCTCAATCACAAAATGAGAGTCACACTGACTACAATAGGATGGTTAAATCCTAGATAATGTACTGCTCAAAATAACATCTTCATATGCTGGATTCAATACCGGTTAGGCTCAGATTATCTCCTTCATACCTTCCTTGAATCTTCAAATGATGTCTACGTGAGTAGCTCTACTTATATTCACATATACCTTATTACATTCCTCTTCTGCTATCATATTAATCTCACAATTGAGATCTTACATATATACCAAAACCTAAGACCAAATTTGTAGGTTGGCTCACTAAAAATATTACAATTATAAATGAATCAATATGTGATGCATCATGCCAGCTCAATGCATTTACAATAATAACCAATCACTAAATCATCTCCATAACGTGTCGTGCTGATCTGGAATAGATAACGCTTGCCAATCCATAGCCTAGACCAATTTTCCGGTAACAACAAATATGCCAACTCGATTAGACCAATAACCAAATCACCAAAACCAAGTGTCCAAACCATGTCTTCGACACAACCAAGTAATCTCCAGATGATAACAAGTCATCCTCTGTGCCGGTGAATAATATAACCTGCCGGTGAAATAGATACTGGTGACTGTGCATAAGTCACTGAACATGCCGGTGAACATAACCAAAGATCTCTAGAAAGATAAGTGTTGATAAGTGTTGACATCAATGACAAAACCAATGCAACACATCCATAATACCAACATGATATAGCGTCATGAAGTGATGTTATATCAAAGAAGAATAAAACATAGTGGAAGAGAAGGATAAGGACTAGTAGCATGATGCCCCAGTCATAAGATGAGGAAGAATGACGAGGAGGAAGGATGACGAGGAAGTAGTTGTATGCCCCCTCGAGAGGACATGCGGGTTCGAAGATCATGGGTGTGCTCCCGAAATGGATGGGAAGATGAGTTGATGAAAGGATGAAGATGATGAAAAAGGGAATAAATAAATGGATTGGAGTCTTGTGAATGAAATGAGATAAAGAAATGACAAATGGATGGGATTTCTTGCTGAGAAAATATAGAGACCAAACCTAAGTTTGATATTTCCGTGGATAGTCTACACCACTGATGATAAGAACCAGGATGATATGAGGATCCGAGGCATGGACTAACTCTCAGTCAAACAGATATGCCTTGCACACAATCATGCAAGTGTTGATGAAATCTAATGCAGGGTTGCCGGTTCATACAAGGAGAACCTTCAAACACACCGTACCATGAAAACTATGCCCCATTATACACCAACCAAGACATACCAAGATATAGGATGATCAAGGTAGTCATGAGTAAGTATAGTCTTGGGACACAAGATGAAAATAAAAGTGAAAAGCTTAAGCATGCAAACAACATGCACATGAAAAACTGACATCTCTTGCCAAGAGCAGGACATGGATCTGAATAAACTATTGGACTAGGGAAGGATGCATCCTAATGGATAGGTGATGGATTTAGATAGCTGCCAAACATGGGAAGGATTCATCCCGATGGGCAGGGTGTGGATAGATTGATGGATGACAAAAGACAAGTTGGATGTGCAAGGTTTGTAGATGAGGGGATTGTTGCTTGGATTAGATTAGCACAATATGGATGGGTTCTTGGATTAGGCACAAGTTAGTGTAAGCTCAGGTAGATGGGAAAAGATCAGTTTGATGGATTGGATAGGATGGAAAGTTGATAAATGATTAGATAGGATGAAAAAGGGGATGGATGATTGAGAAGGATTGTATTAATGATTGAATTGGAAGAGATAGAGAATATGATTGGATGAGATAGGATTGGATTAAAAATATAAATGGATAGGATGGGGTTATTTGGTGGATATAGGATAGATGGACTGGAACCAATGACAAGGGAGAAGCAATGATTGGTAAAAGGATGGATGGATGGAGGAAGGGAGATATTGTTTGGATAGGAGACATATGGATTGAGTGATGGATATGGATAAGATATGGAGAAATAAAGGATAGAGGGTAGGATGATGGAGACCCAAGGACTATGTTGCAAAGAAGTGCAATGCCCCACACTAGAGATAGTGGAATTAAGGATGCAAGGATGGTGGATAAAGATGTATGAGATGGAAAAATAATGTGTAATTGATATGGATGGTAGAGGATTTAAGGCTTGTAATTTTTCAAAGCATGCATGCATATACATTACTTTGCCTTTATATGATCAAGACCAAAGATGAGAATGGAGGATTCATTTTTATGGGATGAGGGATATGAGATGGAGGATATGGATAGGATAGTCAAGATAAAAGATAGGAAAGGAGGATGTACTTAGATAGGATGTAGATAAAAGATAAGGAATGTGGATGGTAGGATGGCATGGATGAAGCTTGCCCCCAAGTGTAGAGTAAAAGAGGATGGGGGGATTACACATGATGCTTGTTTACCAAGTTTTCATCATGGTAATTACCCAAGGCACCACAAGAAGTGGTTTTCACCATTGGATGAAATGATTTTTCTTTACTTTTTCTGATTTTTTAAATTTATTTCTTTTTTTTTTTGTATTTTTCTTGATTTTTAAATTTTTTTTGTTGGAATAGTTTGGATGGATAAGGATGAGGATGAGTGGATAGTGGATGCGTGAAGGAGGACTCAAGAATATAGTTCCATGGATGGTATCCCTTAGTATTGCTTTGAATTGGAGGTATGCTCATATATGTTGGTAAAAATAATTGGGGAGATGAAATGGATAAGGATTGGAAGATATGATTTGCAAAGGATTGGACTAACGGAATGGGATTGTGAAAAATGGATGGTGGATAATGGATGAGGTTTTGAAAAAATTATGGAAGATCAATATTGGCACACACCTTGAAGGGTGGTGGAGTAGTGGAGAGGATTTTGGATTAGATAGAGGATAAAGTGTGGAGTTTGGGACATGAAGACTCAAAATAGAAGAAGGGGATGATGGAGTTGGGAAGGTGGATTTTGGGACATAAGGACCCAAAATGGATTTTGAAGGTGGAGGAGTGTTAGATTTATGAATGGATGGAGCTTGTGGATTAGCAAGTTTGGATGCCAATTTGGATTTTACTTTGAGATGCATTGCTTCTTTGAGTAGTTTGGGAATCCACATAGTTTTTGATTTTTTCTTTTGAGGCCTTGTGGCCTTTTTGATTTTTCTTTCTTTCAGATCATATTTTTATTTTGAGCATGTAGTTTTGAGGGGACATGTTGATCCTTTGATTTTTTGTGGTTTTTGAGCTTTACGTTTTTTATATTGGGCATCCAAATTGCTTCCAATAAAAATGGAATGGGTGCATGAGGATGGATAATTTAGGGATTTGATGGATGGGATGGTGGAGGGAGAATGTTGGAAGGGATTCAAGGATGTATGCCTTTGTTGATATTTCTTATGGATCATTTGAGGTGATGGAGTGGTGGATGGAGGGATGTAAGGACTCAAAATGGATGGAAAGAATGGGGGATTTAACTTTGGAACATAGGGTCCTGTTGTGATGTTTTCACACATCGCCCCATTGCAAATGGGGACCCATGTTTTTTGCTTTTTAGGGTTTGTTTTTTTAGGTTTTTTAGGGTTTTGTTAGTTAGCCTTTGCATTTTGAGTGTCGCCCAGGGGATCACATGGATAGCAAGTCCAGCTTGAGTAAGGTCCTGATCCTGAAATTTGGCTAAGTCTGGAATGTCCTGATCCTGAATTTGACTAAGTCTGGAAACTGAAAAAACCTCCAAAAACTAGATTTTGCAATATAACTCCTGGAGGTCTGAAACCACTCTCAAACATCCTGAAGGTATATATGGAATATAACTTAAAGTATAAGAAAGAAGAAACATAGAAGGAAATGTCACTTATACTTTAATGTTATATTCCATAAAAATTATCTTGATAGAGAGTGCGAAAAGTCAAATTTCGCTCGTGTCCTTCTCCAAGGGTCCAGAGCGAAAAGCGCTCCTGTCCCTCTCCAAGGGACCAAGGCGAATCGCTCGTGTCCCTCACCAAGGGACCAGAGCGAAAATGCTTAGTTGAGCCATTCCTGACCTTGTTTGGATGAATCGAGACATCAAAGGCATGGTGAAGGACGAAATGAGCATGATAGAGCATCCAGACTTGATCAAAAACAACGAAATGATGAAGTTTTTGCCTAGAGGGTCAATTTCGCTCCTGTCCCTCACTGAAGGACCAGAGCGAAATTCTTCATAAGGTACGATCTGGGCAAAGATCAAGCAAGTTTTATGTTTGAAGGCAAGGAAGGAGGTGAAATGAACTCATTGAAGATAAATTGAAGATTACCAAATGCCAACAAAGGACCAAAATGCCCAAGTTCGCTCCTGTCCCTCAGGAAGGGACCAGAGCGATTTTTGTCTTAGACAAATTTCTTGCCAAGTTGCGGTGAATTCCAAGGCATAGATGAATGAAAGGAGGTACAACGGATCCGTTAAAGATAATTTGCGAAGATGATAAAGTGAAGTGAAGCATACAAAGCCAAGATCGCTCCTGTCCCTCTCCAAGGGACCAGGGCGATATGATGATTATATTGCCGTCCCTCTAAATTCAAGGCACTCCAAGGCGAAGAACAAGGTGGCAAGGACGTCTTAAGGCATCTTCATCAAGCACAAAGCATCAAAGGTCATCAACATTGAAAGATTTGCACTAAAATATCCCAGTTCGCTCCTGTCCCTCAGGAAGGGACCAGAGCGAAATTTGCATAAAGGCATAAAATTTGAAAGTTTATCAAGCATCAAGTGATCACGAAGGATCAAGGAACTTTATTTTGCACGATGATAGCGATGACAAGTTGAACGAGGCAATGACAAGCTCAAAATCATGAAGTTCGCTCCTGTCCCTCAGGAAGGGACCAGAGCGATGTTGAATATATTTGCTAATTCATGCAAAAATCACGTTGAGTCAATGTTTTGCAAGGTCATACAAGGTATAAGGTGTCATTTGAAGATGATTTACAAAGGTTCCAAACGTCAAAATGCTATCAATTAAGCTAAGGAACTCATATCGCTCCTGTCCTTTGGACAAGGACCAAGGCGATTTTTACTAAAACACTCATGTTCCGACAAAATCAAGACAATGCAAGGATAGCTAAGGTCAAGGACGTCCTTTAAGAGGCAATGAACGAGGAACCAAGGATGAAAGATGACACGTTTTGGCTAGAGCTTCAGGTTCGCTCCTGTCCCTCTCCAAGGGACAAGGGTGATATTCCTCCTAACATCAAATACGCCTCGTTGAATTCAAGTGAAACGAAAGTGGAATGAAGGAATAACATTGTTTGTCCCTCGCAAGGAAAATTGGAGATCGAAGATGCAAAATCAAGGAGAAAGCATGAAGTTCGCTCCTGTCCCTCTCCAAGGGACCAGGGCGATATCACCACAAAAGGACATTCAATCGCAAGGATAAATCAATCAAGTTCAAAGATCCCAAGGAAAATGGCAAATTCAACGTAGAAATGAAGACCTTGGACGTAAAATATGCAAGGATCATGACCAAGGTAATGGATCGCTCCTGTCCCTCAGTCAGGGACCAGGGCGATGAGGTACGTATTTTCCATTTTCAAATTTTGGTGCTCAAGCATATTTTTGAATTTATTTAAATGCTAGAAAAATCGATATTTAAATTGAAAGCATTTAAAATTTGCGTTTGATATTTATTAATTAATTATTTTTTGCCTTGTAAAAAATCGAAATTGTTAAATTAAAAAACGTTGGCAAATAATTAATTAATTATTTTTTGAGTAGAGCGCTTGGTATTTTAGAGGTCGGCCTTTGTTATTTGTTTAAAAATCATTTTAAATTGCCTTATTAATTACAAAGTCAGCCTAAGGTGGTAATTGTGAGATAAGCGCTATAAAGGGAGGGTGAAAATTGTCATTTTCACATCATCATTTATCAATTCTTACATGCGATCAAAGGGAGAAGTGCGAAATTGTCATTCAAGAGGAGGGCGCAGACATCATCAAAGGAGTGCGAGCTTAGTCTCAAGTTGGGCGAACTTGCCAAGGCCACGTCAAAGACCCCAAAGGGTGGCGAGTTGATAAAAGGATGTTCATTACCCTTCAAGATCACATTGGAGCCATCTAATTTTGATTTTGCCTAGGCAAATTCCTTGTTTTGCATTTTAGAGTTAAGCTCTCAAGTAAGGTATGGCAAGATCTCTTGTTTTGATTTTGAATTTTGATCGTCATAGCCTTAAATTTTGAAAATTTGAATTCATAGCTCAATAGTCGTTTTTAGGAAATGATTAATAAAGGACTTATCATTAAGTTTCCTAAAATTTGCTCTCTAATTTATGTTATGTATTGCAAAATCATGGTACTAATTTTGAAATGTTGTGTAGGCATCAAATGGAGATCTCTTCAAGGAAAATCAAGCCAAATCCAGGACGGTCTTCGCCAGGACGATCAAGTAAGGACATGGGCAACCTCTTTCAATCCAACGTTCCAAGGCAAGGTACATCATCATCTTGCAAATCAAAGACAAAAGGAGTTAGGACAAGAGTTAATTAAAGATAGCCTCTCAACGACATCAAATTGAATATCTAGCAAGCTACAAGTGTCAGATGAGGTGGCGTCCTAGTCATCATTTCTCCAATCAGTGAGGTCCATCTCAACATGTCCAGATTCAATGTACTTAACTCATGGAAGGTGGCACAAACTCCGATGTACCTACCCTAGCTATCCATTGGTCAATTTTTCTAGAAGGGACATGTGTCCAAGCAATACAATTATTTCATTGGTCAAGCATTAAATGTTATGTAATGGTTGTAACAAACCCTAATTAGGGTTTTCATTGTTGAATCTTGGCCATTGATCTTGAATTGATCTAAGCCATCAAATTGTATTGTGGGCACTATATAAGCCCAGGCATTTCATTTGTAAAGGCTTATTAGCAATAAATTAGAGAGAGAGTTGTAAATAGTTGAAAGTAGTTAGTAGATAGAGAGTAGAATAGGAGGACAAGGCAAGAAATTGTTGCCATTGATTGTAAACAAACTCCATTTTCATTGAAGTAATGGTGAAGTGTGTCGTTTCTTGCAATTTGCATGGTTTCTTGTTGAGTCTTCAATCTTAGATGGTAGATGATTAGATGAATGGAGGAAATGTGATTGATTGATGGTGGAATTCGTATATCCATACTACTAGCAGTTTGTTGATTGCAGACTTGCCTTGTGTAGTCAACTGGAATCATTCAGCTTAAGCTCAATTTCAATTTGTCGCTTCTTCATTGATATGCATCAACTTGATGGTGTCTATGCCTGCGGTGATGATTTGAACATCATAAAGCTTCCCTTAGAAGATCACACTAGCCTTGTGTAGATGTTCCATTGATGTCAAAACAAGACCTAGTTAGAGTTTCATCAAAAATCAATCATTGCTCTTACATTCTTAGTATTAGGATTAGATCCTCTCTTCACCCTTATCCTTTTTTCATTTTTCAAATCTAAATTAGTCAGAGCTTGTGTTCTAGCAAAGTAGATCGGAAATTCAATCACCAAATGTAAGTCCCCTTGTGATTCCAGCAAATCACATCATACCACTGAAGCTTGTCCACACGTAGAGACCCTACTAAAAGAACCTTGGAGTCTACCTAACTGATCCTTTATGCGAATCTTCAGCAGTTAGAGACTATTTTCTCAAGAGAGGATAAGATGCCTATTGGTATTTTATTCTGTGTATGATGGTGTATAAAATACACGTCAACAGGTCCCAAAATGGATGTGGAAGATGAAGGATGGTGGGATTTTGATTTATATGAAGGGCCTTTGGATTTAGGAGGAATATGAGATGCACCAACATCTTGAACATTAGCTTGAGGACCCTTATTATTTCGGAAACAAGATGCGAGTCCATTTTGAGGGGGGTGGGCTGTGGAAGGAGGATTAGGATGTTTAGATGGATTGGGATCATGACATGGAGATGAAGGGATACTTTGATCTTGACTAGGGAGGGTATCATGAGATGGAGTGGGAGGGGTGATTGGATCTTGAGATGGAAGGAGAGCATTGGATGTAGGGATTAAATGATCATGAGAGGAAGTGGAAGGGATGGGACCATTAGATAGAGTGGAGGGAGATGTATTATGAGATGGAGAGGATTCTATGCTATCATGCTTCAGAACAATCTTTTGGCATGTTTGGAGTTGTGGGGGTTATGTGATGGAGGAGGATACGGAAGCTTCAATGTGAGTAGATGGAGGAATGAGGGTATCATGAAGTGCGGAGGATTGGGATTTGTTTTGATGTGGAGGTGATTAAGGTGGATGAAGGACTTGAGGAGATGAGGCAACCTGATTTCTAGGAGGGGATTTTGTCTCCTTTGCTAGCATGTCTTGGATAGGATTATGGATGATGGACTTGGAGGATGTGGATAAGTTGGATTTTGGGGATTAGGATTAGATGTAGGATTGGGATAATGCATTGGAGGATTATGGAGTAAAGGATTTGGATGAGGAGTAGAGGTAATGAATGTGTTGCAAAAGGATGGGAGGGGAGATGGAGGTATATATGCGGATGAGGGATAATATGGAGACACGGATGGGGAATAAGATGGATATCCCTTGTCAAAGGTAGAGGAAGGGTAAGCGATATGATATAGATTGGGATTGACTATAGTGTGTTGAGATGAATTGGATGAGGATATGATAGATGGATGGGAGGTTATGGGATTGACTTTGTAGGTAGGTTGAGGTGGTTTGTGAACTTCCATGAGCATCTGCTCATACCAAGCCATGAAGTTCTGGGTACCCATGTTGAGAATGAGGGATTAGATTGGAATTGGATGAATATGTTTTGGAGGAGAAAGATGATATGATGATGTTGAATGAAGATGGGGATTAGGACTTAACTTCGAATGATGATGGATTGGATTTGATTAGATTTGGATTGGATTTGATTTGGATTGGACTTGATTTGATTGGATTGGTCCTTGGATTAGGATTGGATTGGATTGGATTGGATTTAATTTGATTTAGGACAAGATTGATTTGGATTAGGATGACACCTTAGCCTTTATATTAGGACTTAGATGGGAATTGATGATGGATTGGATTTGATTGGATTAAAGGATTGGATGATTGATTGATGAGGGATTGGATAACTGGATTGATTGATTTATTGGAAGTTTGGAGATTTGACTGGATTAGAAGAAGATGATTATGGAAGAATGTATAGATAATAGGAAGGAGAAAGGGGAAGGCTACCCAAAGTCGGATGAATGATTTGGAATAAATATTGGTTGTAGAAGGATGATTGTTTGGATGGATGAAAGTGGATTGGGGATTGGAAAATTACTTGGATAGATTGATTGGGGATTATTGTGATTATTGAAAGAGGAAGGGTTGATTGGTTTGAGGAAGGATGGAATTGGAAAGAGATATCAAGCAATGAATACATGCTGACCACACAACACGCTATCCTATGAAGTTGGATGAGGAGAAAAACCTTTGCTTGGAGACTCAGGTACACACCCAATAGTTAATCAGAATACGGTCGATGAGTCTCACACAATGTATTCTCAACGCTGTATTAGCCAACTCCAAACGCTAATGGGAGCACAAAATGGCAAGTCTCTTGGGGGAGTTACTATCTCCCTTGCGCAAAGATTATCCACCTTTCAGAGATGAACTGGGTGGCTTCTATTCCTAAGGCTCTTAGTAAAGATTTTCATTTGAAGACTACCCCTTGTAGTCGTGCATGCGTGATTGAGGCCTATAGCCCTATAAAGTATTAAGAAAGATGTAGTCACACAAGCGTGATTGAGACCTAAAGGCCCTACAAAATGCCCAATATGAGAGTGAACTCTCAAATAGCTTCATACTCCAAGATTTGCATCCCAAAAGGCCTATTTGTTATAGTGAGTTGGAATGCTTGGGTTTTAGCCGTACTCACTTGGGTTGTTCCCCTCTCACCAAATTGGGAGGGCAGGCCCGCTAAGGGCGTGCACGCAACAAACTAGAAAAGATTCAAGGGTCTAGATTTTTGATTGTCTATGTAGACAAGAGAATACTCTCCTACCTCTACACTTCTCCCAAACACATCAAACAAGTTATTCTTTTACCCCTAATTAGATCTAGGTGCCTAAGAAAATGGTTTACAAGAAAGACACGATGTTTGCTTGTCTCTCCTTAGGCAAGCTACAAAAGAAATGCATTAGTAGTCATGTTGTTTGAGAAAGATGGTCTTTGGAAAGTGGGAACTT
The DNA here is from genome assembly GCF_030272615.1 of Cryptomeria japonica. Lineage (NCBI taxonomy): Eukaryota > Viridiplantae > Streptophyta > Pinopsida > Cupressales > Cupressaceae > Cryptomeria > Cryptomeria japonica. Next base: position 625,450,913 of record NC_081412.1, read on the forward strand.
GGACTAGCGTTCTGCAAAAATAGTGGTTAAGCTGTCAAAAAGGTTAGAAAAATAGAGGACAACAAGAGGTTAAGATTAGCATTAACAAATTGATATCAAAAGACACCTAAAAATCCTCTCTATTCCTAATACGAAAAAATAGAAAGCAGAAACTCGTACGACAAACCCTACTTCACCATACGACAAACCCTACATAGCCATACAACAAACCCTACATAGCCATAAGACAATTCTTAGAACAACAAAAACTCGTACGGTACCCAAAAGCAACTCATATAGGCTTTCAGGTTGGAAGCGTAACCTGCAACAAAATGCACAAATTTTGCAAAAAAGAGAGGTCAAATTAGGGACGTGGGTCCCACCAGGCATGCCCGAATGAAGAGGGGAAAAAGACGGAAAAGGGACAAATGAGGTTAGAATGCAAATAAATCAAACAAGACACAATACAAATGTAAATAACCAAATTTAAACCTTGTCTTTCACCTCTCCCTTAGATTGAGCTTGATGAAGTGAAGGCACCCCTTTGATGCTCCACTTGATGTGCTCCTTGCTTGTTGTGGATGTGGATTGCTCTCCTTTTCTCAACAAGATTAAGATTTGATAGGATTTGGATTGATGGATTATTGATCGATGAGGATTGAGGATTTGATTTGAATGAAGTATTATGAGGGCATTATGATGGTATGATAGGAAGAATATAGAAGAGAAATGGGCAGCATAAGGATAGAAGAATGGAAGACCCATTTGTGAGGAAAAGAGGCTCCAATTTATAGATTGGAGGAGGCCGATGGAGGGCCAAGCTTGATTTGATCATGAATGGTTAAGATTGATTCAAGATAGTGGACATGGATCAAGGATGCATTGGAGAAATAAAAAGGAATATAAAATTCCTTAGAAAAAGTGGGAAAGAGATTTGAATTTCAAAATGAGGATGCATAGGGGGATAAAAAAAAATTGAATTTCTTGGAGAGGTTCAATGTTGATGTGACATGAGTGGAGAATAATAATAAGTGGGGTTATGAGAGATCCTAGAAGAATTAATTAGGCTAAGTGGGATTAGGAAAAGTGATTTGTAGGAATCACTTTAGTTAGGTTAATTAATTAAAATTAATTAACTGAGTGGGTTTAGAGGAAATAATTATTGGAGGGACTTTAGAAGAATAGGGGGAATAATTAATTTATCAAAATAAATTAATTATTGGACAATAGTGACAGGAATAATTTAAATTAAATTATAATTAATACTAAGAGGAATACATATACCACAATTAAATCAATTAATTATGTTGACAGGCTCAAATTGATTAAATATTGATTTAATTAAACCCTTGCAAAATGGACTATGTATATCAGATTTAGAGAAACAAAAGGTGATACTGACCTTCTTGAGCCTTCTGGAACTAATTATGTGATCCAAATTAACCCAAGATGAACAATTTGTTGTGCATGCAAATAATCTCCAAAAAGCAAACATGAATCTTCAGATCTGGAGCTTTGATACTATGTTAACATTGTGAAATACAACCTCATAGAACCCAGTGAAAACCTGTATGCAAATAACCTATCACAACAATGGAAGATTCATACAAAACATAAAGATTTCTTTGAAAAACTAGAGAAAGAATATGCAATAATAATAATCAGATACCATATTAGAATTCGTGAAATGCGAATCCCACAAGCCCAATTATCTTATGATAGAATACCTATCACGCATAAAGAGAAAATTGAACAACAAAAAGAATTGAAGACAATTAACAATAATCAAATGTATTGCTTTGAAATTGCTTATTTCTTATTGCTTGAGTTACAATGAAGGATATTACATCCTTATAAAGAAATCTAACTCTAAAGATAGAAACCCTAAATGCTGGAGTCTACAAGATAGACTAAGAGTTTGAAACATAATGCATGAATCAATCATGTATGCACAAATAGCATAATAAACTAATTAAATGCATGAAACTCTTGAAAATCTAAACATAATTTGCTTTTTGTAGTTTGCATTATGCATGGAGATAAATATTAATTAATTATTCATAATTAATTAATTAAATAAATAATAAATTATTTAGTGAATTAATGCACTTAAGTGAATAATTAATATATAAATTATATAAATTATTTACTCCAACAATGTGATGGGATGTTGGCTATTAGAACTACCCCTACATAATATGCCATAGATATTGTACTATCCTAATGTCATAACCTGCAAATGCTATTATCGATGGGCTTTACAAAACTCAAGAAATGGATAAAGTATGAATATAAATTATAAATATTCTGATCTTATTTGAAACCCATGTGGAGATTTCTTTATTTAAAGTGCTTGTTTGAGGGAAGCTTAGTCAAGCAGAGGACTTATATTGAAGGAATTTTATGCAACAATAATCTACTCATAATATTTATGCCTTGAGTTAGCAACATTAGGTTTATTAGTGTAATATCCAAATTGGTTGAAAGTGAGCATCATCTATTCAAACTAGATGTTGAGGTTGGCTTGAAGGATGTAGAGGATGCGTATTATATGGTATTGTAAAAATTTGGACTAGAATCTATGCAATTTATGATCAAGAATTATAGAGGTTATTGGAAAGCTACTAGAAGATGATAAATATGGTAATGAGATAGAGGAAACAAAAAAATGATACAAAGGGAGAAGCCCATGGTGATAAAGAGCATCTGGAGTTGAAAGGTTCCCATGAAGAAGCTAAATTTATTTTTGATTGCTTGATAATGAGGGGCACATGCCTTTTTTTGATTGCTTATACAATTTATTTTTGATAAAATCCTAGACAATTATGAAGGAGTGAATGGTATGAGTTCAAGCTAGAAAAAGGAGGTCAACTATGAGTATGAAACTATGTCTCAATGAGAGCTTAATCAAGGGAAAGGGCATTTTACTCTTCACATTCTCAACTAGAATTAGCATTCTAGAAGATAGGGAAGGGCATGAAATCAAAATATTATACTATGTATACTATTGAATCCAAAGCATCTACTAAAATGATAATGTCACATTGATGCCAAACCAAGAAAGAAATTAGCTTGCAATTGAGAATATGTCAAATAATCAAAATAAAAGCATTGAATTGACTGCAACAATAGATCTATTTTTTTTATATTGATATAAGAAATCTACAACACTAACAACAATCAGCAAAGTTAAGTTGACAATGGAAATTGGAACCCAATAATCTTGTTGAACAAAGAAGCTGATGGGTGTTACATTAATATCTTTACAACTGAGTGCAATAAGAACATTTAAGTGATTTTAAATTTATGAGTCTGTCATTAAGACTATAGGTACTGAGCAAAACACTAATGCAAAATTAATAGGAGGAGGAAACTATTCTTCAATAATGTCTATAATTGGATTCTGGTAGCATAGAGGCTCTTACTTTGGATAATTTTAGATACACACTTCATTTTAAATCTTTTCTTTGTGAAATAGTTTTGAAAGAAATAACAAAGTCTTGAAAGAGAATGTGATCATAGAGTAATTGATGTATGGCTGTTGTTGATCATCTATGAGAATGGTGGTTTACTCCAGTTGAGAGAACTCTAAAGGAAATAAAAAAAGGAAAGCCATTAAATCATACTTCAAATGAGGAAAATATTTCATCCACATAGCTACTTTTGTTCTTGGCAATTAAGAGAATGTAGAAGTTTTGACTTCATGGTAATGTCTATAATTTTAAATGATGTTCCAAGGATCCAATAGTTGTTACATGAGTTAAAGAAAAGATCAAATCCTAATCAAAAAGAGCAATTTGAAGGCTTAGCTTGAGAATGACCCTTCTTTGAATCTTGTTGTGATATCTTCATTAATCCTTGTGTTTTTCAATTCTAGAACAAGTGTTTTGTCACATGCTGCATGAAACTAATGTTTCACTAGATGGACTTTATTGATTTCCATTGGAATATCAATGCATGTTTCATATTTATACTTAAAATTGAAATGCATGTTCCTTGTGGGCCAATCATTTTTATCACTTTTCCTACTGCACCTTGGTTGAAGCCATGATATTGGTGGTCATGGCCTATTCTCCACCTAGGGTTTTGTTGGTGTGCGGCACAATATGGGCATTCCCTATGTCATGGAATGATTATGCAGTAAGGTGATAATACAAAGGCAAAATTAAAAACTTTAAGAAGGCACATGAAAATGTCATTTTGGAATTCATTAAAGTCTTGAAAATTAGATTGAGAAGGAATGTTGGAAATCAAAGATAAGAACTTTTGGATCTTTGAAAGGAGTGTCAATTTCATCCTTGAACAAAAAACAATGCATTTTGGAAATACAAATAAAAAAAGATTGTAGGGGTAAGCAGCTAGATCAGGTTGATTGAAAGGTTAAGGAATTACAATTCGTTTAAAGAGAAAAAGAAAAATAGAGATCAAAGGTTTGCTAGCATATAAATGAAAGGAAAAATTAAAAATTATAATTGTTTTAAATATATTCGTTTTCTAAATAAGTTGGAGAGGAAGTGTAGGATGCCAAGAGATAGTTGATAATTCTTTACATTTTATTTATTTCAATGTTTTTCTTTGGAGTAATAACTCTTTGTGTTCTCATCTATTGGTTATAAATATTGGTGCCTTGTAAGGGGAAGGGGGGATTCGAGAAGGAAGAATTCAATTTTTCATTTGTACATAGGATAGAGTCCATGAGCTCTTGGATTAAAGAAATAAATGAAGAGTAATATGACTAGTCTATGAATCCAACATGTCTTCTTTGTGTTATGAGTCCCCTTATTGTTGGATTTGAAACCATTTCTTTAATATTTTTTCATATGATAAAATAAATTATTTTACTTCACCTTATGCATGCTCTTTATGTATCTAGGAGATGAATCTTTGGGTTCTTTCCCCTTTTTGTGTAATTATCTTTTTTATTTCCGTTTTAATTTTCTTGTCGTTATTGCTTTTTGGTTAAAATGCTACCTATTAAAAACCCATTTTTTTTTTCATACAAGGGAGCTATATCCCTAAAATTCAAATGGAAGTTATTTTTATAACTAAATAATTTAACCAACTATTGGTAAAGATTTTTTTATAGGTAGGCATGCAAAGTTTAAGTCACAATTTGATAGAGACAAATATGTTAACCAACATAGAAAATACATGATCAGAAGTCCTTGATTACACATATGAAGGAAATCAAACCAAACATTTTGGTACAATCTTTTTGTAGCCTAATATGGATTCATTCAAACCATAGTAAGTGCTTGTCCTCTTTCCTCCAAAATTTATACTACTATCCCACCTATGAACCATCATTTCTACCCAAAGAAACTATCACTATCCCCTCTTTCATCCTCTAAATCAATTTTGGGTTCTTATGTACCACAATCTACCATCACATATCCTCCACCTAATAAATTTTTTTTGGGCCCTTATATCCCAAAATCCCATCCTCTGTCTAATCGTACTTGTCCCCTCCATGCACCACATCCAAGGTCCCACATCTAACACTACATTACTATTAGCTCCACATCATCCATCTTCTACCACACATGTACCATTTCTAATGAAAAAAATCTAAGGATCTCCATGTTCGCACAAGAAGACATAATAAAAAAAATAAAAAATGATCGAAACATGTGATGAATACTATAGGTCACAAATACCCACCAAAGAAAAAATAAAAACTAAGTGGATCCTTAAATTTGGTATCCCTTCCTCATCCAACTTCTTATGCAATCTTTTAATACGCATGATGACATGTGCTAATATTGGTCTTTAACATCATTCCCTAGTTACACAACCCTTCAATCCTTCTATCCACACAAATTTTAAAAGCCTTATTCCTTGTCCAACATATCTTCCCCATCAAATCCACTTAATCCACACCTTTCTATAATTCACACATCTAAACAAGGTTGTAGTCCAAAAATAACTTCTAAATGGGATACCATCACCTCAATATGGAAATAGATGATTGAGACCTTTATCTCTTACCCTACTCCTCCATCAACATCCCCATCCACGTAATTCTTCATTTTCCCAGCTAACATCGATAAAAATTCCTAAAAATAAAAATATAAAAAATAATTTTTTGTTTAAAAAACTAAAAAGCTAAAAATGGTAAAGATAAAAATTCATCCAATGGTGAAAAGGTAGCAAAAAAACATCTTGAGAAAGTACCATATGAAAACCTAGAAAACATACATGTCATGTGCACCTCCTTCCATCCATGTTCTCTCTACAATTGGGGGCAATTTTCTTATCCAACAATCATCTCCTCCCTTCCACTTACCTATTTAACCTATCATCTCTTATCCATTCCAATATCTCCTTATTTGTAATCTCGATACATATAGGGAAACATATCTATACATTCTTTGGATAACTCTTGGCATACATTCTCACATTGTATCACGTATGCTTCCATCCTTCTATCCATCCATCTATTTTATTCATCTATAATATCCTATCCATCATAATTTCCACTACCAAATTCTTCTAATCACCTTTTTATCCCTTATCCATCTTATCATGAGCATCCTAGTGCCTCATCATACATGAAATATCTAGAGTAGGCCATCTTATTTCAATATGCCATATTCCTAGGATATCACATTTTAAAATCCTAATTCTATCCAATAATTCCTCTCCTTACATAGCAAAATATTTCACCCATTCCTCCTATAATAATTCTATCTCCCAATCCTTATCCCTCTATCCTCCATCCACAAATCTCTAGTTGTAATGCCTTTCTAAGTAACCCAAAGGACTAACAACAACTAACCAAGATAACATAGGAATATTTTTTTTAAAACATAATGTGTCCATCTATAAACTCATCATATAATTAACCATTACAAATGGCCAAGTGGAAGATAAACATACATAGATACTATGTCCTCTTATGGGTTCCCTAATGTCGCTACTATGCAATGCTCGTAAACAAGATCTAAGATATATAAACCTTAAATTAAATAACAATAACTATTACATGAAACATGAATAACTACCACTATTTTCATTTTAACTCCAAACCAAATGTTCCTATAATAACCTTTCAACATATGATAAGATAGATCATACATCCACATGTGAGTAGTCGATACCAACAATGAACTACCTAAACACTATGTTGGACACAATATGCCACTGAGAGGGGGGGGGTGAATCAATGGTATCTAAACTTTACCCTTCTAATCCCAAGTGAGAATACCGGTTAGCAAAACAAACACTAAGCAATCTTACCAGTAAGCTAAAACAAAGCAACACAAAGCAATCACATGAAAGGGGCACACCACATAACACTAGTATGTACAAGGAAAACCCAAGATGGGAAAAACCTCAGTAAGCAATGCTGCTAGAGTCTATTGCTCCAATCCAGCCTCACAATGACATATTTGTTACAATGTTTAGGGCACCAACCCAAGGAGAACCAACCCCTGCAGTTTATGGGCACCAACCCAAAGGAGTGACAACCCCTGCACCGAGCACCAACTCAGTGATCACAATACATTATATTCAAATACAAAATTAGTAATCTAGTTACAAGTGAATCTTGTAACCTCTTAGTACAATCTTCCCTGCCGGTAAGGTACCTCTTCTGCCTTACCAATTCTCTTCTCACTTTGACTGAATCTTCAACAAGTCAACCACTATCTTGCTGGATTTCCTCTATCACTCTCTACTCTCTTCCTCTCACAGTTGCTGCTTACCGGTTTGGTATCTATCAGTTCCTTCTTCACTCAGCATGCTGCCTCTTCTCTGCCTTACTAGTTCTCTGCTCACTCTGATTCTTCATTCAATTTGCATTCATTCTTAAATGCCTTCTCACTGGTACCCTTAACCTTACCAGTTAAACCCTCTCACCGGTTCTCCTTCTAACACTCAGTCACTTAAGATCTTTGCCAGAATGACGTAGACTGACTTCTTCACTCACAGAGGTAGACCAACACTCTATCCAGCATAGTCTTCTCATGCAAAACCACTCAATAAGCAACTTTTCATTGATTATGGCTTGCATATATATAAACATGTTTTTCTGCCAAAAATTCAATTCAAACTTTAGTCGGTTAGGGTTTCTTCCACCGATCAAATCTTCATCAGATCTGATCCAATCTGCCTTGGATCAATCACCTGCATTGGAGGAATGCATTTGTATGCGTTTTTCATCATCCAATGCATATTTGCTAAAAATAACATATCTAACTCTGTTCTTCAGCCTCAAAATTAGTTGATACATTTATGATCCAGTTGTTTCCTTCTCGAGGTCCTCTTGCAATCTGATTTCTTTGCTTCAATCCAGGCGCCAACAACTCCCTAATCATTCTAGTCATTCATTGTTCCTCGAGCCACAAACCCTGTAACTCCCCCATGATTATCGTAGTTAACATTTAATGTCGACCAACCACAACTACCTCTCTAGCTCCAGACATCACCAATCTCTGCATATTCGCCACCTCAGCTCCACATGGCATCACATTCTCATGCATCCAATCTTACCGACATAAAGTCGGTTCATGCTTGCACATCTGGAAAACCCTTACTGGAACTAATCCTTACCAGTTTGCTTATACCAACACAAACCATTGGGATCCAAGAACACTAAGAGGGGGGGGGGGTGAATTAGTGTTTTGCCGGTATAATAAGATTTTGTGCTTTTATACCAAACACATATAAACCGGTAAACAAATAAGCATATAAATTGAAGAAAATAAATCATCCACATGAATGAACACCATAACATAGATTTTATACGTGGAAAACCTCAAAGAGGAAAAACCACGGTGGGATTTGTGACCCACAATATTAGTTCACTGACCATATGAAAGATATTACATATAATGGGGGCCTACACATGCAGGAAGGCACACTTCCTAGAGCACATTTCTCATCACTAAAGAGTCTCACTGACTACAAGATTCTGCTGAAGTAAAACAATGAAAATGAACTCACAAAATGCATCTGCTATGCCAAATAGAGTTCCGGTTATAGCTCTGCTCTGTACCAGTTCATAAACCCTCAACACTACTACTGGTATCACCTTCCCTCCAAGAATGTCTTACAAAAAATTTACTAATCATTGCATGATACACCATTTGTTAGGTTCAACTAGGAAAGTTAATGTACTAAGAGGGGAGGGGTGAATCAGTACTTCAAAATTTTCTTCAAAAACAATCTTATTGATAAACATAAACTGTGTATAGCTGATCTCATAATATATAATGCTAAAACATAATCATAGAAATAACATTCATACACATTTCACTCCATAACTCAAATATTTTGGTTACGCAGAAAATCTTTGTTAGAGAGAAAAACTGCGGTGGGGATGGTACCCACAACTTCACTACTGCAATAATAAAGGTTGCTTGGTTAGAGCTACATGTTTAGCTATTTCTGATAGCTTACCCTGATAGGAGTATCAAGATCTTTAGATCTACCTTGCTAAAGGATTTTACAAATACTTTTACAAAATGCTATACCTGGTTAAAGGCTTTACAATTTATAGACTTTGGTAGAGTCTTTTACCCTGTTAAAGGTTTCTATTACAACTCAAATAATTCAATAAAAAATCTTTACAAATATCTACAACTTTACATCTGAAATGTTATAGCAGACTCTATGTGCTCAATAAGAAATTACCTTGCTCATAGCATACCTCGGCAACTGATAAATCAACTCGGTGACCTCTTCTGTATACTCCGTCCCTTAAACTATTTTCTGAAAAACCTTCTCAGTGACCTCTGAATATCTCTATCACTCTTCACATCTTATCTTCTCTCATGATTTTCATTTTCAAATCATCAATCTTCCCTCCTCATTAGATACTCAAATTACTCCGTATATATAGATCTCTGAGACGGTGATCTTGTTCATACATCGATCATACAAACATGTTTTATCGAATGAATAAACATAGAAATTATTTCATTGGATAAACTTCCTCAAAATCATACAAAAGATTTGAATGCAATTTCCTATGTAATAACAGTTCCCTGTTCTTGAATCTTGTAACACGTTTCCACATATGTGTTCAGGTTCATTGAATCTGGTAACATGTTTCCACTTGATTCAGATTAACTTGGTATACCTTCTTTGTTGCTCGGTAGGCATAGGAACTTTACTCAGTAGGCAGCTTGGTATCTCTCATCTCGGTGACTAGCCTTTCTTTTGTAACAGACAACCTTAGTACATACCGATTGAATATTTTGGTAGTATTAACCGACTAGAGTATATAGGATGACTTTGGACATAAAACTAATGACAACCTAGTAAATAGTAACAATCTCCCCTTTTGACATTAGTTTGGTATGTTTGACAAAACTCCTTTCAAAGTCATAACACAAAATCTATATACTTACAAAATTTGACTGAAATGACAGTATATACATTTGTTCAAATACATACTTCAAGTACATACTCCCCTTATCAATATGTTGTACATAACTTGATTTGCATGCTCCTGATGTTCCATGCTCCCCCTGTCAATGTCACCTATACACTCGGTAGATAGTATAAACTCTGTACACTTAGATACTCTGTATACTTGGTACACTCCCCCTTTTTGACAAACATCAAAACTAGTTACCATTAGGTGGGGGCAACTGGTCAAAAATAGATTTATACTTAGTATGAGCATCTTTGTGAGCATTGGTAAGTGCATCCTTGACACTTTCCATTAAAGAATTCTGAGCGGTAATATCAGCTGACAGTGAAATCAAACCATCTAAAGTGCTTCCCTCTATTTGAGTGGATAATTGTGTAGCTCGGTTGATCTGCTCTTGAATGGATGATAAATGGGGAATAAATAATGTTTGAAGAGTCATGATATCCATCCTTATTTTGTGCTCTTCATTCCGAAGTTCTAACTGCTGAGCCATAATAGTTTGTAGTTTTGTATAAAAATGCTGAATAGAATTGGGCTCGGTAGTTAGTGTATTGGAGAGATTGGTAATCTCTTTTTCAATGACTTCGGTCTTATGCTTGATATCTTTAATAAAGAATGAAAATGTACATAACTTATGGAATAAATAAATAATGTGATTGAGTTGAGGGGACAACTCAACAATGAATCCAACAAGCTTGACTTTACCTATAGCAATTGCTTTCTACACTTCTTCAATCATCTTGGCAGTTAGCTCTTTTTCTTTTAATTTGCTAAGGTATTTTGATGCATCTACTCCTGATGCTTCTAATTGAGTGAGTAGTTCATCCAGTTGCATATGGATGACAACATCTTTATTTACAGTAGCTTCAGGTAGCATGTCTGCCAATAATGCTTTGACCTTCTGTAGTACTCGGTTCTTCTTCTGAATAGTTATCTATTTTTCCTGTTCTGCTTTGGCTTTACAAAGATCTCCGAATTCAATAAGTGCTTTCCCTTTTAGTTTTGAAATGTTAACATTCGGCAACACAATAGGCTTTGATAGATCTACCTTAAAATTGTGCTTCTTTGCTTTCTTCTCTTGGATGATGATGCCTTCATCGGTTGAATGAGTACAACGGCTTTAGAGGCTTGTTCTTCCTCGGTATGTTGCGCGGTGGAAGCAACACTTTTGTCGGTTTCTGTAGCCTCTGATGTAACCTTCGGTGTTTCCTTGCTTGGGGTCTCAATGGCAATAGTTTCAGTGTTTGTAGGTGCTTGAGAAGTTTGCTCGCCTGTGGCCTGATAGATAGATTCACCTTGTGTAGCCTTTTGATCCTCTTTACCTTGTTCTGTGTCCCGAGGTTTCACGGTTGACACTTGTTGAGTTACCGGAGGATAGGAATTAACTTGTTCCAAGACTGATTCACTTGATACCAGTTTGGCATAGGCATTTCCTTCTATCATCTCTTCTTCCTATGCCTCAGTGTCCATGACATCTTCATCTAGTTGAATAGTTGAAGCAAGATCTTGATCGATGATTTCAACTATTTCCACTTCACCTTGAGGCTCTTCAGTCTGAATTCTGAATATGTCTTGCCATTTTTCTTTAGTTTCCTTCTCTACTTCAAGATAAAGACCATTCATCATTTTCAAGGCCCTTTGCTTTACTTGAAAATTTGTCTGGTAGTTTTTCAAATGATTTCTTATATCATCTACCGACATGTTTGGAAAGAGATGTACCAAAACTCTTTCTCTTATCTGTTTCTCTGAGTCCATAGCATATTTCCATCTGTTGTCAATGTGAGAGTACAATGCTTTTGGAAGAAAATCAGTTACTTCCAATGGAACTACTCAAAATTTGAGAAGTGTACACATTACTGACTCTTCTATTTGCCTCTTCTCTTCTTCTGTTCGGGAGTCATATTTTACATACCTAAATGATCCAAATCCTCCATATTGTTTCAATTTTGCACAAAAATTGTCAACACTGTGTACATCTTCCTTTGTGCTTTTAACAATCTGAATTTTTTTTGCATCTTCAGAATTTGTGTCACTTGACTCCTTATTCAAAATGAGTCTTCTGGTCGACTTTCTATAAGTCTTTGTAACTTTAGGCAATTCAACATTTTTCTGCCTCTTACCAGGTGACACAACAAATGATCTAGTGTTAGGTCGCTTAACTGGTGGAGTCGGTGATACCTTAGTTGTATCTTGTTTCTTTCTTTTCAGAATTTTGCCCTTTGGCAACTTGGTGCTCAGTGTAATTGCGGCTTCTTGAGCTTTAGATTCTTCCTTGATTGTAAGTTGATCATTTTCCCTATGTGTTGGCTTAGTAGGTGTGGAGGTAGAACCTTCTCCAAATTTCTTAGTTAAAACTTTGATCATTTTAGTGGCTTTTCTGGTAGCCTTTGGTACCACAATGCTCATTTTTACTTTTTCTTTTACCTCTTCATAGGCACCATACCTAATCTTGGTCGAGTGTCTTGGAAGTGCCAAAAAGGCATCTATCTGTTGTTGAGTAATATCAAAATCAATCTCATAACCCATAGGCGGTAAAGATTGAGTTCTGGGTTCTATTGCATTGACATAACAGTAGTCGGTGTCCACTTCAAAACATATAGTATCCTTATATTTTTCCACTAGCTGAGGTGGGATCCTATACCTATTATGCATCTTGTCCTGAAATTTGTTAAAGTAATCATCCATTATCTCATTGAAATTATCACCTAGCTAATTGATAAAATCATTTATTTGATCGGTGATTGGTCGGTGTAATTCCCAAACGATGTTATCGACTGAAGGAAAGAACTTCTGAAAATAAAAGAACATACACACTAAGAGTGACCCAACCTTTAGAGTGTTAGAAATGTTATTCTTCTTAGGTTTCCTTATTGTGTTGAGATTTTCAAAAAGGTTCTTCAACAATACTTCACATAAATCAACTTTCATACCCTTTTTCACAATTTTATAGGCCAAGTCTATAGCTGCACACGGTACACTATTTTCTCTTGCTGATTGGAAGAAACAATAACCAATGACTCTAATTGCAAACGTTAGTTCTGCATCAGTTACATTATTCAACTTAAGACCTCTGCAATCAGACTCAACTCCGGTTAAAGTTATCAATTCCTTCTGTGAAATCATCTTTTGTGCTCGGGCATGGTCAAATATAGGGTATCCGGTTATTAAGTGAATAATCTCCTTGGTGATCTTGAACGGTTGATCCTCTAACCACATAAAGTTGTCATGCACTCTGCTCAAGACAAATTTGACCCATTGGGGTTTGAAAACTCAAGGATATGTTAGGGTTTCGGTCAATCCCTTAACTTTGATATGCCCAAATTTACTATCTAGGATTCCATCGGTGCATAATTCATCATACATGTCCTTAATTTTGGTATGACCTAGCTCTTCAATATGACACTTAGTATAAAATCTGACATCTTCAACCAATAGAATCCTATCCGGAATAAGAGAGAATGCAGTTTTCTCATTAGGTTCGGATGCCACTTTGGGAGGTAAGGAATACTTTAGTGAGGGCTTCTCAATAGTCTCAATTGCAACGGGTTTTTGCATCTTGGGAGCCATTTCAAGCTTGGATTTCTACTAATGAAATAGCTTAGGGTTTCAACTAACCAGAAAACGCTTTCAACTTAGTAAATATAATGCAAATATTCACAACTGATATTGATCGGTTAACTTGCTTGAAAATGTGCTTAAGATTGTGTGAAAATACCTTGAAATTTGCTTTGGAAATGTTTGATCACCTTTGATTCACTTAACTTTGCTCTTTGAAAACTGGTAAGTGTAAGATGACCACACAAAGAACTTTAAATACACCCTTTACCTTATCGGGCTTCGTGCAGTTAGGTAAGATAAGCATTAAATGCACTCAGTTCCACTAAACTGACTATCTTCCTTATATGCTTTTACCAACTAGACAGGTTTATTGCATTTACCGACTTCTCTGGTACTTCAAAAGACTAGATAGTATTTAAAAAATGTTATTGCATCTTAGGTATGCAGATTTTGGAATTGTGTTCATGATTAAATAGGAACTATTAAGATCTAACCTTGAGAAAACGCAGTCCCTTCATACCTTTATGATTAATTCGAAGTAGATGCACCTAACTCGGTAGGTAAGGTTCTTTCTTCATTATTTGACCCATTTTCCTTCTTTTTCCATATTTTCAGTAATTTGATTCTTATCTCTTCAGTATCTCCTCTGGGTTGATCTCTGCAATCTTTAGCCAAGTGTCCAACTTTGTGACAATGAAAACATGTCATTCCAGGATTTCTCCATGATCTCCGGTTGTTCATTCCAAACCTTATCATATAGTTGGTACTTATATGTCCATATCTTCCATAGCATTCATACCATATCCTTGTATTGTAATCCCATGGTACTGCAGTATATTGTCGGTTAAGATCTGTGTGAGTTCGGTAGCTTCTAGTATTTTCTCAGTATGAAGACCACATATAGTTTTTCTGCTTAAACCAACACTTCTCGGTATTGTGTCCATATCTATTGCAGTTTTTGCAAAACCCCTTGAATTTTTCCTTCTGATAATTGCTAACAGACTTTGTCCTACATTGATTAGATGTGTGACCATACTTATTGCAATTTTAACAATAACCATGAGACCTAGTGACATTCGGTTACTTACCTTTTCTTATTCGGCACATGTTGGCAGTATGTCCTTGTTTTCCACAGTAATTCCAAATAGGCTTCTTATCTTTCAACTTATCTTTGTTTCCAACCTTCTTTGATGATTCTCCTTTCTCTGTGGTGTTGATTCCTTTGTTGGCAGAGTTGTTTATTTTGTAACCGAGTCTGACAGATTTGTTGGGTGATCTTATTTTTAGTTGCTCATCCAACATTCTTGACGCTTCATAACTTTTATTCAGTGTTTCTTTTGACTTCTTTTCTGCTTCAAGTTCATCGATAAATCTTGATAATTCAAGTTTCAATGCTTGATTCTCATTTTCTTATAGATTTGCTTCATGATGTGCATAACCCAATTGATCAAACAGGATTATGTTGAATTCCAGTCATCCTTGTGATTTCATCATTCTTTTCAGACACCAATGCTTCTAGCTATTATTTTTCTCTTTCTATATCTCTTATGTTATCTTCAGCTGTTCTCAATGCATCAAGATTTTCAGTCATCTGTGTGCTAAAATACTCATGTTCCCTTCTCATTTCTTTTAGCTGATCATTCAGTGCTTTGTTCTTTTCTTTCAATTCTACAATCATTTCTTCTGACTCTTCTGATATGCTATTATCAGATGATGTCTCAATTTGTTCTACCAACTCTTGTGAGTCTTGTAAATCATCAGATAATCTTCTACTAACTTTCAATGATTTTTGCATTTGTCTTTGCATGTCTGCAATCACTTGATTATCATGATCCAATTCTTCTTGAAGATTCACAATTTTGCGTGATTGTTTATAGCTTTCCATTGATAGGATCTTTCTCTTTAGGTTGTAAAACCCTTTTCCAAGAGTAGTGCTCTGATACCAATTGTTAGGTCCAACTAGGAAAGCTAATGTACTGAGAGGGGAGGGGTGAATCAGTACTTCAAAACTTTTCTTCAAAAACAATCTTACTGATAAACATAAACTGTGTATAGTTGATCTCATAATATATAATGCTAAAACATAATCATAGAAATAACATTCATACACATTTCACTCCATAACTCAAATATTTTGGTTACACATAAACTCTTTGTTAGAGAGAAAAACTATGGTGGGGATGGCACCCACAACTTCACTACTGCAATAATAAAGGTTGCTCAGTTAGAGCTACATGTTTAGCTATTTCTGATAGCTTACCCTGATAGGATTATTAGGATCTTTACATCTACCTTGCTAAAGGATTTTACAAACACTTTTACAAAATGCTATACCTGGTTAACGGCTTTACAATTTATAGACTTTGTTAGAGTCTTTTACCCTGTTAAAGGTTTCTATTACAACTCAAATAATTCAATAAAAAATCTTTACAAATATCTGCAACTTTACATCTGAAATGTTATAGCTCAATATGAAATTACGTTGCTCATAACATACCTCGGTAATTGATAAATCAACTCGGTGACCCCTTCTGTATACTCTGTCCCTTAAACTATTTTCTGAAAAACCTTCTCGGTGACCTCTGAATATCTCTGTCACTCTTCACATCTTATCTTCTCTCATGATTTTCATTTTCAAATCATCAATCTTCCCTCCTCATTAGATACTCAAATTACTCTGTATATATAGATCTCTGAGACGGTGATCTTGTTCATACATCGATCATACAAACATGTTTTATCGAATGAATAAACATAGAAATTATTTCATTGGATAAACTTCCTCAAAATCATACAAAATCTTTGAATGCAATTTCCTATGTAATAACAGTTCCCTATTCTCAAATCTTGTAACACGTTTCCACATAAGTGTCCAGGTTCATTGAATCTGGTAACACATTTCCACTCGGTTCAGATTGAATCAGTATACCTTCTTTGCTGCTCAGTAGGCATAGGAACTTTACTCGGTAGGCAGCTCAGTATCTCTCATCTCGGTGACTAGCCTTTCTTCTGTAACCGACAGCCTTAGTACATACCGACTAAATATTTCGGTAGTATTAACCGACTAGAGTATATAGGATGACTTTGGACATAAAACTAATGACAACTTAGTAAATAGTAACACCATTCACATACAAATGATCTTTGCATTCCACAATCCTCATCCACAAGTTCTATCCTCACATAAATTACTAATCATATATCATAATGACCTAACACACTGACCTAATACCCATATAAACAATATGCCTTATGTCAGCTTACAATAAATTACAAAAGATATACAATGTCGGCTTTATACAATAATTACCAAATGATTTTCTAAATAAATCTTCCTTGATGTCGGCTTCCCTAAAGTGTTGGATGCCAGTGCCAGTGCTTGTGTAACCGTGAATACTCCAAAGCCAGTGTCTGCCAGTAAATGCCTCCTAATGCCGATAAATGACTCTCATCAAATCTTGTTGCCATCAATAACAACAAAATGAATCTAATGAGTGTTAATTGCCAACACAAACCTTGCTGGTAAACCTTCATGCCAACACTAGCTTAATCTTGCTCATGTAACACATCAACCGAGCATCAGCCATGCCAGTCCTTAGTTGCCATCAGGAGTAACTCAACATGTGTAACTTCATCTTATGAAGGTCTTTCACTTCTTTACATTCAACTCACTCAGCTACATACCGGTATCCTTGTTTACCGGTAACTACCTAAATGACCCAATTTCATCATCCTTCATTAGATCTGCACTAGTGGTAACACAACACACCTTCTTCATTTTGGTAACTCTATTTTGTGTGTAGCTGCAGACATAACATCATCTGTCTAGTTCATCTCAAAGCCGATTTTCTGTAGTGGCAAAACCCTTGACTTCAAATCTTCCTTCACCATCCTGGTGACACACCTTGTCTTCAAATGCTTATCCGATGTGTGTCTTTGATCACACTCTTTGGAGGATTAACTGATCTTAGATTCTAGAAGCATTATCATCTTCCACTTGGTCATTTGGTCTGTTCATTCACTCACCTGCCTTATGTTTCCAATATTGCGCTAACATGACATAACTATCATTATGCAAATGTATCTCCAGCTTGACATATGTCTCGGTGGTTTTTCATATGTCAACCTATCACCTAGCCTATGATAGATTCTTCATCCAATGTGAGTCCTTCTAGTTAACTTTACACTAGCAATCTGGTGGCCTGATCATACTTCACCTTCGGTGTTGATGTGATTCAAATATCATTCCACCTATTCATCACAGTTAACAACCCATCATGTAGTCTCTTCATTTCGGTTGTATGCAACACCATATTAACAACCCTTTTACTGAGTGGTCACTTTACTACACCTATAGCATACCGGTACACACCGGTTCTTCCTTCTGCATGAAGATGGTCACGTGGTTGTCACCAATGACAACACATTAGCTCTTCTCCCATACCAGACCATCTTCTATTCTGGTTGACATCAAACTCTAATACCAACAACCTCTTATTCACGTAGTTAACATCAACATCAGTGATACCAGTAACATCCTATACCAGGTGACATCAATGACAACACAATGCCAACACACTACTCTAGAATTACATGAATACTAATTAAATTAATCCAATTTCCATCCTCCTCCTTATGGAGTCTTCAAAATACAATAACAATATAAAATTACTATGATTTCCAATTATACATATCATATACTAATACAATAACTGAATAATTTGCATCATAAGTAAAGAGGCAATGGAAAAAAGATAACAAGATCCATCCAACACACAAGAAAAAGTCCACAGGTCCCCAATGGAGGTTGGCAACAACCAACCGACCATGTGGAACCCTTAGGTCCACCCTGCCATGCTCAGGAGATAAACAATCCCCTCCACACACAAGTAAACTAGGTCAACTCTCAAACAAAACACCAAAACCAAGAGAACATAAGGATCATACAGGACATATAGGATACACAACAAGGTCCCACTAGAGGCTTCTATACACAACCACCTAGGATAGGGTTCTAGAGTACAAGAAGGAAAGAGTGTCATCACATATCCTCAACATGGTGTATCTTAGTAGCCTCTCTAGGCCTTGGCCCCCATTTGACAGCTCATGTGGAACTGCATTCCTTTCATGAAGACAAGGAGGTCCAATCATGGTACATCAACACCCCTAGGACAACTAGACCATTCCAATCTCATTCTTATTCTATATGAGAACTCAAGGCCATGGGTGGGGAACCATAATTATCTTGTTTAATTTTTTTACCCCATTTCATTTATCAGATTATCACTTGATTAAGAAACTCACAATGGGTTATCTTGGTAGCCTCTTTAGGGCCTGACCCCCATTGAGAGTCACTCTCCCTAAATTGTACCTAGACACCCTTACCCTAGGGTTCATTCGAAAGAATTATATGATCTAATAACATAGATATGTCATATGAATCATACATGAATCTATGATCAAGAAACTAAATCATAAATCATACACATAGGCCTTCCTAGATCTTATCCATCAAGATTCACCAATGAAACCATTTCCAAATGCAATAACAACTGGATTCTTTCACAAACAATCCTAGGGAAGAACATATAAAAATTAATCCATACAATACAAATCATATAAACCCCAAAACATAGGATCAACAAGGTATAAGACTAATATAAGCATCTGGAATAATCTAGGGACCCAAACTAGACAAACTGGATGAAATCAAGCCAAAACACATCTTGTGCAATTGATGACTATACATGTGCATTTTCTAACTATACCTACACATTTGTTTTACTAGACCTACAAAATTTTTGATAGGTACTATGCATTTGCTGACAAATACTATGTTCTTGATGACTGTAACTGTGTAGTTGACCCTGAAACTATGCAGTTGCAAATACCAACTTTGGACTCAGAAATGGGCATCGATTGGGACCTAGAAGAAAAATAAGGCAAAGAAACATTTGAGGAGTGCTTTTTACCCTTCCATAAAACCCATCAATTTGATCCCAAGAATCTGAAATAGAAAACAAGACTTCAAGTCCTAAAAAACAACCTCAAAATATACAAGGAAAAAGATAGTATTTCAACTTAAAATTTAACATTTAGAACTAGAATTTAAAACCATTTCTAGATTGGAAATAAAAGTACTAATTCAAAAAAATAAATAATTTCAAATGTAAAGAACCAAATATCAAACAAGGAGGGTAATGAAACCTACCTCAAATCTTGAGAAAATAAGGAGAATGAAGGAGAAGTTTGCACAATAACACTCCCACATAAAATAAGCAACTTGAAGCAATAAAAAAATCCATCCAATCCTCAATCCATCACATAAAATCAATTTTTGACAACAATAATGAAAGAAAACTGAGAGTGAGGGGGGGGTGAATCATTTTTCATTAGATTAAACAATTTAAGATCAATCTCAGATCTAATCAACTACAACAAGAATAATAATAAACACTCCATCCTTGATCTCAACATCAGTTACCAGACCATTCTAAGGAATAGTATAGGAATTCTTTGTAATCTTCCAATAATATTCTCCAAGATAGTTCAAATGACACTCAATCTGATCCTTCCATACAATGTAATTGTTTCCATCAAATCTAGGACTCTCTTTCTTGAACACATAGGTTGCCATCCCAGATCTCCTCAAGTAGTCAAGCTTCTTGCATAGAATCTAGCTCTGATACCAATTGTTGGAAACAACAATGAAGGAAAACTGAGAGGAGGGGTGAATCCGTTTTCACCAGATTAAACAATTTAAGCATAATCTCAGATCTGATCAACTGCAACAAGAATAAGAATAAACACAACAACAACAACAACACACATAACACCAAAATTTTTGATGTGGAAAACCCGGTTAAGGAAAAAACCTGTTAGGATTAATGATAGTCCCAAAGATACTGAGAGGAGGGGTTGAATTAGTATCTATCCGGTTTACAAAATATTTAACCTTATTAAGTATTTTGCATTCCAAAATAGTGTACCGATAAATAAGAATTAGTGCAGTAAACAGGAACAATAAAGACAACATAGAAAACTCACCATAACACAAGATGTTTAACGAGGAAACCTGGTGTGGGAAAAACCTCAGTGGGATTTGTGACCCATAATATTTACTCACTGGCCAATGAATAAATATTACTTACAATGAGGGGCTTGCACATGTAGGAAGGCCAACTGCCTAGAGCTCACTACTCAATTTACAAGATAGAAGTCTCACTGACTTACAAAATGGATTTTGAAAATCTAATATAATGTACTGCTTCAAATCAGCATCAACTATGCCAGGTTTAGTACCGGTTTAAGCTCATTCTACAACCAAAACCTTCACTGTCAACTTATATCTCCTTATACAAAAATATCACTTATTCATGCTATCTTTCTACCATACTTCTTACTTTATTTCTCTTCAAATGACCTATAAGATCTCATACATATATATGAGTCTTTTACAATATGCCATGTCAGCTTTACAAAAGATAATTACAGTTAAATACAATAAACAAAAGTTTATTCCCTATCGGCTAGAGTGTCGATATGCATTGTAGCCGTTGTCGGTGAAGTGTCTGCTGGTGTATGTAGATGTCTATGCCGGTGCCAGTGCTGGTGCCTGCCGATGACTTTACCAGATGAATGCCAGGTGGTTGCCAAAAGGTTGCCATTAATGACAACACCATCATTTCTCATTAGAGTGTAGAATGCCAACAATCTCCCCCTTTGGCATTGATGGAAACACTCATGAGAAAAATCCAAAGACTGTTTCCAAAAAGTGAAGTCCAAAAATTTACCAAAAAGATGTGCTCCCCCTGAGCAGATGATCTCCTCTGAATGATCCTTTTTCTCTGTCCACTACTCCCCCTTCGACATCAATGACAAAGGTTGTCAAAAATTGTCAAATGAGTGTAAAATTTCACCTTAAGGTTTGTAATCGGTTGGTTACAATCTGAAATATGTCTGCCAAAACCAAGTTTAAACTCTGCATAAATCTATTGTTGTCATTCATGGTTACCTCATTTTGTTGGATCGTGTCGGTGAGATGATGCATATGCTCCTCCGGTGATCTTTCCCCTTAAATTAATGCCTTAGAGATCTCATTTCTTAGAGAGATAAAGTTATCCAATTTAGGACTAAGTTTATACTTAAGCTCTCTGGCATTTTCTTTGATCCTTGCTTTTTCCTTCTCAAACTTCTCCAACTTTTCCTCAAAACTTGCTATTTCTTGCTCAATAATTGATATAGATTCGGATGAACCAATAATGTTATCAGCTATATCATCTATCTCCTTCTATACTCTGCTTATGTCCTTTTCAATGTCCTTTGTCAACAGATGTGGCTTGCATGTTTCTTTGTACAGTTCCTTATATTCCAAAATTGTTGTATCCAGTGTCGGAAAAAGTGTGTTAATATGTTCAGTGCACTTCTTTATTGTGTCCTCAAAGAATTTTTCCTTTTCTTTTTCCATTTTCTCTTTGAATGTATCCTCATTCACCTTATCAACTGTTATTATATTTCCTACAATAAATTTAGACAATGTGTCCAACTGACTTAAAGAATCCTTTACATGATCTATATTACATTTTGGTGCAATCATCTTAAGAATAGGTATTATATCATCAATTTATTTATAGGCCAATGCATTATAGTCAGTTATCTTCTTGATAGAGTCTAGGAGTACCTCTGTCACATTGGTAGGCCTGAATTCACTTAAAGAAGTACCGGATGTCTGACCAACTACCTTAATTACTTCAGTGCTTTTAGCTTTAGTAACCAATTTTCTTGTATCAACCTCTGGTGGATCAGTCCGAGTTTGCATTGCTATTAGCAATGGTTTGGGTTTCTCCGTGATTACTGGTTTCACTATCTCAGTATGTACCTGTGCCTCTGCCAGTTTCTCTGTGTTCTTAGCTGTTGGTACCTCTGTCTCAGTAGGTTTCTCAGTGCCAACAACTATACTACCAGTATTCATTCCATTGTCCAAAGGTTTCTCTATTTGCTCTGTTTGTATCTCAACCTCAACATTCTCTGTCGGTTGCTCAACAATGTTTCCACTGTCAGCAATATCATTCCTTACCTCTGTATTATCCTTATCCACAACAATGTTCACTTCCTGAGTATCAACATTCATGGTGAATAGAATTTCTGATTCAGGGTTAGTGTCATCATGTGTTGTACCTATACTGTTAGTAACCCGTGTATCAACAGTATGTACCGATGCAGTATCCAAGGGTGGTGGTAAGTTGTCAGTTATTTTGATGTTTGGTATTCCACCAACTTTACCTTTCCCTTTGTCCTTATCCTTCTGATATACCTTAAATGTTTTCTTCGACCTGTTAAATTCCTCTTGTTTTTCTTTTTCTACAAAAAAGATACCCATTTATCAGCCGTTTCCTCAACAATTTCATTAACTCTACCAGCCATTAAGCTCACTTGTCAGTGACCACTAGCAAAAACTAATCTGTTAGCCTCACAAATTAAGTCATCAATTTCCTCTTTAGAGTTAACTGGATGTACAGCTAGAAGTTTTTCAACTTTAAGTTTCTTGTCTAACTCCATTACTGCAATCCTCTTTGCATCTAACCTTCTATACATATCATTTGGTAAATCATCTACAACTTCAATGAACACTTTCTTGTATATGTCCAAATGTAGAATTATATTGTTTTCAATACTTCCCTTTTCTAAATCAGTGAATGTGTTATACAATTTGCTCACATTTGCCAAATTACCATCATTAGTTATTTCATTCAACAAATTATCCAGTGGTGGTATAACTTGTTTATGTTTCTTCTTGGGTGTAAGTTTCTTTGCCAGTTGCTTTACTGCTTGTTGTTTCTTTCTCAAGGTTCTTGTTTTGTTGGGTGGAGGAGAGGGTACCGGTGAGGGTTTTCTCTTCCTATCAACTCTCTTGAATTCCACATGTATCTCACTGTCAGATGATGTGCCAACTAGTGAAATGTGTGCCTCCAGTTTCAGTCCTTCCTTTTCACTTTCCTTTATACCAGTAAGGTTCATAAAATTTTCTTTTATTTCCTTTACTTGTTTAGAAGCATCTCTTATATACTTTTCTCTTCTCTTCCTTTGTTTCATTGTTTGTACACCACTCTCAATTGTTTCAGCACTACCAAAAACTTCTTCTGATGGATCTCTAGGTGCATCCAATAAGGCTTTTGCATAAGTTTCAACAATGTTGATATCTACCTCATAACCCATTTCTGTTACCCATACAGTTCTAGGTAAAACAACTTCCATTCATGTTTCATCTTTCTTAATTACAAAACAAATTTCCTTATCATATTTATCTACTACACTCTATGGTAGTCTCTCTCTGGTTTTCATTTTGGTTTGGAAAGCTTTGAAATATTCAGTTATGTTGTTTTCCTTAGCAGTACCCATGCCGGTGAAGGCTTCTTGCAATTGTTTTCCTACCGATATGTCATATCCAAAGTCTTTTTGTCCAATACTAGGGATTTCCTTTATGAAATACAACATAAGGCATACCAAGAGATTGCCAAAAGGAAATGTCCCTTTCTTATCACCTTTTATCTTCTCCAAGTTATCAATTAGTTCATCCTTCAGCCATTCACATACATCTATTTTTGCATTATTGTTTACCATTTCATAAGCACTATTAATGCAAAGACTAGAAACTGAATTAAGTCTGTTTGCATGTGTAGTCTTATAGCCTAAAATCATACTTATGAATCTCACATTAATGTCCTTGATGTCATTCACTCTCAGAGATCTACTATTAGATGTTGCTCCGATTAAGGTCATGACTTTGTTATTAGGAACCTTCTTAGTTTTGTCAGGTCTGCTACCGGTTGAGGGTAAACCTGTCACTACCCTAATTGCTTGCCAGGTGAATTTGCAGACCGAGTCTAACCAAATAAATTCTCCATGTGCCCTACTTAGGACAATTCTCACTACTTCCTTTAGAAATTCAGGGATGTTCAAGAATTCCACAAAACCTAAAGTCTCAATAACCTTGTGCTCGGGTTTGACATTGCCATTTTCATCACAAATTATGGTTTTAAACATCTTTAACACTTCCTCAGAACCTAATTCTTCAATATTGCAGTGAATATATATCCTAGGGTCTTCAACATAAGCTACACCTTTAGGAATATTTGAAAATGTGCCTATGGAATCATCTTGCTTAGCTATCTCAGGGATAATTTTGAATACGGGCCTAGGGCATTTTATATTTTCCACAACAGTAGGGTTTGCAATAAATTCGGGAGCAGAAGAGGAAGCCATTTGAAAAATACCTTAAGCTGCCTGATAATGTCCAAATGCTTGAAGAAATCGCTTCACACCTTCGCCTTGAATGCCTTCGCTCAGATTTCATGCTCTCTACTAATTTGAATGCTCGGTGAATCAAAAATGAGGGAAAATTGATGATATATAATGAATTTTCCTTCAACAACTGTATTAAATGCTCGCTGGTTAAGTGAAAACTTAACACATCTACTGGTAAAGAAGAAATCTATCTTCTCACCATCGATCAAGGGTAAACTGCATGATATTCAACTTGCTGCAATACCCCTAAAGGGTTACTTCTTAGTTGGATGAAGAATTTCCTGCTAGTGGAGTAATACTCTGTTCTACCGGTGAAGAAATAGTTTTATCAACATTCTGATTTATCTTTCTAATCCATTGTTTTGAAAATTCTTTCTTTACCTCATCAACCTTTTCTTTGCCTTTCAAACTAGTCCTTTATTATTTGCCGGTGAAGTCTTGCTTCTACAAAATTTTGCAATATGTCCAATTTTGTTACAAGCATAACAAGTTACATTATTATTCTGAATAGCCTTTCCATATCCTATGTCGGTTTGTGTTCTACATTGATTAGATAAGTGCCCAAATCTTCCACAAACATAACATCTTACATTCATTCTGCAGTTTTCTGAATTATGACCAACTTTGTTGCATTTGGAACGTTGACTGGTGGGTGCATTAATGTTCTAATTGTTTCTAGATCTACACTGATTTTCTCTATGACCATACTTGTTACAGTTAAATAATTTCCCATTAAATTTGTAAGAATTAGGTTGTCTTACCAGTTTACTATGATCATGATTGTTTACAGTACCAGAACTTTCACCAACTTCAAATCCAAGTCCATTTGTATCTCCATTAGGTTTCTAACTTTTCAGCATATCATCAAGTTCTTCTGAACTTTTCTTGAATTTCTATTTGTGTTGATTTGCAGTAGCCAACTCATTTTCCAGAATTCCCATTTGTCTCATAAGTTCAGTTTTATCATGTTGCATTTGAATTAGATCTGTCTTCAACATATCATTTTCATGACTGAGTCTTAGATTTTCATTTCCAGCATCATTGAGTCTCCTAGTCAAGTCATCTTCATTCTTCTTCCTGTCTTCAATGTCTTTACAAAATCTCATAGTCATATCTTGCATTTCATTCCTCATAGTAAGGTTTTCTTGTCTCATCTTGTTCACTAGTTCATTAAGAGTTTCCTTTTCATCATTATCATTTTGCATCTTTTCATGAAGTTCTTTTATTTTATTTCTAGCAATAGTAAGATTCTCCTGAAGTCCTTAAATGAATTCCTATGCAGTCCTTAGATCATCTTCAAGTTTGATATTCTTCAACTTCTCTAAATCATAGTATACAAGAGCTCCTTCCAATTGCTTTCTTAATTTCTCCATCTGTACCGGTGTCAAAATCTTCCTCAAGCTGTTAGGCTTTTGAAAATAGAGGACCAGGATCTGATACCAATTGTTAGGATTAATGATAGTCCCAAAGATACTAAGAGGGGGGGGGGGGAGGGGGTGAATCAGTATCTAACTGGTTTACCGAATATTTAACCTTATTAAGTATTTTGCATTCCAAAACAATGTACCAGTAAATAAGAATTAGTCCAGTAAACAGGAACAATAAAGACAACATAGAAAACACACCATAACACAAGATGTTTAACAAGGAAAACTGGTGTGGGAAAAACCTCTGTGGGATTTGTGACCCACAATATTTACTAAGTGGCCAATGAATAAATATTACTTACAATGAGGGGTCTGCACATGCAGGAAGTCCAACTGCCTAGAGCTCACTGCTCAATTTACAAGATAGAAGTCTCACTGACTTACAAAATGGATTATGAAAATCCAACACAATGTACTACTTCAAATCAACATCAACTATGCTAGGTTCAGTACCGGTTTAAGCTCATTCTACAACCAAAACCTTCGCTATCAACTTATATCTCCTTATACAAAAATATCACTTATTCATGCTATCCTTCTACCATACTTCTTACTTTCTTTCTCTTCAAATGACCTATAAGATCTCATACATATATATGAGTCTTTTATAATATTCCATGTTGGCTTTACAAAAGATAATTACAATTAAATACAATAAACAAAAGTTTATTCCCTGTCGGCTGGAGTGCCGGTATGCATTGTAACCGCTGCCAGTGAAGTGTCTGCCAGTCTATGTAGATGTCTATGCCGGTGGCTTTACCAGATGAATGCCATATGGTTGCCAGAAGGTTGCCATCAATGACAACACCATCATTTCTCATTAGAGTGTAGAATGCCAACAAAACCACGTTGGGAACCTACCCACAATATGATGATACTTTGCAGTGGTATGTGTAAATATTACAATGAGGAATGCACATGCATTCAGACACACTACCTAGAACTCATCACTCAAAATATGATGACCTAGAAGGCTAGAACCCTTAGGGAAGGTTCACTACCTTACAACAATATTGAAACTACAATCCAATTAAGATGAACTGAAAGAATGAAAACTTCTAATGCTTGATGATAGTTCTGGTTAAGTACAATAGTCTTCCCTACAACACACTCTTCTCTATACACCACAACAAAAGATAAATTTTCTTGTTTACACATACACCACTCTCTGATAATGCAGACACAACACGCATACCAAAATTACATGAATACAACACCTATTTATAAAAATTATCTTGGCTACAAGGTCGGTCAAACCCTTAATACCTAATTACAAAATTACATCACACAATACATAAATCAAGCACTGGACCAATACAATGTCATGACAACATAGCATGGACCCAAATCAACTCCTCAAATGCGCAACACTGCCAGAAATCTCACTAAGATCAATGACAACATGTTACATCACCAAAAATATCATATAACACAAAGAATATCACCAGACCCATAATATCTTCAATAATGCACATAATAATCAATGTGGACCACCAAAATAAATAGAACACAATTAGGAAAAACCAACAAGAACGTTAGAATCATCGACAATAGTTGTACCAACACCATTTAATCAAATCTTCATCGATCAACATGCTAAAACTCAACAACAGGAACTCAGAAAAGAAAGATAACTTGAGGAGCACCAAATCACAAACCATCTGAATTGAAGATACACATGAACTTCTTGAATTCTCTCCCAAATCCGCAACACAAGATGATCATTTTGGAGCACAAAGGATCAAACATCAAAACACCGCAACACTGAAAAACCCATCTTCATATTGGAATCCACAACTCGATCAAATCATCACATAGAATCATAAAATCAATATGGAATGAAGTATCTCTAGTTGATTCAACATAGAAAATAGATAAACCAACCAGATCAACTCACTGCAATCATCAGAACACCAAAACAACTCTCTACAATACCAAAACACAAGAATATGTTGACATCAATGACAACAACATATCCTAGCAGCAACAATATCCAACAATCAATCACCAACAATCTCCTCCAAAAATCCACTAAAAAATGCAAGAATTTTCCCCAAAAATCATTTCCAAAATTCTCAAAACTCCTCTCCAAAAATTGCAGGAACTCCCTCACAAAACTAAAAACCCCAAATACTACTTCCCTTCCAAAAACTTGTTCAAGAAATAGATAACCACCCAATAACCATACAATACAAATCCAACAAAGTTTAAATATTTATTAATTCAATTAAACTCGAATTCTCAACCAACTCCCACCAAATGAAC
Source organism: Cryptomeria japonica (assembly GCF_030272615.1). NCBI lineage: Eukaryota > Viridiplantae > Streptophyta > Pinopsida > Cupressales > Cupressaceae > Cryptomeria > Cryptomeria japonica. The sequence continues at coordinate 625,479,827 of NC_081412.1, forward strand.
AATAATAGACATATTATTTACCACTGCCCATATACAATTACATATGTGAAAATATTTTTTTATTAGTTACACCATCACCAAAAATGCATTAGCCCACATTAATTATATTCACAATAAAACAAATGGGCAAATAAAACAATATTATATAAAGAATTATATCACATAATATTAATAATATTAATCAGTTTTCTTATTAATATATATATCAGTGGCTTGCCACTTTTGATTAAAATAAAATAAAATTAATAATGATAATAATAATAATAAGAATGAAGATGAGAAACATTATACCATCAATAATATTACTCTCAACATAAATATTATTAATGATATATGACATAAATGCAAATAAACATTACCAAAATTAAAACATCAAACACCACACAACTAAAGCTAACTAACTTAGGATACAAACATTGCCTTCATGGCAACCCAAGAAGGTAAATTCAATACCAAGGTTATTGTTGGCAACATGTAGGAATTGATTATGTGTCGTCATTGATGTCAACACTATTCCAGTTGGTTAGTGACCTACTTTGGTTGGACATGGTTTTGGCAAAGGTTATCAGAGATTCTGCTCCGGTATGTTCAGATTGTTGGATTTAGTTTTGGAAGGATATTCATGATGATTATATGTATATCATATTCATTTGGTTCTTGATTTGGTGCTCCAGAAGCTATTGATTATGTTCTAGACTACCAGTTGATGTTCTTGGTCCCAATTGGTGATATTTGATGAAATGGTTAAGTGGTTTTGATGCGGCTTCTAGAAATGGTTCTTAATATGCTAAAGGTGTTCTTGATCATGTCCCAATTGTTTGGTGGCTTCACATTGGCTAGCGTGAAGATTTGGTGATCCTATTTGGGTTCGGTAGATTATTCTATGTCATTGACACTGAGGTTTTTCCCGGTTGGTGTAACGTGTTGCGATTGATCTTGGCAAGATTTCGAATGGATGTAATTGTTTAGGAATTTGAATTAGGTCCATGCTATGTAATGTAAATCATAATATTGGTCTGGTGGTTGATATCTGTATCGTGTGATGTGATTTTTGTAATTATGAGTTGAGGGTTGAGGGTTTATCTTACCTTGTTATCAAGGTTGATGATTTGTATATATAGGAGATATGATTATGTAATTTTTGTGTTAGTATTTTTTTTGCATTATCAAAGAGAGGTAAATGTGAGAACAAGGATATATCATTCAAGAAAGTGTTGTGGAGAGTAATTTGGTGTTGTAGGGTAGACAACTGTGCTTAATCAGAACTATAATTAAATATTAGGAGATGCTATTTCCATAGTTCATTTCCTCTGTCCATTGTAGTTTGATGATTATGTAAGTATGTGGGACTTTTTCTTTTGTGTTGAGGAGTGTCCTCTAGGTGGTTGGCTTGATTGTAAGTGCAATCCCCATTGTAATATTTTCACATATTATTGAAGAAGTATTATTTGATTGTGGGTAGGGTTTCCCATCATGGTTTTTCCCTTCACCGGGTTTTCCACATCAAAATATTGGTGTTGTGTGTTGTGTACTCTCATGTTTTATCTTTCACATTGTTGTTCTCATTTTGCTCTGGTAGAAGGTTTATAATCTACAATAATTGTTTAACTTGTGGAAAACTGATTCACCCCCCCTCCTCTCGGTTTTCCTCCGGTTCATTCTAACAATTTGTATTAGAGTGAGGTCCTCTTTGCAGAAGTCCAACCACTTGAGGAGATCTGATGGCATCAAGTTATTCATCTAATTTCTACCGAAAGAAGAGTCCCAGATTTGATGGTACAAATTATAAATTATGGAAGGAGCAAATGAAGATTTATCTGAGATGTCTTCGAGCTAAGATATGGGAGATAACAAAAAAAGGTTATACACCTCATGATCCTAGTTCTGGAACTCTGACACCTGTTGATGAACAAAAGAATGCTGATAATAATGTCAGAGCAAAATAAGCATTGTTAAGTGCCCTATCAGATGAAACACTGTTGAATGTCATAGAGTTGGAAAATGCAAAGCAGACTTGGTTGAAGGTTGAAACTCTATTTGAAGGCGACCAAGCAGTAAAGATTGAAAAAATTGAAGGTTACCAGGTGAGATGTGAAAATTTGAAGATGGAAGAAGATGAAAAGATAAGTTTTTTCATGCATAAAGTGAATGAGATTGTCATGTAAATCAAATGATGTGGTGGAACAGTTAATGAGGATGAGATCGTTTCAAAAATTCTAAAAGTTTTACCTTTGGCTTACAAAATGAAAGCTACTACAATAAATGAACTTTGGACAGTGTCAAATACCCATGTTACCAGAGATACATTACTTGGGAAATTTACTGCTTTTGAACTTGAAGAGCTTGGAGATCAGAATGCTACTAAAATAGAAACTACATTTAAAGCATCTACCTCTGGTAAGTAGAAGATAGATTGGAAAGAGTTATATGCTAAAGAGATGGAAGACATTGAAAGATAGAACAAAGAACTTGAATAATTGGAAGCCCTAATTGCCAGAAAAATTCCTAAAGGACGAGTTGGAAGTAAGTATGAAGGAAAAGTTACATTTAAATGTTTTTCATGCGATAAGATTGACCACTTTGCTTCTAGATGTCTTGAAAGAGCTGAAAGGAATTATGAAAGATTTTTGAGGAATTATAAACCTAATCTGGAATATCAGATCAAACTTAAATATAAAAATAATAAGGAAAAATCATGTTAATATGCTGGTGATAATGATTTTGGTATTACTGATGATTCTGATGATGATGATCCTATAAGTGGATCCAGTAATGGAAGCTCAGGTAGTGGAAAAGATTGGGTCTTTATTGCTATCAAGGATGAATCTCTGGAACCTGTCAATGATACAACTCATACTGAGGAGAAATACCTAGCTGCTAAAACTAAAGAGAAAGATGAATGGGTTATAGATAGAGTTTGATCACACCACATGACTAGTGATAAGAGGAAATTCCTAACTCTGCAAGAATTTGATGGTGGACTAGTCAGATTTGGAGATAACAAGGCATGCAAGATCAAAGGAAAAGGAACAATATTCTTGGATGGTAAGAATAATACTGACAATCTTTATTATGCTGAAGATTTGAAGCATAATCTCTTGAGTGTAGGACAGATGGTGGATAGAGGATTTCATTTGCAATTCAAAGATGGAAAATGCAAGATTATCAATAGATCTGGATTGGAAATTACATCCGAAACTCAGACCAAAGGAAATATCTTTCATTTGAATTCCGGTGAGAAGACTTTCTTGATTGCTTAGATTGATGAAAGTTGGCTATGACATAAAAGGATGTGTCAATTTGAATTTTTATTGCATAGTAAATATTAGTTCAACCAAGGCTGTCAAAGATTTGCCCAAGATCATCAAGCCTCATAATCCGGTATGTAGAGAATGTCTAATGGGTAAGCAAGTTAGAACTCATTTCAAAAGTATAAATGACATATCTAATCAAATTTTTGATCTTATTCATATTGAACTATGTGGTCCAACAAGGACTAAAAGCTTTCAAGGAGATAAATACTTTATGTTGCTTATTGATGATTAATCTAGAATGATGTGGGTTGCATTTTCGAAAGAAAAATCATAAGCCCTTGACAAATTCAAAATATTCAAAGCTATGGTTGAGATAGAAACAAGATTGAAGATAAAATTCTTAAGATCAAATCAAGGTGGTGATTTTACATCTGGTGAATTCAACAATTTTTTTGCAAAATATGGAATCAGAAGACCTATCTACACCCAGAACTCCACAACAGAATGGAGTAGTGGAAAGAAAGAACAAAACTATATTAGATTCTACAAGGACAATGATGATGGAAGCCAAATTGCTTAATATTTATTGGAGAGAAGCTATCAATACTGCAATCTACACTTTCAATAGGATACACATAAAAGGTGATACCGGTAAGAATCCTTATGAATTATGGTTCGGTCATACTCCTACTATCAAGTATTTCAGAATTTTTGGAAGTAAATGCTATATTAGAAGAGATGTGGAATAGGGAAATTTGATCCTAGATGTGATGAAGGAATATTATTGGGTTATTCTACTAAGGCCAAAGCATATAGACACTTTAACAAAATATTGCAAAGGATAGTGGAAAGCATAAATGTCAGAGTGGATGAGAAAAGTAACAATTAGATCAGATCATATAACTATGGACTGGAAGATGAGATTGTCAGATTAGAACCAATAATGCAAGAATCAGATTAGAGCATTGATCTAGTTGCCCTGGTAACATCATAAAATTCCATAGTAATTGTTGAAGAGTATAAAGAGTCAGAAAGTCAAGATAATCCAAAGACTCCCAGATATGTAAAGCTAAACCATTCTAAAGATCAGATCATTGGAGATAAGAGAAAAGGTGTGATGACACAAAGAAGGTTAGCTGCTGAATAGGTATGTTTAATCTCTCAAATTGAACCAAAATCAATTATTGAAGCATGTAAAGATGAGAATTGGATGAAAGCAATGGAAGAGGAATTGAATTAGATATAAAAGAATAACACATGTGAATTGGTTCCTAGGTCTAAAGATAAAAATTGTTATTGGAACTAAATGGGTATTCAGAAACAAATTAAATGAAGAAGGAAACGTTGTAAAAGTTAGATTTTTTTGCAAAGGATACTCAAAACAAGAAGGAATTGATTATAATGAAACTTATGCTCCGGTTGCAAGGATTGAAGCAATAAGACTATTTCTTGCCTATTTTATACACAAGAACTACAAGGTATATCAAATGGATGTCAAATATGCATTCCTAATTGGAGATTTTGAAGAAGAAGTCTACATTGAGCAACCTGATGGATTTTTACTATCAGAGGATAAGGACATGGTTTGTAGATTGAGGAAAGGCTTATATGGATTGAAACAAGCCCCTAGACCCTAGTATGCTAGATTGGATAAACATCTTTTGAAGTTTGAATTTAGAAAATGTAATGCTGATAGAAACTTAAATTATAAGATTGAGCATGATGATATATTGATCATTGAAGTCTTAGTTGATGATATCATTTTTTGGAGGAGAAGAAAATCTATGCATGACATTTGCTGATGACATGAAGAATGAATTTGAAATGTCTATGATTGGTGAGATGAAATTTTTCTCAGGCCTGTAGATCACTCAAACTGATAAAGGTATTTTCATTTGTCAAACTAAATATGTGAAATAATTGCTAAAGAAATTTGGACTTGAAAACTCAAAACCAGTTGGAACCCCTATGGTAACGAGTTGCAAACTGTCAAAGAAAGATGAATCTTCTAAATTGAGCTCATCTATATACAAATCAATGATTGGTGGACTACTATAATAAAATCATACCAGAACAAATATGATGAATGTTATCTACATTACTTCTAGATTTCAATCTAATCCAAGAGAAAATCATGAAATTGTTGTTAAAAGGATATTCATATATTTGAAAGGAACGACAGATTATGGGTTATGGTATCTAAAGGATGATGATTTCAGATTATGTTCCTATAAAGACTCAGATCGGGTAGGAGATGTTGATGACCGGAAGAGAACTACATGTGGTGCATTCTTTCTTGGGAAGAATTTAGTCTCATGGCTTAGCAAAAAATAATCATGCACTTCATTATCTACTGTTGAAGCTAAATATGTAGCTGTTGCAACAAATTGTACTAAGATCTTATGGATGAAGGAAATGTTGAAGGATATAAGGGTAATTTATGATGAGCCTATTCTTATTCACTGTGATAATACAACTGCTATTGATATGTCAAAGGATCCAGTATTTCATTCCAAATCAAAACACATATCTATAAGATATAATTTCTTGAAAGAAAAAGTTGAAGCAAAGGAAGTCAGATTGGTATATGTTCCCACTCAGGAACAAATTGTAGATATTCTAACAAAATCATTACCTAAAGATACCTTTGAATATCTCAAAAATCAATTGGGGGTCACCACCCCTCTAGAAGAGACTTAGAGATATAGAGATGCATCAATTCGGTGAGCTTATGAGAAATATCTTTTGATTCGGGTTGATGAGATGATGTTGCTACTCAGGGGGAGTAGTCAGCTAATTGGTTCAATACCTTGGCATCAACCTTTCAGCATTGATGTCAAAGGGGAAGAGATGTCCATGTGAAAAATAGAAAAACATATTCCAGTTTGGGGGAGAGATATTTTGAGAACCTGATACATCAGATTAGTCAATTCTTTTGGTGTTATCTTGGGAGTGAGTTTCTTGGAGATTTTTGGCATTCCTTGGAACTTGGATGTTTTTCATATTTAATGTTGCCATCAATGCCAAAGGGAGAGATTACTGACAATATGCAGGAATTGATTATGTGTTGTCATTGATGTCAACACTGCTCCGATTGGACATGGTTTTCATAGAGGTTATCAAAGATTCTGCTCTGGTATGTTCAGATTGTTGGATTAAGTTTTGGAAGGATATTCATGATGATTATATGTATGTAATATTTAGTTGGTTCATGATTTGGTGCTCCGGAAGCTATTGATTATGTTCTAGACTGTCAGTTGATGTTCTTGGTCCTGATTGGTGATATTTGATGAAATGGTTAGGTGGTTTTGATGTGGCTTCTAGAAATGGTTCTTAATTTTCTAAAGGTGTTCTTGATCATGTCCCAAATTTTTGGTGGCTTCACATTGGCTAACATAAAGATTTGGTGATCCTATTTGGGTCCGGTAGGATATTCTATGTTATTGACACTGATAGTTTTTCCCAGTTGGTGTAACGTGTTGCAATTGATCTTGTAGGGATTTCTGGTGGATGTAATTGTTTGGGAATTTGAATTAGGTCCATGCTTTGTAATTTAAATCATAATATTGGTCTAGTGATCGATCTTTGTATTGTGTGATGTAATTTTTATAATTATGAGTTGAGGGTTGAGGGTTTAGTCGACCTTGTTATCAAGGTTGATGAGTTGTATATATAGGAGATATACTTATGTAATTTTTGTGTGTCGATATTTTGTCCACATTATCAGAGAGAGGTAGATGTGTGAACAAGGATATATTATTTAACCAAGTGTTGTGGAGAGTTTGGTATTGCAGGGTTGACAACTGTGCTAAATCAGAATTGTAACCAAGCATTAGGAGATGCTATTTCCACAGTTCATTTCCTCTGGATTGTAGTCCGATGATTATGTAAGTCTGTGAGACTTCCCTTTTGTGTTGAGGAGTGTCCTCTAGGTAGTTGGCCTGATTGGAAGTGCAATCCCTATTGTAATATTTTCACATACTGCTGCAAAAGTATTATCTAATTGTGGGTAGGGTTTCCCACCGTGGTTTTTCCCTTCATTGAGGTTTACACATAAAAATATTGGTGTTGTGTGTTGTGTACTCTCATGCTTTATCTTTCACAACATTGTTGTCATTTTGCTTTGGTAGAAGGTTTATAATCTGCAATAATTGTTTAACTTGTGGAAAACTGATTCACCCCCGCTCTCAGTTTTCCTCTGGTTCATTCTAATATTTATTTCCCTAGATAGGGATGGGGCATGGATTAGGTCACTTAAGCCTTAATTCTATCTTCATATACCATCATCAGGGATTGTTTAGGCACTCTTAGACCCATGAAGCCGGGTGGAGTCAATGCTTGGTACTTGCATCAACAAAAACACAAAACACTTGCACAACATGTATATCCTTATATACATCTAACAATAGCATTAGTAAATATAATCAATCATCCAATAGAATCACCTGAAACAAATGTTAGTACATCACAATCCATCATAAACATAATACATTATCTCACATATAGTAATCGAGAATTAATAAACATCAAACCCAAATATCACCAATATGTCCTCATATGCATAAATCATCATAAACATCAATATTTCCTAAAAACATAGAATCATCATGAATAGTCCACCAACATGAATCAGATAAGTATGTCCACACACATATCGAGAAGAGCACTACACACACATAGAGTCAACCATGAGTCCAATAGAAGCAAAATAGGAAGCACACATGGAAGGGTATTACACCTACCTTCACCTCTCGTACTATAACCCTTTGTCATTGGTATCTTGCCACAAGATATCTTTCATGCAATATAATGTCATCCATCCCATTTCTACCAATATAATTCAAATTCTCCTTGCAATCTAAAATCACAAGAAAATTCTAATCCATGCAATCCAATTATGTAATCTAGTACAAATCATCCAATCATATCAATGGAATTTTTCTTGTCATTGTTGCAAGAATTGAACCAAATAATCATCATCATTGGGTTGTATCCTTACCAATCCTTGTGTTAATTAAGGACATATCATTCCCACATCAACAAACACTATATCCATCACTAATTAATCTTGTTTTTTCAACTTGACCAAGGTTCATGTTTTTATTTGTATCATTTTGTGCATTAGACTTTTGCTTGCATCTATAGGGGTACTTGTAACCTACCCACCACAAAATTTTTATGGCCTTCCATATTGTAGTGCTATACAACATATTATTTCTTGTGAAATATTAATTTATACACATGAGACACATTGTCACCTTGGTGCATCAACATCTGAGTGATATATAAAATTAAGGATGTTTAATATAATGGTGCATTATCATATGTCTCATCCATCTCCCTTCCCTTATTCATCTTTAATACTCATCTATTTTGATAGCACACCCATGTTCTCTTGAAATTACATATTCTCTCAAGGGGACATACTCATCCTCATCCTCATTATATTTACTCCTAGTCAATCCTTTGAATGACTAGGTAATATTACCTAATAAAGCAATTTTTTTCCAAGTTCTATATTATAATCTTCTTTTAAATGATGCTATTTCGTAATACCACCCTTAAGAGGAGAAAAATGTAGACATCTAAAATTGACACATGACCATTACCTAACTATTTCCTCTATATTGATTGTTTGTAACACTAATTATTTATCTAATTTCAATACCATTATTAATTAATAAATATTTTTTTTTTTGGCAAGGTGGCAATGCCACTTGATATATTTTATTAATAATATATAATTTTTACAATATATTTAAAAATTGGTTCAAACTGAGCTCCCAGAGAAAAGAACCAGCAAGAAAAAATTTGGTCATTGCTCATTAACTTGACCATAGAAGAGAAGTAGTGAACAATCCTCTAGCCGGAGCTAGTTAGAAAATAGAGATCAACAAAGGAGCATGCAAACTCATTTATAAATTGGAGCATGCAAGCTCATTTTATAGAATAGGAGCATGCAAGCTTATTTACAAAATAAGGACATGAAAAAGAAATAACATAGGCTGCCTAGTGAATGAAGAAGAGAGCTCCAAAAAGCAAGAGGACTAAACCAGCATCGAAGGACAGATCCATCTTCATGGGATATCTTGAAGGCCCTACAACAAAGAACTCTTGCAACCAAAATTGACATGACCCTGCACCAAAAAACATCTGCAACCAAAAAATATGTATACTACAGAACATAGAGAATTTACAAGAAACACAAGGGTCCAAAACATAACCGACACCAATGACATGAGATATGCGGTCCACCATTATAAACAAATGCCAAAGGAGAAGAGGAGAATGCGGAAATGCTAGAGAGAAATGAAGCCCAAAATTTTTATGCCGTAAATGAAAAGAAAGAGGAGATATATCATAAAAAATCTGACAAACCAAAAGAAGTGGCGTACAAAGATAATTATGAAAACAACACCACACCAAACTTTAAATGGCATATGAAGGATGGATTCCCAATGTGAAAATAAATATCTCCAGATTTTGCACCAGAAGAGAGTACCAAACACATGAACAACATCAATAACAACCAACTCATCATTAATGAATGCCAAGTGATGATCGAGTAAAGGAAAGCACCTCAAATCAAAACCAAATGGAATTATGATAAGGAATACCTCACCAAGAGAAGAGAATATCAACTCATATAAACGAGCAATCATATAATAAGAAAGATTAAATACTCGACTCTGTACAGGCTATACTTAATAGGTTTGGGAAGCTCATCAAAACACACCCCAATCGAGAGGAATCAATAATAGTTTTGTCACAACCCATATTAGCGAGGCAATCAGCCAATGCATTACCTTCACGATAAACATGTAAGATGATGAGGTGCTCAAATGTATCAAGAAGAGTCCATATATGTTCAAGAATATACCAGAAATGCCAATTATCAACTTTTCTTCCCTTGCAAGCATTAATGACAATAGCTAAATCACCTTCAATATGAAGTTATTTGAAATTCAAATCCCTAGCCATAACAAGACCTTCTAAAAGAGCACAAGCCTCAGCCATATTATTTGTGCCAGAAGAAATTGGCTTAGCTTTTAATACTAATAAAGAACCCAAATGATCACGAAAAACTATCCCTATTCCCGAATCACCAAGATTTCCATGGGAGGATCCATCAAAATTCAATTTACAAAAAGGGGCATTAGGAGGATGCCATTTTATAGAATTTCTGTCTACAGGTATTTTTCGAATCCTTGGAAAGGTGGGTGATACAGGAATAATGATACTTTTCCAAGAAGAAATCATAAAATTATCCCAGGAAGAGAACTTTGAATTCATATTAAAATATTTCTGAACATGAGCATTAACTTGCTCAATAATACTTCTTTCCAAAATCCCAAGAACAACAGATAAATCCGATGAGTCACATCTAAAAATGCACTTGTTTCTTTCCCACCAAATGGTCCATATGACTGAAGAGGGAATTATAAACCACAAACAAGCAAATAGAGAAGATGAATACAAAACTGGCAAGACTTAAACATGTGCCATAAAGATAAAGGCAAAGGGAATGAAAGAGATAACTTTTGGAGGACAAAATGCCAACAACTACTCGCAAACTCACAATGAAGAAAAAGATAATTGACATCTTCAAGAGATTTACCACATAAGACACAAGAAAAGGAGGTTGCAATATTAAATTTGACTAAACGATCACTAGTCAAAATTCTATTTTGTAGCATGAGCCAGGAAAAAACACCAGCTTTAGGTAATACTGAATTATTCCAACAGAACAAAAAGGCACAATGAGGAGCATTTTGATTGGCCATTTGTTGAACAACAAAATATGCTTCGTTAACAGAGTAGTTTCCCTATTTAGAAGGGTACCACATAAGTTGATATTTGATGTTAGAAAGGAAAGCCACTCGGTCTTGCAAAATAGATTTAAAATTTTGAATTTCCTGCAAGGACAATGGAAGAGTAGAGGGATCTTCCATGAGACCTTGTGAGAAAATAGATCAACACTATCTACATAATCAACCAATATAACTCCCCATGATTGAGAAAGAACAACTGAAACAGAAGCAAGAGAATCATACTGCAAAAGAGGTGGAAAGCCATTCCAGGAGTCTTTCCAAAAAATAATATCCTCCCCCGAATGGACCTGCTAGGAGAGAAAATTAGAGACCACTTCCCTACATGAGATCATAAAGTTCCAAATAGGAAACCCCTATGGAGGATTAGAAATTGTGAAGATCCTAGTAGGATTCTGGGAATCCAAATACTTAGGCTGCATAATTTGGCACCACAAAGGTTGGGGCTTAGTATACATAGACCAAACTGGTTTGCCCCCAAAAGCCCTATTTCTTTTAGATAAGTCCTAAATCCTAGCACCACCAACTTGCTTGGAAAGAGACATCTTGGTCAAAGAAATTAGTGGAATCTTTTTATCTTCTGTCATGTTATTTTTCCAAAGAAAAGATCGAATAATCTTTTCAATTTGGGAGATGACTCATCTGGGAGCTTGAAGATCTGAGATATAGTAATTAGGAATGGCAGATAGGATAGTTTTAATGAGAAGTATCCTACCTAAAAGAGACAACCACCTAGCCTTCCAAGTAGAAATACGAGATTTAAGTCTCTCGATAATTGAATTCCAAAAAGAAGACTTAGCAGATCCCATAAAGAAAGGAATCCCCAAATAGGTAGAAGGAAGAGAGTCTACTGGGAAACCTAAAATATTCACAAGTCTATCAGCCACCAACTGAGGAGTATTAAAAATGAAGATCTTGGATTTATGGGGGCTAATCTGTTGGCCACATCTACCAGTATAAGTATCTAGAATAAATTTAATATGAGTAGCCTCTTGAATAGAAGAAGACCCAAATAAAAGTGTATCATCAGCAAAAAGGTTCTGAGTGACTGAAATATCACAATGAGGAATTAACACCCCTTGCCAAAAGGCCAGATCCCTTTTCTTAATAGCCAATCGACTAAAAGCTTCTGCCATAATGATAAATAAGAAAGGAGATAAAGGATCTCCTTGTCTAACACCCTGGGTTAAAGAAAAGTATCTAGAGGGAGTTCCATTAATGAGGACAAAAAATGAAGCAGTAGAAATACAACTCTTGATCCATTTACACCAGCTTTTAGAGAAACCAAATTTTCTCAAAACTTTGAGGAAAAAAGCCCAACAAACTTTATCATAAGCCTTCATCATATCAAGTTTGACCACAAAAGCTAGGATATTGGATGAATTTATGGAATGTAAAGTTTCATGAAAAACAATTTCTCCCTCATGAGTTTCCCGGCCCAGAACAAAACCTCCTTGTTGAGGAGAGATGATGCGAGGAAGGAAAATTTTAAGTCTTAAACAAATAGCCTTGGTGAGGATTTTGTAAATAGAGTTGCACAAAGAAATGGGTCTAAATTCAACAAAAGTTTGGGGATTCTTAGATTTTAGGTTGAGGGCAATATAAGTGATGTTAAATTTTTTAAGGATATACCCACCCCTCCTAGACTCTTCCAAAGCCATTAATAAGTCAAAAACAATAAAATCCCAACATTTCTGAAAGAACAAGATAGTAAACCCATCAGGACCCGAAGCTTTATCAGGGGCCATGGAAAAAACAACAGAATAAAGCTCATCTAAAGAAAAAGGCCTCATAAGAAAGTCATTATCCTTATGAGAAACAAGGGAGGGGATAGAATCTAAAAGAAAATCCACATGATGATCCATAGAGGAAGAAGAAAAAGAAGGAGAATTAATATTTTATTATATCATGTCATTAATAAATTTCTCATCCATTCACTATTCATCTCTATTTACTTCCATCTTATTTCTATCATAAATCACTCAAATCACTAGTACATTCGAAGCTGATTTCCGACGACCGTTTGTTGGATTTTTGATAATTTTCATCGGAGTGTCGACAAAATCCACCATCGAAAATGCGGCGTCAGATTGGTCGATGATGCCATGCCCGTTAGAAATTCGACAATCCAATGGACTCTGTAGACGGTCAAAGAAGTCGTCGGTCGAAAGCTTGGTATTCATCGTAATTCCGACGATGATCATTTTTATAAAAAAAATAATAATTATCATTGATATAAAAGAGCCATCGAAGGAAGGAAATGCCGAAAGGACTCACCGAAGATAATAAATTCATCGACAAAAGATATCAAAGAAATCAGAGAGGGTCTTCATCAACAGGAAAAGTTCTCAAGGAAATAATACTATCGGTGCAACATAAAAAGGACCCATCGAAAGGAGCGTTTTCATCAAAAGAATAATATTGATCAGACAAAATGAAGCTACATCGATAAAAGATATCGATAAGGATATAGGTTTCGAGGAGGTTAAACTTCATCGACAAAAGATATCGAAGAAAGCAGAGAGGGTCTTCATCGACGGGAAAAGTTCTCGAGGAAATAATACTATCGGTGCAACATAAAAAGGACCCACTGAAAGGAGCGTTTTCATTGAAAGAATAATAACGATCAGACAAAAGCAAGCTACATCGATAAAAGATATCGATGAGGATATAGGTTTCAAGGAGGTTAAAAGGCATGTTCTCGATATGCGTGGTTTTGCCAATGTAACTTTATTGGTGAAGAATGATAAGGGAAAATAAAGAAAAGCTTTGGTGAGATAATAGACTCATTCATCGATGGGGCATAGTGATATTGATGAAAGAAGTATTTCGATGGAAAAATAAAGGAGGGCACCGAAGCCCAAGGTTTCTTTGACATAAGACCTAATGAATATCAGATATGTTTCGATGAGGAGACATCCATACTGACCGAATACAGTATTTCGATGAAGGGAAAAAATACTTGATTGAAGTAATATTCAAAATAAAAGTATTGTCAATAGAAACAAAGAGATCGATGGACTAAAGAAACAAATGATCGAAAGACATATCCTCATTGAAATGATTATTGATTACCACAAAAATCATAAACAAATCCCAGGGAAGGTCACATCGCCATTAAATTCAAACGTGTGCTCGAGTGACCGTTGTCCAAAGCGCCATTACTAACTAATTAAATATGCCATAAGTAGTGGATCAACCATCAAAGGACACAACATTAAGGAATTCACAGGTGACGAACTGAAAGCAGGAATTGGGCAAATTCACAAATAAAGCTCAGTAATTCCAAGTAAGTTGTTTGCACATAGACCTCTTTTTCAACATCATCTAAAACTAATAAGACCAGAAAGGGAAAAGAACCTATCACTGCAGAAGAAAAACCTAAAAGATAGAAAAGGGAAGGGCGTTCTTTGGCCCAGGACCTGATTGACCAGTGCCCATCATCCAGTTTGAGGTCCAAGAAGATTAGAGCTGATGAGGAAGGCCTGGAGGACCGGTTTGAGGATCTTGGAGATATATGGACAGAGTTGAGAGGGTATGAATTATTCATATATGGGTACAACATAAGAGTTGACCCTCAACCTATCAACAATTTATGGTGATTGAACTTAGGAAGGTTAGCTATGGCTAATGTATTCATGAATGTGGAGCTCATGAAGGCATTGGCAAACAAATATGACCCTTAAACTAGGACCATATATAACTACATGGGTGAGCCAATTATTGCAATCACAAAGGAGGTTATTGACACCGTGTTCAAGTTGGATTGGGGATTTGAAGAATTGATTGACCTCAAGAAGTTAACAAGTTAATATTTTAACCTATAGCACATTTACAAAACGTGGAGACTCCCTATACATAGACCTAGGAATGCAGGGTCCTTAGTGCCACTAGGTCAGGATGACAAAGCTCCCTATGATGTCAAATCTTTCCATCCATATTTCAAGTATACCTATTACTGTTTTGCCCAAGTGCTAGGGATAAAAGCCCATCCTTTGATGGATATTGCAGCCATGGTCATTTGTGTCGATTTGCAGTCTAAGGACCCCCGCTTCTTTGATTTTTTTGCTTATTTGGTTGAGGTTTTTAATCATGGGTTAGAAAAGTTAAAGGGGGATGTCATCAATGTTCATTTCAAACATTATTCCTTACTTATGCATATGCTATTGTATGTGGGCCAAGATGAAGGGTTATGGCCAGAAGAGTTATGTGTCAGGACATATGACAATGCTGGAATGAGAAAACCAGTGCAACTATGGGTTTCTTCATGGGACATAGGTATGTGAATAATCAATATTGGCATTTTGAGGAGTTCTTTGTCAAGCCATTATATAGACTGTTGGGATGCCCATGCGATCATGCCCTTGCACCAGAGGTTCAAAGATTCCTAAGACCAAAAGATTTTGCTGAAGATCCCTCAATTGAACACAATTGGGGAGATCGGTATTGTTTTTCAGACTGCACACAAGTCAAGGTATATGGGTTTGAAGGGAGACCATACTTACTACTAGTTATAGTCCCTAACAGAGTGGCTTGTCTGGAAATTGTGAGGCAACTGTCAATAGTGAGTACAGAACATCTGACAAGCCATGGAAAACAATCAATTGTACTTGGGTTGTTAGTATTTTCAGATTTTATTATGAAAAGTTCAAAGAGTTATGGCCTACTGCAGACAAAATTGAATTATTATGGCATGACTATGGGGGATCCAAGGCCCAATTTTGATCCTGAAGGATACATAAGGATAGCCCGGTCATCACAAAAGCTGAAGGCTGGAGAGCATAAATCTTACCTACCGGATGACCTCATTAAGAACATTGGCAGAGAAGAGACCAGAGTGAAGCGAATAAAGTTTGAGAAAACAATGCAGGCTTATAAATGGAAGCTTTATAGAAGGAAAATGGATGAGAACGTGCTACAAAAGATTGAAGACCCCTTGGAGTTGGCCAACAAACTTGTGGAGCATGAATTGGAAATACTTGAGGGAGTCCCGCCTCATGTTTTTAGGGATTACATTGATACTATTAGGAATACAGAGCCTTTGGCTCATATGTTTCTTGCTTCCACATCTAGCATCGTTCCATTCACTCCTCAAGAGGATTACCCCTTGGTTATGCAGAGGATACACCGATAGACTTGGCAACATGACAACTGAATGTCCGAGAAGTGGCTAACATCAGATTCCTGGAGCATATGGATTTCATTGCTGATAGTGACTTCATTGCTTCCAAGGAGTTCACTGCATTCCTCTATCAACATAAAGGATCTCAAATTAGGAATAATATGAGAAATAGTGAAGAAGAGTAGTAGCTTCAAAAGTTAGAAGAGGAGATAGATCTTGCAATGAGAGAAATGACACCTGAGAAGGGAAGACAGTTGCTTAAGGAAGCTTGTGTGCTATTATACTCTGGATGGGACATGAACTCTGCCTTGTTGTTTGAAGGATTCCTCAAGAAACAGGACCCAAGTAGGCAAATGATGCCAAAAGAGATTGATAAACTCTTTAGAGGATCAGGATATGATCCAGATCAGAAGGCTCTTCTATAGTGGGCTATGTATCCCAAAGATAAAAGACCTATATTGGTTGATACAGAAGAAGTTTTTGGACATTTGATGGTGCAGCAGGTTGGAAAGACTGACCCTAGAACAACTGCCAAACTAAATTTGGATGTCGCTAAACTAAACCAAGATCTAATAGAGTTTGTGGTCCGAGAAAATTCTACATACAAAAGCCTATATGAGAAAAATGATGAAGAAAAATAGAGGCTACAAGCAAGATTGCTTTAGATTGATACAGGTACCAGTCAAACAAGGATGACATACGGTGTTGATAGAGATGCCATGGATGCCCTGACAGAAGCTATGTATTGGAGGAATAGGGCCGAAAAGACATCTCGGCAAGTAGAAAAGTTACAGCAAAATATGGATAAGTTGATTATGGAGATCATTGAACATAGGTTCAGAAGTATGATGCAAGGTGTAGAAATCTATTGGAAAACATACACTGGAACAGTTAGAGCTTTGAAAGAGCATGAAAGGCTCGAGTCTCGGTTGGAAGGCTTGATAAATGACAACAGTCTGATTAATCCAGGTGAGAAAATTGAAGCCGAGGCTCACTTGAAGTCCCATGATGAATTGGCAAATCAATTAAGGAAAGAGCATCAGAGGCTGGATGATGGGAATACCCCTAGGGTGCCCTCTTTTTACAGTAATGGTGAGTTAGTATCGTTGGAACAATGGAAACAAGAGTTCAGTGATGAGAAGAATCGAGCAATAGTAGAGTTGGACCTGGACAAAGATTTGTCACTTTGTGTTAACAATATTCTATCCAATCATTTCCAGACAGAAAGCGACATGAGGACACTAAACAATGATGTTCTAATGTATAAAGATGATAAGTACATTGAACACATAGGAATGATGAACTTGTTTATCTTCCAGTTTGTTAACAAAAGTGCTAGTTAATAGTTATGTGCTGAAAAGCCACGATGTTTGGTGACAATGTATACCCTCATATAAATGAGGGAATTTTTGTAACAATAAGGATCATTAGAGAAGAAGTAGAATATAGCCTCAGGCTTACTATTGTACCATTTTGCTAACATACATAATATAATTAGTCATCTTTCCTTTGTGTATATGCTGTGGATTACTGCATCTTTCTATAGGCAGTTGCTTGTGATACTATCTAAAGGAGATAAGGTTACTTGTGTTCTTCTAGTAAAACTCTGTGTTTCATATTGTGGATTTGAATAAAATATTTACTTGCGAATATAGTTTTGTATATAGTGTGCATGCATATTATCTCAACCATGGTGCGCTTGCATATGTATATAGTTTTGTTTATAGGTGGAAAGCCTGAGGTTCAATGTCGAACTTGGTTGCTCTAATACCATATGTAATATTCCATTAATTCTATACTTAAAGAAAATAAATTGTGATCTATATTAAGATAAAAAATTGAGCATTTCAAAATAAAACATAACTACTTCAGTTGAAGGAGAAAACTAACTAAATGTTCTTCAACATAATAAGAATCTAACTAATTTATCTAAAAGGAAGGTAATCTTTTACCGATAAAAAATATTGAACAAATATTATTAAGCTAATCAATATGAGAAAGTAATTCAAATGACAAGTTTCATTTTTGAGGGAAGAAAGGTTCAGAGGTTACTGTTATCACTGTTTAAAAAATGGGTATTCTTTTCCATAATTGGCTAAGTCTATGAAATTCTTGGGTCTGGTATGGCCTTGTGACTTTTATTGCTTTGGGTCCTAAAGAGGGTTTAGGGTTTAGGTTTAATCACTTTCAAAATGTTTGAGAAAAAACCCTTATAATTCTATTTTTGTGTTACTTTATTCACTTAAGTAATGGGTCCTTTTGTCATGCAAAGTGTTCCCCTCGTTGTTTTTTACCTAGGCAGTCCTTTTAAATGTTTTAATTTTTATTTGCCTTTAAATTGCCTTTTCTAATGACCGTTGGGCCTTGTAATTGTCGCGCAACTCTCAGTCAATCAGATGGCCCACATGGATTCGCGAACTCAACATGCCCGAAAGTTACCTATCGTGAAGTAGCGAAAAGGTTTGGCGGGACCCAGCGATGAGGACTTCTTTCTTAGCTAAAGGGCAATCGGTTTGGAAAGAGACCAATGACCCACATTGATTCGCAACCTAAAGATGATCATGGTTTACAAGTTGCGAAATGGTGAAAAGATGGTGGGCCCGGGTGAAGTGGTTAGTAGAAAGAGTAACAGTAGTGCAAGTCCCTGAGATCTGATGCTCCGCATTGTTTCATGAGATAAAGATAACCAAGTTTTACCCTTCTACGAAATAGCGAAAGGGTTTGGTGGGCCCAACATCCAAGCTTCATCTGAAGATTAAAGACCGATCATGTTCTATCTAATCAGATGGCCCTCGTTATTCGTGAGATCAAAGCACACGTGTTTTAACTATTGCGAAATAGCGAAAGGTTGTGGCGGGTCCCAAAAGCCGACGGGTTTTCTAATGAGTAAAGAGTGAGTGGTTCAGAGAATAATCAATGGCCTGCATTGATTCACAACCCAAAGATGCTCAAGAGTTAGTTTTCGCGAAGTGGCAAAATGACATGGCATTCCAAGTTAGCAGTCTAGGAGGTAGGGATCGCAAATCAAAAGGTTACATGTGTCCTCCAGATCATGTAAAATAAAGAACAAACTTGGTGACCAATTGATGGGCCCAACAAATAGAATGATATAAACTGAAGACAAAGAGGTGACCTATCAGGCACATGTGGCATTTTAGAAGTGGATCCTGCTGAAGTCTTTCAGTGAGTAGGAAGTTGACACATCAGTTCAAGAGGGATCAAATGCCAAAGTGAATGGCGCTGATTCAAAGGGCCCACGTCTGTCGGTTCTAATAGGTTGTTAAAGGAAGGGCATCTCAAGAAGGATCTAACATTGGGTGTTATTTCACAACCTTTAAATACATGATGGTTACCGTTTATGAAATAGCGAAAATGGTTACTTGGTACTGGTTTATAGTTGTTTCAGTTGATCAGATAGCTAGCACAACTTCATGAGGTCAAGATGCAAGATGGTTACCCATCGCAAAATAGTGAAAGGATTTTCAGCTTGTTGCCAAGCAAGGAAGAGTCAAAAGGGTAAAAGTGGTGCAAGTTCTATCTGATCCAACGGTTGGCATCTTTTCACTAGATGAAAATGCAAGAGCTTTATGCTCTGCGAAACAACAAAAGAGCAAAATGAAAAATACTTAGAGCAGTTTTGATTCATTGGAGCCAAATTTTGAAGGGATGGCCATAGCGTGCGGTGTTAATGTCACAGTTAAGGAGCCAAATTTCTGTATATATCCCCGCATCAATTGAATGAGGGTATCATTTCACAGAAGAAGTTTTAGAGAGAGCTGGTGGAGAGCAGAAGTTTGCAAACCAAAATCAGGTTCTCTTGCTCTTTGTTTACCCATTGGTTAAAGATTGTTGAATTGTGGTCTTGTCCTTTTAGAAAATTGATTTGATTGATAATTGGCTTAGTTGCATACTCTTAAAATGGGACCCAGAAGAGAATTAACAGGGAAGGTAAATTACCAGGACCAAAATATTTGTGATGACTTTCTTGAGCAGTTAACCATGTCGACCAATGTTGGGGCTAGGGCAAAGGAGTTAGTGCCAAAAAACCCCCGTTTGAAAATTGGGGATGGTTTATATGATAAAGGAAATTGGTTGAGGGACCCTGAAATAGGGATATCTGGTCTCAGTTTGTTTAAAGTGGGTTTTGGTTAGATACATGCCCCTTCCCCTATGAATAGTATCTGGAATTTAGATGTAGTGAAGTTTGTGGTCCCAGGTGTTTTCATGGATGTAGATATGTTGACCCTAATTGCATAGAACTATGACCCTGCTGCTAGATGCATTAGAAACATAAAGGGATCAACCCTTGTCGAAATCAAAGATGATGAATTTAGGAATGTCTTCAAGCTTAGTGAAGCTTCCAGCTACCTTGAGCCTATTGATTTTGAGGCATTAACCCAAGTTTACAATGCCCAAAGAGATCATCTTAGGAGTGGCCTATTGAGAGAATTTTTTGTCAAAATAGGGGGATTAACAGTTGTAGGCCCTAGCACAATGGAGCCATTTTCCCTTAATTTATTTACCTGAGAGCTAAGGGTATGTATTGGACACTGTGTCAAATTTTTGGAGAAGATGCTGAGAAAAACATGCCCGTCCATTATATGTTAATGATTGCCCAAATTTTGAACCCTTCCCTGGCCATAACATTTGACTTCGCTCCTTTCCTCTCTGATGCTATCCATGCAAGATTATTAGGAATTAAGAATGGTAAGGTAGACAAGCCATTTGGATGGTATTCCTTGTTGATGCATATGTTTCTATTCAAAGGGGTTGATTATTTTGCAAAAGAGATGGACCTGGTTAAGGTCAAGGATAAAGAGGAGATGTCAGTGCAATTGTGGAGTACTGTTCTATCTTGGGATAGAGAGGATGCAAGTTATCTGAAGTTTGATAGATGCTTTGCATCTAAAATTAGAGTTCTCTTGTGTGTAGAAAACCCTAGGATTCCTAAGGCTCTTTTGGAATTCCTTAGGCCCAAAGAATTTGCAGAGGATATCAAGATTGTTCATAACTGGGGAGATATGTATCTATATCCCATTTCTACTATTTTTAGAGTGTTTGGATTTAGGGGTACCCCTTATCTACTACCCTATTAGGTTCCATTAAATATAGGGATTGTAGAAGTATTAAGATAGATTGGAGGAGTGCAAGAGGCCGAGTTAACTAACAGGGGTAAATGGACAATTTTCCCAACCATCACCATGGCTCATCATTTTGTAATTACCAAAGGTGGATGGAAGTATTTTGAAGAATTCTTTAAACCATACATGTTATCAACTGCAGTGTCAAGGTGTACCGACCCTGAAGATTTCTTCAACGACATGTTCAGGAAGAGAGCAGTTTATAAAATCAAGCCTCACCAATTCCAATTCCTTGAAGATTTGGTCAGGAATGAATTTAGTCTAGATGAGCAGGAGTTGAGGAAGGAGAAGTGGATTGCATACAGAAGAGCCCTTGACTTTATCCATCAATCTGATTCTAGTTATGATCCTCTCTCTAGTTTTACCCCTTTTGAAGAAAAGGTTAAATTCTTAATTCTTTATTTTGAAGATTTAATGCAAACCCTGAAGGAAAAAAGAGAAGCCATAATGCAGAATGATCCTAACAAGGCTAAATTGGTCCTAGCCAAGCCTGCCTTTGCTAAGGCTATTCCACCAGGTGATTATATAATGCACAAGAGATCTAAGTATATTGTAATGATACATGTAACAGGTGAACCTTCTACTTCTAGAGGGAAAAGGGCCATTGAAGATACTATTGAGATTCAGGATTCGCCAAAGAGGCAGAGGACAGGTAAAGAAATTGAAACTGATGATCCTCAGTACTCTCCATCTCAGTCCCCTATTCATATAGGAGATGAGGAACCGGTGGCTGAGCAATTGATACAATTGGGGAGTCTAGGTTAAATTGCCTACACCTACAATGAGACTCAAGAAGGAATGCCAGAAGAGCCACCCTGTGCTGAAATGGATGTAACTGATAGTGAGCTACAGGGAAAAGAATTGGACATTACTGTCAAAAAAGCTAGTGAAGAATTCCTAGCTGACAACAATTTTGTCACATCAGGAGCTTTTATGAAGTTTCTATGGAAGAAAAATATTGATCAATTCAAGATGAGATGTGAGCAAAGGGTAAATGAACAGCCTCTCAAGGATGCAACCCAAGTGGAGGAAGAGGTTAAACAAGAAATGATGGCTGAGTTCAAAGCTATCACTCTTGAGGCTGGAAGAGAGATGGTGGATAAGGTTGGTGTGCTAATCCTCCTTGAATGGGATATAGCTGATGCATTGGTTCTTGAAGCGGTCAGAAAGGAAACTAAGCCAATGAAGGAAGTGATATTCAGCAAAGATGATGCTTCTCTGGTTATGTGGTCCCTTAAAAGAGATGAAGGTAGAAGAAGGAAATATACCTCACAGTCTAACATTCTAGAAGCTATGATAGTCAGAAGAGTTCAGGATACAGGGGTAGTGGAAGTAGCTAGTACTGTTTTAGAGACTGCTAAGTTCAATGTAGTAGTAGAAGAGAAGGAAGCAAAAGAAAAGGCTGATCTCCAAATTAGGTTGGAAACAACTTTAAAGGCTTCTAATGAAGCCAAAAAGGAGGTAGCCAGCAAGGACACTATCATTGCCAAACTTCAAAGTCAGCTGATGGGACAATACCAAGGAGGTGAGTCCTCTACCTTGGCTATTTCTTCTTCTCCAGCAAGGCCCCCACCTACTAGTACCATCATAGAATTCCCTCTTTCTCCTATGCCTTCTGGTTTTCAACCAGCTGAGACTTATCAACATGAATTGGAAAAGTTGAAACAGGCTCAGGCCTTATTTGCAAATAAGTATGAGGAGAAGATAAAGGCTACAATTTTGAGTTTTGCTGATACCGTTGATGCTCCCACGGTACATATCAATATGAAGAGAATTTTTGACACTCTTTGTGAGTTAAATGAGGACAAGGCCATTCTAGAGCCTATTCTAAATAAGTGGATCCCGAGGGAAGTAGATTTAGAATTCATGTGTGTATCTTATGATGAAGTTGGATCCAATGCCACTATCAAATCCACATGTGAATTGACCAAAGGTTTGACAAAGCTGGCAGAAGGGAAAGCCAATGTGGAAAGGAAGGCTAATTTATATAGAAAAGAGTATACTGAGCACAAATTTGAACTGTTTCCTAGAGGTTTTGTCAACCAAAATCAGATAAAGGACAAACAGGTATGGCTGGATGAGTTAGGAGCTAATCTGTCTCTAAGGGTAAATGAAATAATCAATAAAGATGACACCTCACTGTTTGTTAAAATAATTGAGGAAATAGAAAAGATCAAATCACATTATGGTTTCTTGGAGTCGGAAGTGAGGAAAATAAGGAACTCTTGGAAAAAGCTATTAAAGTTGAAGAAAAAGATTATTGGCTACTCATGGCCTACCAATGATGTTTTTCAAGAGTGGTCCAAAAAATATACGGTGCAGGAAGAAGATGCTCCAGAGCAGTTACAAGAGGTTGCAACTGAGCAAAATGTGCAAGAGGCCGAAGATGCTGAAAAGGACTTGTAACCGTTTCTTGGGGAGTATTTTTAGTTTGTAACAAACTCTTTTTGAAAAGAGGTTTGAAGCTTGTATGCATCCATGATTATATAAATGGATACCAGGACTAATGAAAAGGGGGATCGCAAGAATTTGTAAGAAAACTCTGCAGAAATATATCTGGGATTTTCTAGTCTTATGGAGAATACTTTGAGTTTTTTAATACTTTTCAAAATTAATATCAATATATAGACTATGAACTTTCGAGCCTAGATTTTGTGTTGTCTTTTGGTTTACTTTCAATAGTTTATTGGTTTCAATTTTGAGTAATTTTAACATTGCAAGCACCAATGCGTTGTTAGTGTTCACGTCCCTTGCTCGACTTGTACATGCAATTCTTGAGCTCAACAAACTCACTAGTTACCAACCATCTAAACAAGCCATCTGCTTAATGTGTACTAACAATAATGGTTATTGACGACAATCATATGATAAATAGCATACACTTGAGCCAACTAACTCACTGGTTTACTAACCAATTATCTAGTGAACTGCTTAATGTCTACTAAGAATAATGGTCATAAATGACCATCATAAGATAATTAACATACACTTGAGTCAGTTGATTCATTGGTTACAGAACTTCTAGGTTTAGCTGATCCAATTCATTACATAACAGTCTCATGTCTACTGACATTAACGGTTTACAAGGACCTTCATGGGATTGTGACATAACCTAACAAGCCAACTGCTACAAATCCCCTATCTCTAACAAGCTTCAACTGTCATCATGGAATTAAACCTAATACAACATTGGTTCCCTTATTTAGCTAAATTAACACATCATATTATGACTCAAAAAAAAATATGGTTCTAATATATTTTTTTGTCTTTCTATATTCCCAAAAGTATGCATCTAATTGATGATAAGTGTAGATGTCTAAAAATGGTCAATGCTTGCGGAATCATACTTTAACATTTGCGCATTGCCTTATTTTAGGGTTTTTGCGTCGCATTAACATTTCTTCTATGTCATGCACTTGGTCTTTATCATTTGCGAGCATTGAGTCCTTCTTCTACATTCTTCATTTATCTCTCTCTCGAATTTGGTCTTGTTGACAACAATCTTCAGTCATGATTTTGGTCAATCTTATCCTGTCGCATCAATGTGCGTGCTCATTTGTCATCATTTTGGTGATCGATCATTGTCCTCTTATCAATCTTGTCATTTTGCGATCGATTTGTCATCGATCGTTTTCCTCTTATCAATCTTGTCATTTTGCGATTGATTTGTCATCGATCGTTGTCATTTTCAATCTTGTTGTCTTGCAATCAATTTGTCATCGATCGTCGTCCTTCTCAATCATGTCAATTTTGATCAATTAGTCATTGTTCCTCATCAATTGGTGCATTTATCAATCAAATCACTTATCAGCATTGGTCTTTTATCAATTCAAAATCATGATCAAATCGACATCAAATCAATCTTACATCAAGACCTAATTGTCCTCCTTGCATTTCTAATTTATCTTCTAGGGTTTCATGATTTATTCATTTAACCTTGTTTGTCATTTTCTCTCCATTTTTCTCTTTAGGATAAATGATTTATTTATTTATCCTAAGTCTTTTTGTCACAATTAAATGTTTATTTAATTGGCTAATTAATTCCTCCTATTTTTGTAAATTAATTAATGAATGAGAAATTATTAATTAATTTACCTAATTTTCATCAATTTCCTAAATTCCAAGTCATCATTTCTAACCTAATTTTCTAATTGCTTGTAATGTCTATTTCTATTTCAAAATCTTGTCATAAATTCTTGCATAGCAATTTGTCATAAATTGTCATAAATTGTCATAAATCCTTGCATAGCAATTTGTCATACACTTGTCATAATTTTGCTATTCTTGATTTGAATTTCCATTCGAATCACTTTCATGCTAATCTGATCTTTTCTCCAATTTGTCTATAAATTGGATGATTTTCTTCAATCAAAGTCCCTGGTTGAATCAATCACTCTTCTAGTACCCTTATGCTGTCGTCTCGTCTTGTCAATCTTGCTTTCACATTAGGTTTATGCACTTGAAGGTGAGATCCACAAAAAAAAGAAATTTGAAGGAGAAAGAAGGACAATGGAGCCACATGAAGGAGACATCTGCATTTGGTTTGCTTTGATTTCATTTTGAATGTCTTGTCTTCATGTTTTCATTGAATGTTTTTAGGATTGTTATCACTGCATTTTAGTTTTCGTGATTGAGCTAGTTTAATATCTATTGCTTTGATGATTTCCACATTTCCTATCATACATTAATTGGTAACCCCCTAACCATGCTTTTGAGTGCTTTTGAGTTGATTTGCAGGTGAACCCAAGAAACAGGGTAATTCAGAGCTTTCTGGGCACTTGTGCAATTGTGTAGGAGAGTTCTGCGTCTGTGTCAAGGGATCTGCGCCTGTGTTACTGCATTTTTTGCCTATGTTAGAGGGATCTGCGCCTGTGTCAGTGCATTCTGCGCCTATGTTACTACATTTTGCGCCTGTGTAAGACATTCTGCGCCTGTGTAAGGCCATAAACAAAGGTAAAAAGTAGTGTTTTTACTTGCAAATTGCTTTGTTTTGCATTCTGTTTCTGCATTTTGGTTTTTCTTTGGTACTGATTCTCTATGCAGCACCTTGGCATTACGCATGGCAAAGACAAAAATGAAACTACTAACAAAGTTTATGCAGATTCGCTAGTCAAAGACCAAACAAATCAAACTTTTAACTTGGTGATTTTGTAGGTTGCCTTGTATTTCAACCGAACTTTTGTGTTTGTGGTTTATAATTAGGCACCTAGTATGATTGCTAAGTAGGATGGAATGAATGTGTGTTTTCTTTGATTGTCGAGTTTGACATTGGAGTAGGAGAGTATGCTCTCATCCTTCTTAGGGTGATCAGAAATCCAGAACTTCGATACCACTCTCATGTCGTGGATTGTTTGTTACCTTTAGAGGGCCTGCCTTCCCGACCATTTGCTTTCTTTTGCAAGCAAGTGACAATCATGAGAAGGGAATGACCCAAAGTGAGCACATCCAGAGTACCTTGGCATTCTAACTCACTATAAATAAATACCTGATGGGTGAAAGCTTTGAAGGAAGGGTTACGTGGGAATTGCAGTTACTTGGGAAGTGATGACCCTTGAACTCTTTCTCATATCAACATCTAAGTAGGGTCTCACGGTCTAAATCGTGCTTGTGTGACTACATTTGTTTGGTATCTTGGTGGGCTTAATTTCTCAATCACGCTTGCGTGGCACAAAGGAGTAACGCTTAACAGAAATCCTTACTAAACACCTTGTATTTAGAGGCCAAAATCCTTCTAGTTGCTTGAGAAGGAGGAGTTCGGATACTTGGAAGAGATACTAAGTTTTCCATGGGGAGATTTCCATGGGGACTGATGCTTGGCTGCCTTGAGAAGTGAGTGCCGTGGAGGGGAGCCCGTGGGGTCAAGCATCTATATATTCTCCTTGAATCCCATAACAAGTCTACCTCTCAAGTACCTACTGTCTTTACCTACCATAAGAAATGTGTGAATGAGCATGATTGTCTTGAGTCTAAGTTAAAATATATTGTCTTCTTTTCTTGTCAAAAGTTGAGTTGTGTCTCATTTCAAAAACAAGACAAATTGATTCAAAACAAGGATAAACACGAGTATTTCATTCAACAAAGTTCAAGACACCTTCAAACATGGTTGTCAAACATTTTTCAAAATCCCGTCTCAACATTCATGTCACTTAGATTTAGGTTCACCCTAGGTTTGCATTTTGCAAATTCATTGTCAACTACCAAGGTTAGGTTTCACCTAGGTCATACTCCTTTGCATGTCAATAAGGGTCATCCATTTGCATGTGTCTTCTTGCATTAGAGTAATACCATTTCATAATTCAACCTTAGGTTTTATCTTAGGTTGACATTGTCATACATTTGCATTTGCATCCTTGTCCTCATAACATTAGGTCACATTCACATACCCTAGGTCTCTTCATTAAGCTTAGGTCATTATCATATCATATTAGGGTCATTTGCATAGTAATTGTCCCTTTGCATATAGTGTCAAAACTAGGTTTTGTCATACTTGAGTAATGCAAATCTTTGATAAACCCTAAGTTATTGTTAGGAAGTCTTGACCTTATCAAACTTTTGTCTTTTTGTCATCTATGTCATTTGGTCAAACCTAGCTTAGTATCCAAGCATATAGGGGAGACATTGTCATTTTGTCCTTTTGTCACTTGGTCCTTTTGTCCTTTGAGGTGTAGACATCATTTTAATTTCCTAAGGGTCTCATTTTTAGAATTGCATTCATGAGTTTGTCAAAAAATTCAAAAACTCCAAAAACATTAAGTTGCATTGTCATCCTTTAGGTTGCATTTGTCAATCCCATTAGTTGCATTGCATAGTGACATGTTTGTTGAAATGAGATCTCAACCTTCTTACGAAGCCATGTCATCACAATTGAGAAATCAATCATGTCAATCCAATCTCTACATGTCTCAGAACTTGGATCAAACTTATCATGATGATGTAAATGTCCAAATACAAAAACTAGAGGAGAAACTAGCTCAAGAAAATGAGATTTTGGAACAAAGAGTGAAAAACATTGAGAAGAATAGATCACAAATGTCCAAAATGTTTTGAAAATTTCCAGGTCGAAATCCAAAGATTGAGCCAATTGATGTAAGATTTCTTCTTGAACGATCAAACATACCAGCTCTCCTCTCCCAAATAGAGATGATGAAACAATTTCAAGAAAAGAGACAACATCAATTTCAACATTATGTGCCTCCACAACAAGAACAAGAAGGTGTTTACTATCAATCACATTTTCAACCATCACAACCAATGGTTCAACCAGTTGTTCAACATTTCCAACAAACACAACCAATTGTCCAACATATTCAACCAATACAACCAATGGTCCAATTTCAACAATATGTCCAACCAACTATACAATGTCCACAAATAATTCAACCAATGGTGGAATATCAACAAGTTCAACCAACATATCAATGTCAACAACCACAATTACAAATTCAAAAACAAAGGTTGCAACATGCACCAAGCCAAGTTTCAAACATGTCGGAACAATTGAACCAAGTCCAATATCAAAACATGACATCAGATTAGAACCAACTCCTTGCCAAACAAGTTCAAATTCCAGATACAACTATGTAAAAACCTTGAAAGAAAGGTGGCTTTATTGCAATGATCTTAAGGAAACTACCAAGTGAGTTCTTTGAGGAAGGTCAAGATAATACAATTATGTCTAGCAATGCCTCATCCCCCCATAAACAAATTGAATCTCTAGTGGCATCTATCCCTACACCTTTAGAAGTTTCACAAGAACCTTCCATATTGTCCTCTTCAAACAATACACCCAAGGATGCAATTATCCAAGAGCTATCCATAATTGATTGTCAAGACAATCCAATTCATGATGCACATCCTTGTCATGTTTCAGAAATACAAGACCCAATGCCACCATGCACTTTATTGCCATTACCTATTTTAGAGGACCCCATTCGAAGTCCCTCTTCCTCATGTTCAAGCATTGATTCCTTGCCAGAATCCATCACAAATGTTCAAAGTGCATTTCCTTCGTGCCAAAGCATTAATCCCTTGTCAAAATCCCCCATGCATATCCAAAGTCCAACCCCATGTCAAGAGGATAATTTAGAGCATGAAGAAATGATTCCTAAAGAAAATCAAGATCAAGATCCTGAAACCTTATCATCCCATCCAATTGTTGACCAAGATCCCATTTCCCCAGACACTCGCAATGATTCCATTATTCCTGTCCATTCTATCCAAGAACAAAATGTCCTTCCAAATCCCATTGACATTCCACTTCCTAAGAAAGATCAAGATATCCCTTCCATCCTTTCCGATGATCCCATTAAAAGTCAAGAGAAAAGCACATTTAAAGAGGATTCCAATGATCTTCCTCCTTGTCAAGATCAAATTATTCCTTTAAATCCTCCACAAGATCCTTTTGTTCCTCCATCTCCTTGTCCTAATCTTATTTCTTTTGATGATCCCATTATTTCTCCCATTCCATCTCTTGAAGAGCCTGTCATTGAACCATGTCCACTACACAATCCTAGTCCCCCTCATGATCCTAATCCCCCTCATGATTCTAACGTGTCAGTGTAAGATGTTCATGAACCCTCGACATGCATAATGGGTTCTTCCACTTTGGTGCAATCTGATCCACTTCAAGATCTCATTATTTCTCTCATATCATATCCACCTCATAATGGACTCGCATCTTCTTCCCAAAGAAAAGAGTATCCTACAAGTCAAGATATTCATAAAGGAAAAGGGGTAGACCTTCATGAGAAAGAACCCCTCCATATCAAAGAAAATATTAAGGGTCATGTCTACACAACTCACTCTCAAGACGTTGGTATCCCTCCATCAAAATCAAAACATACACCTTCCCCATCATACTTTCCATCCATCTTAGGTTCTTATATCCCTTCATCCTCTATGCAAGGTCAGCAAAGGTACACATCCTTGAGTAAATTCCATCCATCCAAAAGAACTCCATTTCATTCATATCCATCCATGCATTCCTTTCCCCCTCCAAGCAATTTGGATGCCAAGCATAAAAGTCATAAGTCTAGCAATCCACATGTATTCAAGGATCAACATGTCCAATCTAATCAACATGTCAAAACAAAGAACAATATGATCTATAAAGAAAAATAAATATCCAAAAGACCACAAAGATCCATTGAGAAAAATAAAGCAAAGTCAAAATATATATGGGTTCCTAAATCCCTTGTGCAAGCAATGCACTCCAAGGAACCACAAAAGCATGAAAAATCAAAAACCATGTGTATCCCTAAGCGGCTCCTTGAAGCACAAAAGCCTAAAGAAACATCAAAATTGGCATCTAAAATTGCTATTACTCCATCCAAACCTCTCAAATTTGTTCCTCCATCACCTTCTTCATCCATTTTGGGCCCTTATGTCCCAAAATCCCAAGCTATTCCTCCATCCAAATCTCACAATCTGAGATCCATTTTTCCTCCATCAGTCCATCACCCCTCAAGGTGTGTGCCAATGTCAATCTTGCCTTCATTTTCATCCACTCAAGCATAGTTCTTCCAATACCCTATCCATTATCCAATGCATATTTTCCATCCTTCGATCCCTTTGATCCAATCCTTTACATAAATCCTTGCCTTAGTTTCATCTTATTTTCCATGTCCTTATCCTACCAACGTCTTTGAGCATACTTTTAAAGGTCATGGTCCATTTTTTTCAAGGCTACTATCCAAAAAAAAAAAGATGCTTGAGTCCTTCTTCCATCCCCTATCATGTGTCCATCTTCTATTGAAAAGGTCAAAATACAAAAAAATCAAAAAAAGTGAAAAAAAATCAAAAAAAAAAAGAGAAAGAAAAAAAAAGTAAAGCAAAAATAATTCATCCACTGGTGAAAACCCGACAAACAGGCGCCTTGGACAAGTACCGTGATGAAAACCTGGCAAACAGGCATCATGCGTAATCTATGAACTTCTTGCACACCACACTTGGGGGCAGGTTTCCTCCTTCATATCCTATTGCCCTTCATTATCTTATCGAACCCCTGTCATTACCCTTCATATCCTATTGTCCAGTTTCCCTTTCCACCTTTGATTTTGACAATTCTAAGGATTGTCATGAGAATCATGCATCTTATTTGCATCTTTTAGTCTATCATAGCTTTTGGTATTTATCCATTTGCTTATTACAACCTTTCATTCATATTCCCTGTCTTATTGCAACTTTCTGCCACTATCCCTTAGCCTACCCCGACCTTCAGTCCATGTCCCTTATCCATTCTTGGTATTGCTTATCCTATCCATATCTTATCACTATACATACATTCTTTTTCATTCCTTGATCTTGATCTGACATAAGGACGTGAAATGCAAAACATGGATTCAAAAACCCCTTGGCATGTCCCTCATGCCATGTCATTGCTTTACATAGTCATATCCAGTCTCTTGTCCCATTGTCTCCATAATAAAAGGCCTTTGTCTTCCCTCTATCCACCAACATTTCAGAAAGCCTATTTATTCACCTGTCATATTCCTTGCCTTGCTAGACACTGGGGGCAAAAATCATAAGAATCCAAAAAAATTCAAAAAAATGTCCTGAAATAATCCATAAAAAAAAAAAAAAAGTCCTGAAATAATCCAAACAAATTGAAAAAATGTCTTGAAAAAATCCACAAAAATAAAAAAATGTCTTGAAAAAAATCCCTAAACATCAAATAAAGTCCTGAAAAAATGAAAACAAAAAAATTGTAAAAACTCGAAAAGCATAACAAAAAATATCCCCTTTGTGCATAAGACAGATCACTAAGCATCCCTCCAATGACACGCAATCACACATTGTGCTTTACTAAAATCATGCGTTCACAGATGAACTTTTTCAATCAAACCAGACATTCAAATTGATTAAAATTGTCATATCAATCAATCAACATCAATATCATTCGTCCTTGGCACATTATCATGAGTCTTATACAGGGTGTGGTGTACTCGAAACCAGACTGTGTCTTGTCTTAGATGGGGTACCGCATGTCCTGAAACTAGACAGCATGATCATCCTATCGACACTTTCAACTTTTGACAATGAAGATCAAGATGTTTGTTTGACTTGTTGGAATTAGTGAGTCTTATCGTTTATTGATTTATCTTTGGCTTCGATCATGTTCCTATGTTGCTCAATGATGTCACTGTGTGATTTAGAGTGACCGGGATGGTTCATGGTCCCTTTCTTTTTTTTTGTTGTGATTGCTGTTTGTGGAATGTTTGTTACAAACTGGGGCAACGATGTCATTGGGTGTCTGTGATAAGTACGTTTGCTTTGTGAACGCCGCACATACCTTGACCCTTGATGTATGCACCCTAGGATGCTTCACTCATTCCTTGTGTGCGATGTGTCTGTATTTTGCAAAAAGCATTGCGTTTCAGCTCTGGCCTTCAATGCCATGATGCTATGCATCCGTTTTGCTACATTAAATAAAGCTTCTTACCTACAAAGTGCATAATTACTGAAAGCAAGTTTTTCTTCATCTCTAACTGTCCTCTGTCTCATTTTTTCTTACTAACATTTCTTCCGTCAGTTCGGTCTAGTGCTCCGATTTCCCCAAACACATATGCTGCATCCTGCATTCATTGGTTAGTACATTTGCATCACATCCAACATTTTATCCATTTCATATTATAAATGCATCAAAAACACATAAAAAAATATATCCATACATGTTCCACAATGGTACATCAACAGTGCATAAGCCATCCATACATGGAAAATAACTATAAGTCATAACATATTGCATCCCATCATATCGATGCATATCATATCATATATCAAAATAATATTGGAGTACAAAATTGGACTGTCTGTCCTCAGTATGGCCTGCAGGCTGACTACATAATGTCACACTACATAATGTCAAACTACATCTGTCTCTGGAGCACGTGCCTCTGTCACTGGGTGCTCCCTCTATCCTCCTCATCCCTGCCATGTCTCAAGGATGATGTCCCTCCTGTCCTAGGTCCTGGCTGTGGTGGTCTCATAGATCCACTCACCCCATGCTGCTCACTGACCTCCGCAAATGTGCCCTGCTCTCTGTCCTCGATCGTGCCCGATATGATGCTTCTCTCTGCTCTAATGGAACTGCACTCTCATATAGTGTCCTCCAATGGCGTATCTCCTCTCCAGTCTCTACCAACATCTGTGCCATCTCACATGCATTGGCATCCCTAATCGACCCAATATACTCAGTGACTCTTTGCCCTTCTTGTTGTGCCTACGCTATCGCGGTATCTCGAGCCGCTGTCAATCTGGCTATCTCTGCTCTGAACTGATCCTGCTCTGTCCTCAAGATAGCATTCTATCTCTCTAATGTCACAATGTGATCATGCTGACTCGCTATGGTAGCCCTGCACATCTCTAGCTCCTCTATCCTAGCTGTCTCCGACTCTATGGGTATATCTTGCAATGATTCTTGATTGGCTGAATCTGGCTCATAATCATCATCCCCCTCATCATCTCTATCCTGATCATCCCCCTCATCCTCTCTGTCCTCATCCTCATCCCTATCCTCATCATCTCCCTTCTCCTCTCTAGCAAGTGGGAAGTCCTCCTGTCTCTTAGGTACCAGAATATCAGGATCTGTCAATGGCACTGGCCGTCGTCGTGCAAACCATCGCTCATACTCCTCTGTCATCCTGACATCCACCACATCTGATCTCCAATCCTACTATCTCTGCTATAGCCGTGTGAAGTCAGCATAGGCTATGTGTGGCTGAATCATTCTCCCCCTCTGACTCGTCTCTCTGTGAGACCGGGCAAAGTGTATAGTCCCCCTAGGTACATCCTGCCTCTCTCCGAACTGTCGTCTGACTCTCTCTGGCAGGTACATTTCAATCACTCTTTGGCGATTCACTGGTCGCCCAATCAGGTATCTCTCCTATTTGCAATACGATAGCTCATCACTATCATCTGACCATCCAGGGCAATCAAGATATGGCCTCCATGTGAACTCCCTCAATCTGTCTAGCTTATGTTGCCAATACAATATGTATCCAAACGGACCCTGTCTCAGTGCTCCCCCATAGTAGTACACATATGGTCGATGTGGTAATACCCGTCTCTCTGCAATCGGTCGACATATGGATATGTGCTCAAATGCCCATACCTGTAGTAGTGTGACTCCACAGCTCAATGTCTACACTCCCTGATATGCTATTTGATGCAGTTGAAAATATAGCATAGCCAGCACACATGGTCCCCATGCGTACATCATCCCCTCTGTCACCATCCACTCTAGCACTCTTCCCCATCCAATAGGGAATCCATGTCCTCGTCTGTCTCCTGCTAGTAGGCATGCTATAACCATGGCTATCACCACATATCATTGATCATACTCTGATGCCATGGTCTCCTAGCCAATCTCCCTCTCTACGATATCCAGATCATCTGCATCGCACTCAAATAATTTGCACAAAGGGTCTCTCCCTGTCACTGGGTCATACTCTATCATCTCTCCATGAATCGGAATGCGGAGGATACACCATACATCCTCTAGTGTCACCGTCGCCTCTCCGGTCCCCAGATGGAATGAGGAAGTCTCCGAATGCCATCGCTCTGCCAATGCGGTCAGTAGTCCTATGTTTGCCCTAATCTCAGGCATGAATGTGATGTAGTATATTCCAAGTCCTGCTAGTGTGTCTCTGTCCGTGCTCCTGAGTCTGTGTCGTAACATGAAGCAGTCAGGACGGTTCTCCCGCGTAATCAGGGGATACTGTCGACTGTGCATCACAATTGGGGCACATTTTGTCAGTATTAGGGTTTGCTCCTATGGGCTACATTTCCTTGTTTCATGTCCAAATCAAGGTGTTTCTAATCTATTTTGACCTATCCTACCCTTATCCCCCCTTTTTGGGATCATTCACATGCTGTTTTTGACCAAAATTGACTTCCCAGGGCACAACTGCGCTTGTGTGCTGTATCCTATGCCTGTGTTGCATCAACTTGTGCTTGTGTACCCTAGACAAGTGCAAGATACCCTACACAAGTGCAAGATACACTCACATAGGCACAGCAGTCACTTTCTGCATTCCCTGTGGGCCTCGCAATGTCCCGCAAGCAAGTCAAATTCATGAAATTGACAATATGGGTTTTTGAGATACATACTGCTGCTCCCGCGTCGTCCGATCATCTTTAGGTGCATACACATTCCCCAAGGTTATCTGCCATTGGAATGTTCACCATCTCTCTGCAAGTGTCCTTTTCTAGACCAACAAATCCTCCTCTTGGGCTAGTGCAAATGAGCAACTTTCCTTCTCCTTGTCTCATTTATAGATCTTTGTCAGTGCATAGATGGATGTGCACTCTCTCCATCTCATGCTGGTTGCGGTCTCTTGCACCTTCAATTGCTTATCATTTATGCATCCGATCCCTGATTTTCAGTTTGTTTGCTCCTATCATATTCTGTCATTCTTATCAATCAATTGGCCTCTTTTCTAGATGTTTCCGGCCAATTCCTCGAGGGGGCATGCATATGTCATTGTCATTATCTGGGGCATTTTCATTATTGTTCTTTGAAACAATGCTTAATATCGCATTGTCTCAAAGAGGGGCAAAATGTAGACGTCTAAAAATGGTCAATGCTTGCGGAATCATACTTTAACATTTGTGCATTGCCTTATTTTAGGGTTTTTGCGTCGCATTAACATTTCTTCTATGTCGCGCACTTGGTCTTTATCATTTGTGAGCATTGAGTCCTTCTTCTGCATTCTTCATTTATCTCTCTCTCAAATTTGGTCTTGTCAACAACAATCTTCAGTCATGATTTTGGTCAATCTTATCCTGTCGCATCAATGTGCGTGCTCATTTGTCATCATTTTGGTCATCGATCATTGTCCTCTTATCAATCTTGTCATTTTGCGATCGATTTGTCATCAATCATTGTCCTCTTATCAATCTTGTCATTTTGCGATCGATTTGTCATCGATCGTTGTCATTTTCAATCTTGTCGTCTTGCGATCAATTTGTCATCGATCGTCGTCCTTCTCAATCATGTCAATTTGGATCAATTAGTCATTGTTCCTCGTCAATTGGCACATTTATCAATCAAATCACTTATTAGCATTGGTCTTTTATCAATTCAAAATCATGATCAAATCGACATCAAATCAATCTTACATTAAGACCTAATTATCGTCCTTGCATTTCTAATTTATCTTCTAGGGTTTCATGATTTATTCATTTAACCTTGTTTGTCATTTTCTCTCCATTTTTCTCTTTAGGATAAATGATTTATTTATTTATCCTAAGTCTTCTTGTCACAATTAAATGTTTATTTAATTGGCTAATTAATTCCTCCTATTTTTGTAAATTAATTAATGAATGAGAAATTATTAATTAATTTACCTAATTTTCATCAATTTCCTAAATTCCAAGTCATCATTTCTAACCTAATTTTCTAATTACTTCTAATGTCTATTTCTATTTCAAAATCTTGTCATAAATTCTTGCATAGCAATTTGTGATAAATTGTCATAAATCCTTGCATAGCAATTTGTCATACACTTAACATAATTTTGCTATTCCTAATTTGAATTTCCATTCGAATCACTTTCATGCTAATCTGATCTTTTCTCCAATTTGTCTATAAATTGGATGAATTTCTTCAATCAAAGTCCCTGGTCGAATCAATCACGCTTCTAGTACCCTTATGTTATCGTCTCATCTTGTCAATCTTGCTTTCACATTAGGTTTATGCACTTGAAGGTGAGATCCACAAAACAAAGCAATTTGAAGGAGAAAGAAGGACAATGGAGCCACGTGAAGGAGACATCTGCATTTGGTTTGCTTAGATTTCATTTTGAATGTCTTGTCTTCATGTTTTCATTGAATGTTTTTAGGATTGTTATCACTACATTTTAGTTTTCTTGATTGAGCTAGTTTAATATCTATTGCTTTGATGGTTTCCACATTTCCTATCATACAATAAGAATCCTTCTTCAGGTCTTGCAACCATGGAGACTGATATAATCTGATTATAACCGATGTGCATTTATTCCAAGATGAACCATATTCGGTTGAACTATGAGTTAAGAGTGGAAAACAAATAAACATAGAATAGCAGCAAAATATAGCAAGGTATTGTGACTATAAGATAGAAACCATCCTAGGAGCCTCCAATATATCAAAAGTTGAGAAATTAGCAAGCTTACTATACCAAGAGAGTGATCACTATAAAGTTGCAGTCAAGTTCAA
The DNA here is from genome assembly GCF_030272615.1 of Cryptomeria japonica. NCBI lineage: Eukaryota > Viridiplantae > Streptophyta > Pinopsida > Cupressales > Cupressaceae > Cryptomeria > Cryptomeria japonica. The sequence goes on from NC_081412.1 coordinate 625,517,370, forward strand.
AGCATTGATTTGTGGGAACAAAGGGTTTCATATGGGGATAGAGAAGTCTCATGAAATATCATGACAGTCATAATCCTAATCTAAAGAGTAGTCAAATCTTCAAGATAGATTGGTGATAGTGCAGTCATTCTGTTGAGCATCAAATCTGAATTAAGTAAAATATCTTGATTTGAGAAATTAAATCATAGAAGCCATCTCTCTTTGGAAGAAATCATCATTTTCATTAATACCGTAATAACCCATAAGTTATCGAACAAGTCTAAAAGAATTCTATCAAAGTATCGATGAGACCCAGTGATGTCTCATTGATATAAAAGGGGCATCAAAGAAAGCAAACACCGATGAACTTCAGAAAGGACTCATTGAAGATAGTAACTCCATCGATAAAAGATATCAAGGAAAGTGGAGATGGTTCTCATCGACAAGAAAAGGTCTTCGAGGATATAACACTATCGGTGCAAAAAGACTCACCAAAAGGGATGGTCCCACCAAAAAAAGGTATCGAAGAAAGCAGAGGTGGCCCCCACCGATGAGAAAAGGCTTTTGAAGAAACAATATCATCGATGCAAGATAAAGAAGATTCACCGAAAGAAGCATTCTCATAAAAAAAGTGATATCGATAAAACAGAAGCAAACTACATCGATGAATGATATTGATAAGGATATGAGTTTCGATGGGAGGACAAAAGAAGTCACCAAAGTCCAAAGTCTCTTTGACATGAAACCCGACGGACAACAAAAAGATTTCGATGAGAATGAGTTTCAAGGAGACTAAAAGGCATGTCTTCGATACACATGGTTTCATCGATAGAAGCCATCTCTCTTTGGAAGAAATCATCATTTTTATTGATATTGTAATAACCCATAAGTTATCGAACAAGTCTAAAAGCATTCTTTCGAAGTATCTAAGATTCAAACAGTATCAATGAGACCCAACGATGTCTCATCGATATAAAAGGGGCATCGAAGAAAGCAAATGCTGATGAACTTCAAAAAGGACTCATCGAAGACAGTAACTCCATCGATAAAAGATATCGGGGAAAGTGAAGATGGTTCTCATCGACAAGAAAAGGTCTTCGAGGATATAACACTATGGTGCAAAAAGACTCACTGAAAGGGATGGTCCCACCAACAAAATGTATCGAAGAAAGAAGAGGTGGCCCCCACCGATGAGAAAAGACTTTCGAAGAAACAATATCATTGATGCAAGATAAAGAAGATTCGCCGAAAGAAACATTCTCATCGAAAAAGTGATATCGATAAAATAGAAGAAAACTACATAAAAAACAACTACAGAAGAAATCAGATCAAGGTACTTAATCTGCTATAAAAAGCATTAGTCATTGAAAACAAATAATGAGTAGGTATACCTGCCTAGGTCCTGCAGAGCCTAAAGTGAGAGAGTTAGTAACCAAGTAGGTTCACTCTATAAGTTGGCCAAGTCAATTGGAGGGTTTTATCATAGGAGTTGGCATTTCCTTAGAACCTATTCAATCTGTTGATTTGAGACCCAACACATTCATTAATTGTTTTGGACATTTCAGCTATGTTTTCCTAATAGATGGTCAAGTATAGAACAACAACACTCAGAAAATATAGTCTAGAGAGATTGCAGTCTACAGTAAAGCCAGTAGGTAGTCATACCTAGTACCAAATAAAATGACAGTAATCAAGTCTACTGAGTGAAAAAGAGTAGGGTATAAGTTTCTAAAAGGTCTTTTCAAGCCTTAACAACAAATAACATGTTATTGTTGCAGCATTGTCAAAACTTGACAAGAAAAACACCTTATTACCTCAAGAGGCATATCATTCATAGGGTAACTCATGTCAAATGTGCAACTCAATACAATAAATAATCTTAGTTTGTAGCCCTATAGCATCAAAATGCAGTCCTTGACCAAGTATGCATACAAGAAACATCTAGTTCTATTAAGGCACAAGCATCAAAGTCAGAGGTTATGACAACTAGTCAAAAACATCAAGTACAAAAAGTTTAGTCTCAGTCACTAGAACACAATTTGCAACATGCATTAGGAGTTGTCTTCCTTACAAATAGTGCAACATTAAAAAGGTATTATCAAAGCTACAACCACAATTCAAAGAGGAAGCTTACAAAGATAGGACAAAGCTAGGTACAGTCATAAGTCAAGGCAAATACATAGTTGAAACTCAGTCCAAAATAGTGAAGAAGTGCAACAAATGACATGAGAAGTCTAAAGAAGTATTATAGCAATCATGAGTCAAGGATTAATAAAGAGATTTTTTGCATCCAAGATACAATCCTTAAAATCATCCATGATACAATCTCAAACACACTTTTTACCGTTCTCTTGGTGATTGTGCCCAATTGTGTATGTCTTGATTATGTATGAAAATGACATTTTGTAGCTCTCCACTGACCATGTATTTGAGATGTCATTGATTTAGATATGGCATGAGCTTAGTCATAGAGTGAGACTAGGGAGTTGGACCATCTCAACCATGGTGTGCCTGCATGTGTATATAGTTTTGTGTATTCATTAAAGATTTTCATTTAATTTTAATCAACTAAAGAGCAATATTCATGACTTACAAGTAATGAAAAAACTTACAAGGATGAGGCATATTCAATACAAACAAGTAATAAACAAACTTACAAGGATGAGGCATATTCATAACTTTTGCAGTCCCACCTTGGATATCAACTCTAGAAGCAACTCATATTGTTTGTGTATAGACATGACAATATGGGAGTTCATTATACCCAACAACTTGTGGTGTTGTTGTTCGTGTTGGCTCTGTTGGACCCTGCAATTAAGATTCAATATACAATATTCAATAAGATTAATTGTGCAACATAATGAAATATTTAAAAGTGTGTTACCTTGTTGAGCTTCACTTGGTTTCGAGAATAGATTAATATTCTCTACTTAACAGGGCCAACCATGTGAAGGTGGAAGCTCATTTGCACCCCCCCCCCTAACATCACTCTAAATTCCCCGTTAACATCTTATAACATTCATTCATTCATTCTTTCTACAATTAATAAAATATAGCATTTATTCATTAATATCACATAACGTTCATTAACACATAACATTGATTAACATTAATTAACATGCAACATTCATCAATATTAATTAATACATATCATCCATAACCATTAATTAGCACATAATTACATTCACTAACACATAAAAATTAGTCATTATCAAATAAGTTATATTACAATCATTTCTTTCTTTGTTTTTTCTTTGAAGCTATGAAAAGACTAAGTGGAACATCTGTTTCTTCATCATTTCCCCCCTCTGCAGATGTTCTGCCAACTGCTCGTTATCTTAATGTATGCCTAGTCCTATACTGAGGACAAGGATGCTGAAGCGAAGGGAGGTCCTCTGCAATAACAAAGAAAAGGGTTAAATTCAAAAAAATAAATATTATTGTTACAAGTATTTCATTAATTTAGAGAACATAATTGTTGTGCTCTTTACCTGATGGGGCCACATCATTTTGTGTAGCCTCAACCTCAACATGCTGAACACCCTCTAGATCTATTGGAGTTGAAATACTAAAGGTTACATTAATGCTAAACACCAATTGCAATTATATTTGTTTAAAGCAATAACAGTGGTCCTCTTTACCTGAGTGGGGAACATCACGTTCTTGATGTTGTGTACCTAGATCATGCTCAGTGATTACTTTAGTGGCAAATATTTGCCAATGGTGAATTTTTCACGTCGGCCCTGTCAGAAATGGCGAATATTTTGTACCGTATGGGCGTGGCCATGTCGCCAGAACATTATCAATTTCTGTCAACGTCACGGCCCGATCGCCATATGTTTTATGAAATTAAATGTTTCTATGCAATGATTTTGCCAATACAATATATGGTGGATGCACGGTAAATTTAATTATTTCGCCTACACTCTCTGAGGTTGCCTTAATAGATGACCTTAATTCGCCTATAGGCATGTGAAGATTTGTTATCAGGGGGGACCCAATTTGCCCTACATCTTGCCGACACGTGTCTCTAGTCACCCCAACTTTCACCAACTATATTGTATTTGCTATTCGCCTATTATTTGGACGACCTATAATCGCCTTGGAAATTACATAAGTCATATTTGGACGACCTATAATTGCCTCAAAAATTACATAAGTTGTGTTATAATTACATGGGATTCGCCAAATATTTGTATACTGGTAAATTCCCGCAGAATTCGCCATATAAGGATTGGTATAAATACATGCAAAGATCAGATCTATCTCAACACAATCTGGTGGGTTCTAGGCTCTGAATTCTGATCAATAGCAAAGTTTTAGACCAAGGAAAATCATTGTTGTTGACTATATTGGTGACTGCCTGTTACCTAAAGGTGAGCGATCATATTTTTGAACTGGTATATTATACATTATAGTCTATTATTGCTTCTTCAACAAATTGATATTTTTTTGGCAGCCTTTATTTCGTTGGAGATGTCAAACAGGAAGAGGGGTAGGAAACCTGAATGTGGGGAAGGCCAGGAGAGGCCAACAAAAAGCAAAACGTTGTCTTCATAATTTGGCATTGGAAAAGATTGTGGTACTGGTGAAAATCAGGAAGGTACATCATCACAAGTACAAGTACAAAATTTGCCACCTGCACCACATGTTGAAGATGGCGGCGAACTTGATATCTCAGATCAGGATGATCTTGAAGAAGATTATCTGGTAGATACCCAAGTTAGCCAGAATGATATAATTGACTTGGGTGATAATTCCATTGATGATAATGCACGGAAGGGGAAAAGAAAAGCCATATCAAAAAACGGTGAACCACAATCAAAAAAGGATCGAGAGTGGGATATGTCAGTGAGGAATTTTCAAATTAATTGGGCATCGAAGTATCCATTCATTGAACCAGTGGAGAATCCAATTGAAGGCGAGCCTCCAATAGAATACAGGTGTAAGATTTGCACTTGGAAAAATAAGAAGGAAATTAGGTTGCAGCTAAAATTTGACACCATAGAAAAGCATATGGGTAAAGTTTATGAAAAACAAATGATAGACGGGGCTGAAAAATCAGTGATAAGATGAAAAACAAAGAATGAATGTAAGCATGTGAGGAATGCCAAAGAGTATTATTTTCATGAGAAATTACAGATGAAGCTTGCTGAAGTTAAAGGTTCTATTGAAGCTATTTTTGGAAAAGCAATGCAAATAGAACAACTGGGAAAAGTTGTTCAGTTAAGCGTTGTTTTTCATATTTTGAGCAGAGGGCATGCTATGACAGATTTCCCATCAACTAGTGGTTTATTACACTTTTTGAAAGTTCCTAACTATCCTAATAGACACTGGTCAGTAAACAGTGGATGGGAATGGGCAAGTTGTCTTGCTGAGGGTTAAATAGAAGATGTACAGGAAAAAATAAGAGAGTCAAACTTCATTGCATTTTCTTTAGACGAAGTTACGACAGTAGACAATACTTCATGGGTATGCATGCATGTTTATACTGTAGAGAATCATACTCGCCAACCTCATCTACTATCTGTTGCTAAAATGAAGGAGAGTGTGACAGCGAAAAATTTATTTCAACTAGTAAAGAGAAGTTTAATTGAATATGGAGGTATGGATGACATGATGGAAGCCAAAAAATTGGTTTGTGTTGGAGCAGATGGAGCTTCAATAATGCAAGGTCACAGGAATGGTCTTTGTACAAAGATTGAAACTTCATTTGTACCGTACATTACTGCAATTCACTACATGGCTCATAGAATGAATCTAGCTTTTGAAATTGTGAGCAAGTTTGCTTCGGTTAAAAAATTTGAAATTTTAATCAGAGAGCTCTGCTCACACTTCTGTCGAAGTCCCAAGCGATTTATGGAATTTCAACACTTTGCTGATGGATTAATTGATAGGAACAAGCTTCTCAAGGATAATGATACCAGATGGATCTCTTTGGATGGTCCAACGCATCGAGTGTTTTCAGAATATCCATCCTTGATTGGACTATTTCACACAACTCGCGACGAATCAGATCAACCGAAATTTCCTGAACTTCTTGGCAGGTTAAGTAATTTAGAGACACTCTTAACTTTAGCAGCTCTTTTTCCCATGCTAGAGGAAATGAGGAATATTATGAAGGCTACCGAAAAAAGAGCTCTGTATATTGCAGAATATGCTACGCTGTGTAAGATGACATGCATGACCCTCAACAATCTCTATCGAAATGAACCAACACTATCTGATGAAAAATTTGTTAAGTGGCAGACACTCACAGATTTGAACAATCCTGATAACTTTTTACAAATCGGTGCAGACGGGGAGGTATGTGCCAATGTACGGGGAGTTGAGATACCAATGCACTTCTATGCCACGGTTGACCCCGAGGAACCAGGAAAGTGCCCCAGGAAGATTTCGACAAGATTGTTGAGACTGTAACTACTTCTGTGAAGAAAATTGCATATGATCTTTCCTCAGAAATTAGAAGCAGATTCCCTCCTGACAACCTACTCGAAGCCATGTCTATTGTGTTTCCTCATTATTGGAGCCTCAATAGTGCATCTGATTTTCGAAGTAAGCTACTGACTTTGATAAAACAATTTTGCACATCTAGAGAATTGAATGGAGTAACTATAAATGGAATATTAGATGAAACTCATCTTTGAGAGCAATCATCTCATTTTGCATACACTATGAAACAACAATATGCCAAAATGGAGAACCCCCACGAAGAGGGATCAGTAACAAGGGTTTAGAAATATATAGCTGAGAACGTATCCTTGCGTGATTCAATGCCAGAATATGTGAAGCTTGCTACTTTATGTCTTACCATGATATTGGGTTCGGTGGAAGATGAGAGAGTTTTCAGTGCTTTGGGGTTCCTAAAATCAAAGCTAAGAAACAAACTAGACAAAAATTTGGAAAATTGCTTGAGGCTCTATACATCTAGGTATGATGTCCACACTTTTCCTTACAATAGGGCACTACAAATCTAGAGGTCCAAATGTGAAAGAAGAGGTTTGGGCAACACTTCAAACCAAAGTGCCAGTGGGACTAGTGGACCTACTGGTAGCATTGAGATGCTGTTTAGCGAATATATGCAGACTCAGTCTCAGAGTAAAGAAACCACATACAAGAATCAAGAAAGCACTGAATTTGATGAGGATGAATGGCAACCGTAAGAGATTGGTATTTATTAATCTTATTACTGTATCTCATCATTCATATTACAAAAGCATATTACTTTTTGCAATTAGAATTTAATATTGATTTGTAATTTTATTTTTCAACTTTCTATTTCCAGATTTAAAATAGCATAATAAAAAAAAACCATAATGTGTTTATTGATACAGAGATGTTTATTGTTTATTTATACATGTTTGAGTCTCAAATCTGTGTGATATATTTCAGAACCATATGATAAATTTCATTCAATAGTAATACACATGTTGAGAACTTAGATTTTCATTAATTCTTTCAAAATATAGCCATATGATACATTTCATTCAATAGTAACACACCAATCTATGTGATTCTACATGCCAATTGCAAAAGTGAATACAAAGTTTCAGAACCCTTTGCAAATGACCCTGAATTCCCTTTTATAGAAACAAGAGAGCAACGACAACTCCTGTGTGATTCTCCAATGTCCATGCAAAAGTGAATACAAAGTTTCAGAACCCTTTGCAAAATTGCAAATGACCCTGAATTCCCTTTTATAGAAACAAGGGAGCAACAACAGCTTCAGGTCGAATTGCAAGTTTGCAACATGTGAACACTGAACATCAAAATCACAAACTCAACACATATTTATATGGCCATCACACGCTGTATTAGCAATTTAACATCTACTACATGTTTGATGTCTCCTGTTCAAAAAATAGAGTTGAAAATTAAATATTAATTCACGCTATGAGTCATGAAAAATTAAACATAGATACTAGCTATAGGAGTTCCTAAAACCTACTAATCAGAAATAGAGAAATGCATAAATTTTAAAGCAAGGGAGAATTTGAGAATACAAATTTACTGGCTGAAGTTTTGCAGTGTGCATCATAGATTCATAGGCTGGATTAGCAAAATAACAATAGCGAGTGCTGTTTTTTTCCTATTCATAAATTAGATTCATAGGCTGGATTAGCAAAATAGCAAATAGGAAAAAAAAAAAAACCTTGAAATTAAGAATAAAAGAAGAAAATTGTGCAATACATACTATGATTCTTAAGAATTCTGTGCTAGTTTTTGTAGGGTGCTCCACTCTTCGTCTGATGGAAGGTCAATATTCTATAAACTATGGAAAGTCAACTCCAACTTCATCAACATTCCATATTTAGAAGATTTACTTGACATCATTGTTTTATCCAATAGCGAATTTAGAGTTGTAAATGGTTGGATGAATTCCATAAAGCTTTTGTGAGTTGTGTCCTTTGGAAGCAAGTCTAAATCAGACTTCATTTTTTTCTCCATGATTTCTTTGTAAGCTTCTTCTCCAATGAATTTATTTTCTGTGTCAACAGGCTTAGGAAAACCAAGTTTAATCAAATTATTTTTCTTTTCTTGTAGCTTCATTATCTTTTTTCCACAATTGTCCATAACTTCTAATGTTTCCCTTAGCTTCTGGCATTTTTGAATGATAGATGATGTCTTAACTGTGGCATCGATGCGGCTCTTACTTCCCTTAGATGCCAAGTAGCTGTCACTAGAATTGTAGACTACTGTCAAAATCTTTTTTGCCATTTCCTCTTTTGAATAAACATGTGTTCTCTTCTCATAGTGCTGTTTGATTTTAAAAAAAATTTGTCTCATACTTTCAGTCAATTGAAATCATTCACACAACTTCTCACTCCTCTGCATTATTTCCTGCCAAATGTTTTCTTGTATATACTTCGTTGTATTTTTCATATTATCTTTGAATCTATCATCCAAAGTTTTTATTTTATCATTTGCATTGTGCAGGTCTTCTTTCATTTGTGCACATTTTTTTCTTTCTTCCTCTACTTCCTCTTGCAAATGTTTTTCTTTTTCCTTCCCATGATCCAATAGGTCCTGTAATTTTTTCATTTCGGCGGCAACAAACTCATAACTTCTGTATAATTTTTGAAAACTGGCTTTTTCCTCAACAATTTTTTTACTGCTTTTAGCCAGTTTTTCTGTCAGGTCCTTCAATTCTGCATCCTTCTTGTCCTGCTCTGCAATTTCTACTGCAGAGCCCAAATTTTTTATCCTTTTCTGTAATTCATTGCACTTGCTATCTGCTGCTTTCCTCCTTGATTTTTTATTTTCAGGTCTGCCTGTAACTTTTCTATTTGTTTCTCCAGTTTATTTTTTTCTCTCTCCACCTTTAGCAGTGAAGTGTAGACCACTTCGTTAGTCCTTTTTGACACACTAATTTTGTCCACATTATGTACTTTGGAAAAATCCATTTGGAGGGTGCTAACTTGAAATTGAGAGGGATCTATCTGACTGTGTGGTGGATTTTTATCTTTAGATGTGTCCGGGGGCATAACAACTATGAACTCCATCATATCTTTTTGTGGGTCATATGTTGGAAATACCATGTTCCTTGCAATTTGTTCATTTACAACTTCAGACATGGAATTCCTATGAAATGCTTTCTTTTCTTCTTTATTTTTTTTTGTTGTGTGTTCATATTTTTCATAGTAATCACGAAATTGAAAATATGGGCTTGCTGAAGCAATTGAATGTTTGAAAGGTGACATAGGAATACCATAGGCTCCAGTTCCACTTATTCCTGTGGTTTTAACTAATGCTTGACTAGGATTAGGATTACCAACAATAGTTCTTGATGCTGTCCCACTCCCACTGACACTTTCATGTGTAGTTTTCATAGTCTTTTGAGGTGTGTGATCTGAAGCTGCAAATGATTGATTTGTAGTGTCAGTGGCACTTGATATAGGATTCTCAATAGTATGAGATTGAGTATCTACCTCTAGTGGCCTCTTGCGAGAGATATTTTGTTGTTGCCCTTGTCCAACACCAAGACAACTAGTATCAGTAGTAGTACCCATGCCAACATCACCAATCACAGTGGCACTTGACTGAACAATAATAGGAATACTATACCCAGATTCCCCACTAGTGGCAGTGGCACTTGATTCACCACCAATGGGAATACCATGATGTGGTGGTGGTTGTGGATTTGAACCTGAAAAAAATGTAGGTGGATTCTGAGGGTAATGAGGAGTACCTATTGGTGATGAATCTGAAAAATCAAGTCCAATGACTAGTTTATAAGGACATTTTGATTTTGACCCACCAATCACAGCGACACTTGACTGAACAATAATAGGAATACTATCCCCAGATTCCCCACCAATGGCAGTGGCACTTAATTCACCACCAATGGGAATACCATGATGTGGTGGTGGTTGTGGATTTGAACCAGAAACAAATGTAGGTGGACCCTGAGGGTAATGAGTAGTACCTATCCTTGATGAATCTGAAGAATCAAATCCAATGACTGGTTTATAAGGACCTTTTGATTTTGACTGTGATGGAAGTTGTACCTGAAGTGGATACCAAATGCCCTCTCCTCTGGGACCTAGACCACCACCTTCAAAACCCATTTTTTCCACAAGGTTTGCCCCTTTGCTATATTTGTCTTTCATGGACTCACCGACTCCACCTAATATTTTAGGCACTATAGTAGTTGTTGGAGGGGGCTCAACGACAACCTCATGCTCATCATCATCACCTTCAGTCCCACCATGCTCCATATCCCACAATTTGCTAAACTCTGCATCCTCGTCGATGCTCTCAAATTCTGCACTTGTCTTTGGTTCACCGAGATTCCTCCTCATAGTCCAAAAATCATTTATTGTGGTTTGAGTCCAGCAATTCTCTTTACATTTATGCATAATTGATTTGGGAATAGTTTTCTTAGATGGATTAGCAGATTTTATGTAGAAATTGTAGGACCTCCTATTTTGGATGCCCTCATTTCCCTGGCCCTCCATAATTTGTGATGAAATTTCTTCATTTGAAATGTTATTGTCAGCTGCAATTTTCTCCATCTCTTATTTAACCTCATCCCAGGAGTCCTTGTTTCTAAGCTTTTCTAGCAATGGTTTACTTTCATGTTGACATAACGCTGAAGAGTTCCCATTTTTCTTAAGCCTTGCTTGAACTACACCGATTGGATCATACTGCCAGAGACCCTCGTCACCAAAGTTAAAAACTGTCAAGAAATCATGTGCCACAATGAATGCTTTTCTCTCAAATGTGAACCCTCCACATGAGAAAGGCAAGGAAGGAAATATGCTCTTCTTTTGCTGACCATGGAAGTGCCTATCTATGCTCTCCAATTGCCGTACATACTCTAATGCAAATACCCTCTTTGTCACATGTATTGGAAGTCTGTATGGTTTTACTGTCGATCCGTAAAACCTTAACACAGTGAATTCTTCCATGAAGAATGAGTCAGCCAATTCTATTTGACTTCCGAGTTGAATGCAATCTCTACAAGACATAGGCAACCTAGGCATTGGAGTGCTTGTAATTTCATTATACATTGGTGCCAAAAAGAAGTCTACAAAATGGTTGTAGTTCTTTCTGTTATCATGCATCCTTATCTTTGGGCTCCAATCATTTATTGGACAGTCTGTTCTCTTCCCAGTCTTCTCATCAGTCTTATAGCTCACAATTTGAAGCTTGTTGGTCTCAAATATTGCACGATACTTGGATAGAAGGAGATAGCACAAGTAGGATGAGAACCTAAATGTCTTACAGGAACCTTTTTTGATCATGAGTAATTTTTTTTGCATGGATTTTACAATGTGATCAATAAAATTATATCTTACTAGCTGACTTGCACAATGGATATTATAAATCATTTAAGAAGGCTTGCACCCACTTCCCTATCATTTTCCAATCCCAAGCAAAATGACAGCAAGGAAATAGTGTCCTCAACCCATGGAACAAAATTTTTAGAATCATAAGGAGGCTTATGATTCTGATCCAACACAATAGCAGTACCAATCTTTATTAGACCTTTGATAAATGAATCTCTGCGACTTGGATCGAGACTCTCATAATTCCCTGCCAGCTTTTCAAGGTCAATTTGGACGTTTGAATTTTGGGCTTCAAATTCTAGGTTCAACAAACGAGCAAATTCTCCCTCGTTTATGGATAGAATTTCCTCTTTTGTATTTTTATTGACAATTGCTTTTTGATCTTCATCATAATTTTCAGTACAGACCATGACAAAATTAGGGCAAGGGAATACTTCAGGTAACACCATGCTTCCCAATCCAACATCCCACGATGTGATTTTATTTGCTATTTTTTGTAACATTGGGTTGAAAATAGTAAATTTTGCCCTGGATGCATTTGTCGCCTTACTAGACAATGTATATCTAATATCTATGATACGCTTTTCACCATGGATAGTAGGGTCATAAATATCATGGTATTCATCAGTGAAACCTGGTGTTTTAACCAATTCGGTTAGGTACATTTTGTTTTTCACTTGGCTTCTTGTTGAACTACTGCTTCCCATTTTCCCCATCACTATTATTGTTAATAATTCAAAATAATGCTAGGCAGCTAGATAAAAACCTGAAAATGCTAACCCTAAAATTGGACCACGAGATTACCAAGAGCAAAAAAGGTGGGATGTAGGTGTTCTAGATTTTACCTAGAAATTAGAATTTCTATTTCACTAGATTGGCGCAGACAGTCTCTGTTGCAACTTGCATTCCTCAATTTAGTAGCTGTTTTTGAATCTCCCTCGATTTACAGGTTCATCCAAGAAATGAAAGACGATTATGATTTACGAGTCTCTTATTTTGAAAACTCTAAAAAGTAGAAAAGTAAAACCTAAAGGGCAAAATATCAAGAATCATGTTGTAATTTTATTAATTACTGTAGACACCTAAAATTGTCATGTCTAATTAAATAAATATTTTATTTATTTAATCATCTAAGCCTAATTCTTCTATTAATTAAATAAATCTTTATTTATTTAATTAATTCATTTATCCTCTTCTAGC